>NC_140794.1:13815000-14527500 GCF_037176805.1 Vigna unguiculata | reverse complement strand
TGAAACAGAATTCGTATTCCGTTCCTTAAACTATGAAACAGCTTTCGCATTCCGTTTCAAAAAACATCACTTAATTTTATATGAAACGGATTCCGACATCCGTTTCACACTTTTAGGAAACGAATTACATAAGCCGTTTCGGGAAAAATTGAAAGTTTTGTAGGAAACGGAATACGAATTCCGTTTCACAAAATTGTGAAACGGATTCTGTAATCCGTTTCAAAAAAAAATTGCGAATTATTTTTTCGAAACGGATTACAGAATCTGTTTCAAATTTTGTGAAACGGAATTCGTATTCCGTTTCCCACAAAATTTTTATTTTTTCCCGAAACAGCTTACGTAAAATTGGGTATAAAACGGAATACGAAACCAGTTTTTTGTCTTTTGGCCATGATTTGTCTCGTGAAACCATTTTGTGTTTTGCTATTATGAGATTCAACACCACCCACCCCCTCCCTAAACCATATACATATTATTATTATTATAATAATAAAATGTTGAATTCTGGAAACAGCTGGGGCAGTGCGATTGGCCTATATTGGCTACTGCATTCCCTTTCATGAATACTGATTTCTATTGGATGGAGCATTTTTGTTTCCATATTGTACACTTTTTTAATTCAATTTAATACTTTATATATATATATATATATATATATATATATATATATATATATATATATTATGTATATCACCCAAATACCATTGGATTTGAATAATTGCACTATTGAAAACTAGAATTTCATTTCTTAAAATAATATCAATAAGAAAAAATGTGAGTTGATACACATGATTTGTGCTGTAATTTAAAGTGAGGACAAATGATTGAGTAGAAGAATTGGATTTTTTGCATAAAATATTATTTGTGGATTTTGTTGTTGTTATGAGCAAGTGGAATGGTTGAGGGGTGCAGGTTAGGGTTCATCGTGGATTTTCTGTCACATGCAATATACTACTCATTCCATTCATGATGGTTTGTAAAAGATGAGATAAACTCAATATACTACGGGTATAATAAATAAGAAACTTGAATTGAGTCGAACACAACTATTAGCCAAAGCCCACTTATGCCAAGTAACAGTCATTTAAGCAGTAGCACTCGTCAGAAAAGCTCTTCCAGGTTGACGATTTGCCAGTGGTCCATGGCACCCAACAAGCTGCAAGACAGCATCAAGAAATTTGTAAATTAGATAAGCTAAAAATAGACCCACTGAATGCATAATCAAAAATGTTCTTCAAACAAATCCATATCCAAGTGTGAATTAGGTAAAAAAATAAAGGTCCTCGAGCATGAACAGTAAAATTTCAATATATTCAATTAGTACATCCACATCCAGCTTTTTGTTACCTTAGCATTCACACCATTAGGCACAATCCTGCTCTCTGACTTGTACTTGAGATAATCAGAACGGCTAAGAAATTTAGGTTAGAGGATTGGACTTGGACCTCCTCCTTTAGGTTAGAGGAAATAGGGATTAAAACATGAAACGGATTTCACACTCCGTTTCGGAGAAAAAACCAAAAAAAACACCAAAACGAATTTCATATTCCATTTCAGCATCCTCTAACACAGATTTCGCAATCCGTTTCAGTCAAAATCAAAAAAAAAATTAAGAAATGGAATGTGTATTTCGTTTCATCTATCTATAAAACAGATTTCACAAACCGTTTCGGTAAAAAAACAAAAAAAAAACTAAACGGAATGTGTGTTCCGTTTCATCTATCTAGGAAACGGATTTCACAAACCGTTTCAGTAAAAAAAAAACCTAAACGGAATGTGTGTTCCGTTTCACGCATGTTAGAAACGGTCAGTGAAATATTAAAACGAAGAGATCATGTAATCTATCGCTAAAATCAATTAAAATATACACACTTAACTGCGCAAATGGAGAAAAGGAGAAAAGGAGGCTGCGTGCGGTGGCTGGGGAGAAGAACAGTGTGCACGCTCCAGAGAGGAAGACTTTGTCGAGGTTGTGTGGGAGAAGAGCGGGAGAAGAAGGATTAAGAGTGTGTGGAGGTGTGGAGGCTGTGTGGGAGAAGAGGCACAACAATGGGATAAAAGACCTTGCAGCTAGGTCAAAGATTCATGTTGGGGGTGCAGGCTGCAGGGAATCTGCTTTGTTGGGATGCGTTTTGGGGGTGCAGGGTGTATGGCTTTGGGGGGTGCAAAGGAGATGCGGTGAAAGAGATAGTAACTATTCTTTTTTACCATGGGCAAACATGAAAATAAATTAGATTTTGGGGGTACAGAAGAATTGATTGGAGGTGCAAGGAGAAGCCCCCTTTTCACGAAGGAGTAGACACATATTTTAGGTCATTTCTTCCTACACCTCCACACATTTCATGTGCACCTATCATTAGGGTGATTAAAAGACCAAACTGCCCCCTACCGTAGTCACCACTGTATTGGGGGCATATTTTATTGTTCTTATATATAACACGTTGAAAAAAATTTGACACTATATTTTAATATTGTTTGCATCTTCAAGAGCATGAAGATGATGAAAATGATGGAGAGAATGAAGATAATATTTTAGATTAATAACATTACAATTATGTAGTAAAGAAATACATTTATATATGTAGTTTTTTTGGCTTTGTAGTTTTAACTTTGATAAGTTGATCCTTAGTAATGACTTCATGACAATTATTTTTGTCATGTACTTTGAATTCTTATAACCTTCAAATATATGTTTCATCTATATATATTTTGTCTACCGTCATTTAAATGTTGTTTCCATTTAATGTTGTGTTGTTTCTTACTATGTAATGTGATTCGAGGATATATATTGCAAATTTTTCATCTTCAAGTCTTTCATAAGCAATTCATACAAAATTAAAATAACTTATTTCACATAAAACAACAGTTTGATACATGTGGTATAAAGCAGCTTGAAAATTGTGGTCATTTCTAAGATTTTAATCCATGATTTTGAAAATGTGGCCACGTAAACCTAGTCCACGGATGGAAAATCATAGCCTAAATTTTAGGACACGATTTTCATGCTTTACGCTACGGTTTTATGTTGTAGCCTAAAGTGATTTTTTTTTTGTAGTGAAGATATGTTGTATTGGAACTTACTTGTTAACAATGACATGAGTGTTTCAAGAAGTGATGCAGATGACAACATTTGTATTAATATTGGAGATGATGTGTGATGTTCTTACAAGAAGCACGAGTTAGACAAAGTGTTAAAGTCGAGTTAAACAAAGTGTTAAAGTCAAATAATATGGGAGGGTTTTCTAATGAATAAATTATAAGAACTCATAATTTGTTTGGTAGATGTTAACAAGTTTTTTCAAAAAAGGGTATTTGACTCAAAATTATCCACATGTGTTAGAGTGTTAGCTTGTATGTCTAAGAGGAACGTTAACAACAAATGTTTGAGATGTGTTTAAAAATGCCAATAAACTAATGTCCATTTAAGTATTTGAGAGAAAAAAACGTATGACTACAAAAGCTTAGTTTCAAAATTAGAATCAGAGGATAAAAAAATTAATTGTTGTGTGGATAACTACATGCTCTATACTTTCAATGAATACAATAAAAAGGATGAAAGGTTACATGTGTGAAAATGTTGTAATAAGTTAGGATATCATGATCACATCAATATAATAAATAATAAAAAAATCATTTCCAATTAATGCAATGTTTTATTTGTTGATAATTCCAAAGTTTTAAATAATGTGTGTATCAACCAATATTACAAAATATGATGAAATAGGACAAATGGATTTGCAGATAGGACAAGTGGATGGATAAATGGCAAGTTTGTAAACTATACATTCTAGAAAGAGTTGTCTTTGACCATTGTGCATTAATAGTTAAGACAACCATTTGTGCGTTAAGACAATATAGATTCCGGTTCGAAATTGTTTAGGACACTTGATATCTAACAAGGTTAGGGATGGCAACGGGGCGGGGCGGGGACGGGTTTCGCTATCCCATACCCATCCTCGCATAAAAAATTCATCCCCATCCCCATACCCAAACCCAACGGGTATCAAACTTTTTTCCCATCCCCATCCCCACCGGGTAACGGGTATAATCTCGTACCCATACCCGTACCCGTGTTCTAACTACTTCAATATTAATTTTTATAAAAGAAAAAAAATTACGGTAAAGAAAACATAATATTATGAAATATTCAATATTAGGAGGATTTTCTTCGATGCCAAATACCTTAAAATAAATTATAATTGTTTACATTTTATATTAGAATACCAAATAAAATTTCATGTGAACCAAAACATTTGTTAAATTTGCAAACTACAACATTGATGAACTTAGTTGATAAAATTAAAAAATATTTCAAAAAAATATAAAAGGAAAACAAATATTTAAATTAAAATATATTTTAAATGTTTGTTTACTTCAATTTTTTAAATTCTAATGAATATCTTTTTTATACACTAATAAAAGTTATAATATATCACTTGATGAAAATGACACAAAGAATAAATAATAAACATAATAATAAAAGGAAAACAAATATTCAAATTAAAATATATTTTAAATGTTTGTTTACTTCAATTTTTTAAATTATAATGAATCTCTTTTTTATACACTAATAAAAGTTATAATACATCACTTGATCAAAATGACACAAAGAACAAATAATAAACATAATAATAAAATTTTGACATAGATTTTGTATCTTTTGAACTTCAATATATGTTGGATAGTGACAAAAAAATATTCATAGCAATTACATTAAATTTTTATATTGTAGTAAATAAAAGTTATTTATACAATTAAAGTGGAAAAAATTACAGTATGATTAATAGTGAGTTATAAAATAACAAATAATTAGATAGAATATATCGAAATATTATTCTACATGATGAAAATAAACAATAAATAAAAATATTAAAAGACTAATAAATGTGTGTTTTAGAAATAATTTGAGAGACTATCGAAAGAAATCGCACAAAGGAAATCAAATGTATAATTAAGGTATGATAAAATGAAAAATACCTTCATGAACTAATTATTAAATTATGTTTGAAGTGGTTAAAATTAAATAGAAATATCATTAGTGACCAAAAAATTTGTCATTAAATTACATATAAATTAGTAATTAAATTGGTCACTAAATCAAGTACAGATTCGATCATTGAATCGGTCACTAATTTAGTCATTGATTCAGACAATAAATCAACTACTACCACCAATGACGAAAAATAGTGACTGATATGGGTTACTGACTAAATCAGTCACCATTTCATGTTTTTCTTGTAGTGAATTATCATCATTATATATATATATATATATATATATATATATATATATATATATATATATAAAATTTTAACCACTTCAAACAGAATTTAAAGTGAAAAAATTACATTATGATTAATAATGAGTTATAAAATAAAAAATAATTAGATAGAATATATCGAAATATTATTCTACATGATGAAAATAAAAAAAATAAATAAAAATATTAAAAAACTAACAAATGTGTATTTTAGAAATAATTTGAGAGACTATCGAAAAAAATCACACAAAGGAAATCAAATGTATAACTAAGGTATGATAAGACGAAAAATATCTTAGAGAATTAAGAAAACTTTTCAAATATTAACATATAATTAATGGTTGAAAAATAACGAAAATTATTTTAATGAAACAAAAGAGTTCTTCAAATTAAACAAAAATTAATAATAATAATAATAAGTAAAGAATTTTTTTTATATTATCTTAAATTGAGAGTATAAACATTCTCATGTGAAAGAAAAATTTATAATAAATAAAAATATTAAAAAATAATATAAATATTCAAATGTGAGGCATAATTTTTTTTTAATTAACATACATCATTTTAACATAATTACATAAAGGTTATGATAAGATAAAAAATATATTGGAGATGAGAATGAGTTTCATGACAAATGAAATAATTAAAAGAAATAAAAAATAGAAAAAAAAAATATATATATATATAGGGGTTACTTGATTAATTGTGAATATTTTAATAATTTAAACGAGAATGGAGATCTGGCGGGGACGGGTATTATGGCGGGTATATGTACATCCCCATACCCATCCCCATACCCAACTGAAAAAGTCGGGGATTTCCCATACCCATACCCATACCCAGTCAATGCGGGGATTCCCCGTCAAAACGGGGACGGGTTCGGGCAATACCCACGGGGACGGGTTTATTTGCCATCTCTAAACAAGGTGCAAGAAAAGTCTTGAAAGAATCATGCAATGAATGGATAATGAATGTGGGTCTTAAAATAAAAGTTTAAAACACTAAAATAAGACCGAAAAGTTTGGAATGAGGAAGTTTTTGGCTACTTAGATACTACAAGCCGAAATATTATTAAGGGAATAAGTGAGTTACATAAGATGGTCAAAGAGAATATTTTCGATGATAACAAGAAGGTGGAGAAAAGTGAGCTATTTAGTAAACTTAAATCATTATCTATAAGCATGAAACAATGATATAACAAAGATTAAGGGCAAAATGGCTAGAAAAAACTTAAATTCAAGATACTTTCATTCACAACTAAATTGGAGGGGGTAAACAATAAAATTAAAGGAATGAAACTTCTAGAAAAGTGTTGTGAAGAGCCAAATGTTGTTAAATGAACTATTAAGGATTTCTTTGAGAAAATATTGATAGGAAGAACAATCAATTTGCTATTATTTAATTTCTAACTATATCATTGAAAGCCAATAGAATGTTGACATGTAGTATCACAAAAGAGGAAAAAAGAGTTGCTGTATGGCAATGTGAGAGCACTAGAAGTCTCGGCCGAATGATTTTCAATTTTGGGTTCATAAAACAACATTGGGAGGTTATAAAAAAGGAAGTGAAAAAGGTTGTTGATAACTTCCAAAAGTAAGAGTCTATACTTAAAAGGGATGTAATGCATCTTTTACATTCCTAATACCCAAAATTTATAATTTCATTGGTTTAGATGAATATGGTCCAATCTCTTCGATATGATGTACATACCAGATTATATCCAAAGTGCTATCTAATAGGTTGAAAGGTACCCTTCCTAGTATAATTGATATTACAAAAAAAATTGCGTTTATCAAGGGTAGTGGATTATTGGGCAATGTTCTAATGAAAGGAGGCTAGATGGAAAAAGAAAAATGTACAATAATGAAAGTAGATTATGAAAAAGCACATGAATCGATAAATTGAGATTTATCAAATGCTATAAAGATTGAGATTTTGTGGGAAATGGATCAAGTGGATAAAGGGTTTCTCAGAACCATCTATAATAACAATTTCAATCAATGGTAGCCTAAGAATTCAAGTCAACAAGAGGACTTAGACAAGGAGACTCATCCACACTCTCCCTATTCATAATAAGTGTGTTAAATTATTATTAATAATAAAGAATCCAGTTTATAAATTTTATGGAAAATAAATTTGTCTAATTTTAGAAAAGTTATTGTAAAATAAGAAACAAATTATCATCATGAATGACGTATTAGACTTAAAATATAGGTTTTCAGAATGCAAACAATTAATTAATATTTGGCCACAAAATCTATTTTAGTTTTTATAATTTATAGTTTGTTTTATATAGAGTTTTTTCGTACCCAATTTCTTGCGCTACAATAAATTTCTAATTAATGATCAATTTTACTGACAAAAAATAATTAGTCACTATAATAACAATTTAGATATCAATTTATAAACTAAAATTATTGGTACTAAAATAGTTTTGAGTAAAAAATTATAATTAGTCTCTAAATTTGTAACTAAAATAATTTCTATTATAGATTGGTCTCTAACTTGGTCATTAACATTAACTACCAAAGTTTTGGCTACCATCTAGTGACCAATCCATAATAAAAATTATTTTAATTACCAATTTATAAACCAATTATTTATAATAAAAACTATTTTAGGTACCAATAATTTTTAATTTATAAATTGATATCTAAATTGATTATTATTGTTACTAATTATTTTGTATCACTAAAATTGAATATTATTTAAGAATTTTTTTTAATATTAATATTATTTTTTGTCACTAAAATTAAATATTTCATATGAAATATTATTTGGGCTATCTTATTTCTATATCCTCAGTGAACTTCTCAACTATATAAAATTTCTGATAATATTAGTATGTGTATATTCGTTAGAGGGATATACCAAATACTTTTTCTATACTATTATATATATATATATATATATATATATATATATATATATTATACATGGTAAAACTAAGTCAAAAGTACTTACAATAAAGAAAATAAATTATCAATCACATAAAGGATTGTCATAATTATATATAAAGTGCACTTATGCATATCTAATATTTGATTCCTTTATTATATTAAGTTTTAATTAATTGATAAAAAAAGGAAAAAAAACAAGCTACTTGTTCTTATAGACGTTGGCTAGCTATGATCTTCACCATCATTACCTTATTAAAGGAAAGGATCCCTATTATATAATATCATTTAAATGTTATACCTAAAATGATTGCGTGTGTGAAATTATGGGGAGTAGTTGGTAGTTCAATGTCTATAATAATTGGACGTATAGACTTATAAAAGATAAGAAAAATGTTCACTGTATATGCTACTTTTTGGCACAAGTTCTGTAATAAATTGTTCCAATAAAAAAAGAAATATTATAACTATTAAAATGAATACATTACATGTAAAGTATACTAGACAAATGAGATTGAACTATTTTTATAAATATTGAAATATAAGGTGTTTGAGTATTAATTATTTTTATGAGTCTTTGAAATAAGGGATTGCACTTTGAAAAATAAAAGTGTATTTATAATAGTTGATTATTAGAAAGTTGCAAATTTAAAACATAATCAAGTAAAAAAAGTTAATAAAATCTATAAAATGATTATATAATCACAATTATTAATCTTTTAATTTATGTTATTGACATTTTTTTAGTGAACTCATAGGAACCATTATATAATACTTTTACTAAAAGTTATGGTGTCAAATTTATAAAAGAAACAATAATTTGAAGAAAAAAAAAACATTTCTATAAAGTAGTTAATTTTTTTAAAAGAAGACCTTTGATCGCTCTATACTTGTGTTATTATTAAATTGTATCATAATAATTAAGGAATTGACTTTTATAGAAAAAATAATGTATAATTATACATGTAAAGCTATAGTATAAATAATACATGTAGATGAAGTGTAATCTCTTCTAAGAATGAGAGAAAACAAAAAGGTTGTGATTTTGTGACAACATAGTGTTATATGGAGATTAGTGTCTTAAAAGTGTTTAAGAAGTTGATAACTATGCAAAATTGATTGTACTACCAATCTTTCCAACACCATAGCCCATTCCATGTTCACAATATCATAGCGTTTTTTTCCCTTTTGTATTCTTTCTTAATTTAACTTTTATGTGAGTGTGTAACCAAATGTTATATCGTCCTTTCCGAAAAGACAAGAAAAAGAAAAGGAAAATTGGTATTTTCTTTTTGTTTTGGTCAAAAAGGAAAAAATATGTTTAGCTACAAGAGAAAAAAGATGATCATGTACACACGTACGCCCCTCTTAAGAGACCAAACTTGTTATGAAAAGGTTCAAACACATGGAAATCAATGCTCACTACAAAGGGGTCAAATGTTTAAAATGGAGGTTCATTATATATTTAATAATGAATTATTAGGAACCACATTTAACATTTTCATTATAAAATCAGCGAAACATAACATTTTGACCAAGGAATAGCAAATATTCAAAAACAAAAGACAAATATTTAATAGTAAAAGTTTTGAAATATGTAATATTTATCTTAGCTACTCCAAGGATTTAATATGTTTGTGTAGTGTCATAGATATCACTAAGGACTAACCCTAATTATTGTCTCTGTTGTCGACTAATCTCGCAAATTACTGTCATAAACCAATGTATAAAATGTTTAGGTTGTATATAAAAGTAAATGAATTATTCCATATTAAATATTTGACACCTCATGAACAATGAACTCTAGAATACTAGGCCATGGATTCCAATATCATGCCATCAACAAATCATTTTCTAAGTTTTAATTAAGTAATTATATATAAATATTTTTTACTTAGGTCTCTATCAAATAAATAACTCATAGCTTCCATAGAATCAAAGCTCTTCTGAATATATATAATTAATTGCCCTACAAAAGTGTAGCTTCAAAGTTTTTCTTTGTAAAGAGAATAAATCATGGCATTGTATATTGAACACTTGTTCTTTTTCTTGTTAAAAAAACAATAAAGGGAGTAACATTTTGTAAGTTAGATGCTAAAGAAGAATTTTATATATGAAGTCATGGCGAAAAATGAATAATTTTAACAATTTCAGGAATTAATTAATATGAGAGGTTTTAGGTTACCAGTCACTTAAATAGATATAAGTTCATTCGGCTTATAATAGTAATAGTTAATATTATATATAATACTATCTATATAAATATAAAAAAAAAAATCATGTACAGCCTAACTTATACTTTGATAAAAATATGAAAGCCTAATCTAATTAGAAAGTTTGCTTGGGCACTTCAATTGTACTAAGTATACTTAGTATTTAAATTAATGCAAGTTTTAATAATAAAAAAATGAATATATTGTGAATAAAATTAATATGTACTATACGTTTAATTATAATTATTTTAGGTGTGCAAATACAAATCATACAACTTTAATCATGTATACAAATACAAATAATAAATAAACTAGTAAATGCTGAATAAATTTCCTTTTAATCGTTTTTTGAAAAATATATCAAGTTGGTACTTGGTTAAACAACCATTTCTAAAAACTCAAGCCTAACTAATTATTTGTTAAATAGGTTAGGCCAAGGGTCTTTTAATGAATCATCTCACTTAATTTCATCCTTGCATATATATATATACATGGCTTGTTCACACCTTCTTGGCACTTTGTTAGCCACAAAATTTTTCTCTGACCTCAAGTAATTTTTTCTACATTCAATTTCTTGTCAGAAAGTAATGAATTATCATGGATTATTAAAACAAATCTGAGTTATTCATTATATATATATATATATATATATATATATATATATATATATATATATATATATAATAGGTCTTGTGGAATACAATTCCATTTACACGAATCAATTTAGACAAATTCTAACTTTATGAAGTTTCTTGTTAACCTTTCACACAGACATAAACAGATCATGTGTGTTGACCCCCGAAAAAGAAGAAAAAAAGGAAGTAAATATCTACTTCACAATACTAAGCAGCTTTGTTTTACTTTGACCATTAAGTTAGGCAAACGTAAAAATCATTTTATGGTTAATAGTTTCTTATTTTTCCATTTTAAGAGTAACCAAAGCCAATAATAATTTCATTATTGATCTTGTTTTACAGATATAATTAATATCAAACTACTATAACAATCTAATATCATAGATAATTGAACAAAGTTAGCAATATTCTCTGACTTTTTCCGACCCATATTTTACTTAATATTAAAAAAAAGAAACAGAAAATGGAGACATCAAACAAAAACGCAAGAGAAAGACTGAAAAAAATTGCGATCTACAAAGAAAGTGAGAACAAAAACTTGAAAAAACATTGATTTATAATAAATCTCATCTGATATATAGTGTTGACAATTCTCTTAAAAAATCTCTCTCCACAAATAATGGAATATCTATTTGCACCTGGTGCCTCTGGAATGCTTACAAACAAATCTTGCACATGTTATGTTACTTGCATGTGTGTGACCAGGTTGATCAGATAAAGCAAATGGCTGAACACAGATGCAGAAGTTCTTGAAGGCATCATAAGAAGGGAAAGAAAGCAAAATGGAGAGTAACAATGTCCACCGACCCATGAATATATGAAGTAATATTTCAATCAGATCAATAACGTTACACTAGCCATGCGAAAATCTCAAATGAGCTGCATGCAAACACATGACTAATACACATAAAAAAGATCTTGTTTCTAAGTACAAGGACTCATACCCCACCATTTTTTTTTCCTTCAAACCAGTCTCCACGCACCATATATAGCAGATCGATGTCAAGCCAACCCACTTCAAAACAAAGCATCCGAAGCAGGCTAGAGTCTGTGACGATGAGTCAGGATCACATATATATAACTAAACAAAACTATCTCTTCAAATTAACTATATATACAAAGTGGACCATAAACAAGGCCAAAAAAAACCGAGATATAGATATAGATATAGGTATGGATGAGATGCATGGTTGGTTTGAATTAATTCTGGTGGTGTGTCTTGTTGTGGAAGATGGAAGGGACTATGTCTTGAAGGAGGCCATATTCAGAAGGAAGATACTGGTTGTGAAGAAGAGAGTTGTTAATGTTGTAGGAAGAGTAAATGGAGGGGGGAGTGGCGGCGGTGGTAACGGCGGTGGTGGTGGTGGTAACGGCGTTTGTTGATTGTGTGGAGAAGAGGGTGTTGTGAAAGTGATGGTGAGGGTGGTGGTGGTGGTGGTGATGCTGATGATGCATGTGAAGGAAGAGATCTTGAGGGAAGTTTGACCCGGCTGCAAGTGGAGTTGGTGTGGCGAGCAAAGAAGGTGTGAACATTCCTGCGGCCGCATTCCCTCTCAGCGATGTGGGGACCGGATGGTTGTGCTGACCTTCATACGTTGTTATCACAGTGGTTGGGTCCTGGAATGACCTCTCCACGCGTTTCTTCACTGTGCACTTCTGCGTAGTGCACCTGTAGTAGCTCCTGCAATATTCGTTCACCATCAAAATACACCTCACTTCAACCCAATGACCTCTACTTTCATTTTCCTTTTCTTCATTTTCATTAGGATTCAATCCGGAGAGGAAGAATATTAATAATGTCTCTAGTATATATATAATGAGTCATATCTACAAACAGATTTCTTATATATCATCTGAAATGTAAAGATCTAAGAGATTGATGGAGCTATGATAACATCAGCGGCAAAGGGAATAATTTTATGTGAAAACTATAGCTAGGCTTGATTTGGATCTTATTTGGGTGCAAGGAAAGGGAAAAAGGTGTTCATACCTTGGGTAAGGGCTATTCTTGACAGCTTTCTGTCCATATTTTCTCCATCTGTATCCATCTTCAAGGTGATCAACCTCACTCTTGGTCATGAAGGCAAACCTCGGCTCCTTCTGCTTCTTCTCTCCTTTCTTCTTATCCTTGTTCCTGTTAATTTAGAAGTTACAGATTCTGAGTTGCACCATTGAAGCATAAACAAGAGAAAAGTATATAAAAACAAGGGATTGAGCTAGATCAGGTTAAGAAAATGAGAAAAAAGCCACTCACCCTTTCTTAGAGTTTTCTCCTCCTTCTTCTGTTTTCACCTGCCTATCCTTTTTGCTCTTCCCCGAATCTTCTTCGGCCCCGGCTTCAGAAGATGAAGAAGAGATAGATGAGTTAAGAGTGGCAAGGGTTTCGGTGGCAGCAGTGGCAGCAGCTCCATCTCCTCCTTCTGCAGGCTTGTGGTTCCCTTCAACAGATGAGAAAACCTCGGATGAAGAAGGAGAAAGGCCAAAGGAAGTTGCAAGAGAATTGTAGTCCATGCCCCCTTGCAAACACTCGGTGAAGGTCATGTAGGAGGGATCAAAGGGTTGTTGTGAGTCATAGGGTGTTGAAACCGCAGGGATTAAGGAAGTGGAAAAGTGCTTTTGGTACATGTCAGATCCTCCTCCTCCTCCTCCTCCTCCTGTTCCGTGGTGATTGTTGTGGTCTAGGACAAGGTCCTGGTAGTAAAGTTCTTTAGGTTCAACAGACATGAAGAAGAAAGAGAAGAGAAAGAGAAGTAACAGAAGAAAAGAGTAGTACTGTGAGGTCGCGTATGCTTGGTGGGGACTATGTAGCTTATCTCTTCAACTTAATTAATGTGTGTATTTAGAAGATTATAAGAAAAAGGGAAATTAAAAAAGTCTTTGAGTTTGAATGGGGAGCTGCTATGGTCACTTTTAAAAGGAGGTTGACAAAATACCTTCCAATCACAAGACCAGAAAGTGCTTTCTCATATGGAAACATTTTCAGTCATGTTACTTCCATTAAGGAAACTCATCCATATGTTACTTATGGAGACACCCTCATTCTCACTCTAAATCAACCATCTATTGCTGCTAACTCTACAATTATATACAACAACAAAAATAACAAACATAGTAATCCATATATACTTATATAATAACCTCATCATCAATTCCTTAAATAAATCACTCTCAGCTAAACATGCCTTAGAATATAGTATGAGAATTCCCTGGTCAAGACAAAATGTAGAGTTTGCCGTATACATTGAGTGAGCACACAGATATTATATATATATATATATAAAATCTAATCACTCTTATGTAATCTCAATTAATATTTGGCATAACCGAATCTTCAGCCTTTTGAAACTCAAAGAGTTGGCATAAAAATGTGGTTCATTTTTTAAATTTGCTTGACTATTCAGTCCAATTGGGAGTCTTCTACAAAACAATTGCTTTTCTTTTCAACCCAAAATTATAAAACAAAAAAATGAACAAGAGTTTCTCTATTTTCTCTCCACCTTGTTCGCCGAAATCCATGAAACCACTAATTCTATGTGTAAAAAACAAAAACATACACTAGAATCCGAGGTGGTCTCACCCAGTTACAATCTCTAGCCGCTGGTTGGTCTTGTTTCCGTTTTTTGGTTCAGTAGGAAAAGAATAGTCAAAGAAAGCATGGTTGACTGTGATATTGTTTTTACGTGATTCTCATATCTTTTTCTAGACATATCCAAGTGGATGTTGTTAACACTTTTCAATCTTCTGTAATTTCTGCACTCTTCACAAGGAACATAAACATCCACACTGTTTCAATAATTAACAGATTTAAATCATTTTTACTCCATATTGTTTCTCTATTTTTTTTAAAACTGATTAAAAGACATATTTAACCAAAATGATTTAATTAAAAAAAGAAAGAATGAATAAAAAATATAAAATTTTACCAGACGGTATAAAAACTCTATGAAATGGATTTAAGCCTAACTTAAATTGTTCATATAAGTTAAATTTCGCAATTTTTTTTTATTTTTTTGAGAAATTAAAATGATAAAAGAAGAACGTGTGAAGGTTAAACAGAGATTAGGGTGCAATATCTGCACTCCACAATTTATATAGATCACGTGTAAAAAAGAGGACTTTCCGTTTGGGGTGGGCGCGTGTGGCGGAGGTGGGTGAGGAGCGCGTGGAGAGAGGATGATTAGTGAGTGTTGAAGTCAATGATTCAAACTTTTGGACTTATAAATTAGAAAATACAAAATTTGGTTTGGGGATAATAGAAAGGTCACACGTGTCTGGGACTGGCACCGGCTTTTGACCGTAGCCGACACAGTGATAGGCACGTGGCGTAGACGGTGTGTGGGTTTGTTCTGCTGACGAGGTGCTTACGTCATCATTTAAAATCTACTATTGAGGTTTGGCAATGAACATTATTATTGCATGGGCATGCCATTCACACCATCTTCTCTCCTTCATCTCCTTTTTACTCCTTTCACTTTCACTCTCTTTGTTTTTTCCTTTTCTTTTTCTAGCTACTACACATGCTTTACGTAAACCCAATCTATCACTATGCTTGGTCCAATAATAACAATAATAAATAATAATAAAAATAATCAAATCAAACCAAATTTTGGCCTTCCTAAAAAGGTACCTTTTATTTTGTAGATAGAAAATTTCAAAATTCAAAATTGATGATGATGATGATTTGTGCATGGTGAGTGTAATTGTGTATGTGTTTGCCATAGATGCCGGAGAAGATAGATAGAAATGATAGTGTAGTTTGCAACAAGTTGGCACAGTCCAATAATGACGTTAATATTATAGGACGAAAGTCCTATAAGGTCATAATCCAAGAATAACACTTACTTAAAAGCTTGTAACTAATACCAACCCTATTTTAATCTTATGTTTTCTCTCCTTTGTGTCCTCCCCATAATTAATTAAACATTAATTTAATTAAAATTGACAACTCATTTGTGTTCAATGCACCTAATTAACTATTAATAACCATATTAACCTTAACATGAATATTGTTGCACCTTCATTAATGGTTTTTCTTGTTGCCGCATCTTCATGCCGTTTCTAGTTTCCCTCATCAGCTTTCTTCTTCATCTTCACTGACCCATAGAGTAAGAACATTCAAGAGTCAAGCGCTTCTGTTGACCCCAAAGTATAAAATAAAGTGCTTTGCAAAATCAAAATATGTAACGGTGGAGAATCTCCAATGACCAATGGTGACGCCCCCCCCCCCCCCCCCCCCCCCCCCCCCCCCACAAATGTATTTATTGTAAATATTAAAACAACTTATTTTTTTATTTTATTTTTAGGAATTAAAACGTAAGAGAATATTATAACCGTGTTTTTCTTGTTGTTGATTTTGATTAAATTGAAGTAAAGCAACTTCTGGCAGTTTAATTGTGTTTTTCGTCTTTTAGTATGCCATTTTAGTTCCTTTAACTTTAAGAGTGTCAATTAGATTATGTATTTGGGCTAACTTTAAGAGTGAACACAGTTTATCAAGGGAATTATGCTTATTTATAATATTTTAATAATTTTTTATTTGAGTGGGTTTGGATTAGTTAGATACAATGTTTAATATCTAACTTACGTTCTTCATATAATTTTAGTGGGATAATCTTGTTTAGACAAATAAATCTAGACGATATCAGTTTGTATGACTGATATAATCTTTGTTCCTTCGGTAATACAATATCATAAATGTAGAATTGCAATGCTTAATATTTCACTTGTTTTAATGCATATTTTATAGTTTAATAATTTTAATTTTCCTTGGCATTTGAAATGTAATGATTTGATAATGACATGATAATTTTAGAGACTAAAATACTCCATAGAACTGATAAATAAAATTAGATTAAAAAAGATTAATGAGCATAATTGGACTATGTTACTAAAGTAAAAGGAAGATATATGTTACAGAAAAATGTTGTCGATTCTAATTTTTATTAGTGCAGATTTTCCTTTTAAACTCGTTTTATATATTTTAGTTGTCCAAAAACTGAAATATATACCAGCATGGTGGTATTTTTACAATTTCAAACAATTTTTATATCTCGATTTAAAGAAAAATCGAAACAAAAAATGTTATAGATTTCGGTTCACAAAAATCGATGCAAAAAACCATTATATATTTCGGTTTTAGAAATTCAAAACCAAAAATTTGACTAAATATTTAAAAAATGTGACTAGTATAGTGTTTATAGAAAGAAACAAAGAGAGAATGTAGTAAGAGATTTGCACGTTCTTATAGCCACATTTTGATACAATCCAAATATCAAAAATTATAATTGAGACGAAAAGTAGAATTAAACTAAACCTAACCAATAAAAATATAAATTAAGAGAGATAAATAAATGTAAAAGAAGTACGGTGAATTCTGATAAACCTAATAAATGTGATAAAAGTCAAGCAGGTTATTTTACAAAAGTAAAAGCCTTCTCCAACAAGTAGGTACACATCGTGAATAGTGCTTGCAACTCACTTTTTTAAGGAAATGTTTATTAATAACTCAATTTTTCAATATTGATTCAACTAACAGTGAGTAATTTAGTCATTCAATGAGATCGGCATAAGATTTTATATTATAATACTTTTTTCTCATTAAGCAAGAAATATTCTCTATGGAATACTTCTCTCATATGACAATTAAAATTATTTTATTCTAAAAATATTATTTCATTCACTAATATTATATTATTATGAACTGACTATTGATTATGAAGATTTAGTTGAGTTATATATATATATATATATATATATATATATATATATATATATATATATATATATATCATAAATTCAAATTTTGTTATTATTATTATTTATATATGGGTAAGGTTTGTGATTCACGCATTAGGGATTTATTTAAGCATAAGTTTATCCTTAATAACTTTTTTAAAAAACCCTTATACTTTTTTTTAAAAAAAATTCTTTTTAAACTGATTGAGAATACATATTAAAATATAATTTGTTATATTGAAAACTCAGTTTTAAAAAATCACATAAATTCGTAAATAATCAATTGTATTATGCTATAAATTAATACATTGTTAGAAAGTAAATAATATATGTTCAAATCACTATTTACATAATAGTTAATTATTATTTGAAATAATCAATTAATCCACTTAAGAACAAAATATTTTATTATCATTTACAATAGTTAATTAACTCTAGTTGTCCGATGATGTAATTAGTTTTCTCTCACATTTAAAAAATGCATAGATTTAATAGATTTAATAGATTTAATAGATTTAATGGAGTTGACTACTTTTACCTTACATGAAGAGATCTCTTAAGAGAAATTGTTGAACAATATTTTGGATAAGAAATTGTTATTAAATATAATTTTTATAAGGCTTTCTGGATAATTTTTCTTTGCTCTTAATCTTTTGGAATTTTATTATCACTTTGCAAGTGATATCATATGGGCAATATCTTTTCCTTTCTTTTTTCGCTAACTGTTTTGTAACACCTATGTTTATGTTATGTTTATGTTAGTGTAGTAAGTTTTTACAGTTGATTAGTTTTTAAGAAAGTGCATATTCTTGAATGACTTGCTTAGTGTTTATTAAAAATTTATTGATTTTTGTATGAAAGAGGATTTATAATTGAAGAACGTTTTAATAAGATGATCTCAATTATCATGAGCATCTTATAGCCACAAGAATGGGGGAAAGTGTTAAGAAATCCAACCACAACAATTAATAACTTCAACTAAAATTAATAACTTCAATTAAAATCACTAACAAAAAAAATATATATCAGTAAAGCATATTGCACGCGAAAAGAAACGATCAACATAATGCGAAACTAACAAAAAAAAATGATTTCGACTCCAACGATCCACTTCAACCCGATTCTGATGTTACCACGTCCAAACTGAATCCAAAACAGAAAGAAGAATTTTAGCGATGAGATTTTTTTCAAAGTGTGTGATTTGAGAGTTTTTTTTTTTTTATTAAATTAAAAAAACATACCCAACAATTACTCTATTAATATAACTTAAATATTTATTTGATGTAAAAAGTAGATTCCAAATAATGGCTAGCTGTTTTAGTTGATTTTCAATTTACGACTTTATGATTTTATTATTTTTATATAATTAATTCGGAAATTGTATTAATTTCTGGATTTAAACACGCAATTACCACACTTATACTTATATGATGAATTTGATCTCTAATTAACAGTATTGATAGTAAACACATTTTTCGTAGTAAACTCTATTATACATATTTTTAATATAAATTTATATAATGTATTAAATTTTGAATGCAAGAATAATTAATGAATGGTAAGAGGAAAATGGAGGTGGAGACTTGACTACTCTGGATGACCGTACAAGACCTAGGAATATAATTTTTTGGTAAATTAATAAAATAAATGTGTTGAGTGTAAATTTGAGTCCCTGCATAAAGCATTTATTTAAAATTTGTTGGTGTTGTGGTATTCCCTGAAGCAATTAATTTTGAAGAGATTTGAAATGAATCTTGCTTGAAGGAATATGATTGAAGTGTGTTATGGCAACTCCTGTAAAATGTTGCTACTTCTCTTTGACTTGGTCTTATTGCTATGCTGGCTGGGGTATCATGTTTTGAAAATTTGCAATCATCACTTCTGAAGGGAAATAAGTTTTAAATAAATAAATAAATAGTTTGTATGGTAGCTAGGTTAGTTAGGACCCACACCAATCACATTTCAAGCAAACAACCATTCACATTCTTGGTGTGCCAGACACTCTTAAATGTTCTTCATGCTCTTCTATCATCTCTAAAATAAAATT
The DNA here is from genome assembly GCF_037176805.1 of Vigna unguiculata. NCBI lineage: Eukaryota > Viridiplantae > Streptophyta > Magnoliopsida > Fabales > Fabaceae > Vigna > Vigna unguiculata. The sequence goes on along the minus strand of NC_140794.1, from coordinate 14,507,713 downwards.
ATGTGTCCTTCGTTTTATATTACCAAATCAATCTCTTACTGTAAAATTAATTACTTTGCAGTATATAGTCATTTTTCAAATAAAAAATATTTATAATTATTATCATATGATTACATTTCAATATATATATATATATATATATATATATATATATATATATATATATATATATATATATATATACACACACGGTTGATTAAGAATATTACCATCTTTACCTCTAAGAATTATTCTATTAACAGATAAATCAGATTAACACAAATAAAAATATAACGTGAAAACTCCAAATACAAAAAAAAAAATAAACTACGATGACAAATAATAATTACTCTATGAAAATTTATACAACACACATAAAATACTCTTAATTCTTTGACCTCAAGTAAAATCACACCCTCACAACACCCAACTCCAATCAACTACAAAGAATAAAAAAAGTCAAACACTAGTTTAAAGTGTCTTTAACTTAGGACAAGAAACATCATGAGAGCCCATTACTGTTTGGAAAGGCTCATATACCGAACGTCTTGAAATAATACCGGGAGCGGAAGATTCTATTAATCAAGATTCCAAACTGAAATTTCTCCTCGACCGTCAATTGTTATCCTAAACGATATTAGACTTTTCAATATTATTTTCATCAACACAACGTCTCTATTTTGGCTAATATTCTTATAGATAATATATATATATATATATATATATATATATATATATATATATATATATATATATTTACCATCTCTATTTTTACTAATATTCTTATAGATAATATATAGATTATCCACATACTATTTATAATTAGTAAACACGTACTAAGAGGATCCATGCCTAATTATAACTATATTTATATTTGGTTCTTGTTGAATGAACATGAATATGAAAACAAGCTTTCAATAAGTTAGGCATAATTTACGAATTAGATTATTAGAAGCTTTGTTGGTCAATAAGTGATAATCATCATACAAAGATAACTTCCGTGTATGCTCCTCAACCATGTCCCACAAATACTTCTTTCTTTTCGATTCTTTAAAATAGTTAAACATGCTTTAGATTGATTATTATTTCAATATAGATCCAAACAATGTAGAAAGTTTTTCTTTTCTTCTATATCAATCATAGTAGAACTGACGCAGTCTAGTTTGATATCTGTTTTCAAATACGTATATCAACATCATGTTGGTATTTAGGTTAAAACTATTCACAATATAATGAAGGTAGTTATTGTTGGAAATGCATGAAATGTTGAATTCTTAATCAAGATATCATCTAAGAAAGCAGTTAACTAATGAAATAGAGATAAAAACAGTACAAATATAAGTAAACGTATGAGATTTCGTATACTACTAGAATTCGTCCCTACACCTAACCCAATTACAATAGATAACTTATTTTGTAGATGTGTCAAAACAAGGACAACGGAATTCAATTGAAGATGAATGAATGCTAGCTGACTAAGCTGGTGAAGAGAAAGAGCCTTGTTTGTTAATGAGTACTTGGATCCTTTTATAAATAAATTAAGTCTTTGAAAAAACAAAAACAAAGATATAAAGAGTTAAATATGTTTTTGGTCCCTTAACTTTCAGTGAAATTTAAGATTAGTCCATCTCCCATACTTTGGACCAATTTAATCCTCCAATCTTATAGCTGTGTGAATTTAATCTTTTTAACTAAATTTTGTTAAGCTTATTTGACATTTCAAACATGTGACATTTGAGTTGTTTACATCATTTGACACATTTTCACTTTAATATTAGTTGAGAAACATGTTTAAAGCATCAAATAAACTTAATAAAATTTGGTTAAAAAAACTAAAATAAGGGTTTTTCTAGAGATGATGGACTAAATTGGTCAAACATTTTAAAGAGGGATTAATTTCAATTTTTACTAAAAATCAAGAAAACAAAAACATATTTAACCTAAATTCATATATATATATATATATATATATATATATATATATATATATATATATACATACATATGTATATATACATGTATATATATACATATGTATGTATATATATACATATGATATGTATATATATACATACATATGTATATATGTATATATATACATATGTATGTATATATATACATATATATATATATATACATACATATGTATATATATACATATATACATATGTATGTATATATATACATATATATATATATATATATATATATATATTGTTGGAAAAAACATATCATCAATTAAGAATATTACTGTCTTTACCTCCAAGAATCACCCTATTAACAGATAAATAAGATTAACGCAGATAGTAATATTCTTAATTAATAATTTGTTTTAATATATATATATATATATATATATATATATATATATATATATATATATATACATACAAATTTGTTAGATATCTCACATCGACTATAAATAAAGCGAGTTTGTAAGATATAAGTGGTACAAACTTTACCTTATAAGTTAGTTTTAAGATTAAGTTAAACTTAAAATTTCCTTTTTTTTTTTAACAAACTTAACTCTTTAAAACATGCCTCATGCAAGCATTTTGCACTTCCTTTATTTCTATTTAGATGTGCTTAAATGTCTTTGAAATTTTAAGAATTTATTTTTGTAAGAAAATAACAAAGTGTATCAAGAGATTGTTAATGAACATAAAAGTAAATAGTGTTTGGCTAGAAGAGGTGTCAAGATTTTATGCTGCTTTAATTTGAGTACTCCCCCAAATTAGCGGCAAGAAATTTGAGGGATTAAAGTAGTAGTTAGAGATCTTTATCTACCTTGATTAGGGTTTGAAATTGTTGATCATAAGAAAAATTAGTTCTCTTAAATGTACCTCACTATACTTTTCTTTTAATTAACACTTCTAATGGTGGCCAAAACCTTTGATTGCTAACTATAATTTCTGAACTTTAAGTTATAACTTGCATTTCTTTTAAAAAAAAATCATATGATATTATATTTAATAAAAACATATATATATATATATATATATATATATATATATATATATATATATATATATATATATATATATATATATATATATAAAATCATCAAACATCTATAATGTAATAGCTTTTATTTTCTCATAATATCCTAAAAACAAAAAATAAGTGTTTATGATAATAATAGATGTTAAAGATTTTACATCTAAGATAAGATAAATTGATAATGCATAGGTAGGTGCAAACTTCAATTTAATTTTGTAAAATTAAATTAGATAAAAAATTTATTTTTTAACGATAAATTTTATATTTTGTTATTTTATAATATTCATTATGATAACGCAAAAATATGTTTTTCTCCCCTCTAAACCTTGGCTGCGAATCCATCTATGTATATGATTGGTTTGCTATAATATCAGTGTTTAATAACGCTATACTATTTTGACTCTTAAAAAAAAGAAGTACAAATGTACTTATACTTGGTTTAAAGTGGTTAAGTTTATGAATTATTTTAATTCAACTTAAGCGTTAATATATTTGTTTTTTTTTTCTTTTGAAATTAAATTCACAGTTTACACTATTATTTATCACCTGAACTTTGATTATGTAAAGTCTATAAAGACCTTGTTGCTTGATCAAAAAGTCAACCGGTCAAAGGAATCTTTGAATATATATATATATATATATATATATATATATATATATATATATTATAATTTGTTTTTGTGTTCAGATCGATAAGAAAATAATTTTTAATGTAAGCGTATGTGCGTTTTTTATGTGTTTGTTTATTTTAAAGTAAACCGTTTCTACTTTTTAAAGAAAAATAATATTTATGTTCATTATATAAGAAAATATTTCATAAAAAATTAATTTTAATAATAAAAAATTGTTAGTCATTATAATGAAAAATTTAGATACAATTATTGGCTACTAAAATAGTCACTACCCTTATGAATAAAAATTATAAGTGATTTCTAAATTGGTTTCTAAAATTTAGCTTTCAAATTTTTAACTACATAAGGAAATTGGTTACTAGACATTAGTTATAAGATTTTTGTTATCAAAGGAATTTGTTTCTAAATTAATTTTTTATTAAAGAAACTGGTTTCTAAATTAGTTTTTCATTAATCATACGACCAATTATAATTATAATTTTTATTTATAATAATGATCATTTTAGTAAGCAATAACTTCTTATTTTGTAAATTAGGATCTAAATTGGTCATCATAGGGATTAACAACTTTTGATCACTAAAATAAGTTGTTAATGAAACATTATCTTGTAGTGGTTTTATTTAAGGGATTTTTAAAATAAGTTATTTCAAAAATATTTTTGATTTAAACAAACTTTATATAATCGATGCCTAAATTAAGTATTTTTGTGAAAATTTCATTGGAAAGTTACACCAAGATTCAAAGTAGTGTGATAATTAAAATTAACACTACCCTTGTCAACACCCAATTTCGTCCGGGTGAATAAATTTATTTAAAAAAAAAATAAAAAATAAAAAAAGGTTTTTTTAGTTAATGGAAAATAAAAAACGATGAAATAAAATTTTCTTCCAAGATTTTAAAACTTTAATTTTAGCAAAAAAAAAAGAGATGAAAAAAAAATAAAAAAAAGGAAAAAAAGAAATAGCTCAATTTATTTTTAATTATCGCACTCCTTCTCCTGTGCCCAACAATTCAACATACTTTCTACCATTCGTTCCTGTGTTCTTGAAAGAGAAATTAGTGATATGGTTCTAATAATTTGAAGAAATATTTCTTCAAATGGTTATAATCTATATTATTAATTGGGATTGATTTTTGTGCTCTGATTTGTTAATGGTTGGAATCAATATTATTTCATCTTAATTAATATTGTGCTCTGATTTGCTGCGAGTTGATTCCCATTCCTTCTTTATATTGTTCATTACAATTAAGGTTGAGATTGCATTGCATTAATATTGCAAGGTGTAAGTATAAATACACACTCTGTCATATCGAAACAAAAATGGATCGAAAAAAAAAATCTCTACACTTCTCTAATTCTTTCCCATCATCATTCCCACATACATACCTCCTTTTTTATCTCTCTTTCAAAACAGAAAAAACATATTGAAGGAGGTAGAAGATCGAAAGAAAATATTCTCTATACTCTTTCTTTCTCTCTCATTATCACCCACACAGAACCATCTCATTTTTATTTCTCTTGAAAAAAAAACACAAAAATATTAGAAAAGGAGGCAAAAATAAAAAAAGAAAGAAAAGGTGAGGAGATATCGAAAATTTTTGAAGGTACGTCACTGCTAATTGCTTTTTTTTTTCTTTTGATTTATTTTTTCCAATTTTTATTATATTTTTTTAAATCATCAAAAAATATTTTTTCCCATTCGCCGCTCACGTCGCATGAGACAAATTTTAAAATAATTCAAAATATGAAAAATTTAAATAAAAAGATTTTCAAAAATATAAAAAAAAAAACTCAAATCATTTTCCAAATAATTTTTCGAATAGTTTTTTCTTAAAGAACTACGTGATTCTCCATTGTGATTGGAGATACGTAAGAGCGATGATTAATCCTTACCGGGCCAAAAAAACAAAAAAATAATAATTTTATTTCTTTTGTAAATTCATTTTTTATTATATTCGCGGAAAACAAAATATTTTAAAAAACCACATAACTTTTGCACATTTAATTCAAGGTACCGTTATAGGACGGACGTTGTGGGGTGCTAATACCTTCTCCATGCGTAACTGACTCTCGGACCCAAAATCCTGTTTTATGTATACCTTGTCTTATCTTTTTGGTTTTTCCGTATTTTCCCAGAATAAACTATGATGACGACTCCAAAACTCTATTTTTACAAATTTATTTTTTGGTTTGTTTCCCGTCGCGATTTCAGTTGTAACAACCCTATTTATAGACAGTATAATATTCTTTTACGAAAGCTTAAAATTATTAAATAATCTTTTAATTCTTTGATCAACTTTGACCCTTTGCCGTTCAAAGTGCGTGGACTACCGTTTCACTAGGAATAAACAGATTTTTCATAACAAGAAAGGCATTTAATAAAATTTAAGCTTATTTATTTATTTATTATTAGATTTCAATTATTGCTATTCCTTATATTAAATATAGAGTGTTTCATTCATGTACTTTTAAAGTTAGAAATGACACTTTTGAGTTTTATATTTAGGGTTTAAGATTTTCGAGAACTTCTTTTCATCGGCAAAGAAATATTAAGAGTAAACCATCCAAGCTTTAGTTTTTTTTTTTGAAAAAAAAAACCTAGTTCTTCCACTATAAATTCAATAAATTTGTCATAAAACATTATATATCTAAATCATGTTCATCTTATAAATTTCCACAAGAGCTTTACATAGTGTCCCATTAATATAACTAGAGTGAATACATGAAGGTATTGTTTTACTTATTGTTGCCATATTCACCTATCAAACACAACATTCAACTCCTCACAAGGTAGTACACTCAACCCTTTCATAACCTACATACACTTCTCTTGCACATTGCTTATGCATGTAGAGATAGAGGTTGCAATAAATCACCAAGCAAAATTGCTCTTGCACACTGCACATGCATGTAAAGGTAGAGGTTCCAATGAATCCCCTAGCAAAAAATTGCCCTTGCACTTACTTTGCTTACTGTTATATCAAGAAAACTCAACAAATCATAGTACATAGTGGTTATTCCATAGATAGAAAGTTGAAGACCACACCTGTAAGATAAAAACCAAGCACTCTAGACTACAAAGTCTAAGTTATAAGTCAGAAAGCTCCCTAGAAGTAACCTAATATTGCCTCTAGCATAACAACGCATAATGGATAATGGGTCCTTAACCTATGGACCTTAAACAAAGTATTGGACATAGGCACCATTTAGAAAACAAAAAACTTTGTGTTTGTATTTTATTTTTAAGCCATGTCCATCCTGTTACTTGGGCTATACTAAAAATTAGGGATGGCAAAATGGCCCAGGCCTAGTTGGTTGACCCGCCAACCCACCCCAAAAATAATGGGTCGAGATAAAAAAATTCAACCCGCCAGCCCGCTCCAACTTGACTCGCCCAGCCTGCTAAACCACTGGCCAACCTGCAACTTGTTTAACAATTAAAAAGCATGTGTAGTTGTTTATTTTCATTTCGACTTCGACATCAGTCTCTCGCCCTCCCTAATCTCTTCTCATCTCTCTCGATCGTCTCGCTCTCACACCACTGCTGAATCTCTCATCTTACTCACTCAATCGAAGCCAACCACCGCACCACCATGAAACTATGACGCAGCCACCCACTACGTGACCACACCACCACGACTGGACTTGAGGGCGACACAACCAGCAAAGACATGCTACCATACGAGGAGGCGCCCCACGATGGGCAGTGGCGCTTTCGATGAATCAGCAGCCGCTACGAACAAGTTCGTCCCTAATGTTTTATTTCCAACCTTAATTTGCACTACACTAAGGTGTTGAGGGTGTTATTGTGAGTGATTGGCGTTGCCCTAACATGTTGTTGTGTTGTTGTTGAAGGTGTTGTGATTTGCCCTAATTCCTTTACCCGAATTGCATTTTTTCTATGATTGAAGGTATAACACTATTTTGAATCATCTCTTTGGCCCCATTGGAAACTTTTGCAGTGTTTGAAAGAAATTATCTCATGATTTTTGTCACATTTGTAAATTTGTAATTGGCATATTGCTATTATCTCTCCCAATCAAATTATGGATTGAATTCCATTTTAGATTATTGTTGTTGCAGTTTCTGTGATGGCATAATTGTTTTCTTGATGCAAAGCAAAGGCATTGTGAAACTTGAACCATCGTATACCTAGAACAAAATCAGAAAAAAAAAGTCAAATTAGGCCTTAGAAATTAAAAAAAATAATAATTTGGCGGGCTATGAGTTCCAACCAGTTTTCACTTGGCGGGCTAGTCTGGCTCGACCCGTTTTAGGTGGGCTAAAATCGGATCGGGCCAAAACGGACAAGGTTGACCCGTTTTTTCACCCCTACTAAAAATCTCTTATGGGTCTAGTACAATGTTCTTAAACACAATATGGTTCCTATGGTTCCATAGAATCCACATTATAGCAATCCACACACTCCTACCACAACATATTACCTTTGTGGTTTAGCTCTAGTAGATGAAATTGTTCAAAATGTGCTTGAATCTGGTTATAGCTTACTGACAAGTTTCCAATCCGTTTATGACACGTATTTCATATTTTGGTAACCATTTTATTGGTAAGCAATAAATGATTTATAGTTTCATCCTGCTTATTGCATATAACACAACTAACATTTTTTATGATCACTCATTTAAGCCTTAAGTTAACAATTGTAGGCACTCAATTTAATTTAACATGCCATGAAAATGCAGAGAGGATAACCTTTAATCTCTAGAGACACTTAAATTTTTTGATATACAAGGCATGCACCTTGCAGCTTTTTATATGTTGACTTAATAGTGTATACCATCATATCTTCCCTATTATTCAACGTCCAAATATCACTTATTCCTCTAACAAAAGTTACTCCATTAATTTCTTTCAAGAACCTTTCACTTGAGGTCTCTCCCATTCAAACCAATGTCTTCTCCAAGACATTTTCCATTCTCATCTATCATTATCCCACTTCCCACATTCACTAATTGTTTGATCTTTTTTTATTTGTGTTTGCATATAACCTAGGGTAAGCCTTCTTAAGTGATTTATACCCATTCAAATAAAAATCCTATTTCCGGAACCCACTTTCTACCTCACATTCTCTTCAAACCATATTTTATCCTCATTAGATCCACAAACCTTTCTTAAATGCTTCCACCATCTACATTCTTTCTAGACAATCTTTCTATTATCTAAACTTCTCCAAGATCCATATTTAGACTCCAAAACATCTTTCCATAATCATTTCCTTCTATATCTAATCTCCACTTCCACTTAGCCAAGAGTGCTCTATTGAACAATTTTATATTTTTTATACCTAAACCACCCTTCTCCTTTGGTTTACATAATTTTGCCCACTTCACCAATGTTATTTTTCCTCCTTTTACACCATAACCCCATAGGAATTTTCTTTGTATCTTCATTAACTCCTCAATAACTAAGATCAACATTTTGAATAAAGATATGTAATACAATGGTACAAATGTTAAAACTGATTTGAGGAAGCATACTCTCCTAACTAAAGAAAAAAACCTTCCTTTCCACCGAGTTAATTTGTTCTTTATTTTATTCATTACAGGCTCCTAAAATTGCTTCCTTCTAGGATTACTCCCCACATATATTCCTAGACACTTAAATGGGACGTTCATCAATCCACAGTTCATGAGATTAGAGCTTATTTGTATATCATCTTCCCCAACCCCACACCTCCTAACTTGCTCTTATGGAAATTTATTCTAAGTCTTTATGCAAGTTCAAAACATCTGAGGATGATTTTAATGACTATTAAATCATCGATACCGAGCTTGCAAAAAAAAGTATCATTTACAGACTGCAACATATTAACTTTAAGCTCGTTTGTCCCTACCTTATACCTTTAATTCATGTTATCGACTTGTCTAACTAGACCTGCTAACCCTTCCGCGACTAAAAGGAATAAGAAACCCCAATAGAGGGTCCCCTAGACCTCTTGTTTTTAGAATGAATTCCTGAGTTGGGCTTCCACTTATAAGGACATAATTTGTGGATACTCAAGACATGCCTTTAACCTGCTAACCCATTTGGTTCCAAACCCCAATATACCAAATATATAGTATAAGAAATCTCAACTAAGTGAGTCAATTATCTTTCAAAAATTCAACTTTACTATCTTTTGTGGTTAATTCAAACTATTATAGTTTGTTGGTTAGTTACTTTGTCTGTTATCATTTTGTATCAGACTCTATAAATAAAGTTCTTATGTTTCAATACAAAGGGCTGAAATTATGTTTCTATACAAAGTGTTGAAATAATAAAAAGGTCTCTTAGACATTTGACCATACAAAAGGAGTGTGTACCTATTGCTTAGGTGTGAGTACCATATGCCAACAATGGTATCAATAGCAGTAAGATTCAAGATTTGTGTTGAGAAAATGTGTTGTTATAGCAAATGGAGGAGGAAGTTTCCTGGCCAATCTACCAGTTCTTGATGGCAAGAACTATGATCATGGGGTGATAAGGATGGAGGCCATTCTTGGTTACCAAGAAATCTTGGAACTCGTCAGAGGTGGTGTTCGTGAGAAGGATGAAGTAGCAACAAGGAAGAAAGTTTACAAAGCTCGCTGCCATCTTCACCATGTGTGGATGTGGAAAATTTTGAGAAGATTTTCAAAGCCAATACAGCAAAGGAAGCTTGGGAGATCTTGTAGAAAACATACAGAGGTGCAGAAAAGACCAAGAAAGTCAAGCTTCAATCACTTAAAAGGTAGTATGAATTGTTGTCCATGACTGAGCAAGGAATAATGGCTGAGTAGTTCAACAAGTTGCAATTGGTGGTGAATGCGATGAGAGCTTGTGGTGATAATGTTGCGGAGTAGACTATGGTTGCAAAGATTCTGAGAACTATGTCTACGAAATTTGACTATCTCGTGATAGCAATAGAGGAGACAAAAAACATTGAGAAGATAATGATTGACGAACTTCAAGGATCGCTTGAAGCTCATGAACTGAAATTATCTGCGAAGAACTTGGAGAAAGCTAGTGATGATTAAGCACTACAGGCCCAGGTGTGGACCAGAGGTCATGCTTCTCGCAGTAGATGGAAGAAGAACAATTCAATAGCATGTTCAATAAAGAAGGACGTCCAACCAACCAAGATCTGGAAAATATTGATGAAAAATCAGGAGTTGCACAAAAAACCAATAGAGGCGGCTTTAATAGCAGAGGGAGAGGTAGCAAGAAAGTGCAAGATTTGAGAAAAGTTCAATGCTACAATTGTGAGAAGTGGGGACATTATGTAGCGGACTACTGGCATGAAAAAGGAAAATATAAGAGAGATTCTAATTTGGAAGCAATTGTAGCTCAGGAAGAATCGGAAGAACCAGTAGTGCTGATGGCGACTTCCTAAGATGAAGATTTTGGGTTAGAAAGTTGATTTCTTGACACTAGTTGCAGCAACCATATGATTGGGCACAAGAATTGGGTTACAAATCTTGATACCAGCAAGAAGAGCAAGGTCAGGCTGGCAGATGATAACACAATTGAGGCAACTAGCATTGGTGATATAAAAATTAAGAAAGAAGGTAAAATTGTGGTTGTCATAGAGAATGTATTGTATGTTCCAAGAATAAAAGATAATTTGCTTAAAGTGGGGTAGTTAGTAGAGAAGGGATTTTCTGTGAGTACGAAAGATGATTTCTTGAAGGTGTGTGACTTAAAATAGAAGCTAATATTGAGATCTTCACTGTCCAAAGGGAGAACTTTTCATACTAGGTTCAATCAGATTGAGAATCAATGTTTGACTGCAACAACAATTGATAAAACAACGTGGTTATGGCATATGAGGTATAGTCATCTTAACTTTTAGAGTTTGAAAATGTTAGCTACTGAAGAGATGGTTACTGGACTGCTAGTTATTTCCATCCCTAACAAGGTGTGTGAAGGGTGTTTGATTGGAAAACAACCCAGAGTTCCTTTCAAGGCATATGCACATGAGAGTGAATGATTTACTACATTTTGTGTACTCGGACGTTTGTGGGACATTTGAGGTTTTCTTACTAGGTCAAAATTACTATTTTGTTTCATTCATAGACGAATATAGCAAGATGATATGGTTGTATCTAATCAAATTGAAGAGTGATGTATTCTCAATTTTCAAAAGGTTTAAAACCTTTGCTGAAAGCAGAGTGGAAAGGTGCTGAAAATTCTTTGAACAGATGGCGGGGGCGAGTATACATCTCTAGAATTTGAGAAGTATTGCAAAGAAAATGGTATTCAATATGAGGTGACAATTCCAAACACCCCACAACATAATGCTGAAAGAAGAAATAGGACCATCCTTGATATGGCTAGAAACATGCTGAATGAGAAGAAGATTCTACATATGTTATGGGGTGAGGTAGTGTCAACTATAGTTTATATGCTGAATAAGTATCCTACCAAGTAGCTTGGAAATACAATCCTTGAAGAGGTATGGTTTGATAGAAAACCATTTTTAAATCATCTGAAAGTGTTCGGTTATGTGTGGTATAAATATGTTCCTAATGCTATGAGAAGGAAGTTAGAAGATAAAAGCATGATTATGGTGTTAGTTGGGTATCACCCAACACGATCATACAAGTTGTATAATCCTGCCACAAATGAAATTTGCATCAGCAGAGATGTAATGGTGAATGAAGAAGGTTCTTGGAGTTGGACAAATCAGAACACAAAGGACAACAACAGTTCTCATACAAAGGGAAACTCTATGCTGATTGGAGAAAGTGAAGAAATTGTTATTAATTATACAAGTTCAGCACCTGAGTCACAACAACATCCACATAGAGAGCCTAGATAGAGGAGATTGCAAAGCTCGATGGTGGATTTTGAGATGTTTCTAGATAATGTAGTGGCAGATGAAGGAGATTTAGTGCATTTTGCACTACTTGCAGAAGATGAATCAATCAATCATGTATAAGCGTTGAATCAAGAACTATGGAAGAAGGCTATGGCTGAAAAGTTGGCAGCCATTGAGAAAAGTCGGACATGGTTTCTAACTGAGTTACTTGTTAACAAGAAACCCATTGATGTTAAATGGGTTTTTAAGTTAAAACTCAATCCAAATAGAATTGTTTCAAAGAGGAAGGCAAGGTTGGTTGCTAAAGGATTTTTACAAAAACATGGGTTGGATTATTCTGAAGTTTTTGCTCTAGTAGCAAGAATTGAAACCATAAGGCTGATGGTGGCGTTGGCAAGTAGCAAAGGGTGGCCTATGTTTCAATTGGATGTGAAATCAACGTTTTTTAATGGTCCTCTTGAAGAGAAAGTTTATATGACAACCTCCTGGATTTGAAATTAAAGGATGTGAAAGCAAGGTGTATAGGTTGAGAAAAGCCTTGTATGGGTTAAAGCAGGCTCCCAGAGCTTAGAACAAATTAATTGATGCATTCATGATAAAGCATGAATTTAGAAAGTGTACAGTGGAGCATGGGGTATATGTGAAGTTGCATGATGATGTGATTTGATACTAATGTGCATTTATGTGGATGAATTATTGATAACATGGAATAATCTCACAAAAATTGATAAGTTCAGAAAAGTTTGATGTTGTAGTTTGAGATGACTGATTTAGGAAGATTGAAGTATTTCTTGGGAATGGAATTTGTTGAAACAAATGAGGGAGTTGTCTTGCATCAGCACAAGTATGCAATGGAAGTATTGAATAAGTTCGGCATGAGAACTGCAATGTTGCAGAGACCCTAGTAGAAGTAAAGGTCATTGAAACAAAAGATGGAAAGGAAGATGTTGACAACATTGTGTTTAAGCAAATGATGTGTTCACTAAGGTGTCTTTGTAATAGCAAGCCAGACATGTTATTCGGTGGGAGTAGTCAGCAAACATATGCATCAACCAAAGAAAGCTCAATGCCTTGCTGCGAAAAGAGTGCTCAGATATGTAAAGGGAACAACTAGCTTCTGAGTTATGTTTCCCAAAAACATATAGCAAAAGTCAGAATTGTTAGGCTATACATATCCTGACAAGTGTGGGGATAGAAATGACGGGAGAAGTACAAGTGGTTTTCTGTTCCAGGTAATGGGAGCACCAATCTCTTGGTGTTTTAAGAAACAACCAATAGTGGCACTATCATCTTGCGAGACAAAGTATATTACAAGAGCCTATGCTGCATGCCAAGCTGTATGGTTACAATGAGTGCTTATAGAAATGAAGATTCATGTTGAAGAACCCATCCAGCTATTTGTTGATAACAAGTCAACAATCAATCTTGCAAATAATCCACAGTCACATGGTAGAAGCAAGTCACATAGAGGCTAGATTCCATTTTCTAAGAGAACAAGTTAACGATGGGAAGCTCAAACTAGTGTAATGTTCTACTCATCAACAATTGGCAGATATTTTAACCAAACCTTTGAAGAAAGGAGATGTTTGAATATATGTGGAACAATCTAGGTGTTGTGAAGTGTTGAGTTTGAATTAAAGGGAAGTGTTGTGGTTAATTCAAACTGTTATAGTCGATTGGTTAGTTACTTTGTCTGTTATCGTTTTGTATCAGACTCTATAAATAGAGTCTTTATGTTTCTGTACAAAGGGATGAAATTATGTTTTTGTACAAAGTGTTGAAATAATAAAAAAGGTCTCTTAGACATTTCACCATACTAAAAGAGTGTGTACCTATTGCTTGTGTGTGAGTACCATCTGCCAACACTATCAATCACTACTTATTATTTTGTACTTCCCCAATTACTTTATTAGTCATGACAATACTATCCAATAAACTTGTGCCCATAATAAAAGCAGATTAATTTATGTCGATTATACAAGGAAAAGCTAGGTTAAAATTTTCAAAATATTTAAAATTTATTAAAAATTTAAGAACTCGCACCTAAAGAAGACTGCAAATTAAGCATGTAGTCTAAGATAGTTTTTCCAACATAAGTGTAGGGGAAGTCGAGTCTTCCCATTGAAATAATATTCATATTAGAGCTTGTTTCAAAGAAAAAAGAATCTGTAGAGGGAGAAAATTAAGATTTAAGAAAATATTCGTTGCATTTTTTAAAATAATTGCACTTGATTATCATATTTTTAAATTGATAAACTCAGTTTCATTCTTTTTTTTTAAATGAGATTTTTATCCTAAAGTTTATCTACAACTGATTTAAATAAAAAATCTTGTCAAAATTAAATTACTTTAAATTAATAATAAAAAATTTCATAACGCCTCTAAATTTAAAGGAGGAATTAAATTCATATCATTAAGATTCTTTTAATTCATTTGACTCTGCAAAAGCATACAATTTCGAGAAGACATAATGTGTGAAGAAGAAAAGGGAAAAGAAAAGGCCATAAGTTATGAACGGTTAACTAATTTTTTTGGTTTTGATTAGATTCGGTCAAAACACTCTAGATGCAGAAAATTCAAAAGCCAAACAGTCTCTCTAACATTAAAAGTTCAACTCTCTTTATGTTGTTCACCTTTTGTTAAAATTAAAATTATTTTTAATAATCAACTTTAGTTTTTAATATCAAATCTTAATATGAAAATTATTAAGATAAAATTTTAGTTAAAAACAGAACTAAAGGTATTTGTGATGTTTCATTTAAATTTTGTTCTTTGCTCATGTTACATTTCTAAACAAATGTAAATATAGTTTTGTTATTTACAATAATTCTAACTAATTTGAATAAGATCGTCACGTCTACGTAAAAAGAAATATAATGTTTCTACACAAGATTTGGAAGAAATGTTAAATGCATATAAGTTTTGGAAAAAAGATGACATTTTACATATGTATGTACTACAATTTTATATTTTTTTTTCTAGAAAATCAATGTAAAATTTAAACTATTCCTACTAACAAAATGGTTTTGCACTAGTTGTATTTAAAATTTCAGACGCATTTTATTTAAAATAAATTTAAAATATATAAAGATTTGAAAATCTATAAATAAAAATAGGTATTTATTTTTTATTTACTTATATGAAATTTTATCTTTCTAAAAATCTTATCTTTGAACTCTTTAAGTTCAAAGAAGATTATCACTGTGGTTACTATGATTGATTTGTGAAGAGTTAAAAAACTTGATATTTTTTCAATAGATTACTTCTTAAGTTTGGTAAGTATGTAATTCTTTATTAAGGTTTCAATTATTTTCTTCTCTTTTAGTAGTTTGTTTAACAAATATTTTTTTGAAGGACTTGAATTGCGAAAGCTTGTTATTGGGTTGTTCGAAGAGTTAGATGTAAAATTGTGTCAATAGGGTATACTTTAATCAAGGTAAAGGAAGTTAATGTATACATATGTTTAATGAATTGATCGTTTAGATGGTGAAAGTATGTGGTGAATTGAAACTTTATATGCATATTAGGGTAGATATATATCTAACTTTGGTATGTTTTTCAAATAAAATTAGGTATGCATGATGTTAATAATCTACGTGGAGATGAATACGTACATAATTGATATTTTGGATGGATCAGAAGCAAGATAGACACATGGCTTCAATAAAGAATTTTGACGATGATGACTTATGGAGAAGTGTCGAAGACTTAATGATGATTCATGGAGAAATGTTGAAGACTTAAAGATTATTTGGAATCAAGGTTATTTTAAAGTCTTATAATTTTGGTTGTTGAAGCCATGTAATCTATGTATGTCATTTAAGATAGTAAATGTAGAAGGTCATAAGCCAAAAGTTAAATCCCAAGCAGCAACGCACAGAGAAACTCAAGAGAGAGTTTCTGCCTTTGCAATTAACACTGGAATAATCGATTATTTGAGAAAAGTCTAAGTGATAATTGATTATCACTACTAATAATAGATTATCACAACGGGAAAAATGTTTTCAGAAAAGTTTCTATGATAATCAATTATCAATGATAATTCTGACTTGACTCTTTAGTTTCTTGATCTAATTTCAAAAAAAGCTTATGTAAATAAAGTGGTAGGCTTTCCTTTGAAAATATAGAAGTTGGAGAAGTTTGAATTCTTGAGAACCCTCTATGGAAAGGCTTTGAAAAAATTAGTGTGGATAGAGCGATAACTTTTATCAAGTGGATTATTGTGTGATTG
Source organism: Vigna unguiculata (assembly GCF_037176805.1). NCBI lineage: Eukaryota > Viridiplantae > Streptophyta > Magnoliopsida > Fabales > Fabaceae > Vigna > Vigna unguiculata. The sequence goes on along the minus strand of NC_140794.1, from coordinate 14,491,069 downwards.
AGTGTTGCTATTGTTAAGAGAAATTGTTCATCCTTTGTGTGATTCAAAAGAGGAGTTCATTCCTTGTGGATTCAAGGAAGATGTTTCTTCATCTCGTATCTGATTCAAGAGAGGTGTTTTCATCCTTTGTGAGACTCAAAGGAGTTGTTCATATCTTGTGTATTTCAAGGGAGGTATCTTTCATCTCTTGTGACTTCAAGAGAGGTGTTTTCTTTCTTAAACTGCTCTTACTCATATTTGTAATCTCAGTTTTAGTGTTTAGTTAATCCCTCTTTAGAGAGATTAACAATGGTATTTTTTATACGAACCAGTATAAAATAAATTGTGAAATTTCTCTTCCCTACGCTTTATTCCATTGTTGTTATTATAAAGGAAGGGATTTTAATTGAACTTTGATATTAAAAGGAAAATACTTTAATTCACCCTCCATCTTGGGTTTTTGTCCAACGCAAACATTTCGTTGCGCAATTCTAACATAAATGTTTGTTTTCTACATATGTAATGCTCTTTGGTTTGATATCGCTCAAGTAGTGTGTCATTACTCAAATAGCTTAAAATATGTAATGATTACACCATAGTTCATTGTCTCTTAAGCTACAATGTGGGCTCTCAAGCAATGAAGCATGGAGTTCAAACAATGGCTTAGAGCTTGAACAAGAGAAAGATAGAGATAATTCTCTCCTCTAGAATGATATCGCTCAAGCTATGGAATGGTCGCCCAACTAAGAATGATGGTAATGTGTATGAATTCTCGATCCTTAAATAATCATGCAACTATGTTAAAAGCATTTAAGTAGTGCCATGGATGCCCAAGCGCTATTGGAGCAATGGTTGTCTGTGTGTGTGCATAATACCTACCTGCGTGAATGCATGTGTGTGTGTATGTGTGTGTGTGCGCGTACGTGCGCATTACATATAAATGTTTATTAAAATATGTTTGTAAATTGTCCCTTCCATTTTCATTGTCGCTCTTATATTGTACAACGAGGTTGATGAACGATTGTAGCATTTTAATTCTATTGTCCCTTCCATTCTCACTATAACCTTCTAGTCTTGTTGTGTGCCTTAACGAGGTTGAAGAGCAATTGGAAATGCAAGGTTGTCGAATGAAGTTGAAGCATTACGTTAAATAGGGTTGAAGTCCTCACATCCATCATGGCTCTTGCAATCTCAAGCCTTTGTAATGCTTGCAACCCTTGCAAGTTAAAGCCTTCGTGATTGGACATCAGCGAGAAAGTTTCTACTTTGACGAAATCATTGATTGTTTTGCCTTAATAATTTTTTATTTGTTTGATTTTAGGGGACTAAAAAATGTTGAAAAGTGGCTTTGAAAAGCATTAAGAATTTAGTGATATATTTTGTTTTGTTTTCACATATGTTATTCGTTTTATTACTTTTTTCGTTCAAACATAAGTTTAGCTACACAACTTAAAAAACTTGTTAATTGAAGAAAAGTTTGATAGTTAGTCATAGGTCTACTGATAACATCTACACTTTAGTATTACTTTATTATTATTTGAATGAGGCTACAATAATACGTATATTGTATAATTTCTCTCTAGCTTTTAGTTATTGCACAACTTCATCAGTCAAGGTTAAACATTTAAGCAATTTATTCAACAAATAAATCCAAAGCACCCTAAAAAAATTAGAAATACAGAAGTCCATTTATTTGATTCTTTTATGATAATATATTCTCTTACAAATCACAATCTACAAAGTACAAGAGAGAATTTTCAAACAAAATATGTGTATACTATATAACAAAATTGAAACATGTGGAGAAAGAAAGAAAAAGGAAGAGCCACTATCAACAATGTCTTTCAGCTTGATGCCAACTCTAACCATAACACCATAACATCAGTTGAATCCTATAAATAAAGGCATTAAAATTGAAAAAACGTAATACATTTTTACACTATACAACCTCAATAAATTCACCTTTTAGGACAATGAAAGATGTTGGGCTCCGTATGGCACTAACTATTCACTCAAATTTGGTTTGGAAGATTAGGAGCTATTAGGGTTTCTCGATCCTCACCTATGTGTAAAATTGAGAATTTGCAAGATTGCTTACAAAATTTTGAAATCTCATTCATTTATGGGACAACAAGGTTTCAAATTTTCAAATATCAGAGGAGGGGATGATTTGGTGTCGCCAAACTCTTGCAAACATATGAATGAGAGAATTGGAGAACGCAAGATTGATTGAGGATTCCAAAGGATGGGTGAAATGATCAAGACCATAAAAGAAAGTGGTTACACAAATTTGGAATTTTATAAAGGAAAAATAAAAATGTTTTTATGAGAAAATTGGATTTAGCTACCAAAACAAGAAAGGTCTCTAATTAACCACTAGGTTCTTTTGTCAACTCGATGATTGAAATGAACAATTTATTTTGTAACCAAAAAACAAATATCACTAAAAAAATGTGGCTTTTATTTCGGTCGCTAACAACACTACTTTTATTTCACTTTATATAGTCATTGATTTTGCATATTCCATTTTGGTCACTATTTATGTTGCTAGACAAACTTATATCATTAACAATTGATTTGGTTACTGATTCAATCACTAATTTGGACTTATAATCGATGATTATTTGTGATCACTTAATTTTGATCACTAATTTGAATAATTAAATGACTTAATTCTTGTAGTGTATCTTATCATTTTAAAATATAGAAGTTAAAAAAGTTCAGAAAAGATAAATGAAAAGGTGACATTTAATAAACGGTTATCATTTATCATCAAGCAATAAAAATATTAAAATGTAAAATTGAAAATTGAAAATACTTTAAAAAATTTAAATTTTAAATCATAATTTCATTTCCAAGGATAACTTTGTTTTAGTTAGACTAAATTAATTTATTTTTTGGCGAAAATATTTAAAAAATATTTATTTTTAGTTTAATTTTGTGTTCTTTTAATTTCAATTCAATTAATTTAATAAAAAACAGTTAATTTAGTTTGAGTCATCAATTTTAAAAATGAAAATGCCTCGTTATTAAAAAAATAATGATGTATCATCATTAGAATTGTAAACTCACATTTTTTTCCCATTCTTTTAAATTAATATTCGAAATAACTTATAGTAATTTAGTTTACATATAATAATTTAGCCAAGACAATAAGTGAAATTTGAAAATTCTTTCTATTTATAAGGCTGAAACTATAATTTTTTTCTGCATACATTTTTTTAGTTTTCTTTTTCTTTTTAAATTAAAATTTCTTTATAAGTCTTAATTTTTTTCTTCTTTTAAATTTGAAACTAATTTGATGAAAAAAAATAAAGAAGATTTATAGCTTCTTTCTTTTAAATCCAATAACTCCCGCTCGGAATTTTCAGTTCAGACTATAATTTCATACGAAAGTATACACAAACTAAATAAGGAGACATTAAAACTATAAATTGATGTTTAACTTTCAATTTTACGATTATTCTTTCTCTCTCATACTATTAATCAAGAAGGGATTTTCATTTTCTCTCAGATAATTCGTCTTCAATTGGCAATTGGTCTTCAACTTCAAACTCGAGTATGAGCTTTTTCTTTTATAAAAGTTTACAACTTTAAAGTCGTAAGAGCAAGAAGATTTATTTTCCATATTTTAAACATCCTAAAAAATGAAAAAAAAAAACAAATAAAAAACGTTGTGTTCCCCATTGTACCCCATATACACGCATAATGAAGTCAATAGCAAAAAGAGCATACAAATGAAAGTAATTAATGTAACAAGTGACGTGAAAAGGAATAGAGATATACGTCATGGTATATCATACATGAATTAAGAAAGGTAAAGTAGATTTAAAATAATTCATAAGTTGAAGGTTAATTGAGCAATATGATTGGTGATGAATAAAGAAAGTAATTTATTTTTTGTGAAAATTTAGAGTGGAAGAACTTGACATTATTTGCGAATGAAAGGGATAAAAAAAAGAATGAAGAAAAAGCTTGAGATTGTTGACCGTGTAGATGTATTTGGTTTTGATTATGGAAGTCATTATCAAAATTGAAGAGAGCAGGTTATTTGTTAGGTGCATTGAGCACTCATAGAGATAAAGAATCTTTATGGATGTGGACACTCTTGGGATGCCTCCAACTCCCCAAATTAAGGCATAATCAAGTCCCTTTCTTGGTCCACACATTCTCTCTATTATATTGCATTCTTCAATTTTTTTTTTTCATTTTTCCTATAAAATCTACCTACGTTTCCATTTGAAAGAGATGTATCAAGTTCACTCTCCTTCCTATGTCTTATTTATTCACTCTCTTCGATTCTATTTGTTGAATCATTGTTATATAGATTCATATGTTAGTAATCATTTTGATTCGGTTAGTTATTTTGATTTATGATATTCATCAGCTTTTTCATCGATTTTTAGCTCTTACAATCGTGAGTATTCAGTTTAATTTAATATTATAAAACTGGTTTGTAATGTGAGATTTAAATTCATTTATATACTTTTAAATGATTTTGATACTATCTCAAGAAATACACATTAAATCTTACTGAATCTACAAAACCGATTTCTAAGATTAGATTTGTACTCACTTATATATTATAAATTTATCTTATCTTTGATTGATGTAGAATCTTTAACATCAATTTAACAAACATTTTGTAGTTAAGATGTGACATGAATATTTGTGTTGTGTCTACTAGAATATGCAAAACATGAATGGAATGGTGATATAATACATTGATAAAAGAAAAATATGGCAGAGATTGAAAAGAATTGGAATTGGAGAAGGTGATGAGGGTTCAAATAATGGAATCAAGTGAAAAATGAACAAATTAAAAAAAGAAAAAGGAAGAAAAGTATAGGTAATGTGTTAGGGTAAGAATGTTGTAACTTGTTGCTTGTTAGTGTTTGTGATCTTACTTGGTAGTCAACATGGCAATGGCAATAGTGTTGTAGTTTATAGCAGATTCAGATTCTTGTTGTGTTCCCATCACAAAACAAAAGGGAAAGTAAATAGTAACAAGATCAATATCCACAGGTAAGAGGAAAGTTTTTTCCTTTTGCTATTTTACTCTTTAGGGAAAAAGTGTTGTGCATAATGTTTTTAGTTAATTAAATTATTTAGGGTAGTTTTTAAAAGATTTTCCATAACAACTTATATAAAAAAAAATTAAAACTAATTATTAAGCTTTCATTGTACACATGTACCTCTCTTTTATTAACTCTAAAAATAATATATTATTACTTATTTTGAAGTTTTCTTTCAAAAGAAAAGTTTAATTACTTTTTTATTTTTAATTTTGTTTGAGTTGATTCTTTCAATTCTTTTATTCTTAATGTGATTTCGATTTTTTTGAAAAATTGATGAAATTTAATTTTTTTCATTGAATTTTTTGAAACAAATTCATGATTTTTTATCAAGATTAAAATTGTTAATAAAAATAATTTATTTTTGTTGATATAATAACATATATACCTACTGTCAATTTGAATAAAAAATCATTTAACTATTTTAAGAAATTTAATAAAAAAGATTAAATAAAAAATCATTTAACTATTTTAAGAAATTTAATAAAAAAGATTAAATTGTATTATTTTTTTAAAAATTGAAATCAAATAAAAAAAAATCAGAGAATTAACTTGACGTCATTCAATGAAAACAAAGAGTAAAATATTAATTAAAAAAAAATATCCTTTTACTGAGTATGTTTTTGAATCCGGAAGAGACCAATAAAATTCTAAAGCTATAAGAAATCAGATTGAGTCATGAAATAATTTTTTCCTGAGAAGGAAATATGACAATTTAGTTCATGAAAAATTTCTTGAATATAAAGATAATAATATTATCAAAGGTGACAGAAACCTAACAACATCTCTAAATTTTTGTAATTGCCAAAACAGATAATTAAAAAATTACTGACATAGGTAAAATTATGTTACAGACACAGTTTTATTTTTATAAAGTCCAAGAACGATCGTTTATTTAAGAAAGTGAGTCATATAATCCGATTCGGCAAATGTTAATTAATAAAATATTATCATTAAAATATTATAAAAACAATAATTTTATCCTGAGCATAAATTTATTTAAATCATATTATTGGAATATTAATCACTAAGTGAAATATTGTCTATTTTAAAATTCAAACTTTATCACAAATTTATGTTTAAATGACATTGTTTTTAAATTCATAAAAATATACATATTTAAATTAATCTTAATTTTTAAGTAATATAGAACTATTTAACGTACTGGTAATAATAAACTTATTATATATGATTAGATGATTGTGAAAATTATGGTTATATAGGATCGTGCTTTATTTTATTCTAAAGGTAGAAGTACCATATTTAGGAGATATTTTTTAGTGTAGATAATTAATAATGTAGAGGTAGGTGAGTGTATAATTAAAATGCATTTATAAGATTTACATGAAGAAGTAGGAAGAAGTGTTTGTCACGCAAAATAGCGTAATGATCACATTAACAGAAAACGTTTTGAAAAAGCTATCTTAACACCCTTCTTGGTGGAAAGTACTATCAATCGTTAATCATATCATACAATTTTTTATAAGTACATTCATATTCAACTCACCAAATATAGTCACAATAATGTCTTGTCGTTCAAAGTGTTAAACCATACAAATTCAAATAAAATAAATTATGGATTTAAGGCTATGTTGGATCTCATGGCTCTTCATTTCTTAAATATATTTTACCAAAAAAAAAAACTTTGTCCCTTTAAATTTATATAGTTGATATAGATAAATACTTTTAGAGATTCAATATTAATTAAAGATGGGATAAACTTGCATATTGGTTATAATTTATAAATAAAATTTCATTTTATAAAAGAAATTATAATACTCAGTAAACATAGACGTTATGTATGTATTTTTTAAATATCTATAATATTATATTAATATGTGATAATATTATCATTTGATTATGAGCTAATATATGTGGTACATCATTAAGGATAGGTTCACTTTTGGTAATGTATTGTACAAGAAGATGAATTTGCAAGTAATTAATTAACGTGTTCACTTTAATGGATTTATTTTAATGGATTTGGTTCCTACGGAAACAATAACAAAGTATTAGGGAACACAAATCACATCTTACCAATCTGTGACTTCCTAAGATGGCTACTCCTCTACTTCTCGGCTTGGATGTGTCTTCTTGTAATATTGGCGAATTGAACGTTTTTTGGGGTTACCTGCGAAAAAGACTTTGACGATCAAGTCAGCAAAAACTCTCAAAAGTCAAATCACATATTAGGGAATTAATGAATTGCATATCTTTAATTGTTGGAGTCCACTTATATTTATAGAGCATTAATCACAGTTTACCTCATTCATGGGCTGGACCTTTACTGAGCTCGTTGGGCCTCTTTTGGGCTTATATGGGCTTGACTAAGACCCAAGTTCTAGACTTATGATTTGATTCAGTGAGTTTAAATATTATTTCCTAAGTTGGGAGTGGGCGGCCTTTGCTTGTATGCAGCCTTGGCCATTATGTATGCATAATCTATTTTGCATAGTTAACCAATATTCCTTTATACTAGTATTATAAGTTGGCAGCAGGGCCCGGGTAGTTAACCATATCGGTCTTAGCCGCCTAGTATAGTACATCAATCTCCTAGTCTTTGGCAAGATACGTCATGCCAAATGTTTTTGTGCCAAAAACTAGGGGACTGATGTACTATACTAGGAATGAAAAATGTGAACATATATTCCAAGACCTTAAGAAAATCCTGGCATCCCTTCTAATCCTGCAAAAACCAAACGTAAATCTTCCACTACTAGTATACATCACGGCCACGGAAGGAATGGTTAGTGCCGCCTTGGTCCAAGAATCAACTAATGTTCAATATCCAGTATTCTTCGTCAGTCGATCATTACAAAACCCAGAAACCAAATACCAAATGGTTGAAAAATTAGCACTACCTTTGTAAATGCGGCAAGAAGGCTCCGACCCTATTTCCAGAACCACCAAATCATTGTAAAGATAGACTACCCTATTTAGATAATCCTTCAGAAACCAGATTTAGCTGGATGGGTGTCGACATAGGTTGGAGAGTTATCCGAATTCAATATCCACTACGAACCGTACGGACCAATCAAAACCCAATGTCTTATAGGCTTCGTCAACAACCTCCAACAAACGCCACAAGAGAAACAATGAACCTTATATGTTAATGGTTCCTCCAACCAAATTTATTTCTTTAAATTATATAATAAAAATTAATTTTTTAAATTATTTCATTTTCAATTTTATTATTTTTAAATCAGACAAATATTTATGTTATATTTTATTTTATTTTAGTTTCGGTGTTACTCTATTATTTATCGTATAAATATTACTATATTTATTAAATAAATTTGAGTTTCAGAGGAATAAGAATATAAAACTAATATAATATTAATACATGTTTTTTATAAAATTAAAATTAATTAATTTAAATAAAATTCAGTAATTTAAATAGTTTGAAAATAATTCTAGAAATATCTAATAAAAAAAGTCAATTTTAAACTAAATATTAATATAATATTTATACAAATACTCAAGTTTAGTCTCGAGAACAACATTGTTCCATTAAAAGAGAATGATAAATTAAATAAAAGAAACATACACAAGAATTAGATGGAGTATAAAACAATTAATACATGTGGCACCTCACTAAAGCTCACACTTTAGTAATTTATTTCTTCTTATTTACATTTTTTTTTATTATTTAAATGTAAAATATGTATAAACTTTAATTCTATATTTATTCAAAAAATCGTCAATCTCATTCGAACATAAGGTAAACAAGTTTTTCTTATAAGCTGATTATAGTATTTACCGGTCTAAGCTACTTTTATTCATTTTCATTTCAATCGATTTGATATTTTTAAAAATCTGAGTGAAGAGTCCGCATATATTTAATAGAATCCAAACAATTTTCACTAAAAACAATTATATATCAACAATTTTAATTGTTAAGTTTTAAAATTAAAAAAGTAATTTGAGTTCAATATTATTATGTTAACATTCAGAATGTTACTTATTATCACGGGTTATAACTTTGTCTTTTTTGAAATACCCATGTTCATTTAAAGGAATATCTTCTTTTAACATAACTTTTCTTTCATATATATATATATATATATATATATATATATATATATATATATATATATATATATATATATATATATATATATATATATATAACTAGAAATCAAATTTATTTTCATCACAACAGATAACATTATTTAGTGACTACGTTCAATTTGTAAATTACCTTAATTATTTAACAATCATTGTCATTATCATAGCTTGATCATCTGATAATTATCTTATTATATAACATTGGATGTTAGACTATCATCATAATTTCTCATAGAGGTTGCCATAACCGAAAAAGGTTGAGGTTTTTTTTTTTTTATGTATCGTTAAAAAATAAAAATAACTCAGAATTATTCTTGCTTGCTTTAGCGGTGTTACACTTTTTTTCAGTGTCAAAATTCTTCTTTGTCAACACTAGCAACTGGTTCAAGGAGTTCTACATCACTTACCTTAGATTTCAATAATTTTAAGAAATTAAAATACATAATAATAGAATTATTTTCATCAGTTAAATAATTAGTTTTAATGAAGTAACTGAAATATCTTACATTTAAATTTTTGTTTATTTGAATAAAGCAATTTAATTTTTATTTTACGGCGAACTCAACTTTACATTTGAGTTTAATTTAAGTTAGCTTGACCTCAACTGGTTCGACTTAGGTCGATTCAAGTACATTCAATTTTGACACAATTTGAATCAATTTGACCTTAACCAATTCAAACTGATTCTACTGAGTTAACTCGACTCAACCTTCAATTAGGGTAGATTGGTTTAAACCTTATATCTAGCCCGACTCAACTCGACCTTCGGTCAGGGATGACCTAGCCCAAACTTCGACCAAGGTCGACTCAACTCACACCATCTCATTTAAACCTTTGTCTGGGCCGACTCAGCACGAACTTTGACCCAAGCCAACTCGACTCGACCTTTGGTCCGACCTGACTCGGCTCAACTTGTGTCATGGGCTATTACGCTCGACCTTCGACCCAAACCGACTTGGTTCAGAGTCATCTTGCCTCAACCTTTGGCAAGTGCCAACTCGACTCGAGATTTGGCCAAGGCCGACCCAACTCGACCTTCAACCCGAGTCAACTAGGCTCAAAGCCATCTTGCCTCGACCTTTGGATTGGGTTGGCTCCTACTTGACCTTCGACCTCAGTCTAACTCGGCTCGACCTTCGGATCAGATCAACTTTACACGACCTTCGACCTAGGCCCAACTCGGCTCAACCCTCAGTATGCGGTAGGCTCGTCTCGATCTTCAACCCTCGACTTGACCTTCTGCCTGAATAGGCTCGTATCGCCCTTCGGCCTAGGTCGGCTCAGCTCAACCTTATTTCCGAGTCGGCTCAGCTCGTCCTTCAGCCCGATCCGAGTCATCTCGACCTTCTGTCCGACCCGACTTTTTGTATTCGTGGATTTTTTTTGTCATAAGCAATGAGCAATTTCACAACTTGGAGAATTCCAATTTCCTTATACTTTGAGTGAATTTCAAATTCTATTGTTTTAATTATTTTAAATACCTTCTTAAAATTTCTCAATTTCAATTTGCTTTTAATTTTGTCATCCAAACATATAATTTTTCTTGGAAGAATTTCAATTTTTCTAAGCAAATGAATTACTCTCTTCAATTATCTCATCTAAACATACTATTGTAAATTTCCAAACTCATTCCTTCATGTTTTTTAAGCAAGAGAGACAAATGTTTCAACTCAAATGAAAATGGTTAGACCTCTCCTTCAAATCAAATTATGTTCTAAAAAATTTATTAAGAAAGCAAACTTTAAATTTACAACAAAACATAATAATTAACAAATCTCACTAAGATAAATTTTGGAAAACTTTAATTTTATTTTAAAAAATAAATTTTAAGTTTAATTCAACCTTATAAAATTTATTACGAAAGATAAGATTTATGTATATTTAACATTGTGACTAGGTAAATATTATGTTTTGAAACATTAAATTCCTCTCGACATATCTCTATAGAATAAAATGAAGTTTTTCTTTTCGCATATAATAAAACGAATCAATTTTTATCGAGTTACTTGAAGTTGAATTTGATAAAATGGAATTAAAAAAGATTTTTGGTGTTTACAACACATTGGGATCTTAATTTTCCTACTTTATTTTTTTATATAAGCTTTAATTTTATAGTTTTTGACACTACTATTTCAATCTCTACCAAATTGTAAAGATTCATCCTATAATAGAGGATTTGCATTTTCAGCCCTCTTAAATTAGAAAGATTAATTTCAGTTTTATATTTAAACAAATATTAACCCGATTTCAAATTTCTGTTAATCATACCGTCACTTGACCGGAATCCTGCTTCAAGCAAATAAACAAAATTAAATAAAAGTCATAAACAAAAAATAATTAAATCAATAAAACCCAATAGAAAATGGTCAGCAATTAATTAAACCAAATCTTTGTCATATTTATATTAGTAGGATTTTTTCTTTTCTTTTTTCTATTCCAAGTTTAGGAGGAAGGAAAATTTAATATATTTCAAAGCTCGGACAAACTACCCAAGATAATGAAAATTTGAGTTTATACATTTTTAACTTATATAAATTCCTTTTATGTACATGTATTATTAGTAGCTCACATGAGAACATCACATCATAATTGGAAAAGTGAAAAATGATTATAGTGGAACTCATTATTATTTGTAACATGAATAGATGAAAAGAAGTAAATAAAAAAAAAAGAAATAAAAAATATGGTGAGATTGTAAGAGGAAATGCACTAAATATAACTTGTAAAAGAAGTTGTTTTAATTAATTAATAGCAGTTCCACCAATTCCTTGACAAACACAAGTTCAATTAGTGGTGCCATGCCATGTCTTGCAGCATAAGTTTAACATGAGGAAGCAAATCAATCAACATCAAAAAGCACTTTTCGGCCTTCAACTCAATTTACATTTCCTTAATCAATTATTTATTTCTATTGACTTGGAATCAAAAGTCAGCATTTCACCAATCATCTTAGCCACATGGAATGTTCCAACTTGGTCTCATTTTCCAATATCTTTTTATGTCACATTTTCACAAAACATATTTTAAGTTGGAGTTCTAATATTTATTTATTCTTCAGTTTTGAAGGTGAGTTCAGTCCTTTAGTGTGAAAGGTTCCTCTCTTTTGGTTGATTCTTCACAAATTAAGGATTAATTTTACTGTTCTAACTACTAACACTTTCCTCTTTTCTACTTTATTATATCAATAATTTAAAGCGTGAATTGATTCTACCATGACCCACCAACTTATTTACTAGTAAAACATAAAGTTGAGCAAAACTAGTCTTCTCTACTAAATTAATACTTCTCTTCTTCATTGTCAATAATATAATAATTAAGGGTAATTTGACATGGTCATGCCCAGTTTCTGCCTCTATTGTTTTTTACCCCTTTTTGTTTTTAAATGTTCTACTCACACTTTCTCATATTCTTTCAATCACTTGATCAACGACTTCAGATTTTTTGTTGAGTTTTTTAGTATTATCTAATGTTGAACACTAAAAATAAAATGATGTTGATATATTAAAAAAATTATATATTTTAAAATATCAAAATCAACATTTATGAACATATTTTAAAAACAGTATAGAAAAATTTAACAGAAAATCTAAATTCGTTTAACACAGTCTTATGAGAGAGACTAAAAATGTAACCACATATCACAAACACTTTCAGATGTGAGAATTGAATTCTTCCTTAATGTTAGTATCAATTGTGATTTGCTTTTCTTTTCTTTCACCAAAATCATTTGCTGGTTTCATCCTTGAGCAGAGCAAGGTTGAATTGAACAGTTTTAAAACTTGAGTGGCAAACTTTGAGTGCACAGTGACAAAGCATGATTATGGCAATTGAAAAATTAGTTTGATGATATTGTTCCAAACCCAAAAGAAGCCTTGGAATTTGCAATCTTTTACCAAGTCAGAAGAGATATCTAACATAATTGCATAAACTTTACATTTCAACAATGCATATTATTGAATTCCTCATCAAGACCACAAAGGGGTTAGCCTCATATGATTAACATAAAGAAAGCACACACAAGAGACCAGACTCTGAGCTAGACTACTTCTAGAAAATGTGTTTGACTGTTTCTCACTCTGTCACACGCCATCATTAGTCTTTTGTTTGTTATTCCAAGATAATGACACAAATAATAATGATTATGCCTTAAAAGAGATAAATAAATTAAGAAACAGCAAAGGGTAAAAGAAAGCATAATGGAAGCAGCCTTTTAAGAACAAAATCAACCCCCACATACCTAATTCTTTCTTTTTATCAGTTATATATAGTACTGAATGAACCCCTTTTCATATTATGAAAAACCAAAAGGTATAGTCTATAAGCTATATGATATTCCAAAGTGCAAAATGATTCATGACTATGCTCACCTAATTCCAAACAAACAGTTACATTCACATGCACTTCACATCAGTTAAGAATATACAATCTCTGACTTCTCTGCTTGTTCTAACTCAACCTCTTCCAATTGCCAAAGACAACTTAAGTTTGTCAAACATTTTACATGGATCAAAGAATGGTACAAGGGGGTGAGTTTACCATGTGTAAACGCTTTTAAGTTTCTGAGCGGTCAAAGAAAGACTCAAAGTACTGAAAAGGCCTCAAATAATGGTTCTCTTTGCTTTGCACACACACTATTTGTTGTTTGTCATTTTCCTTTTTGTATGGTGGCTTACTTCTTCCATCAAACACACCACAAATGCATTCAGAACTTGATAGGGTTTACACATGAGTTTGCACAAAAGAAGAGGGTTGGACAAAGTCAAAAGTTTGAAATTAATTAGGAAACTACAAAACTTTGTCAAAGATGTCAGGCTTTTCAGAGCAGTCTTGGAGCATCGCCACAAATGAATAATATTGTTAGAGGAGCACCTAATTCCCATAGAGGTTCAGTGTCAGGGTAATACAAAATTAGTCTACATGTTAAGTTTTGTAGTGATTTATGAGCCTATAAATATAACTGTCTTTGTCAGCTCAATAATGCAGTTGCACGGTGTGAACATGGGTGAATGAATGACAACGGAAGAGGACATGAAATTGTAAGGTAATTCGTTATTTCATCAACATTTTAACAGTCTAGACAAGTTATAGCTTCCTTCTGCAGATTTCAGGACCAGTTTACCATAGGTCAAGGTAAAATCTTGACACATTTTTGCAGGTTTCACACTTAGCATTGAGGTTTGTGTATTTTATACAACAGTTATGCCATATCACAATGGACAATCGAGTTATATCACCGAGAACATGGTTACCCTTTCAAGAGATTGCAGAAGTTGCCAAATTTAGAGATCTTGAATTTTGACACTGCAGGCTTCCTTATTCAACAACTTGTTCTTTTTAACACATTCTCTGGTTTTGCTTAAAACTTGTTAAAAATCACAAAACTATGAGTAAAACTAAATTGAAAGTGAGATTTACATCGTTTTATATTTCTTTTAATAAATTTCAGCTAATTATAATATTAAAGAAATATGCAGAGAAATATTATTACATATTTATAATAATTATTCAATAATAATAATAATAGAAAAATCTACTTACTCCAAAAGTAACTTTAAAATATTCACTTCTATTTTCTTTTAAGCTAACTATTTAAACAAGTATGATGTTTATTTTTTAAATAACTTGATTTATCCTCCTCCTTATTTTTATTATGATAATAATAATAATAATATAATTTTCCAACCATGAGGGTGAAGTAGCATACCTTAATTCAGAAGAGATGGAATCAGAACAACTTGCAGTATGTAGGATTCAACTACCCTTTCCCCCCTCCCCCAATTAGAAAAAAGAAAAGCTGAATTTTAATGACAAAGTACACACGTGCTAATCAAACAGTTGATTTTACAATCAGTGGTTATTATTGCAGTTTATCTATTTCCTAAAGTGTGGTTTTTTTTACTTTAAAGGAGTCAAATACCAGGTACTATGCCATTTCAAGACTATCTATGTTGTACGTGCCATGCATGTTAAACATGGCACTGCAATCTGCAACATCTAAAAACACATGAACTGGAACTATTGTCCAATGACATAGGTGAATATAAGTATGTGTAATAAAGAACTTAAATATTACACATAGTTTATTACACCGAGCTAATCGAATCATCTTGGCAAAAATAATACATGAAACTCACCAAGAAGTTCCAAATAGATTGTGCAATTAATCAAGAGACGACTAACCCAGAGCAAATAAGATGCTAATGAATCAATGAAATTCATTCTCAAAAGAATTATGTACAGATTAATACTTTAAACCAATCTAAATGATCCCTTCCATTATCACAAGCCATTTCATCAATGTGAGAATCTGTGATTGGTTATACCCGAATTTTGGCAAGGTTAGCACCTTACCACCCACTAAATAATTTGTGAAACTCAGGCAAAAGAACCCAGAAATTCATCAGCCTCCATGGTATATGTCATGAGTTAATGATCATGACAAAGGGGTAGAGGAAAATCACCTTGCATCTTGAAAACCTGATATCCCCTCCCAACCACCCAAAACAAGAAAGTTCCCATCAACTTGAGAATCTTACACTCCCTTCTCTACTTGCCCCTTCAATATTCACAATGAGCTCATCAACTATGAGGCTCCATAAGATCAGCAAGGGTTATTTTTCCGCAGTTGCCAGCATCTAGTCTATCAAACTTCTCACTAACCTGCATGACGTCCTTCTCAGATACTTTTCCCATCTCCTTGAGCTTGTATATGACATATTCTGATTTACTGCATGTCCAAAACTTAGTATATTCAGTAAAACCACAAAAATGTTTAAGTTGCAAAATTTGATCAATTAGCAAAGACTTCTTGCCAGGATAAAAGACAAAGAACATTATAACACTAAAGAGAAAAGAATGATGGGACCCGAAGAAAAGGAAAAATAAAAATACAAATTTGACATTTGGAGATTGTTAAAAAATGAGACATTGAAACTATTAGAAGATTACTGTATGTATTTGTCAACAATTCACAATAACAGAGAAAGATATGTCCATAACTACGAGAAACAATTGAAAGAATCTGCATGCAGACAATATTTCAAAATTATATACCAGTCTCAACCATTATGGGGAGAAACATTAGATGAAAATCCATAGATAATGCAGTTAAGAAAAGAAAAGCACAATTCATTATAAAAATAAATCAATTAATTGAATATATATTATCTTGTGAAGCCCAGATGAAGGGGTCCAGAAGAGAAATGCATTAGTTGGGTTACAGTTTTCTAACAAGACTATGGCCTGTAAAATGCTACATGTGCGAAGCACTTTAATCCACATATACAAGAACAAAGGAGATATACAAATTTCTTCGAATTAAAGGAAGAATTAAGATTATAAACATACTACAATGCTACGGAAGAGGGTAATTGTGCAAAGATTAATACAAAAGACTGACATTGAAAATCTAAATGATGTCAACAATGGAAACAATATACTAGGACAACAGTTGATGAAGTGATGTCAAAGGAATCAAAGAGACCTATATATGATTTTTAGTTGATTTGGAAGGCATATATACTGTTCCTACTTCCAAGAGAGGCTATGTGGAGTGGAAGGCCTAAAGAAAAAAGGAGTACATAATGCCTATCATGACAACTGTGAAGATAAAAGGTGAGTTCACAACAAATTTTCGTATAAGTTTGTCTCAAAGGTAAACTTTGAGCCCTATCTGTTCACCTTCGACTTAGATGTGTTTACTAAGCATATCCAAGAGTCTATGCCATGATAGATGTTTTGTGGAGATGACATAGTCCTAGTCAAAGAACTGAGAAAGGAAATAAATGGGAACATCAAAGATGCAGCTGCAGACATAAGTTATGGAAACACATGTATGTTTAATATGAGACACACATTACAACTTGGAGAAAATCGGAAACCATGCCCTTACCACAAGTCACACAGTTTAAGTATCTTGGCTCCATCATACAAAAGGATGGAAAAATGGAAGGTGATGTATACCATAGGATTGAAGGAGGAGTCCACTTAACGTATGACAAAAAACAAAAGTATCACTCAAGATTGAGGGGAAAAAATCCTGTAGCTATATGATGTGCATGATGTATAGAACTAAGTGTTGAGCCGAAAAGTTAATAAGAGAATAATCTCCATATTACAGAGAAGAGAAAGTTGAATCAGATGAGTGAATATCTTAGACATGACAAGATTATAAAAGAATGCATTCTCACTATACATGAGAAGACTTATACATAAGCCCTGTTGATGAGAGTAGATCTAAATAGAGAGAGATTGAGAAAAACTGTAAGAAAAACGAATGAATTAGAGGTCAATGGTTTGCGTAGGCACAAATCATCACATTACAGTGTAACATTGATGTTGTTATGAAGGCAAGATACTCTAAAAAGGGAAAAGTACAACAATACACAAAATTACTAAATGTGAATCCAGGGAATATCCTATTTTGGTGTCATTTATGGCTCATGTGTTTTGGAATACAGTACTCATATGTCTTACTTCACTAGATACAACTAACTATATATATATTTATTTTGGTCAGCAGATACAACTAACTATATAAATTGCAATACTTGAATTTTTCTAAAATGAAAATGCTATGCTTTTGTTATAACATATGGAAATATTCAAAATTATCTCAGCATATTTTAGACTACCCTCTATCATCAGTTTCCCCATTTCCTCATTATTCACCGATTAATTACCATGTTTTCTTATATAATCGTGATTTGTTCTTAATGTAGTTCGAAATATGAATAGGAGATAATATTTTATGATATATCACCATCTACAATAATTTGAATGAGTTTAGCTCTACTTCACAAAATCCGCTTATAACACGAGGATTGTCCTCTTATATACTTTTTTCAAGCTCTTACATAGTGAAAGCTGGTTAGCTTGAGCTGCAACCTAGCCAGATAAGATCTAACTGTTCAACAACAGACTGCAGCTTTTCTTACAAGATGACAGTTGGCTAACTAACTTTTATAAGATGTTGTGTGAGTCAGCTTAACAAACTAGTTAAAAGAGTAAGACTGGTACAAAGAATAGCCTAACACTAGATATACTATCAACACCTAATTTCAAAGAGGAATTACAGTGGTATCACCCTGTGACATTTTTGGTCAATATTTTTGCAGCAGGAACTCCTAAAAGTTTACATTTTATTATTCTACTTTAATTTCATAATTCTTACTTCAAATTAACCATATTTCATGTTGTCAACCCTCCAACGCATTTTGACATTTAGCTTTGTTATATATTCCTTTCGGGGTGTTCAGCTCTCTTCTAGCTGCCTTCTTCATTCCGCAGTCCTTTTCTCTATCTTAGCCTACATTGTGCAATTTTCCAGCATGTTTAAAACAATTTTCCAGCTATTGTGTCTTCCTTCTAGTACTCCTTGGTCGTGTTCTTTGTTGCAACCATCTCTATCATCAGTTTCTTCTACCACTATGACATCTCCAGCATATCATAACAACTGTATTTATCTCTGAGTTCCTGTTTATTCTGTCTGGTCACCATTGCCAATCTCTCACTGCCATGCTGTCATTCCAGTTAGTTCAGAACTCTATTTTGCCATTTGTGACATCATTGTTTCAATATTCTCTCTACTTGTTGACCCATGACCTCCATCCAAATCTTCCCTAAGAAAGAATTTGCGCACAATGAGATTAGAGATTTCAAAGCCCCATAGCTTTTCAAAGACACAAGCCTGGCTTTGTGACTTCACCGGGCTTTAACAAAGACATCAACCTGCTGTTGCAGAATTTCCATATATACTATTCTAGCGTTGTAATATTCTTCTCAAAAGAAGTGTATGTTTGGAGAAAAGTTTAAAAGTACATTTGGATGTCAAACGTACATCTGAAGAAGGATGATCTCTGTATCTTTTAGTTTGAAAGTACATTTAGAAGGAAGCTAACATCAATCCAAATTGAAATAAAAAAGGATAGTTTGTTTCAAGGTATTATACAAGCTAGACTTACAAAAACATGCTTGCATCCATCCAATTTTCCATGCATTCTCACTAAAGAAGGCATTGGCAGCATCAACAGTGCCACAACCTCTCTAACCAGTCCTAACTGAGTAATGGGGATTACAACCCCAACCAAAAGGTATGTTAACATTTAGGTATGGCGATCAAGGAGCAGTAAACGCCCTCATCATCCAGTGGAAGATTTTGTTGAACATATGCCTATAAAAGTTGTTTGACAGATTGTACTCTGTAAGAATTTCTTTAAGTTGTTTACATTTAAAATGTTAGACTTTTATGGTTCTGTTTTTAATTTCAATTAATATTGATATGCCCATAAAATAAGGGGTTGTAATCTGATATAACTTATGCTCTTTATATAGAGCATATTAGTAACTTCCCAGTCTCTGTCACTCCTTTTCTTTTTCCTATTTTTATAAACCAAATACTACAAATTGGTATCTTGAGGAATCTATGAAAAGCAACAATGGAAGGAGATATAGCACACACAACCAGCGCACCTACTTCTGATGGTGAGTACAAATTATGGACTGCAAAGATGATTGTTCATCTTGAAGCATTAGATCCTTGGAGGCATTAGAAGACCACTATGATGTTTCTGGGGTACCTAAAATTCCCACCCTAGCTCAAATGAAGACTCGTAGAGATGAAGACAAGAAAGGCTAAAGCTAAGTCAAAAACAAAATCTAGAAGAATTATGAACTTGAAATCTCAAAAGCCATTTGGGAGTACCTCAAACAAAAAAAATCATGATTGTGAAAGAACCAAAAGCATGGAAGCTCTCAACTTGATCAAAAAATCCAAGGTGCATAGCATGAAAGATACAGATTCCATCAAACGCTATGCTGACAGACTCCTAAGCATAGCAAACAAAGTGCAACTTCTTGGTAAGGACTTTCCAGATGAAAGAACTGTACAAAAAATTCTTGACACTTTTAAGGAAAATATGAATTGAAGATATCCGCTTTAGAGGGGTCAAAAGATCTGCCAACCATTGCCCTTGCAGAATTCATAAAAGTTTTACAGGCATAGGAGCAAAGAAGAACGATGAGACAGGAGGAGATAGTATAGTACAAGGTGTTTTTCAAATAAAAGCACAAAACTCAAGACGTTTGAAAGACCAAAAGAAAAATAGCAAATGGAAGAACAAAAAATCAAAAAGGCCCCAACAAGCAGCAAGAAGAGACTTTTCCTCCTTGTCCACATTGTCAAAAATTAAATCATCCTCAAAAAAGGTGTTGGTGGAGGCCAAATGTCAAATGCAGAAAAGGTGGCAATATAAGACATATAGAGCAAATGTACAAGTCTATAAAAGAGGAGATAAGGTGACTATGGAGGAACAAAAAGATGAGCAACTTTTTGCCAAATTGCCATAACATGTTTAGCAAAACCAACAATTCTAGTGACTCATGCCTAACAAATAGTAGTTGCATAGACCATATGACCAATTGACAAGAAGCATTTTAAAGAGCTTAATAAAATAGTCATTTTCAAAGTAAAAATTGGCATTGGTGATTTCATCCGTCAAGGGAAAAGGGACCATTGCTATTGATAGCTAGACAGGTTTGAAATAAATATATAATGTTTTATGTTATATATATGTCTGATATTGACCAAAATTTCCTTAGTCTTGCACAACTTGTGAAAAGCAGCAATAAAGCCATATTTAAAAACAATCAGTGGTTGATCAGAGGCGAAAAAAGCAAAACAAAAATGTATTTAGGTGAAAATGAGAAGTTATGCTCTAAATCAGATGGAGGACTAGATTGCTTTTTTAAGCACAGCCAACAATGTTGAATAATGACACAAGAGACTCGAGCATTTTCATCTTGATGGATTGTTATACATGCAAAAACATGCCTTGGTTAAAGGTGTGACAATACTTGATGACAAGAGGGTTGCTTGTAAATATGGCAAGCTAATTAGAAGACCATTTCCTCAACATCGTGGGGTGCAAGACACAAGTTGCAACTAGTACATCCAGATGTTGGAGGATCTTAGAGACTATCATCTCTATATGGTAATAAATATTATATTACACTTATTAATGATTATACCAAATTTTGTTGGATTTTTTCTCTTTAAATCCAAAACCAAGGTTGCTTACTTATTTTGAAAACATGAAGCATTTGTGCAAGATCAAAGTAGTTGTAGGTTGTGCGCAATAAAATCATATAACGAGAAAGAATATGCAAATGACACCTTCAATATACATGCCATGGTATCAAAGTCATTCATAGCTTATCCTAGTCAAGTTTGTTCGTCTCAGCAAAACCCACAAATATAATCTCATACTCGGCATAAGGAAGTGTTTTGGAGATCACACATCAAAGAGTTATGGTCAAATTATACTATATAAGTGGATGCAAACCTCAACTTACTAGTTTGTTTTGCAAGATTGAGTTAGGCTTAAATTCAACTTTCTTAAAATCCCTTTTCCATGACACGACTAAGCATTTTAAGATTAAGTTGTTTTTCTTAAGAGACGTGCAAAGAGAAGGAGAAGTCAAGCTAATTTATTGCAGAACCAAAGCCGCTATTTAGGCAAGGAGAAGATTTTATGAACTCGTGCCCATAAAAGTTTTTTGACAAACATAGTTTGTTTCCCATTTTGTAAGAATTTTTTTAATTTGTTTGTTAGACTGTTATGGTTCTGCTTTTAATTTCAATTAATGTTGTTATGCTCATAAAATAATGGATCGTAATCTAATATGATTTATGCTTTTTATATGAAGCGGTTTAATAGAATATTAGTAACTTCTTAGTCTATGTTACTAATCTTTTATAAACAAACTACCACAGATTCTTCCTCTCAAAACAACTCCTCTAATTTCCCCTTAAGGACAAGGTGAAAAGCGTTGGGATGGGATGCTGTGAGGGAACTTCTTCAGAATTATAAAATAGTGAGGAGTGGTCCAAAGACCTGTCAAAATATCTGGAGTGTATATCATTCACAAAGAAGACCTCTCAACATACTTGGACCTGGTATCAGTCACAAAGGGAGATCTTCCCTGTTATTCAAGTAAAGATTGACCCTTCTTGCCATTACTGTCAAAAGTTCTATCATGGTCATTGAGTACTGATGAAGGATTGACCCCAACCAAGGATGAAGGCACATGCTTAAGAAGACTAAGCATGTTTAGAAAGGAAGTTCATTAATCCTTCATCCCTTTCATTTGTGTTTGTTATTTTTGATTCCCTAAGTTGACTTAGTTGAATCAACTTTAGTTGACTTGTTGACCTTTGACTAGGTTTGACTTGTTGACTATAGTTGACTTGACTTAAGCCAACATGCTAATCTATGTTTATTTGCTTTGTAGGTTAATTAGGAGTAAGAAAGCCATGCTAGGTGGCGCATGGTGATTGGGGAGCATAAATGATGTGAAGGAGAGAGTAAAGCAAAGGCATAAAGCATAAAGTAAAAGGCATAAAACAAGTGTACCTATGTACCTTTGGTCTCCTTTGTTGTTTGCACACTTTGGCCACATTTTGGAGACATATGAGACATATTCTTTGTCTCCTTTTGTGCTAGAACGAAATTAGCCTTGCACACACCATAGTTAGCTCTTTTGTCTCTCATTTTTTGTAACCTTATTTGACCTAGTTTCTAGAAGCTAGGGTTAGGTTTTTGTAGAGACATCCTTAGGTATCTTTTATTTGCTTAGAGGCCCCTAAACTCTTCTATATAAGGGGTGCTCCTAGACATGTAAAAGGGTTGAACATTTTGAAGTAAAAACACTCTTGTGTCTCAACCATTTGTGAGAGTTTCCTCCCTAGGGAGTGAATACTTTTAAGCCTTATCTTGCATAGCAAGTGGCGGCACACACCCACTCATCTTCAAGGTTGCCATGGCTTCTAGCCTAGCCTTGTAGTGGCGTGCTTCTCACATTTTTACCATTTCTTTCCTTTCCATTTTATGTTTTCTTCTTCCTTTAATTTGTTCTTGGTTTTCTATGGTTTATGTGCTTTCCATTTCCTTTTTGTTTTGAATCAATCCATCATCTTCTTCTCTTGAACTTTGTGAAAAAAACCTTCACATCTAGATAGCTTGCTATCTTAATGTCCAGTGGGGATTTCACTTAGCTTTCTTAATCAACTCACACCATATTCAATAATCTTAAAAAGGAACAAGATAATCCTTCATCAAGTACTACTTTAAAGTTCAACAAACAACAAGAAGGTGAATGAACACAGTTTCTGCCCATATTCTTCATGTTATCACATCCTTTGTTCTTTAACTACTATAAGTTAATTCCTCATTATTAACATGAAATCTTTCATGTCTTCATGAGCAATATGCAGGTATCAATGATTGAGCTAGATGTATAGAATGGACATGTTTCAAATATAGCAAACCACAAGATGTGGCTCAGTTGGAAAACTGGGGACCATTTGGTTTGAGAAAATGTATTTTGTAATCACAATTAATTAGAAAAATGTTAACTAGTTTTATTGGTGTTTTCTATTTTCAAAAGTTCACATACGAGAGCAAAATAACTTTCTATTCTTTCTTGTTTTCATTTTTTGTTTTCACATTTTCATATT
Source organism: Vigna unguiculata (assembly GCF_037176805.1). Lineage (NCBI taxonomy): Eukaryota > Viridiplantae > Streptophyta > Magnoliopsida > Fabales > Fabaceae > Vigna > Vigna unguiculata. The sequence continues at coordinate 14,467,432 of NC_140794.1, read as the reverse complement.
CAAACTTTTGAAATAAGATATAGCGAAAATAGAAAATGAAAACAAAATTAGTTTTCTTGAACCAAATGGACCCTTAACTCCATGTGGAAGGACATTACTGCAGTGCAAGGTTTCAAAATCCACTATAAGCACCTTATGGTAAAAGCCTAGCCACCAATCCCTAAGTGGAGACTACTCCTTCCTTCACACCCAAAAAAAGTTTAAAATAAGGTACAAATCTTTGGATTTTCCCCCCACAGGTGTCCTCGTTGTCTACTACAACTAGAGATGTCAGTTTTGCTTGAATTAGTTTGATTTATATTCAAGATACAACTGAAGCCAGAATGATGCAACAACAACATTTTGAGAAGAGGCGATAGAATACAACATAAAGCTCTACTCCCATTCGAAAAAAACACAAGAACCGACTGTGAATAATGGACAGTATAGCCATCCGGTTCTAAAGCTTAAGCTCAATATAATATAACATAATGAGGAAAACATCACATAGACACAAATGGAAACACTGATGTAGATTACTGTGTTGAGCATGCTAACTATTGTAACAGCCCAATAAAAAATACACTACTTGGTAGAGAATCTTATTGTCTAGTTTTTTTAATTTGATGTTTGCAACAAGAAGAAGCCTAACATTGAATTTGGATAAGGAATTTTAATAATTCCAAGAAATTGAAATACATTGCAATTGAATTACTTACAATTGAATTTTCTTCATTTCATAAATAGTTTATTACTTACAATTGAATTTTCTTCATTTCATAAATAGTTTGTTTGGATGGAGTAATTGAAATATCTTAAATTTCGATTTTCTTGTTTGGATGAAGAAATTTAATTTCTCTTTTAAGGCAAATTTTTGTCTTAAAAATATTTGGATAATTCGACTTTACACTTAAGCCTGAGTTGACTTAACTCAACATTCGGTCTAAGCTGACTCGTCTCAACCTTCGACTGGGGCCAACTTGTCTCAATCTTCGGCCTGGATCGACTTGTCCAAAACCCATATTCGTGTCGACTTGTCTTGACCTTCAGACCGACCGACTCATGTCGACCTTCAGCCCAGCTGACTCGTCTCAACCTTTGGCCATGACCTACTTGGTTTGTCATTCATCCTAGGACAAATTGGCTCAATCTTCGACCTATGTCAAATCGGCTCAGCCTTCAGCCTATGTCGAATCGGCTCAACCTTCAGCCTATGTTGAATCATCTTGACCTTCGATTCAATCAACCGGCCTCAACCTTTGGTTCAGACCGAATCGCCTCATCTCAACCTTTAGCTTATGCCGACCCGTCTCGACCTTTGGCTTTCGGCCCATCTCAACCTTTGGCCCGTGCCAACCCGTCTCTACCTTCGACTCGTGCTGACCCATCTCGATCTTTGGCCCGTGCTAACCCATCATGACCTTCTGACCCATCACAACCTTTGGCCTGAACGACTCATCTCAACCTTCAGCCACAATCGACTCAGCTCGTCATTCATCCTAGTAGGAATCGGATAAACTTTTGGTTCGTCCAAAATCAGCTCAACCTTCGACCTGTGTCGAATTGGCTTGACCTTTGGCCTGTGCCAAATCGGCTTGACCTTTGGCCTATGTCAACTCGTCTCAACCTTCGCTCTGACCAACTCGTCTCAACCGTAGGCTTGGGCCAACTCGACCTTTGACCTGACTAACTCATCTCGACCTTCGGCTTGTGGTAACCCATCTCTATGTTTGGCTCGGGTCTAGTTGTCTTGATCTTTGGCATGGCGAACTCATCTTGACCTTTGTCCATAGCCAACTCGGGTTGTCCTTCGTCCCCAGCCAAATCGGTTTGACCTTCTGCTCAGGCGGTATCGGCTCTACCTTAGGCCTATGCCGAGTCAACTCGACCTTCAGCCTATGCTGAATTGGCTAGACCTTCCAAATTTTCTTAAATTTCAATTTCTTTGTAATTACTTTATCAAAAGTCATTTTATTGTAAAGACTTTTAAATTATTCAAATAAATGGATTATCCTTCTAAATTATCTCATCCAAATACAACATAAGAAGTAAAACCATGTACAAAAAATTGAACTAGAACTAAATAATGAATGCATACTTTGCACCACTACATGGCGAGCATTCTCTACAATTTACAATGCATTCCCAACAATTACATCGTATTTTATATTACTGAAGTAAATGCCAACAACTTAGTTAATAATGACAAAAATTACTGAAAAGTTGTGGTTTGAACTTGGGTGAGTCAGGCATGACTGTGGAGGATTGGCAAAGATGACTGGAGATTATTTGAAACATGTCACAAAAGTTAATGTCAGGTGAGACAAGAACCAAAGACAAACGGGGATGTCATCCTGAAGATATCACTGTAGTAGAAATCTATAAAAGAGATTAACAGAATAAATAATTCTACCAAAACTCATGAAAAAAATGAGTGGAGGACGAGATAAAAGTCTGAAGAGAAACATGGGTGTTAGTGCATGCCCGTGATGTCACAGTGATGGAAGAAACCCATGAAATAGATTGTCAAGAACTACTAGAAGGAGCACACAGTAGTCAGAAACATTCCTGAAACACGCTGATAAAATGCATGCTGAAAGCTAGGATGGAGAAGGAGACATTGGAATGAAAAACACAATCAGAAGAAACCTGGACTAGCAGGAAGGAATAACATGGTGCAAGGGTGTTAAAACGAAAAAAGACATTAAAGGGTTAAAATAACACAAAAAGACGATTAATTTGTAAGGATAATCATGAAATTAAAATATAACTCCAACTTTTAGGGCGCTCAATAGCAAAGCAGTGACAGGACAGATCATGGAGAATGGTGCCACTCTAATCTCATGATGAGACCAAATAATATGTATTACAATGCATTTGATATATTTAATATGTTCATGAAACCTATAGCATAGCCCTGATATATAATGATAATCTTAGCCAATTATGAAAATAAATCACGATTAAAAAGAATATGATAGGGGAACTAATTCTAGAGAATTATCTAACACTAAGAATTATTGAATATCTGGTAGCAAGTCTAGGCAAAGGATATGTTTGATCAACTCCATCAACATCCCATTTTTTTACTTTCCCTTTTGTCATTCTTATGGTTGAACCCACCATTTACCTTTTCAAGTTTCACTTTTTCAGACAAAGTTTCTGATGGCATGCAAGCTGTCCAATTTACCAAAGAACCATATACGGCTTTAGGCCAACTGGTGGTTTTAGATACAAATGTTTATAATCAATAAAAGAAAATCACAAAGAGCCAATAAATCATTACATTATTGAGGCTCAACTCTACTACAATCACTGTAAGAAAGCAGTGAGAAAATAGAAACAAAGTAAGTCAAAGAACTGAAATTTAGTTGGGTGATATCTGTAGGGATTTAATCGGATTCTGAATTCATAATTCAAAAAGTGGTTCATGATGCATGGGTGAGGGGCTTGTAGGTGGTAAATACATTTATGTGCTCTACTTTGATGAACAAGAACATCAATCAATGCCAAAAATCAGTGAATTTTTATGAGATCGAAATGAATCAGTCCATACCTCACAAAGCCATTGTTGTCTATGTCTGCAGCAAGAAACTCAGAAACAGTCATATCCTGACCAAGAATCCACTTCGCCATCATCCTGTGCCGCTTATCCACTCTTGCCTCAGCCAAATAGAGGAACGCTCGAGCCACGGCAAGAGTTGACACGAGCAACCAAATTGCAGCAAAGATCCGGCCATGCATGGTCTTGAAAGCATGGTCTCCATACCCGACCGTAGTAACCGACATAACTGAAAGATAAAAAGAGTCCAACCATCCAAGCTTCTCCACAAAATGCATAACCCCCACACCTACCCCAATACAAATCACCACAACTCCCAACGCCAACGCTACCTTCAAACGGATCCTCATCCTCCCTTTCTTCACATCAATTATATAAGACTTTCCATCCTTCTCACCCCTCCTCCCCTTCACTGCTGTCAACATATGACTCTCCTGCAAATCAAGCACATAGCTAACCATCCCACTCAGCAATATGTCTATAAATCCAAACCCCACCAATACAAACAATATAGAGAAAAGTTTAGTGGCTGTGCTATTCGGAGTGATGTCACCATATCCTATTGTGCACATTGTGACTATACAAAAATACAATGCATCAACTACAGGATGAGTCTCGGAAGCTGAGAAATTATTACGATTGAACCAATAAATGACAACCCCTAATGCCAAATAAAGAGCAAGAAGAATCACACCCTGGCGCACAACACTCTGGCTGCCAAATTGCGGCCTTGGCACAGAGGATTGGGGGTTGAAATCGCTGATCACCGCCATGGCCGGCGCGGTTTTGGAGCGGTGAAGGTTTGTTTTCCGGCAGGAGTAATTGGGGTCAAGGAGCCAAGAGGATGGTTGTTGCGACTGAGAATCAAACCGTGAAGGCGATGCACAGTCCTGCGAGGTAGAAGAGGAACATTTTGGGGAATTGTGGGGGAGTGTTAAGGCATCAGCCAAAGGTGTAGGGTCCCTTGGGGTAGCACAAACAGGTCCAAAGATGAGACGGTCCTTGAATTCCATGGGGGTCATTGGATGAACCATGTCTTCGTGCTCTGGCAAGGGACGTAGTGGTGACAATGCCAGGGGCTTCTTTCTGGGGCTGAAATATGGGAGTAGAGGTTCCTTTTCCATAAGGGTATGCGATTTTCCGGGTTCAGAAAAAGATAAACGATTGAACCCAGGAAAAGACGGTGGCTTTGGAGAAAGGAAGAGTTTTGCAGAGAAGGGTGGGTTTGAGAATGAAGCTAAATTGGTTGTGAAAATGCAAAAGAGAGTCTTTGTTGTGTTAAGAGTTTTTGATGAGCAAAGGGGGGAGGATGGAAGTTATAACAGATAGAGAAAAGAGAGAGAGGTTTGCATTGCATTTGCAGTACATAACATAACATAACATGGGTACAAGAATAAGGACGGTGTTGACGTGGGAGGTGACAAAACATGTTTTCTGTGATTCATTGATTTGGGTACCACTCGTTCCCATGGTAGATGCTACACTCACGCGCTTCTTGGTGGCAAGTTGCCCAAATCTTTTTCCTTTTTTTTTTTTAACGAGATTATCTTCTCTCAAAAATTAATAAATACATCAAATTATTGCCTTATTCATAACTTTTTTCTTCGACACTCAATTGACATTTCATAATTTTTAATATTTTCCTAATAAAAAACACATGTTTGACCTCATTAATATATTGGGTTTTTATTACCTAAAAATTATGTTTAACTTCATTAATATTATTTACTTTACCAATCTATAACGTTTTTTTGAAAAAGAATAAATGTTCTAATTTTTGTATTTTATTTTTTAACTATTTATTAAACTTTTAGGTAAGAATTCATATGGAGAGTCAAAATAATATTTTAAAACTTATATATTTTATCATTAGTACAATAAAAATAAATATATAATTTAATTATAACTATAAAATAAATCAGATATATTTAATAGATTTTTTTTATATTTTAAAATTATTCAACTCATCAATGATTAAGCTAAAATATACACTATTAAAAAGATATATTGTCTGTTAGTTTTGATTTAAATTCGTAAAAAATATTTACAAATTTTATAATTTTGTAAGAAATAATTATTCATGAAAGAATTAGCGTTCAATTAAAACTAAAAGTGGTAAAAAAGAATCTTTTCTTGAAAAAAAAATTTCATGAAATATGAAGAACTCTAATAGTGATAAATTTTCAATTGTATTTTTTTTTCTCAATGTAAATAATTATATTATGTACAAAAAATTTATCTTCTATTTTATTTCATAATCTTGCTTAACAAAAAATAAATATTTTGTTTAAGTAAAATGTACTTCTTATTTTTGTCAAAGATTATTATAGTTTAAATATGATTAATAAATTTCTTAAATTTGAATAATTAAGAGTATTAATAATAAAACTCTAAAGTTAAATTTTTAAATTAATTTTCTATTGAATATTATATTAAAAATTTAGTTATGAAATAATTAATCAATAATAAATGAGTTAGTAAAAAAGATGATAAATATTTTTATCCTTATTAAATTAATTAAATAACTAAATTTTACCTATAATTAAATTATATTTTTTGAAAATTATAAATTTTAATTACTAACCTATAAAAAATAAAAATAAATAATGCGCACCAAGGTCCACCCATATATATATATATATATATATATATATATATATATATATATATATATATATATATATATATATATATATATATATATATATATATAATTTTATTTATTTTTCATCACTCGTTAGAAACAATTTTATTAATTTTATGACTAATTTAATTTTACCTTTTTTAAGACATAAAATGTTAATAGTGATACACAATAATTTTATTTTTATATTTTATATATATACTGTTTATTTTCATAACCATATTGTTTATAAATATGCTATCCATTTTATAAATATTTATAAAAATTATTTAAAATTAGAAATAATAAGTAAAAGGATAAAATTAATAAACAAAAAGTATATATAGTTATAGATATAATTAAAAATAAAATAAATTTTAGTTATCGAAATAAAAAATATTATAAGTTATATTGTGTAAATTTTTTTTATTATAAGTAATTATTTAAATTTAGAAAAAATATCTATTATAATGATAAAAAAATAATTATTTTCTTATAATAAATAATTATTTGAATAAAAAAAGTAGTTACTAAAATTATAAAACTGAAAAATAATTTTTATATTAAGAATAATTTTCTAAAATTAAATAAAAAGTAGTTATGAAGAAGTTATAATTGAAAAAACAAGAAACAAGATACATAATATATCTGTACATAGTTATAAATATATATTTATAAACTAATTTATTATTTTAACATTTTACTTAATATTATAACTTTTATAGTATATTCTTCTTTAACCGTCAATACAATAAAAGTAAGATATTTGCGTACATGTATGACATTTTTACGTTATATTTGATTAAAAGTAATTATATATATATAGTAATAGACATAATACATAAAGTGTAATAATTGAAAGTAAAAAATTGTTATTAAAATAGTTTATCGGCAAATATAAATGTATTATAAGTTCAAAATTTATTCAAAATATATTTTATCAAAAGTTTGAAATTTATGTAAATTAGTATATTAAGATGCGAAACTTATTAAGAATAGACAATTAGATATAAATTTCACAATTGTTAACAAATTATTCTGAGTTTTAGTAATAATATCAAATTTTGGTATATTTAATAAGTTTATTGAATGTGAATAAGATTATTTATAGTCTAAATAGACGTAAGTTGCCCTTCATGGACAATTAACCAACAACCAAAGATAATGATTTTGAAACCAATTGTTAGATCAAGTGTTTACCATTAGGTCAAAAGTTACAACTCATAATTAGGACGCAATTCTTTTTACTTATGAATGTAATAGTTCAAACACCACAATTCGATTGTGACTTGGTTCACCTAACCTCTACCAAGAGACAATTGATGTCATGTGGACCAAAACATTGGGTCATAATAATAGATCTTTTGTGATATTTATAAATATAATTTTGTCATGCACATGAAGATCTTATGAAACATTCACGAAAAAATCATTTACGTGCATAAGCTCTTATTATTTCATCATTTAAAAGCTTTTAGTTCTTAAGAAAAATCATTTATTAGACGACTTACAAAATAGTATGATTTCACTGTACATATTTCACACTTGTGTGAAAAATGGTTATTTTATTTCATATCCACTCAATTGAACACGAAACCATGTATAAAATAACTTTATTGATGTATAGTTTAGAAAGGCGTTATGTAATCATGTAAGTAAAAAATGATAATGAAAAATACTTATAAATATTTTAGTGAAACTCTTTGAAATTTAGACTAGAAAACTAAATGTCACAGAAGTTATGGGTGGACTAGTTATAAACCAAAAGTGTTTAATGTCTCATCATATTACTTAAACAATGTTTCTCTTATCCATTTCTAAACATGTTTTGGAAAAAAAATTTGAATGCTTTTATGAAACCTTTAATCAACCCCTTTAAGCATCTAATTGCATGATTTGAAAAATTACTCAATGTTTCATTTAAGCTTTATACAAACCTTTGTCTACTTGTTTTTATAGATAACTTTTTCTTTTAGTTGCACTTATAGAAACATCGTCATAAAAAAAAACGTAGTGAAAATATTGTAATTATTGTGAATTTTTTTAATGATGGTTTACTAGGGAACTATTGTTAAAAGTTATATCAAGACATGCGATGACGATTCTATTGAGAACCATCGTTAAAAGTCTTACATACGACAACGGTTTTGTGACTAACTGTCATTAAAAATTATGTTTCTTAAGAAGATTTTCTTTTTCACTTTCGTGCTCACGGTTTTCTTTTTTGTGTGAATTCTTCCTTTTCTTCTTTCCAATTTACTTTCTCTACACACCACCCCTTCAAGCTTGCAACATGTCGCACCTCCAAGCTTGCCAGTCTTCGTACCACAAAGGCTCTTTGGTCGTCTTCCCACCAAGGTTGTTGCTTTTTTGTGTGGGATTACTCCTTATTTGCATGGAGTGGTTTCTTCCCTCGTCGAACTTTGTGCCATCGCCATTGAAGCTTGTAGTCGTTGACCCTTTGAATGTCGTCGCCATTAATCATCATCACTTTAAGTGTGTCGTCACTGGTTGCTCACTAAATCACCATTGTTAAAAAGAACTATTAAACAATGTCATCGCTAGTCGTTATCATTGTTGGTTTGATACCACATGACATAGTGTCATTTAACTATCATTAAAAATGCAAACTCACGACAGTTGGATTAACAATAGTTCTAAGACTCTATTTGGAAGTTCTTTTAAATTGTTGTTAAAAGCCCAATTGTTATTGGTGTTGGTATCACAACATATTTCTTAGGGTGAGTTCTTATGGAGACCACAAGTTATAACCATTAAAATAGTCCAAATCCAAGAAACATGTTTCATGAAGAGCTTATTCGAATGTTAAAGGTGTGTAAACTAGAGCTAGAATAAGATGGTGTGATCAAGAAGGAGAAGATTATCGTTGTTCACCTCAACTAATGAACTCATAGTAGAAGAACCTATAGACAAATATTCATATGATGTTCATTGTGAAGTAAATGATGAAATTTCCTTCATCTCACGTAAAATGCACCACATGTTGAAAATAAAAAGAGATTATAGGCAAAAAATGATTCAACAAAAATAAGAGATCAAAGATAAGAAATCACATGTTGCTTGTTACGAGTTTAAGAAATCTAAACACTTCAACTGTGGATGTATACAGATCAACAAAATCCAAGAAAAGTAAATATTACTAGTGTAAACAAACACTTTTTTTATAGCAATATATTATATCGGTTCTAATTCACTAGATATAGAAAATGATGTGGTGACAATTTTGTAAATAATATGATATTTTCTATACCGGTTAGAGCTAGAATTAATATAGAAAGTGAAATGGTAATACTTTTGTAATATTTAAGAAGACTTTCGATATCGATTCTAATTATAACCGATGAAGAAAGTAGTTTTTTTTTTATTTTTAAACAAAAAAAAACAGAGGGTGTTTAGGGTTTCTTTTTCTCGACCCAACACCCACACCTCATTTCACATTCAGTTCCCTTTTTTCTTAACCCAAAATTTTCTTCTCCCAACCTCCACCTCAATCCAAAGAACCAATCATCTCATCCTGCTAGCCTTTTCACTGATACTCGTCACTACTACATCCAAAGCTCTTTCTCCCACCACATTTGTTTGTCTTCACGAATGGTGTAGCTGCAATTCCCGACGACACATGCGATGGTTGGAGTGTGAAGATCTAATGTGATGGAGCTACGTTGTTGATGTCGTTCGTGGTAGTGTAGATATGGAGATGGGCTCTCACGATCTCCTGTAAGGTCAATGATGATGAGGCTTAGAGGCTTGCGTGGTGGTTAATTTGTAATGATGGCCTCTGCCTCACGCTACCAAGTCGTCGAAACCTTTGTGTGTCATTATTGCCTCGTTCAGAAATAGCTCTACCTGTAGGAGAAAACCCTTGCTCCTCTCCTCCGTAAGGTTCCCTGGGTTGCTCTCTCTACTATTCGTCAAGTTCGTGCCCTATGCTTTCAACTACAACAACATTAAGGCACCATAGGTTCAGGTTTTAGTGAGGCTCTCCCTATCTCTGGCTAATGCTTTTGTCTTTTGTTGCTTGTTTATTAGATGAGGAATTGGAACCAAATTTGAATTCCGTGTTTTATATTGTTTGGATATTTAGCATATTTTGGTTTGGTACAAAGAGACATTTATTAAAATGATTATAGATATTGGCTTGTGTTTATGTGTTGTGTGTTGGAAATGTAGGACGAAGAATCATGGAGATTGATGTTGATGAAGGTGAATGGAAGGTGGTTTCTAATGGTGAAGAGCATGGGTGAAGGGTTAAAACTTGGAGTTTATGAGGTATATTGGTTGTGGCTTTAACCGATATAAAAAAGGGAACTTTTTATACATGTTATGGAACTGGTATAGAAAAGTGAAAACTTTCTATATTGTCTGTTTCTATACCAGTTCATGAACCGATATAGGATTTTTAACTTGTATAAAAAGGTTTTTCTATACTAGTGTATGTGTAACACCATATTTAGGAATGTGATGTGTTTGTGTGTGTTGAAATTTATAAGTTTCTATTTTAGGATAATTTAAGACTCTTGAAAGACTAAGATAAAATTAAATTAAATATAAAAAATGGAGTCAAAAAATAAACATTAAAGCACAATTGAATTAAGAAGTGAAAAATAAAAATATAAGTCTCTTAAAAGTTTTCACTAATTTAATTGCAAGTAAAATGAGTTATAAAATGTTGTAGATGAATTAAGTGTTGTTGGCCTTGTTAGGTGAAGGGAAAAGCCATTATTAAAAGAAGAACAACCAAACATACACTGTGATTTTTTTTGTGACTGATTTATTTAAAACATCTTTTCAGACAAGAGGGCTTCCTTTTTACCATTTAAACTTATAACTTAGAATATATGACATGAGTGTTGAAATTGCCTTCCACTTTTACAATAATGTAGAATTAGATTTAGATAGTTTAGAGAATAGAAATGGATTCCTTCGATATGAAAACATTAAATTAGATTCAAAAATAACTTAAAATATAAATATAGGTGTATAACAAACATTATGAAATAAACAAACTTACTTTTGTATTTGATTATGGTTTTATTGAAAAATCAAGAATTATTCATTTTTGGAGTTGCGCTTATTTTTCTTCACATTGTTGTACATTATAACTTCAATTTCAATTTAGGTGATGGAATAATTGATGGAAATTGGTTGAATTTGTGGGATGCTTGTGTTATAGTTGTTATGTTGTCGAATTTGTTGAGCTATGTAATTATTTGTTTACGTTTGGTTTATATGCATGACTTGATATATGTGATTATATAAGCTTGTTTGTGGTGTGAATTATTGTAACGACATTAAAGTAGTGGAATAAAGTTCGTTTTCCAACAAAGTGAGTTACTTCAAATAGCAAGTTTTTATTGTGTGAGAATTTAGAATCATCATATTGTTTACTTAAAAAGTGTATGCTAGAACTAGAGATACATTGTGGTATCTATACTTATGAACTATCTATTTCACCGAGGAAACATGTAGACAATCTTAAATACCATAAAATTGTGATCACAACGTAAGAAAACATATTTATGTTGACTTTATTATTAAGTTGGTCCATATATTTAGACCTATAATTCACTTTATAAATTTCAATATTTAATAAATAGTTAATTTAATCTATTTCATTAAGTTAGCTTTTAAAAATGTCACGTATTAAAATTTGATCTTGAAATCCCTCTTTGTTTTTCTCCTCCACCTCCCTCATCCTCCACCACTTTCATCAACCTCCATCCACTTCCTTAATTTAAATATTAGTTATTTTTAATTTAAAATATATATATATATATATATATATATATATATATATATATATATATAAATTGTGTAAATTTTCTACAGGTTCAATTAGATATTAAACATTATTAGTATATTTTAATGAGATTTACTTGAATGGTTATGTTATATCACACTTTATTGGATTATTTATTAAAGAAATTATTTACAAAGTATTTAATCTAACATTAGAAATATTCATTTATGAATATAAAAAGCGTCACCGAGATATCATGTAAAAACTATAAACAAATCATTAAATAACAGTCAATTTTAAAGATTAAAATTTTGTCTAACTCATATATTATAATTTATCTTTATATTTAATATTATTAAAAGAAAACCATTAAATAATAAAAAAATTTATAAACTAAAAATTATTGATATATAAAATAGTTTTTATTATAAATAAAAAAATTATAATTAATTTATGAATCAGAATATTTCTAACATTAACTATTAAAACTTTAGATATAAAAAAATTAGTTTTTTAATTAATTTGTAATAAAAACTATTTTAGATACCAAAAAATTAGTTTGTAATTAAATACTTTATACATATTTAATCTGACACTACAAATGTTCATTTATGAATATAAAAAGTGTGATAGAGATAGATATGAATTAAAATATACAAGTGAGAAGGAAACCTAATCTTGGGAAGTTGGTGATTATGTGAGGATGAATAACTCATAAACTCACCTATTTCGATATTAGAAGAAGGTATCGCAAAGTTGGGAATTGAATGAAGTGGTGTGAAAATGAAATGGAAGTTCAGAAAAGGTTGGAAACATTTCTGTCTGATTGCAACAAAAGTAGAAAAGAGTCATTCACGTGAAAATGAGATCTACTTTTAAATAATTTTCTTATCTTCATTTTGGATCACACTTAATCTATAAGCTTCTTTCTGAGGGCCCAATCACCATGCCTTCATTTATCTAAACGCGGGTTTAGATTATTTTTCTATAATCTATAATCATTTTTCTAAAATGATTAACAACACATCGCCAACGTACTTAAACGCGGGTTTAGATTATTTTTGTTTTTAAAACGCTTTTTTGACAACTGTTATTCATAACTGTTGATTTTTTTTTTCTAACGCGATTATACGCATCAAAACGTGGAGCTGATTTAGGAGTGATGAATGAATCTCATTTTTAACTATAGTTATTGGAAAAGTCGTGTATTCCTCTTCATTCCCAAAATACATTAATTATTCACTACGCATATGCTTAGATTTTTCGTTTGAATAAGCAATTTAGTTGAAGGGTTATATATATAAGTCCTTATATTTCATAGTAGTAAGCTATTTTTCAAAACTAGTTTAAATAATCTGAAAACAATTGATGAACTTTTTATAAGTTTTCGTGTACTCTTTCAAACAAACGACTATAAAAGTTTTTATGTCATAGTATAAGTATTTAAAAATAAACAATATATGAGCTTTTTCAAAGTTTTATAAGTGTTTATGGCATGGCGTTTTAGATTTATTTCTCAAGATTGACAAATTCATTTAAAGACAAGTACCTAATTTCAATGGTTAATTAAAAATGAACAATTTGTATTACATTTTTTTATTAGAATATTTTATCTTCTCTCGTCAATCAATACCTGCTCTTTTATTTCCAGTATATTTAGAAAAGTCAAATCTTGATGTTTGATCATAGAAAAAACTTGTAAAAAATATTTTTAAGAGATATATATAAAAAAAAGGATATTTTGATGGGCACTAACAGAAATAATTATTTTCTTATCCATTTTATTCAAAATCGAACATATTTTCACCCATTTGTTTCCAACTTTAAACATTTTATAGAACATGAAAATTTAACTCAAATATATTATTAAGACTTTATAAAACAAGTTCGAGCTATTTGGATTTCACCAAATCATATTATATTTTAGGAAATTAAAGTATAACAATTTTTAGGTTATTAACATCCATAAGAAAATTTTATCAAATTTAGATAACATCTACCATTCAATCAAAACCAAATAGCCCAACTACAATTCAAATGAATATAAGAAACTTTAACCTCAAACTCACAAAAACAAATATTATCAACTCATACCCCACATGAAAATAATGAGGTTGAATCTCTACTACTCAATTTCACGTGCAACTCAAAAGAAAAAGAAAAAAAAAGTTACCCAATTTAAGTTTTTATGGATCAATCGCTAGCTTTTATCTTGAAGAATTCGAAAAGAAAAGGGAAACTCTAAGAACTTCTACATACAAGGTAAAGAAAAGTCAAAGAAATTTAGTATTATAGAAATCGTGAGTTTCACATAAAGGAAGATGAAATTGTTTATTTTGCTATCATAAGCTTAAAATTTAAATTAAAGCACCTCTTAGGGTTCATTATTTTTAAAACCCTCTTGTTTAAAACTTGTAAAAACATGTTTCTACACAATCAAAATAAAGTTAAAAAACAATTTCGAGCAGAAAAAAAAAAACAAAACACATTTGCATTTCACGAAACACGTTTGCACAAAAGGGTTGGTGTAGATTTGGTAACTTTAATCTCAACTATTTAACGTTCAACTAATTCTTCCACAATTCTAATAATGGATTAGTAGATTTATGTAGCTTCAAGTACGACACGACATGTGTAATTGAGGAAGACAAAATGCAAAATTAATAAAATACATTTTGTAACCATACAAAAAGATAATTTGTGATATAGATATACGATGAATCTTTTGAGAGAGTATCACCAAAAAGTTACAATATTAATAAAATATTGATTCAATCTATCTATAAAGAACTGAAATCACTTCTAATCTTAAATTTTAAGACAGTGAATTTATCAGTATTCAATTTTTTATCGGTACTCAACATGAGATTTAAACCCATATTTAGATAAATTCAAATAAAAATTAAATGAAAAGTTAATTGAAAATTATAACCTATAATTAGTTAATGTCGGTTATATATATGATTTAGTCTAGCAAACTCATTGTAATACTAAAAACAGAAAATTGAAATGGAATTAAGAAATGAACATTGATCTGGTCAAAGTTAATAAATTATAGAATATAATGCATGATTGCGATACTCAATTAATAAACAATATTTTTTTTGTATCGTAGAAAAGTTGTGAAACCACAAACATGAGCGGAAGAAATACATAATTTAATTATTCAAGTGCAGTTGTCTGTTAGCGTTGTACACATAGATATGATATGACGCAAACTGTTTGTTATACGTATACATCTCATTTAAATATTGAGTATGAAAATTCAGTTTGCAGAATGCTCAACCTCACAACTCACAAAAACCCAAAAACCTATGCTTACAAAAATAAATAAAAGTTAACACCCTTTTATGTCAATTATTGAGCCACACTTGCTGGGTAAAAAGAATTGAAATCATTCTAGAATATGTTTAGGGTAATTGAGAATCATGAAAACTGATTTTGCCAATATAAATATAATTTTAGTTTTATTGTGTTAATCAAATATTGTTATTCTTTTCAAGAATATTAAAGCACTCATTTTTAACTCAAAATTAATTTTATGAATGGAGATAAAGAAGATACTTGGATAGATAATATGCTTTAAATTTTTCATTCAAAACTTTAATTTTAATGATTGTCTTTTAAGTTTAAGATGATTTTGAATTAAATTTGTCTATTTGAAATTTAAGTTTTAAAATAAATTTGTTGCATTGACTTTTAACATTATTTATATTTTATTTTGATATATTTAAAATTATTATTTAGTATTTATATTATAATATAAATATGATATTTAAAATTATCATTTATGGATATTATATATATATATATATATATATATATCGTAATCATTATATTCATATTTATATAATAATTTTTTTTTATGATGATCCTACGAATTTGTAATTTAGTTTTAGTTTTCATGAAGAAAAGTAGATGGAAGAAAAAAAAATTAATGATTAAATTAATACTTTTTGAAAAATTAAATAAGCATATCCGTTCAATTCATCAATGGGATGGGTAGTCAATTCAAAATAATTAAGTCAAATAATTCATTTTAAAGTGACTTTGTAAAATTAGATGTTTAGTTATGGTTAGTATACAAATTAGATGTTTAGTTATGGTTAGTTAAAATTAATTTCATCTCAATAGGATGAAAAGTTATAAAAAATAGTTTGGCATTGTTTTAAAAAAAAATACTATAAAAATATAAATTAAGTTCAAAATCAATTTTACAAACAGTTTTGTTTTTTTATCGATAATAAAGATGGAATAAATAAATAAATATTTGGAGTACTTCAACCGTTTTACAAGAAACATTCGTACATGTCATAAAAATATAAATCACTAAATTTGACTCTAGACCTCACAAAACCCTTTTCAAACTCACTCTTAAAATAAAAATAAAATGTTTGATACTAAGGATTGCATTTCTGTTCCATATCATATTGAAGGATTCACGCAAATCACCACAAGTATTACTGTGTAGAATTTTGTATGCAGATTTTACATCATACATATCTGACTTATCCCCTTTCCATTTCCAAGAATCATGTCCCTATATTTACGGTGCATACTTTATTAATACTTGTCTCAATATATTTACATATGCTAACTCTCACTCAATCACTCCCTCCTCCACCTTATTTTTTATTCTCATATAAAATGATTCCATACACTCATTTCTGATATTGTTGCTTGTTTCATAATAGAGTTACTGTTAGAAATATTTTATTATAATTTAAAAAATAAATAATTAAAATAAAAATTCTATTGTTACTGAAATTTTTATAGATTTTTAATTTATGGATTAATGTTTTTTATGGCTAACGGTTATATTTTTATTACAATTTACTCTTTTGTCTCCATTTTCTATCTATAAATACCATACAGGTTACAGGTGCATGGGGAAAGAGACAATAACAAAAAGACAACAACATACACAATTAACACTAGAGTTCTCTTAAAAGTGTTCTTCTTTTCTTCTCTAAATTATCTTTAATCTTTAAGACATGGGTGTTCATAAGGATAGCGTTATGCGTGCCTCAACCCAGGACAGTGGCGGAACTAGGATTAAAATTGTAGGGGGTCAAATTAGATTTGTTATATATAATTTTTCTTTAGAAAAAAAACTATTCATTTTTTTCTCTTCATTTCCTCTCCTTAAAACAAACACACATAATAGTAGAATTCAAAAAAAATATTACTATCATTCACTATTATATCATGCTATTATATCATGATACCAATTCATGAATACTATTTTAGATAAGTCATTCGTATCTCATCGATTTGATTTGGTGGTATTGTAAAATTTGATGTCGTTTTTCCAGATCACGTTCTAATGAATTTTTAAATTCATTATATGTAACTCCGAGAACTTTAGAGATTTGTTTGATATTGTCTTAAATTCTTGGTTCTTATTAAATTTCTGGTTTAGTTAACGTAAATGCATCTCTTTTTCATCTTCATCACAAACCTTCCTCTTTGAAAAAAAGGAATCATTTTTTTTTACTTTTTAGCATAATCTTTCTAATATAAATTTATCACCTCTCACCTATTTAGAAAAAATAAAATTTATATTCACAAATCACAATTATCACACTACAAAACATAACAAAACTCATACTACTTTAATTAAATAAGAAATATTGTATAAATTCAAAACTTAAAAAAAATTACCATAGGTGACGAAAAACACAAAATCCCTAAATTTCATAATTAAGAGTTATAATAATTTAGGAAAAAATTATAATTAGGGTTCATACCAATTTCATAAAAGAATCCCTAAAATCATAATTAGGGTTTATATTAATTTGGAATAAACTTAATTTGGAAGAAACATCCTAAAAAGTATCATAAACTAATTAACATACATAAATCATAATAAGATACTAAACTTCATTTGTGAGAGATCATGCAAGAATGTATACATGAATCTCAATCTATGTGTTTTTAACCTCTATTTTCCAATCTATCTCTTTGTATTTATCTCTCTTCACACACTTTCATGATAATTTACATGGTGGAAAGATCTTATAGTTAGAAAAAAAAACCCTAATCTCTTTTATAAATTAATGTCTCTGTTAAAATTTTTTATTTTATCTTTTATTATAATTTTCCATAATATAATCTTAATATAAATAATATATAATATAATTTTAAAAAATATATAAATATATATAAAAAAAAATTCAAAAAAAAAGTGGGGGAGCCGTGGCTCCCCCCTGTCATATCATAGTTCCACCGGTGACCCAGGATATTTCTACTTCTTACCTCATTTATTTTTATCTATTATTTATTATTATTATAATAATTTTATTATTAATAGTATTATATTTCTGTTTAATATACATTGATTTATATACATGTCAGTATTATTATTACTCTAATTATTATTATTATAATGTTTTTATTATTATTAATATTATTTGAGTAATCATTTTCTAATTATTACTATATAACCCGGGGAATTTTTCAGCAAGTGATATTTCATCAGTCCACCTATCTTCCCAAAATTTGATTTTTGTTACATTTCCTATATTCCATGTAATATTTTTATCAAACCATTTGCTCCAATACCACATACTTTTTTCAAATCCTTCCAATAGAAATGGCAATCGGGCGGGACATGGACGAGTTTCACTATCCCATATTCATCGAGAAAAATATTCATCCTCATCCTCATGCCCAAATACAATGGGTATCAAATTTTTAACTCATTCTCATCTCCATCGAGTAACGAGTATATACTTGTAATCGTGCCCGTACCTGTTTTCTTACTGTTTCAATATTAATTAATTAAATTTTATAAAGTAATAAAAATTCATGATAAGCCAAACATAATATTATCAAATATTCAATATTAAAAGGAAATTATTTTTGTTTCTTCAATATTAAATATTTAGAAAGAAATTATAATTGTATACATTTCAAATTAAAATACCAAATAAAAGTTCATGAAAGCCAAAACATTTATTAAAATTGGCAGACGTTGATGTTACCCAGTTTATAAAATTTAAAAATATTTTTTAAACTTATAAAAGGAAATCAAATATTTAAATTAAAAAATATTTTAAATGTATGTTTACTTCAATTTTTTAAATTCTAATGAAATATATTTTTTTTTGTACACTAATAATGATCATAATACATTACTTGATCAAAATCACACAAAGAAGAAATATTAAACTATTGATAACTGTAATTTAACATAAATCTTTCATCTCTTGAACTTTAATATATATTGATGGTGATAAAAAAATTCATGACAGTTACATTAAATTATTATATTAAAATAAATAAAATTTATTTATACAATTATAATGATAAAACTAAGTGTATGATAATTGGTTAGAAAATAAAAATAATTATATAAAAAATATCAAAATAGTATTCTGCATGATAAAAAATAAAATACAAAGAAAAATATTAAAAAAATGTTCTAATGGAAACAATTTGATAAATTGTTGGATGAAATCGCGCAAAGGAAAATAAATGTATAGTTAAGAATATGATTAGATGAAAAAAATCTTAAAGATCTAAGAAAACTTTTCAAATATCAACCTAGTCGCATGGTTAAGAGATGATAGAAATTGTTTTAGCAAAACAAAATAGTTCTTCAAACGAAACAACAATTAATAATAGAATAAAAATATAAGGTTTTTATATTACCTAGTATATGGGTTTATACTATTACACTTAAATTGACAATGTTAAACATTCTCATGTGAAAAGAAAATATACAAGAAATAAAAATATTAGAAAAGAGTAAAAATATTCAAATGTGAGTAATAAAATATATTTAATTGGTATTTATCACATTTGAACATAATTGTGAATGAATTTCATGACAACCCAAAAAAGAAAGAATACTTAATAAATTATGAGTATTTTAATAATTTAAATAGAAATGAAGATATGACGGGTATGGGAATGAGGATGGGATGGATATGTATTCATCCTCATCCTCGTCCTCTGATCCATTTAATCCATCTCTCACAAAACCCTACTTTTTCCATTGTATGATTTAAAAAATCTCACCTAACTGAGTCATAAGCTTTCTTGTATCTACCTTTAAAACCAAGTAACATTTTTTCTTAATTCTTATCTCATCCGCAACTCATTTGCAACTAAAACACTAACTAAAAGATTACTAGAAAAGTTGATTGTGTTTTATCTATTACACTAGGAAGAGCTAATAACTTTGATATTATTTTGTATAAGCATCCTACCAAGAAGATTGACCTATATTCCTTTAACTCTTGCGGGTTTTCTATTTTCGGTACGAGAGTAATAAATGTTACATTACATCTTATAGGCCATGTTCTTTGAGTATGAAAGTCATTAACTGCTTTTATTATTTCATCTTTTAGAACTTCCAATGGTTTTTAATAAAATTGAAATTGTACCTCTTTGGTCCTGGGGCTTTTCCTGCCCTCACAATCCCACACTGCCTTGCAGATTTCTTTTATAGAATTGTTGTTAAGATTTTGTATTTTCATCAAAGGATAAGGTCCATCCGGTTGTAGTTTAATTTCCTCCCTATCTTTGAAATGGTTATTAAGAAAGCCTTTGATCTCATCATTCACCATCTTAGGTGCCTCAATCCATTCCCACGTATGTTTAAACCTTTTATCCCATTTTTCACTCTCCTCCAATTAATTGTAGAATGGTAAAATCTAGAGTCAGAGCCCCCTAAGTAATCCATTTTGTTCTTGCCTTTTGTTTTTCTAAGGATTCTTGGTAAAAACTTATTTTAGTAAGTTTAGCGAACATTTCCCATCTCCGCCTTCTTATATTCTCATTTAATCCACAATTCTCATCCATGATGTTTAACTCTCTTATTTTTTGTGACTATTATATTTTTCTGGTTTAATTACTCAAATGATACCCACTTTGGTAAGAGTGTGAAAATTTGGTACCCGCCGAAAAAAAAGTGTCAATTGCGTCCCCATCTTTGAAAAAGTGCATCAATCAGGTCCCTTTCAGAAAAAAATAATTAACACCGTTAACGGCAGGCCACGTGTCACTCTCACATTTTTTTAATTTTTTTTAATTTTTTTTAATTTTTTTTTAATTTTTTTTTGTAAAAAATTTTTGTTGCCACGTGTCAAGTCCCTATTTTGACACGTGGCAATGTCAGTGCCACGTGCCAGGATAATGCCACGTGTGACAACTGTCATTGTACTTATTTCAATTTAGTACCCATATGTATCTGATTGTTTCAATTTAGTACCCACTTTTGTCTTTTTGGTTCAATTTTGTCCTAATTTTTTTTAATAATTGAAGTATATTTTTTAATTCATTTTTTTATAAGATTAATACTAATTAAGTATAATTATTTTTACAAAATTAAGTACTTATATTTATCTTAAAATTTAGTGGTCAAAGAATACATTGACAAGATATGGGTTAATAATATACAATAACATAATATACTAAAAAGTTATTTTTAATAAAAAAATATTAGTATAACATTTATACAAATAATAGATTTGGTCTTGAATTCGACAGAAACAATATTGTTTTACTTTGAAAAAAAAAGTAGATGATTATATTGTTCTATTAGTATAACATTTTTTGTACAACTAAATTTTAATATAAATATCATAGTACTTAATGTTGTAAAAATATTTATGCTTAATTATTTTTAATCTTATAAAAAATTGACTTAAAAAATCTTCTTCAATTATTTAAAAACATTGGGATAAAATTGAACTAAAGGCACAAAAGTGGAGACTAAATTGAAACAATCAGGTACATATGGGTACTAAATTGGAATCAGTACAATGACAGTTGTCACACGTGACATTATCCTGCCACGTGGCACTGACATTGCCACGTGTCAAAATAGGGACTTGACACGTGGCAACAAAAATTTTTTACAAAAAAAAATTTTAAAAATTAAAAAAACGTGAGAGTGACACGTGGCCTGCTGTTAACGGCGTTAATTATTTTTTCTGAAAGGGACCTGATTGATGCACTTTTTCAAAAGTGGGGACGCAATTGACACTTTTTTTTCAGCGGGTACCAAATTGACACATTCCTACCAAAGTGGGTACCATACGAGTAATTAAACCTATTTTTCTTCCTATTTATTTCCCCAATCACTTCTTTGTTTCACAATTTTAAACTCTTTTTGAGCATTTTTAGTTTCTCCTTCATAACATTAAACATGTGCCATTTATTTGGTACTTGCTCTAAAAAACTCTTTATGATATCATTAAAATCATTTAATTGCTTCCAAGCATCTAATACTCTAAAGGATTTAGGACCCCAATCCACTTTAGTGATTTGTAGAACCAGTCCATAATGGCTAGCAACGGCGAACCATAGTAGTGACTAATGGCCCCCCAATTTTTTTAGATATTTATATTATTTTAAATATATTTTTAATATATTTTACATATTTAATATTCTAAAAAAGAATTATACATCTATATTTATATATAAAGAATTTTTTTGTTGTCCATATTTATTTTTCAATTTTACCTTTTACATAAAAAAAATTATTTTATTAATATTATTTTTTAAGTGATCATTTTCTTAATTTAACTATTTTTTATTTGATTATTTTTAAAAAATTAATTATTATAAAACTATAAAATAATTTATATTTAATTTTTTAATTATAATAATTATTATTATAATTTTACTTTTTTTATTATCATAAAAAAGTAAATACAATATTTTTATTAGTTTATATAAAAAATTTGGAATTACTCTTTCGGATTCTATTTTCGTTCAAAATATCAAGTTGGTCTTCCAATATTTTTAAGTCTCGACTTAGTCCCAATTTTTGGAAAAATGATGTAATTTGGTCTTTTTTTCGTTAAATTTTTTGAATCAAATTAAGGTTTTTTCATCAAAATGGAGGTTGTGAATAAGGATGATTTGCTTTGTTGGTGTAATTGACATAATCCATGTGTCAATTTTGATAAAAAATCATTGTTCCACTTCAAAAAATTTAACAAAAATAACGAAATTGTATCAATATTTAAAAACGGGACTAAATTAAGATTAAAAAATAATTAGAGAATCAACTTGACATTTTTGAACGAAAAAATAAATTATAAAAGTAGTTTAACCAAAATTTTAACATCTCAAAATATTGATTGAAGATCTGCCACTATAACTAAATACAATTCTATCCGAGACTATTTGTTTATTATCTAGCCAAAGATTTAAATACTTAACAGATCGAATTAATGTTTTTCACAGTTATTAAAAAACTATATATTTATCATCAATTTCCTACAGAAGTTTTTT
This sequence comes from Vigna unguiculata, assembly GCF_037176805.1. Taxonomy (NCBI): domain Eukaryota; kingdom Viridiplantae; phylum Streptophyta; class Magnoliopsida; order Fabales; family Fabaceae; genus Vigna; species Vigna unguiculata. The sequence goes on along the minus strand of NC_140794.1, from coordinate 14,444,254 downwards.
GTTACTTTTTTTTTACATCCAAATTAATGTTAACATGAAAAAAAATGAATATAATTTATGTTTATTCACGAAAAAAACAATAATTTAATTGTAACAAATTATAATACCACTTGAGGGGAAAAAGCATATAAATGACTAATGATATATTTTTTTTTCTGTAATCTTATAGATTTAATGATGTAAAAACGGGCTAATTCAATTTAATTTGTTATTATCTATGAAAGGAATTAAAATTGCGTCCATTTTAAGATCGCATTGAAAATCTTAACTTAATCCAATTCTAATATATTACTAGTGGTCAAGTTGATCCACTACTAATAATGATGTTACAGAAAAAAGTTTGATGACTTATTAAAATCACCTAAATATGATCATAACGTCCCGATCACAATAATATCATTCTTATGCAAAACAATAAGAAATTCATAATAATTTACAAAAGTATCATGGTCAACAAAATAATATGTAACGAAACAATTCATAAAAAAAATAAAGTGAAGGGTCAAATAAACCAATCCAACACATTGATGGGTGAAAATAAAGGGCGGTTACTTCCTGCACTCCTCCAATTTCTAATTGCACCTCATAGGATTGGAAACTCCAGTTTTTGCCCTCTAGATTTTCTTTGAAACGGTGTCTTTCATAGAAGACGTTGTGTTGTGCTGGTGGCTGAAACTTAGAAAAGAATCATTCCGACAAGGTATGGTGGAGCTCGTGGAGGTGTTTCAAAATGTGAAGTTCAGCCTACCGAAGAGTTTGAAAATATGCTTTCGAATTGGTGTTTTGGAAGAACATTCTAGAAAAATAAAATCTAGAATAATGGGAGGTGCATACTGTGTTCCGGATTCAGATTTCTGGAAGGTTACGTTCTACAATCCAGAAAATATATCTTCAATATATCCTCAATTTGTTATCCAGAAAGAATATTTCGGAATATAAATATTGTTCATCAGAAAAACCAATTCAGAATAGTAAATGTGGAGAAACACAACGGTGAGAGATGACTGCACAAGATAGGTGGATGGGAAGGTGAAAGAGAATAGGTTGCGCAACGGGAGCGAGAAAGGACGATACGAGAGAAAAAATGGATTAATTCCTCATTTGCTTTTTTTTTTTTTTTGAAAAATGTCAAGTTGGTCTCCGGTTCTTTTTTAGTCTAGATTTGATTTTGATTTATAAAAGTTGATACAATTTTGTTCTATTATTTGAAAAATTGATACAATTTGGTCATTTTCGTTAAATTTATTGAAATGGATTATGTATTTTTCACCAAATTTGATACTGGGATTATGTTAATAACACACACAAAAACAAATTATCCTTATTAACAACTTCAATTTTGATGAAAAATCATTGATTCGTTTCAATCTATGATGCACCGATACTTCAACTTGGGTCACGTATCCGTGTTCAACACGTATCGTGTCTGATACTTTAGGATACTCTAATGATACTTATCAAAGAAGTATCTAATTTACAAAGTCATAGTACACTACAATAAAATCCTTGAATAGTGACCAATTTTAGTGATAAGAATTGATTAGTCACTGTATAGTGACCAAATTGACAACTAAAATAGTTCAAAAAAATTATAATTGGTTTCTAAATTGATAATTAAAATAGTTTTAATTATGAATTGGTTTCTAAATTGGTCACTAACATTAGTTACCAGATTTTGGCTACCAAAATAATTAGTCTCTAATTAAGAAAATTGGATTTACACATTAACAATCATATATTTATTATGTTTGTAAAAATTATTATACATTTTTCAATATTCATATATCACGTATCTATCACATATCGTATCCTATTATTTTGAAAATAAATGTATTGACGTATTGAATACGTGTTGTATCCGATACACATATCGTATCTGTGCATCATAAGTTTCAATAAATTTAACAGAAATGACTAAATTATATTAATTTTTCACAAATCAATAACAAATTATATCAATTTACACAAATCGAGATCAAATTGAGACTAAAAATACTAGAAGACAATGTCACATTTTTTTACGAAAACAGAGACCAAATGAGTTAAACCCAAAAAATATAGAATAAAATTAAAAACTCACAAAGGCAATGGAGACATCTCGCATATTGAATGGGGTGTAGGTCAAAAATAGGGGATGTAGGAAGCAGTGGCTGAAAATTACTTAATGAGGAATTAAGGCCTAACTTTCATCAAGTTCAAGTCAAAAAATTTTTTTCTGAAAAGTAGGGATGACAAGGTGGACTGGGTCGCGTGGGTTAACCCAAAAGCTACATTGTGGATTGAGGTTTTAGGCCTGTCGCACATAGGGGCGGACCAGCCTGCGACATGCTTAAAAAAACTTCCACTTGTATATGGTGCGTAAACATTTCAAATTCTTGTATGAGTGGGAAATACCAGTGTTATGTATTTCTAAATATGCTAAAATTTCAAGAATTCATTGTGCATGTCAAAGTATGAATATGGATATGATGAAGATGTTGGATTATCAATTTATCATTCAATTCCTCAAAGTCTCTACTTAATTTTGTGAACTTGTTAAAGTTTTTCAATTTGTAGAACATTGAAAGTTTTATCACAAGAAACTAAAAAGCAAAAGGTTGGCTCGCAGGCCCGTGAGCCAGAATCTATGTGAGCGGGTCAAACATTTTAGCTCACATTTTCAAAGTGGAGGGCTAACCTAACTTGCATTTTACAAGCTAAGTGCAAAGCGAACCTAAACAAGTCGGCCCACATTGCAACCTCTAATGAAAAGGGTGTAGCCTATATATTTATTGGAATTCATTTAGTAAAATAAAGTAGATCTTATATTTTAAAAAAATCAAGACTACAAAAATTCTTTAAGTATATTTAAATAATAACTATTTTTTATTGTTATTATAATATGTTAAAATATATATTTATTCAATTTTGTTATTTATTAATTATATGCTAACCTATATAAAAACACGCCGATAGATAATTTAGTTTTGTTTAACATATAGAAAATATGTCTAAAAAAGTAATTTTAATAATATATATATATATATATATATATATATATATATATATATATATTAATGGTAATAAAAATAATAGTAAAATTTTAGAATAGAATATGATTATAATAGAAAAAGAAAATAATAAAATGATGGTAGTAATGATGATGATGATGGTAATTAAGTAGTTATCATATTTGATAGAATAATTGGTTTAAATAAGAGACAAAGTAATGAATTGAGTTGAAAAGTTTATAAATGGAAAAAATATATTCAAATTTCATTCTACAAGAATCATTATTTTTCTAAAATATTTTGCTTTTATCTTTTTTTTTTAAATTTTGTTCGTCTTAAATCAAAACCCACCTGTGATCATGTGATCATGGAGAAGAGCACTTCAATTCAATCCAAAGTCAATTTTGAGTAAGTTTCTCTATCTTTTATCTTAAGTTTACTTTATATTTTGGTTGCAGGTTGTGTGCAGGTTGTGGTGATTGCATGGGTCGGTCATGGGACAAAGATGAATATTTACTAGGCATCAAAGTATGTTTAGATTGTTAATGAGAATCTTTTATGAATAATTTTTTTTTTTTTTAAATAAGAGTTAGAAGCTTAAGCTTGAGTAACAAGTTTTAATGTAACACCCCATATTAATTAATAATCCTTATTAAAGGAAATGTCACACAGATAATATAATAGGCAAAGTCTTGGAGTATAGACACTACTCCTTATAGTTATCCCAAAAGAAATCAGAATGAACTATAGCACACTACGATGTCATTAACAACGTCTAATAAGGGATTAACAATATTTCAAAAATATAAGGCCCAATAACGAGACAATACATGGGCCATAGCCCAAAAAGAAAAACCCAAATAAGCGGAATCCAGCCTAGGCGGGCTATGCAGAGGAGTCACTATTCTCTTATTGACCACGAGGATTTCTCGCATCTGCTCACATCAATAAATTGATGATCATCGCAAAAAGAGAAAACCACATAAAAAGAACATACAACAAACAAAAGGGTAAGCTAGAGCCAAAAAAATGGTTTATCATACAGTTACATACAATTTCATAGTTCAAGATACATATATCAACCAATCATGTTATGACTTGCAAACAATACACTAAGACTCAGACATGACTCATTCAGATACATATAATTAGTCGGATTCAGGGGATGCTTGCACTTGTGGTGGACTTCCCTGCTCTACTGAGCTAAATGTTACAATGTTTCATCCCCCACACACAAGGTTAACCTTTAATGAGTTTCATGCATGTTGCTACTATCACCACTAGAGTCAGTACGTTTTATGTGAGACTAACTGACTCTTTAGAGTGTCAGAATGCAACCTTACCTTGAATCCTTACTAAATTATATAGATGGGGCACCACCATGAACTCTCACTAACAGGGGTCATGGAATTACATCTCGACCAACTGAGGCACCACCATGAGATCTCACCTAGAGACCTATGGAATTACGCCCTAACCAATGAGGCACCACCACGAAACCATCGTGGAATTACGTCCTAACCAAACCAACACATATTCCATTAATCAATATAACTTTCATGCTCATACTCAATCCATGATCACTTTTATAACCAACCATTTTATACTCATTACATGCCAAGATCATGCCAAGCTCATCATTTACAATTCATACACTATGTTACTCATGCATATTCACTCATCTCAGGCCTTTACATGAATATTTAATCCAAACATATGGCAAACAACCAAGAACAGAGGAACAAACAGAACCAACACGCCTCTTGCCTAGCTTCTCGCTCAGGCAGAAGGGTCTCGCTCAGGCGAGAAGTTTCCCTCACTCAGCGAGCTCCCTTCGCCTAGGCGAGAGCTCGAACCAGGAACAGTGGTGCTATCGCGTCCTCTCGCTTAGGTGAGACCTCCTCGCTTGAGCGAGATGGACTCTCGCTCAAAACAGGAGCTCGTCGCCTGCTCAGGTAAGCAACCTGGGCGAGTTGCTGCTAGTCTCGCCTAGGCGAGACATACTCGCTTGGGCGAGAAAACCAGAACCCTCCATTGTTCACACAGGCAACATGCATTCAATCGAACCAAACAATATTTTTAACAACTCCTAAACAATTATAATGGCAACCAAGCATCAAACTCACGGAAGAACCAAAGTAAGCGAAAAAAATGCAAGAACAATAAACCCTAACTTCCCTTACCTGGAAAAGGTTAGCCAAGGACTTCGACACCAAACTCAACGAACCCAACAGCTTCAAGAGCGGACTCGAGAGTTGAGAACAGTGGCAAAAGGGAAAGTAACGGGGTTACCACAGTGTACCCAATAGAACCATGAAAACTAACTTAGAAAGAGAAGTGCACAATTCAAGAACTGACTTACGTGAAGTAGAAAACTGGTTTGAGCTAGCTTGAAGAGAAACAGTAGTTGAACCCTAGCAGAGCTTCTATGGGAAACGAGGAGAGCGTAAGAATACTGTTTTTGCAAGAATGACAGAAGTGAGGGGGTTTGGCTGCCTTAGAGGCCTTGAACACCCTATGGGCCAACCCTTAGACTCGTTAGATTTTGGGACAGCTATTAAAATAAGGGCTAAAATATAAGTGGGCCTTACACTTAAGATTAAGTGAAGCTAGTTAAGACTTTTATAGTACCTTAGGATAGATGATCTATATATGAATGTGTAGTGATTATAAAAATAATTAATTTTTATGTAAAGATGTGTCGTTTGATAATACTTCAAACATTTAAACTTGAGATGAATTGCTTAGAAATATGGTGAGAATGTTTCATGTTGTAATATGATTAATATTTTTATTATTTCTTTAAAGAAGTATGGTTGATTTTGAATCATAAGATTGAGCTATTGAAGAGTTAAAAATATTTGAGATGAAGTTTGATTTTAAATGAGTTTTGTTGTATATTTTAATAATGAAAAATTATAATATTTCAATTATTTTAAATTGTTTGAAGTTGTTATTTTGGAACAAAATATCTCCTGTTTGACATAAAAAATAAGGAAGTAACTCAAACCAATTGAATCACTTATTATATTCTGCTGAATTATGCAAAGAAATAAAGAAAAAAAAAATCCAATTAGAATTGGATCACTATTATATTCTCACTATTTTTAATTATGTAAAGTCGTTTGATGAGCAAAACTCTTATGGGATGAAATTCAATTAATTGAAAAATCGAGAATTTTGGTTCATAGGCAGGTTAATTTTCGTTAAGTGAGTTCTTTAAACAATTTTGAAGCTAATAATAAAGTGAGTTTTAACTAACTTAATGTTGTAACTCCTAAATTTACAAATTTTTTTGATATTTTTATTTTTTATTTGAATTATGACTTAAAAGTGAAAAATGAAAAAGCAATAAGAAAACTTAAATAAAAAGTGAAATGATTTGGATTGAGAAAAAGATAAGATAAAGTTTTTGTTTTTAAGAATTATTTTATTTTTATTAATTTTTTAAATATTGTCACCTCACTTATCAATTGAGATTAGTTTACACTTAATTAAGATATAAAAAAATGCAACATAGGAAATGTTTAGATATGTATTAGAAAATTAATTTCACTGAATCAATTTTTTAACGTAAAAACAATAATTAATTATTTTTCATAAAATATGAATTTTTTATCCTTTATCTGATTTTAGAAACTTAATACATTAATTCCACGTTAGAAAAATTAATTTTATATCACCTTGACACATAACCAAACACGTTTTAGAAAATCAATTTTATATCACTTTTGACGCTTAGAAATCAATTTTATATCACTTTGACGCATAATCAAACATGTTTTAGAAAATCAATTTTATATTACTTTGAAGCATAACCAAACACGTTATAGGCAGTCCCTGTAAACAAACCAAGAACTAATAAACAATGTCACTTTCCGTAACTAGAAACCAAATTAATGACAAAAAATAATTTCAAAAAACAAATATGGCTCTTGCATTTTTGTACAATAAAACGGGGTTTATTCCAGAAAAGAAAATAGTCCTGATGTTAATTAAACGCGTTGACCCTAGTTTTAGAAATAGACGCACGAACACACTATTCCCGCCATAAATCCTAAGGGTATACAGGTAAATTTATACTCCCCATGTCATGCATAAACTATCATATTTTGGTATCATATTTGGCTTTTACTAAAGTCAGAAAAATGTTTTAAAAAGGGCAATACACTAGTAATTATAAACTAAAATGTCAAAATTGAGATTATGGTAAATCCTAATTGTTAGTTTCGTAATCCATGACTATTATTAACCTGCACTTCCCTCACCATAAGAGTCAAATATTATAACTGCCAATCGCCAAAGCTGGAAGTATGAAGATCAGTTAAACCCAGGTATAGCCTTGAAATAATCAGAATGATCATCTGCCATGATCGTTGGATGCAGCATTTGTGAACGGAAAATAAAAACTAAACCGAAAAAAAAAATCGTGGAACATAATAACATGTAATTTGTGAGATGCCATCCACATGCTAGAAATTGTTTTACAAATGAATGAGCCAAAGTATTAATAGTTTAATTAGGAGGCCTGATAAGGCAGCCAAAATTTCAAACTGAAACGGATAAATTTAACAATCCACTCTTACAATACATTGTGGCTAAAATACATAACAAGGCATGTAATCAATACTCGAGCCACACCTTTTGAAGAAACAGTGACAGTTAATCATCATCCTCGAGAACACTTCGACGCCTCTGTATCTGAAATGACAAAAAAAAATAAAAAAAATAGCATGGTAAAACTTCAGAAAATGATAACAGAAAATGTAACAAATTCTGCAAAACTTACTGTAACTTTTGTCTGCCTTGCAGTTTGAGTGTTTATCTGCTCCAGCAGTGATATGAGCCTTTCCTCAGAAACCTAAATATGACATAAGTGTGTTAGAGGCATTGGTAGATACCTAGAGAAGTCATCACCCCAAGAAGCAACACTAATATTCCATCTAAGTAACACATGGAAGATCAGAACGCTAAACCTAATTAACAGTTGTCACTTAATTGCATAAAATGCAATTATAGACTTATTATCAGTTGGCCAAAGAAATAAATGATGCAACTACAACTTCACTGATCAAACAAAAATATATCATACAATAAAGTACATCAAGTTTAAATTAAGAATATGGCCTACAAGTGGTGATAAGAGAGACTCAGCAGAAAACAAGATCCAACATACTTTTTCAGTTATCTGACCCATTTGAGCAGCTCTAAGTATAACATCTTCAACACCCCTTGCTTTCTCAGGTTTCACCAAAGCAATTCGAGCAACTGCATACAAAGACAGAAGAAATTTGAAATAATGCATGAAATCTAATCATGTCTGCCCAATTAATTAATTGACTAAAAACCTTAATATAATACCAAGATGATGACTAATGAAATCCAAACAAAAATCAAAAGGCCAATTAAACAAATAACTCCTATTACACCTTATGCATTACAACACAGTTTTTCCAATTCAACACTATATTATTCACTATTTATTTTACAAAGCAAAACTACCTATTAAACTTCAATATCCACAAAAATTATACGGCACAGTCCAAAAGCCAGGATTGAAACACTTCATAAGATTTCCAACACTTCGTACGTATCTTGCATTGAAACTTATTTAGGCACAAAAACCTACCAGTTATACCCACGTATACCAATATCTTATTTCAAAAGTGTGCGTTTTGGTAAATAATTTGCAGGTAGACTTTAGTATCAACAAAATATAGAATGAAATCGGAATATAACATCTAGTCATAATGTCTTATATATTTGTTTTATGAGTGTGTATCTATTGCATAGATAGTTTGCATTTGGCCAAAATATCTCACAATACCAGACATCATACAAATACAAAACACAAAAAGTTTAAGAAAGCAGTACACCTACAATATATGACATCAATAAAACCTCCCTAACAAGGATCTCTGCATTCATAGATGCATGCACGACTTAGAGAAGAATTGAAATTTTGACATAAACCATCACAAACCACAAAATATTTTTTATTTGTTAGCAGCAGTACAGCACAAAACACATCCATGTACATTTTAACACAAACATTCACCAAAGTTGTAAAGGAAAGAAGAGAATCATTCGTATGCATATAATCACTAAGACAGTAAAAATTGCTTACGCCTTTCTCGCGCTTCAGCAGACAATATCTGACTAAGCATCATCTGTCTTCGTTCCTCAGCCTCCCTAAATTAATTGTTTTTCCATCCATATCAATAAGTGATTTTACTCCAAGGGCAAATAAGAAACACAAATAAAAGACGACCAAGTTTGTGAGGCAAAATAATCAGCTGAATACAACACAAAAAATCTACATTCATAAACTAACACCTCTTTGCATCATCCTGAGCCTTCTCCTGTTCAGGGTTCTGTTGATTTCCCTACAAATCAGCAAAAATAAAATAATTACAAGAAAATTATCAATCTCTAGAATGAAAAAACAAATAAGAAAGTAAAAAGCAATTATCTCTAACCACGCCTCGGCGACCCATAAGCTCCTGCATCCTTCTCTGTCTGATTGCTTCCAACTCAGGATCAGCCTGAAGCAGAAAATAATTAATTAATTAACTAATAATTAATAATAATTAAAATTTGCAGAACCGAAAAGTGTTGGTAAGAGGCAGTTTTACGAGCGATTCCATTGAGTGTTTTCGTTGGAAGAACAAAAAAGCGCAAAGGCATAAGAAAGTAGATAAAGTGGTTAACAATGGAATGAAAATTGGGAACGTACCATTTGGTTGGGTGTGAAGAAGAAACCCTAGCGAGTCTCTGATGATGCAGCAGGAGGAAGAGGAGGTCGCGTTAGCAATAAGCGCTTCTGTGTGGCTGATCGAATCAGTCTGTTCTCTTATTCCACCAACGCTACAGGGTACAAAAATTCACAAATAAAACATTTAAATTATAACATAATTTTATTTATACTTATATTTAAATAGTAGAAATTTAATTTAGAGATATACTGTAAAATGATAACTATCAGGAACAGAATATAAATTATATTAATCATTATATAAAAGACCAAAAAAATATAGTAGTTTAAAATACTTTGAAATCATGTGTGTTAAGAATGCGGAGATAATGTATGATTACATATCCAAATGAGAATAAAATTAGAGAATAGCGAGAATGTTTCAAGATACGAATATAGTTATCATCATTTTTTTTTCACATTTTAAATTTTATATAATTTTCTTATAATGTAATTTAAAGCATTGTCATGGATTTTCATCGAATAAAATATTTATCTTTTACGATATACATTTTTTTTTTGAAAATATCTATCTTTTACGATATACATCTTTAAAATATCTCTCGTTTTATAATATACATCTTTAAAATATCTATCTTATAAAATATATATCATTTAATTATAGTTTTTCAATATAGACATACGAGATAACAACAGGATTGATACAAATAGTGTCATTTACTGCATTACTAATTAAGTAAAAAAAATAGTAGTAATCCTGTTTTATATTCACTGATACGATCTAGGATACTTTTACATTTTTTTTTTCAAAATTTTAAATAAAAATATTTAGAAACAAAGTTTAAAAATATAAACTTAGATCAAATAATTAATTTGTAAATGTAATTCAAATAAAATTATTTGATAAAATATTAATACATATAAATTTAGTATTTTAAAAACAATTTAAATTAATTTCGCTAAGTTATAAATTTTAAAAAACAATCTTTTACAATATATCTTCGATTCACAAGCTTAAATAAACAAGTATAAATATATGAAATCAAATTTTGAAAAATAATTTCATAATTAACATTTCTTTTATTATAATAATTTTATTTTGATTACTTAAATTTAAAAAGAAAATTTAAATAATATTTAGTAATAATTATTTGCAGGATAGCGGATGTTAGCAAGCATATACCAGACTTATTAACAAACAGATAATTAAAAACTTGTATACATTATTTACAAACATCCATTAAGATATTAATTTAATATCCATTACATATTTTATCTACATCCACGAGTACGACACTTTTTAGTTATCGTTAATTACAATTTAGCTTTTTTTTTTTTTTGTTAAAAATAAGCTGTGTTCTTCATTGTTACTTAACTTTGGTTGTATGAAGTCTAAATTTTTTGGAAGAATATAAACGAATCTAAAAACTCTCACAAGTACCAAAGCTTAGAACATACTCAAGATGATACTAGGCACAATAGTTTAATACTAGGTATAATAGTATTATTTTTATAAGTATTTATTAACGTAAATATAAATATTTTTATAAGTATTATTATAGTATATTTTATTACTTGAGAATATTATTTATTTTTTTCTTTAACTATTGAGCTTGTTAATTTAATTTATATAAAGGATTTCATTAAGAGAAGTTTATGTATATAAAAAAAATAGTGTGTAAGCTTTTTCCATCAAAATTGATAATTTGCCTTCAATTCTAGTACGTACTTATTTAAAATATGGAAGTCAATATTTACTGATTTAGAAAATAACACCTCGTTAAATATAACCTTATTTTCTAATATAAAGAAAGCTAGTCTATTTAATACGTTTGATTTTCTAAAAATGTTTTATGTAGAAAAATCTGTTTTAAAATCTCCATCATTCATTTATTTTCCAATTTCTAAGGAATTATTATATCATGTTTCTTTTTTTAAAAAAAAAAGGGCGTGACCGCGAATATATTATTATTTTTTAGTTAATATGAATTACTGTATGTATGATGAGCAATCTCGATAGTATGTTTAAATATGAGTGATAATGTGGATTGCGCTTACTAAGTTAACCTATGAGATAAATTTTAACCTCTTGATTCATGATTATATAACATGCACCTCATATAAATCAAGGATGAAGCAAGACATTCCACGAAACCCACATTAAAATTGACACCAATTAGTAGATGTTAATCTCATGTTTCTTTATCTCATTGAATTTTAATGTTCATGTTCAACTTTATTGATGTTATAAGAGTCAAATATTTGTTGATTCCACCCTCCTTATCAATGAATACCTTATATCAGTCAAAGCCACTTGAAGATTAAAAGATCAAGTGATGAAACTTGGTTCCAAGAAAGTGTTGATCTTGTTTATGTAATGCTTTCTAGTTTTTTTTCCAACTTGTTGAAAGCTCTTCTTTTTTCTCAATTTGATCATTATACAAGTTAGAAAACCATTTAATATATTTTGGAGTGATTTGTAGTTTTGGATTGCATTTTAATGGATTAAAATTTGTTAACATACTTTTAGATTTGTTGGACTTGTTGTTGTAGTAGCTAACAAAATCACGAACCAAAAAGACTTCTCGAGGTGTGTAGATTCATTATCTTTAAGGACTTATTCGCGATGTATTGTGCAAGACTTCTAGAATACAACAGGAACTTCTTGAAATTTCCAAGGATCTTAGAACTAGTAAGATAGCTCTTAAAAGGAGTAAATAAATAAACACAGGATAAAAGAAGAGATATAAGAGAGAAAGGATGAGAGAACGAGAGAGAATGAATGAGAGTATGAAAGTGTGTGTTTAAGGGAGGAGTATAGAGTTCTATTTATAGATGATGGATGAGAGCATAGACTGGCCAAAATCCATGGCCTACGAAAGAAAAAATCTAAAACAAACCCAACGTTAAAAAATATGGTTGCAACGGCTGCACCATATCTGCATCCGAAAAAGAGGGGAGAAAATCAGGCATATTGTGTAACGACTTTTGCAATACAGACGCTATATATATATAACAATTCCCCACATATTACAAAAGATAAGAGATAGAAAGAAGAAAAGAGAAAGTCATGGGTTTCCCATAGGATGTAAGCATCAGAGTTGGTATAGCAAGCTATATGAACCAAAGACACTTGATGTGTGTTAGCGGTTCATCAATCACAATACACCCCTATAATTCTTTGTTGTTATCGTTGTGTTGCACTTATTGGGCCATGCGTGTGCCCGATGTTCATGAGTGCTTTAAAGATCACGCCAAGATCTCATACAAACGATCTCAATTGACACTCATATATGTGATTTCATCAAGTGTATGCTGCAAATCATACACCACCCATAAGGGATATGAAAATCATTAAAACTTTGTTTAAACTAAGATCCTTATACCATAGAGAATTTTAATCACAAAGTTTAATCTCAAAAAAATACAATCTCTAGCACTTTCACACATACCATAGGAATGGACATAATCGATTTAAAATCAATTTAGTGTTATCAGAACTAATAAGTGACTTGTTTTTACCCATATGAACCTTATTCATGGGATCTCCAATCACAAAGGTTGAGTTGTCATCACTTGTTTGTTTGCAAGTGGCTTAAGTCTCATTATTCTTGATGTTTCTAATATCATGTGTCTTCCCAAGGCTTTAGTTACAAGATCTGCTAGATTTTGTTCTGACCTCACATAATCAATGGGAATAATTCCACTCTTTAGCAGCTGCTTAACTAAATTATGTCTCAATTGTATATGTCTGTTATTTCCATTGTAGTTCTTGTTTTTAGCTATAGCTATTGCCGATTGACAATCACAATGTATTGACACATATGGGGTTGGTTTCATTCCTAGAGGAATGTTTACTAAGAAGTTTTTCAACCACTCAGCCTCACTACTAGCCATTTCGAGAGCAACAAACTCAAATTTCATTGTTGATCTTGCAGTAATTATTTGCCTAGCTGATCTCCATGTAATCGCACCACCCCCACATGTGAATACATAACCATTAGTGGATTTTGTCTCATCTGAATCAGAGATCCAGTTAGCATCACTATACCCTTATAGTACAGCGAGAAATTCACTATATTCAATGGCATAATCCATTGAACCTCGTAAGTATCTCATAAGTCTTGCAAATGCATCCTAATATTCTTGATTAGGACATTGAGTGTACCTACTCAATCTACCTACTGCACAAGCAATATTAGGTCTTGAAAAGCTCATTAAGTGCAGTAAGCTCCAAATTATCCGAACATACAAAGGTTGAGAAATAAATTCTCCTCTATTTTTCATTAATTTAGAGTTAGCATCATAAGGGGTACTCACTAGTTTGAACTCATAATATCCAAACTTCCTAAGAAGTTTCTCAATGTATTGTTCTTGGGATAGTAATATACTATCTCACTTCCTTATGATTCTAACACCTAAAATCACATTAGCTTCACCCATGTCTTTCATTTCAAAATTAAATCCTAGAAACAATTTAGTTCTAGAAACTATATCAATGTATGTACCAAATATTAACATGTCATCCACATACAAACATATAGTGACACATTCACCATTTTTAGATTTAGAATACACACATTTATCAGCATCATTAGGTAAGAAACCATCACATAGTGAGACACTATCTAGTTTTTCATGCCATTGTTTAGGTGCTTGTTTTAACCCATACAAAGATTTTAAAAGCTTGCATACCGTATTTTCTTGACTAGGGACAACACACCCCTTAGGTTGAGTCATATAGATTTCCTCCTTTAAATCACCATTTAGAAAAATAGTATTAACATCCATTTGATGTATCACTAGCTTATGGGTAGTTGCTAAGGCTAACAAAACTCGAATTGAGGAAATCCTAATCATAGGGGCAAATGTGTTAAAGTAATCTATGTTAGGTTTTTGAGTGAAAACTTTTGCTACTAACCTTGCTTTATACTTATCTATGGATCCATCTAGGTGATACTTTTTCTTAAAGATCCACTTACAACCAATGAGTTTTGCTCCTTTAGCCAAATCTACTAAGGTCCAAGTATTATTTTTCAAAATTAATTCAATTTCAATCCTAGTGGCCTTATCCCACTGTTTTGCATCAGGAACTCTAGTAGCCTGTAGACAGCTTGTTGGATCATTTTCAACTACATGGGTATAAAAGTCATGTCCAAAAGAAGTTTCTTTCCTTTGTCTTTTACTTCTTCTCAAGACTTCACACATGGCATCACTATTATTATCTATAGACTGTTTAGGTGTCTCACTAACCTTTAAAAAAAACATATATTCAAAAAATTCAGCATTTTTTGTCTCCACAATAGTATTATGTTCAATCACATCACTTTTAAGAACAAGAAACCTATTGGCAGCACTATGTTCAACATAACATAAAAACATACAACCAAAGGTTTTAGAGCCTATTTTCCTTTTCTTAGGATTGAGTAACATTACCTTAGCTAGACCCCCCCCCCCCCCCCCCCCTCTCCACAACTCATAAGGAGTTTTACCGGTTTTCTTTTGAGGTATCCTATTTTGTAAAAAGCATGCAGTAAGAAAGGTTTCTCCCTAAAGGTTATTAGGTGCATTAGAACTAATAAGCATAACATTCTCATTTCCTTAGGAGTTCTATTCTTTCTGTCAGCTACTCCATTAGATTCAGGTGAATATGGTGGGGTTACTTCATGAATGATACCTTCTCTAACACAATATTAATTAAACAAAACATATTCACCACCTCTATTTGATCTAATCCTCTTAATTTTCTTATTCAATTGATTTTCTACTTATGCCTTATACTTTAAAAACACATTGAAAGCTTCATATTTATGCTTGATAAAGTACACTTTGGTGCATCTAGAATAATCATCTATAAAGGTTATAAAATAATTTTTACCACCTCTAGACATAGTTTGTTTTAAGTCGGCTAGATCAGAATGAATCAACCCTAACAATTCAGATTGACGTTCTACAGGATAACAAATTTTCTTTATTATTTTAGATTCTACACATATATCACATTTACCACTTTGTTTATAATGCATATTAATTAATCATAGTCATTGCAATTTCATAACATACGAAGAATTCACATGTCCTAATCTAGCATGTCACATATCATACGAGTCAACGATGTAAGTAAAAGAAGATTCATTAATAATTTTTGAAATTTTAAGTACCAAGAGACCTTGATCACAATATCCCTTCCCCACGAAAACATTATTTTTTGTCATTACAATCTTGTCAGAATCAAATGACACTTTAACCCCAACTTTTCCAAGTAGTGCTACAGATATTAGATTAACTCTAATAAAGGGCACGTGCAACAATCACTCAAGGCCAGAGTTTTGCCAAATGTGAGCTTCAGAAGAATCTTTCCTTTGCATAGGACAAGAGTTGTCCTGGAATCACCAAGATAGACGTGTTCTTCTCTACCCCTACACTAGTATAGGAGGTACAAACACTTCTGTTTGCACATATGTGTCTGTAGCATCAGAGTCTACCACCCACTTACTCACATTGGTCCTCAAATTTACTTGTGAAATGACCGCAACCATAGTATATTCCCCTTGGACTATATTTGCCCTAGGAGGATTGTCGTTTCTTGCTCTACGCCTGCACTAAGGTGCATGATGGCCAAGCTTCCCACATAGAAGCAATTTCCTTTTTTCTTAAAGATGGGGTTAGATCCTTTGGGGCGGAAATTTTGAAAATTAATTTTCTTATTGTGATCAGGTTTATTCTCGTATCTTTTTGGTACAAGTTTTTCTTCTATAATGTTTGCTTTTGCAGATAATGCTTTGGCCCTTGCAGTAACACATTTCTATCTATTGGTATCTTCAACTATGATGTGTGTAATGAGATCTTGAAGTGACATCTTCTTATGTTTGTGTTTTAGTTGTTGTTTATAATCAGTCCAAGATGATAATAGTTTCTCGATCATGAGTTTTGAAACAAACTCATCAGGAAAGATTATGTTCTCTACTTTGATATCTTCAAGAAGCTTGTGATATTCATTGATTTGGATCTTAATGTCATTATCTTCAATCATTTCCCAGCGGTAGTAGTTCCTTGTGGTAAATTTTTGTTTGAATACGTCTTCAACAACATATATTTGAGGATCAAAGAATCCAAAATTTCTTTTTTGCTTCCTTGTATGAACAGTACACATCAAACATGTCATTAGACAATGCACGTAAAATGTGTTGACATACCTTGTTTGCATGAATGCAATCTTCAACTTGTTTTGAAGGGATATTAGAATTGGGTTTTGAAGATGTGAGAGTAGTAGAAACTCTATACATGTCTAAAAGGGTAGAAACATGTTTGTTCCTACATCAAAAGTTCTGTATAGAGAATACTTTGATTTTTGACACATTTGGAAAAGGTTTTGCAAAGATCGTTTGAGTTCCGAAAACAGTATTTGGATTTTGCGTAGAGGATTTTGTTGTTGTTGTTGTTGTTGTTAGCCATAAGTCCTTAAGATTGTTGTAGTAGATGACAAAATCACGTACCAAAAAGACTTCCCGAGATGTGTAGAATCATTGTCCTTAAGGACTTATCCCCGATGTATTTCGCAAGGCCCCTAGAATACAATAAGAACTTTTCGGAATGTCCGAGGATCTCAAAACTAGCTAGATAACTCTTAAAAGGAGTAAATAAATAAACCCAGGATAAAAGAAGAAATATAAGAGAGAAAGGATGAGAGGATGAGAGTATGAAAGTGTGTGTTTGAGGGCGGAGTATAGTGCTCTCTATTTATAGATGGTGGATAGGGGCATAGATGGGCCAAAATTCATGGCCTGCGAAAGAAAAAATCTGAAACAAACCCAACGTTGAAAAATATGGTTGCAATGGCTGCATCATATTTGCATCCGAAAAAGAAGGGAGAAAATCACGTATATAGTGGAACGACTTTTTCAATACAAACGCTATATATATAACACTTGTAAGGAAAAAATATACAGGATTAGAACCACGATTAATCAATCAAAATCACCTAAAACTAAAAGTTATAAGTTTGACAATGTTTTAGTTGATTAAAATCACTTACAAATTGATATAAGTTGGTTTTGTGATAAGGTTTAAAAAGGGTTTATCTAATGTCTTGTAGGATTCTAAGATCTTAGTTCATATATGTTTTTCTTTCTTGTTTTTTCGTGTGTTCGTAAAACATTTTAAGTTTAATAGATTGGCTTGATCAGAGGTGGGTGAACAACTTGATGTAACATTATTTTAAAATTGAACAAAGATAAATCTTATGTCTCTCTTCTTGTTCTTTACTACTTATTTACATATCAATCTTATCATATATCTTGCATATTGAATATAATTCAATTCATACTTAGATGTTATGCAAAAATTGGTTTATAATACTCTTATCGATCAATTATTTAAAGATTTGCCACCATAATTTCAACAAAAAAGTTAAATATTACAACATATGATTATTGTTTCGACGTTTATTAAGAAAACTTGCAATTATGAAAAGCATACATACAAAACTAAGCTAAAATTCTTATGCAAATCAACCTATTCCATTTCGTTTTTTTGTTTGACCAAATGTGAAACAAGTCAAAACAAATAATGTTATTCTTCGTTGCATTCCTTAACCATGAATAACTCATATAACTTTATCTCAAATGTCAAGCTAGCTTGAAGAGATATAATGAAACATCTTAAAGTTTGTTCACTATAATTCCTAAATATTACTTCAGAAGCTAAAGTATTTAGATGTTTCATGTATGCTCCATATAAACAATATTGGATTTTTTCTTTAACCTCGAAATAAAATTCAATGATTTCAAAACTCAAATTTTGTTATGATTGAGAACATATTACCTTCCCGTATACTACTCTTCAAATTCACAACAAAAATTCTTTTTTCGTCTTGGTATATTACAAAAAAATTGAATTTTAATAGGGTAATTTATACATATAGTAGGGTTTTTTTAAACTCCTGGTATGTGTCAGAGTTTTTCTTAATGAACAACTGCAAAATTTCATTTCCTTCCTACTTTTTCACAGTCCCTCTTTTCTCATGTTTCAGATGCTCAAAATAGTATATCTTTCTCTACTCTTACTTGTGTGATCTAGCACACATCTCTTCTTCATCTTTCAATCTTTGCTAAAAAAAACTTTCCTTTGTCATTTATCAATTTCAATAAAAGATATTTCCTTTGTCCTCTCTGAATCGCAACTTCTAATTTCTCTGCATTTTTTCTTTTTAAATCTTCATTTGTCAATCATAACTTTGAATTAGTAATGATTTTCTATTTATCCTCTTTGGCTTTCAAAATTCTTTTTTCACTTTCTGGTTAATTTCTCACTTTTCCTTTTTAATGTTTGTTTTCGCGGAGACGTTTGTACTCTGGTGCCACATTTTTTCAAATATGTTATGCGTTTGTGACCATTTGCATTGCATGTTTAATGGCTCTAGTTTGTGTGTTATAGGTTTGATGGTTTGTGTTGCTTCACAACTGCTTTGCGTGTTCGAAACTGCTTCACAGGTTTGCCACTTGACCTAATAATAATTACTAATAATGATTACTTTTTTATGTTAGATATATGATTAGGAAAGTGACCCTAATGAATAAACAAATGATCCACATAAATATTCATAATTGAACAATGTTATTAAACTTTTATTACGTTTGACTTTATGACTAAGAACAAAAATATTGTAATATACCACTAGTTTGAACTTCTAAACTTTATTGTTTACCTTGAACTCATAAATAATTTTCTTTGCTATTTTTATGAATGTTATTTCCAATTATAAATAAATATCAAAATTTTAGAATCTTTATTTTTTTCATACTTTTTTGGAATTATGTGTATTAAAAAAATGCAACAAATAAAATTAAGGGGGTTTGAAACACAAGTAAAAACATTAATAAATAATGAATTGTGTTATAGGAGTAAAAAATATTGGAAAGGATTTTAGAACTGTCACATATTACCAGGGGTTTAAAATCGTTTGGAAGTAGCAAATATTTTTAAAACTCGTAAAGTACTAGAGATTTATAAATCGATGGTAAATAACATAGGTTTTAGAGCTGTTGATAAGTAATCGAGGCTACCAAACCACATGTAAGTATGATTATTCTAGAAGTTAGTGAAAATTGTTGATAATCTTTTAGTCCAATAAGATTCTTAACGAGATTAAAATTGTCGAAAAAAAATCAAATATAATGTTAAAAATTATTTATGTTGTAGTGGTATAATGACAAGATAATTTCAAGTTAATTTTGTAATTAGATATTCAAATAGTAATATAAATGACAATAATCAATATAATGGAGACAATCACTCCCATTATTACGTACTTAAAAAAACTAAATGAAGAGGTATATATTTTTGTGTCAATTATATTTTTTAGCCGATTCCACATGAAGAAAAAGATGTTCTACAATTTCAAATTGTAGTTGACAATGATGACACATTAATATAATGTTCTACTTTCAACCTACTCTTAACAGTATACCGAGATTTTTTTTAGAGATAATAATAAATAATTAAAATCTTATGCTAAAGAAATTTTATTTATGTTTTCTTTTAAATTCCGTCACCATCATTTGTGGTTCTAAATTTTGATAAATTATATCCGTTTCAAAAATAAATCCAAGTTTCTTCTATTTTATTTATCATAATATGATTCTCTCCTAACTAAGTTTATACATAAAAAAATCCCAAATTTTTTATTTCTTGAAGAACTATATTATAAATACAAATTAATTATTTAATAAGTTCTTATGGTCGAAGTCAATCTGATGATTTTTACTTCCTGTACTTCCATAATTTCTTTGCGCACTCCCTCAAACATTGAAATGAAAATTTTATCGAAGAGTCACTTCCATATCATATATATTGAAAGCTTGTCTGAATAAGTTTTTTGAAAATTTTTAAACGAAGTTTCGGAATAAAATTTTTGAAAAAAAAATTTTGGAATAAAATTTTCAGAATGTGATATTCGGAACAGTATTTGTAGAATATGATACCTACGAATTGAGAACAGCTTCTTCTCCACCAATTTCTTCTCCTTCATCGACGAACACAGACTGCACCTTCGTCACACCCACAAAACCCGGTCCAACACCGCCAAACCGGTTGCAAGAGAGAATACGTGGATGTATTCTTTCTGGGGGTGCAGGAAGAAGGGGCATTTTTTTCCCTTTTTTTTTCTCAAAGATAAAAGATGGGTTGGGCCTAGATTTTATAAAGTCCAAGTCCAATTTCCTAGAAATATGAAAGCCGCGTTCTGCATCATGTGATTCTTGTCTACTAAGGTTTTCGTTGGGAGCACTCAAGCTTTTTTGAAGTTGTGAAAGCACTGCACACCCAAATTCAGAAGACATGGATCCCAAGCTAACCGAGGTTTCTCAGCTCTTCGATCGCTTCAAGGCTTCGTTTCTCAGGAACGACTACGACAACTGTTCCAATCTCCTTTCTCAACTAAAGGTATTTCTCATCCAACCTAACCCTAGTTTACTTATTGCTCTCAATTCCAAAATTCGCTCATCATTTAAGTTCTTTCTTCTCTTTGAAGATCGATTCTGTTGCTTTCTTTGCTTTTCTTCAATTTATTTTGTTTTGAGCTTGGCTGTGGAAGTGAGCAAGTTGTGGAATGGGGTATGTTGCTTCAGTTGAGATCATTATAGCAATGAGCACTCTGGGTAAGATAGATTACAGTAAAACCAACGCTATTTGTAGATTTAAGAAGTTTTCTTAGTTATGTCATGGAAACAATGTGCACTGAGCAGATAAATTGTGTTTTTACCTTTGGGCACTGGGCTATTATAATACATACATGTGCTCTGCCCCATCAGTACACTTGTTACAAATAGCAAGATCCTCTTCATTTCCTGCATCCCCACAGATATCACAAACTATATCCTGCTATCAAATGGGAGCGAAAGAAGCTATGTAAATTGATTTGAAACAAAAAATAAGCAGCTTATTATGTGGCATGTATACATCTTTTAACATGCTATAATGCCACGAGTGTAATCTAATGCATGATTTCAGAAGTTCATACTCACGAAATTGTTGTCAACAGAACTTGATCATGAGGTATGATGCAGAAATGGAAAAAAGAAAAAAAAAAATTTGTAGATGGAATTTCAAACACTAACATAGCACAACATGCCACAACAGGATGTAAAGGATTCTGTTGAACACCAATTCTGAAGTGAAATTTGAATGGGATACTTAACTGAGTGCCATGTATAACAGAAAGATAGAGAAAGCTAGAGTTAAAGATCTATCAAATACTCCATGTGATAGGTTTGAAAAACATAAAATAATACATAGCACAGTGCTACAACAAGATCATCTACTAGGGTATCAACAAAGGGGTCAAAAGGCAGGCAGACAATCTAAGTTTTCTAAAACGAAAATTCACAATCTGACTATTAAAAAATTTGAAGTAGTTCTCTTAATATTGCAAATTCGTTTCAAACATTCCATGCACCATATGGAGCTCGTACATAAGTCACACATACCTAGATTTGCTTTCTATTTTAAACCTCAACCTTGATCAATCCATATATTTCCTCATGTCACACCAGTCCGTTTTGCTTATGACCCTTTCATTATTAATATATTATTAAAAGTTTAACATTTAACTACTAGCATATAATAGTGTTCCTTGGCTCACATTTCGGAAAAAGAAATTCCTTGGTGCAAATCATCAACTACTGGTGAGGTTTCAGATAACCCAGTCTCTCCTCCAACATTCTGTGAAGAATTCCATCAACTTTATGACACTAATTAAACATAGTGAAATCAAGAGACTCTTCCTATTACTGAGTTCCAAACACACCTTAGTGGACAATATTTTACTATTTCTTCAATTTTTCTTTCCATATAACAATGTAGAATCACAATGATCAGTAGGATAAGATTTGGTAATCACAAATGTTTTTTCTTGAATATGAAAATGAAAAATACAAAAAGCTCCTATGCAATTTGAGATTGAATCAACAAAATCAGAACTAGAACAAATAGGTCAATAAACAGTCCACTCATAGAAAAGTAAAACAACAACAAAAGCCTTATACCACTTGGTAAGATCAGGTACATAGATAACAAAATGCCAACTTCCTCTGGGAGTGTACTGTGAGGGATAAAGTGTGTTGATTGATTTACTAGTCCCCCACTCAAGCTCAATGATAGAAGGGGTGATTTTACTTGGAAATATGATGTCTTAGTATTTATAGGACAAGGACTTGTATGATTAATAATGCTACAAACAGCTTGAATTCATAGCTCAAGTCTATTTATTGTCTATATAAGATGGAGGTTTGAAAGATCTTAGCTTCCTTCATTTTGGTACGTATTTGCAGATGTTGTTATTTATTTAATTGCTGCCTCGCTGTTTACTTGCAGGTGTTACTGACAGGGTTTAGAAGCCTTCCACCATTGTTTGCAGATACTCCTAATGCTGTTCATGAGTTAACAATAGCAAGTAACACTCTTTGCTCCAATCTGTTACAGTGTTTCCCTTCCCCCATCTTTTTTGTGTTTAATGGGCCTATAGCCATTACTTAGGCTTAGACTAATTATTTAAGTAGTAGAAGCGAAACCTGTTCGCAAATCTTAAATTGGCTGATTCATAAAAGATATCAATATGCACTGGCTTTCCTGTAAGCTATTTGTGATTGAAAATGGAATTTCTCTTCTATACCCTCTATTTTTGTAGGCAGTAAATAAAGCTGAAACTTAACAATCTTCTTTGTTGTTAGAAAGATAATTTTGCTATCTGGCTGTTGAGAGAAGTTAACCGTTGTTTTGCCATATGAGGAATGGTTATTGTGGTTTACTCTATAAATACTAGTAGACAATGAAAAGGTTATAATAATTTTTGTTCATCTAAATTTAGAAAATGTTTGATGCTTGGAGGCAGCAGAATAATGAGCTAGAGCCTTATTGATTAAATGAAACAGATTACTAAAACAATAGCTGAATGATTGAATCATATCAGCATGGTTAAGATAATAAATATTTCAAAAATGTAAAAGAAAAAAAATGTTAGAAGTTCTATATTTAATATTTTTTTTCTGTTGGTTTTTGAACTTCTAGAACCATATTGATAATCAAGGAAATTAATAAACAATATCTCAATGACTGAATCATATCAGCATGAATAAGACAATAACTATTTCAAAAATGAAAGGGAAAAAAGTTAAAAGTTCTATATCTAAGATTTTCTTTTTCTGTTGGTTTTTTGAACTTCTAGGGGATATATACGAGCATGCCGTTGTCCTTAGTGTGAAAACTGAGGATCAAGATGCCTTTGAGAGGGATTTCTTCCAGTTGAAACCTTATTATACAGATGCCTGGTAATTTCTGCTTGCCCCTCTCTTTACACAAAATATCCATTTACTCTGGAAGAGATAAATCTGCAACAAAAGCAAAGAATGGACATCTTCTGATTGTTCACCTATAAACTTGTATAGTGTATGCCAAGAAGTATAAAAGTAGTATCAATATTAAAATATGATGTTATATGCAATTCTTCTTTCACTCTTCCTTGTTGGATTCTTGTATTTCATGGGAACTTTTCTTGTGTGGCAGCAATCGGCTTCCACCATCACCTCAGGAGTACCCAATACTGGGTCTCAACCTGTTGAGACTACTTGTGCAGAATAGGATTGCTGAATTCCATACTGAGTTGGAATTACTTTCTTCTGCTGCTCTAGAGAATCCTTGCATTAAGCATGCCGTGGAGTTGGAACAATCTTTTATGGAAGGAGCATATAATCGTGTCTTGAGTGCTAGACAGACAGTGCCACATGATACATACGTTTATTTCATGGATCTCTTGGCAAAGACTGTCAGGTAGTATTTGCTATTATTGTTTTATTTTAATTGCATGGGGGATGGTTGAACTCAAGTGATAAATAAGGGGAAACTGGATCCCCTACTTGATTTCTTCAGAAGTTGGGCTTATATTTTACACTGTTTTGGAATTTTCTCTTCCAAACTGATTTCTAGAATTACCAGTAACTTGAGTCATTTTTATTCTTGTAATTCTATTTTATTTGCTTCCTGCAATGGCGATTTGATGGAAGCACGACCTTAAAGCTCGAACACCTGCCTCTCTAGTGGTTCTATTATTTTCCGATTGTTCATCTATATTGATTTTCTAATTAGTTTTTACCTATCTTCAACATTCAGAGATGAAATAGCAGGTTGTAGTGAGAAAGCATATGACTATCTTTCAATTAAGGATGCGAAGCAAATGTTATTGTTCTCATCTGATCAGGAACTCCTGGAATATATTACAGAGGTGAACTATCTTATGTCCCCTTAATTTTTGTGTTTCATTGCCAGGGAGGGAGGTGTTGATATTGGAATTGGGCATGAGATTGGACTTGACATTTGGAATTGAACCTTAGATATTTAATAATGATTATGTTTTGAAGTTCTTTTAGAATTGAAAAGACCATTCCATGGAATTGTAATATTAATAATAACCACACTTTAACAATTCCTAAACTCTACCTCTAAATCACAATTTCCAAACTTCACTCCCCTCTAACATTCTTGTTTTTTTTTCTACATTAGCTGCCACGATCACTACTGTCCACTGTCAGTGTTCCTATTGTCACCACCTATAACCTATACCCATCAACCACCAAGACCACCACTACTATTTCTGTCATCACCAAGATCACCACCACTATTTTGGTCATCAGCAAGACCACCATCACTATTGTTGTCATCACCCTTCCCCCACCGCTGTAACCACTTAGTGTCCCCCTGTTACCAGGACTTGTGACTATTTTCTCCATTTTCACTTGCAAATTAAACTTTTTATTCAAACATGACATAACTCATCCTGTGGGAAAATGAAGTTGAAGTTAAACTTTATAATTCTAAATAATTACATGTAAAAACCAAATATATAAATTATGAGCTCAAGTATTCTAATTCTGTTAGAATATAGGAATTGGAATTATAATTATAAATTCTATTCCATGTGCCAAACGGACATGGAAAATCATTCATATCTCTTTCAATATTTACATTTGTTCTTTCTCATGTTCTAAAGTTATTATCTATTTATTGAAGGAACATCCTGAGTGGGAGATAAAGAATGGTAGTGTCTATTTCCAGAAGGCAAAAGAATCTGCTCCGTGCAAAGAGATACCCTCTCTGCAGCTCATCAACCAGACACTTAGTTATGCTAGGGAGTTGGAGAGGATTGTCTGATAAGATATATGAAGGCGGCTTTTGTGTTTCAAAATTTCTAGGTGCCTGGATAATAGCTTCTAATATTGTCTTCTGAAATTGTTTAATTCTCATTCAATGCGGAACTAAAAAATTGTTCACCACTGTATTTTGATCATTTAGGTGGCTGTATGGTTACTTTTATTTTTTTTACCTCGTGCTCTGGAAACAGGAAAAAATGTTTTATACATACTTTTCTTTTTTTATGATTATATGATTCATTATTCTGTACTCTAAATTTTAAAGCCATAGAAAGGTTCATCACCAGAATATGGGGATATAAATTTTCCAAGTCGTGCATTTGGTCACTTGATTTTTTCCTTAGGTTAATTACCAATTTAGAAAATTTAGAATGATGATGTGCTCAGCTATTGGGTTTTGTTTTCTAAACAATTCTGATCAGCATATTGTATGTGATAACTAAATAGTAGTTAGGGAAAAATGTTGAGATTTGATTTAGGCTTAATTACTGTTTTAGTCCTCTAATTTGTTAGCAAATTTCAAAATGGTCTTTCTATTATTCAGAGTCTCAATTTAGTCCTCAAGTTTTCAAAAGTGATTCAATTTAGTCCTCAAAGTTAACAGCGTCAAAATGAATAACGGAACAGTGACCTGGCTGTTTTACTCTGTCTCATTTCGAATTACTTGGCCTGTTACACTGTGTTTATGTGGAAGGTGAATTGGGTTGAATGTAATTAGGGTTACTAATATTGGAATTGGGATCAGGGGTGAAAAAGATTTGTCGAGGCATTGCGTTGGTGTGAGGAATTGGGATCAGCATCAATTTCGTTCTTGGGGTTATGATCTGTAATCGAAATCGTGGAGCATATTCCAGGTGAGTTGTGCTTCGAATTTTATGACTTGCGTTTTAGGGTTTTGTGGATTTTGGGTATAGGGTATAGGGTTTTGATTTAGGGGGTTTTGGGTACAACAACCTCTCCACATTGACAAATGGGAGACACACCCAACGCTTCCACCCACCACCAAGAGAAGACACACCACGAATTTCATTGTGTGAACAAGTGCAAGACTTATAGGAGTTGGCTTCGGAAATGTCTCTCAACAACAAAATCTGGGGCCAAAATAATTAGAAGAATGTTGTGCAGCAACGTAGCAGAGGAGAAGAATGAATTTAGGATGCTGGGAAAAATTTAGGGTTTCATGATTCCCATTTCTAAACAAAGTTAAACTTTTTCAACATATGCCACGTCAATTGTTCTTGCCTCTTAAAAATGTTGACACGTATAAGTACAATTGTGCCACCTCACTACTGTTTGAACGACGTTTGTTTAAATTAAACGGAGAGGACTAAATTGAGTCACTTTTCAAAACTTGAGGACTAAATTGAGACTCTGAATAATAGAATGACCATTTTGAAATTTGCTAACAAATTAGAGGACTAAAAGAGTAATTAAGCTTTTGATTTATTTATTTTTATTGTAATTTGTGAACCCTTATGGAGGGTTGTTTTTGTGTTAAGTCACGAAGATAAAAATATTTGCTTTCAACATGCACTTTTGCATTACATTATCCAAGTTTGATTTGTGGCCGAATGATTTTTTTTTCTTTGAAAGTATGTTTTTTAACCTTCATCCGAATGAGCTGTTTATTCTTTAAAAGAGTATATATTTTTTAATTTATGTCCGAATGAAGTTTTTATGCAGTGTTCGTATGAAAGAATTGCACTGTTGAATTAGATTTGAGAGAGCGAATTTTGGTGATCTACCTCGTTCGTTTTCGATCATTTGAAGGGATGTGCGAGTGTGTATTTGGGAGATGGAAGGATTAATCCATTTCCTCAAAACTGTGAAGATAAGGCAGAATGGTTATCCAGATGACAAAAATAACCTTTGCTCCTTATACCATGTAAAACACCTGCATCTACCATATTCTTTCTTCTTTGCCAGATTCCTTCCTCTCTATCGAGATTTCTGACCAATATTTGGTGCCTGTGTATGAAAATAAATTTGTATAGATTTTGGTGGATGAATTTTTGTATTTTTTTTTAGTTTAGAAAGTTACCAAAATACTCTTAATGGAAAAATAGAATGATTTGGTAATTTGATATTATAAAAATAATTATAATTAATTAATACGAATTAAAAGGAAATATATTAAAATTATATAGAATTTTAAAATAAAAAAAATTAAATTTTTATGAATGTAAAAAAAAACTATATAATTAAATTTAAAGAAAAAGTTAAACAATTTATATAAAAAAAAGTTTTTAAAAAAAATTAAAAAAAAAAGTACGAAAAAAGTAAAAAAACAAAAACACAACACACATGACACCGGTGTGGTAACCGGTGTCATCCCTTCATTGCCAAGGCACCGGTTACGTAACCAGTGTCATTCACACACTAGCACTGCACTAGTTAGCTAACCGGTGCGCATATCTAGCACTATTTGGGACTTCATCCCCACCACACACGCCACCACCTCCTTCACCGCACCACCACAGCCCACCACCTCCATCCTTTTTCTGCCCCACCACACCCAAGCACCTCATGTTCTTCCCCATCCATGGATGCACTCAACAATCACACACACACACGCACCACGCCGTGTCCCAAAGTAACACCATCCATCACAGAAGGTTATTTTCGTAATCTTTCACATTATATACGAGTATCCGCTCACTTTTGCGAGGATGAATTAAACCATCTATTCCTCAAATCCGCTCTCTCATATTTCTTTAAATCCCACAAAACGAACGTATTCAATTTACGAAATTCACTCTCTCAAATTATCTCGACAGCTCCAACCCCACATACGAACACACCGTTAGTGTTTGAAAGTGCATAATTTTTTCTAGAAGTCTTCAAAATTGAGATGTATTTTTTACAAATGTTTTCCTACATATTGTCATTATAAAGTAATTTAGTCCTCATAAATACAGATTAAATTACGTTTCATTAAGATTTAAATCAAGTATTAAGTTTTTGATAAATTTAAGATTTCTGATAAAATTGTTATAGTTCATCGAGTATTAACAAATTTTATATTTTTCATCTGGTTAAGCATTATTTAAATTTTTTGTTAATTGGGTGATACAGTTGTTATCTAGTCTTCTTACTTTATTTATTTGTTACGTGTAATTTTATAACTTTTGTTTATCTCACATTTTATTATTAATTTTAATTATTATAATTTGTTTTTCATTTTTTTAATCAATCATCAATAAATTGTCACCTCTTTAACGACATTCATGAAACTTTGCTTTCACTTATAGAGAATTTTTACTCTCTGATACACCTCACAACAGAGGATTACCAGGCTTCTTCCTTTTACTATGAAAATCATACTGAAGTTTCATGTCTTTTTACATGTTCGACCAACTTTTTAGTTCGAATTCTATCCTGTGTTTTATAACACACATCTACAAATTGTGAAGATTAAGATCAATTTCTTCATAGAATTTTTCATACGCAAAATGGAAAATGTGCAGAGTTGGGAAAGCAAATCCTACATTACATAGAAATGGCCCGTTTATTTTATTTTTTTTAAAATATCCATAGAATTTAAGTGTTATAAGTTACTTGCTTTCATTCTGCCAAAAAACATTTATAAGATATAATATTTTAATTAACGTCATTCATCTCAATAATTGGTGTTAACGTTTAATGTGTATAATATGAAGATAACTGTTTAAGTTTGATTGAAAAACAGAGTTAAAAGCAGCATGGTTGAAATTAAGTATGTGATGATGAGGTTTTTGATAGCGCTACAACTATTTACCTGTGACAGAAACAAACCATTCACTCGTTTTCGTCTATAAAGATTCGTTTCTTCCTTTTTCCGTAAAGTTAGCTTTACAAAAGATAGAAAAAAGGAAATAAAGATTTATTGAAACCTGATAACACCGACCTACATAGAGTGTGTTATACTCCAATTCTCACTCTCCAAAACGCCACAAGTCAACAAATGGGTCTCATCTGTAAGCCCCACAACTGTCACCTAATTCAATTAACACTTTTTATGTGATTAGTAACAAGGAGAAAGATACAAAATATTTATAGAAACAATTCAAAAAATGTGGGTAACACATGGTATGCATAAATGTGCTGAAATTGTTAGCAGAGATGCAATTCTTGAAATATGACAAGACCACACATTAGATCAGATCCAGATCCAAAGTTCCAGATCCAAAGTCCTTTCCTATTCAAGTCATTGAAACCCTTCGCATAAATTTAAAATCACATCCACTTCACATTTAACTCTACCATTACACCCTAAGTTATTGTTTTGCAATAAGAGAAATCCACTTAGCATAAACCAATTTTTGTGTTGATTTTGCATAACAGAAGCAGAGATATAATAGATTGTGCATCCTAGATTTACATAAACAGTAAATATAGAAATATAGAGTTGTGGTCCTACAGGGTACAGATTCCAATCAGTGTCCTACACAAAGGTTTGAATTTTGTATGTATCAATCCTCCTACACACTATGTTAGTCTTATTCCACTTCCCACACTCACTTTCAGGTAAATCAGGTCCAAAATAGTCAACCTCCAACACAACTGAATCTCAAAAACAGCAATTATAGCTCTCAAACACTAATTTACACCAAACCAAAACAAAAAGGCAAAGAGAGAGAGAGAGAGAGTGTTACAAACACAGTGTTTGAGAGTGAGAGTGAGAGTGTGAGTGAGTGAGGAAAATGGGTTTCACCTTCACCACCATGACCCTGAACTTGCTCCTCCTCATAGCTATGGTGGCCACCAACATTCTCTCCCTCTACCACCTCTCCTCCACCCTCCAATCCCCCAAATCCCCCAAACCACCCCCACCTGTCCCAGACCAACTCATCCACCAGCTCCACACCATACGCGCCACCATCAACCACCTCACGCGCCTCCAGAATTCTAACCCCTCCAAAAAATCAACCATCCCCTCAGATCTACTCCTCTACTCACACCTCTCCCCAATTGCTTCATCATGCCACAACCACCCCGAACTCCTCCATAAATACATGACCTACACCCCCTTCTCTCTCTGCCCCTCCGATTCCGACCTCGCCGAATCCCTAATCCTCCGCGGATGCCACCCTCTCCCCCGCCGCCGCTGCTTCTCCCAAACGCCACAGAAACCCATTCCGCCAAATTCCCTCCCGCGAAACCCCTTCCCCCCCTCCCTCCCCGACAACGCCGTCGTTTGGGACCACTACACCTGCAAATCCTTCGATTGCCTCAACAGGCAAAACCCTAACCTCGGCTTCGAACCCTCACGCGACGTTTCCAAGTTCAACTCTTACAAGAGCGACTTGGATCTCCCGATTAACCAGCTGTTTCAGATCGCCAAGGCGGCGAAATCGGTGCTCCGGCTCGGCCTCGATGTCGGCGGTGGCACCGGGTCGTTCGCGGCCGCGATGAAGCTCCGCAACGTGACGGTGGTGACCACTACGATGAACGTGGCGGCGCCGAACAGCGAGGCCGTGGCGCTGCGGGGGCTGGTGCCGCTGCACGTGCCGCTTCAACAGCGGCTGCCGCTGTTCGATGGAGTGGTGGATCTGGTGCGGTGCGGGCGCGCCGTGAACCGGTGGATCCCGGCGACGGTGTTGGAGTTTCTTCTGTTTGATGCTGATAGGGTGCTCAGGGGTGGAGGGTACCTTTGGGTGGACCACTTTTTCAGCAAACGGGTGGATCTTGAGAAGGTTTATGCGCCATTGATTGGGAAATTGGGTTACAAGAAGGTGAAGTGGGCGACGGGGAACAAGACCGACGCTAGTGGCGTCAAAAATGGTGAAGTTTTCTTGACAGCGTTGCTGCAGAAGCCTGTGTCCAGATGATGGTCGTTACACGCAAATAAAGGTAGAGATTTTGCAAATTAACTCTATATCATTTAGTTAAGAATCTAACTAGAACGGTTTACCTCTATACAGTGCTAATGATCATAAACCCAAGGTAGATACGATAGAAATCTATATCTTATTGTTCATTGCTCTATCTATTTTATTGAAACTTCCCCTCATTTCCAAGTAGTAGCCAATTTTAGAAGAGTCTTGGTAGTAATTTAATTAGGAAGCTAGCTTTTATCTGAAGATATTAATTTTACAAGTCCATAACTTCTATGTATAACTCTTATGATATGTACTGTAAAAGTCGGAAACTTATCATACATTGCAATAATTTGTGATGGGATAACTGTGTAAATTCTCTTGTATTGGTCATTTGCTTAATTGGCATCTATTTATGTATAATAATATAATAATGTAATATATTATTTTGTTAATGTCATGTATAAGTTTCCATATATAGTGCAATTATTGATTTTTATAGTAATTATCGGATCGGTTGTTGTGATTGATAATGTGAACTTCTTTAAATTGACCTATGAAAATTAAATAAATGGATTAATCAATTAAATTATTGTAATTTTTGGTGTTATATCTCAAAAAAAAAAGATTTGATGTTTCAGTTTGTACCTAGATGAATGTATTTTTTTATTGGACAGTTTAAAATTGATGTATTGTTTGTCAAAAAGAGGAGAGGGGCTTACCATGCCAATTATTCTTTATGTGGTGATGTTTACAATATATCGAACTTGTATGGCATCAGAAATGGATTAGAATTAATTAGCTCCACCTTAGAAGCTTGCTCAAGAGAAGATGATTGTTCAACTTTATAAAACTTAGGCTACATTTCTTGTTGTTCTTGGACATCTTAACAAATGCTAATAATATTTGTGATTTTGTTGGATAAATTAAACTATTGTGTCTTTAATAATGTGTAAGGCTGGACCTGGTTGGTGGAAGCACCAAAGGGTCATCTCTTCTATTGTGTGTTTGCTGGGTCATTCTATCATAAGCAAGGAATGTACCATGGCTTGATCTAAATCAATCCTGTAAATTTAGGACACTGTTAAAATTTTCTGAATTATGTTACTTTGACGATATATAATTACTCTGCAACATTATATTTCTGTCTCTGTTCTGATTATTTTGGGTCTGTTTTGCACATCGCAGATTGATGATAAGCAGGTGGATTTATCCGGATTTGCTTGGTGATAGATGTTAATGGGGCACGTAATGAAGCAATTTTCATGCCCAGTGATGGATCATAACCCGTTCAAACAAAAGATAGAAAGAAGTCGATGACAGGTGTATATCCGTGGGGACTTGGGGAACCTGGTTCAGGAAATAGTTTTTTCTCATCGTTTTTTTACTTCTATTTCATTAAATTATTATGCCTAATTAATTTCTTTTCAAATAAATATAAGAAACGCCATTTTCTTTCTTCTTCGTTTTCAAATATATATATTTTTTGCGGCGCTTGCTATTTATCATTATCGATCGTCCTGTTTCATTTTGATAATTCGTTTATCATTGTTGGAAAACTAGTGTGAATATGAATTCTAAGTTCCATGTCATTTCCGCTTCGTAACTTATTAATATGAAGCCACTGATCTTATTTGACTAAAAGTTTAGGTGATTGCTTTCAATATTTAATTCACCTAAACGGCAGTTGCTTCATGTATATATTTCTTCGTGCACTTCGTGTGTATGTATATATATATATATATATATATATATATATATATATATATATATATATATATATATATATATATATATATATATGTATATATATATATATATATATACATATATATATACATATATATATATATATATATATATATATATATATATATATATATATATTGGGATTTTTAGGGCTTTTGAAAATATGAGAGATATAAGAGATACATGTGATATGTTATACCGAAGAACATGTTTTTGTATTTTATTGATATACTCTATATATAAAGCAAAATATAACAAATATCAAGTACAAAATATTTAGAATATTTCACTCCTAATTAAAATAATAACAAATTTCTAAAACTGATACATATCTCTAAAATTAAAATATTTTTTAAAAACTAATTTAAATAAAAAAGATATTAAGTAATATTCTTAACATTCCTTCTTGCTTAATATCTGTTTATTTTATATCTTCAGATTTGATTCTCCATCTTTTGATGCTTGATTTTTTCCTCTTTTTGTGCTTACAATATTTGTTTTTCTCCTTCTTCCATGGCATCACATCTTTCTTCAATTTGGCATCATCCTTCATATTTCTTCTTATATCAGCATCATCTTCTTTTTCTTTGTTCGGTGTGGATTTCATTGGAGTGGCATTGGACCTTTTATGAATATTAGAATGTGAACTTCCATCTACTTTCTTCACTTGGACATCTACTTTCTTCCAGAATCTGATTTTGATCTTTCTTTTATACTCACTTTATTTGTAGCAAATTCCTCCTTCATCAAATCCAGCGCAAATCTTGTCTTTCATGTGGACTTTAAATACCTCTATGTTGTTAGTATTTTTGATCACACATACTTTATTTTCAAATGAGACCTTATAACCTTTCTCTAACAATTGAGAGACACTTAACAAATTCTGGGTAATCTCAGGAACATATAAGACATCAAAAATTAATTTGATACCTGAATGAGTTTTAATTGAAACTGTTCTTGTACCTTTCACAACAAGTTGTTCTCCATTCCCAATTCTTACCTTGGAAATATTTGATTTATTCAGTTCCTTGAAAATTTCTCTATCATGAGTCATATGGTTTGTGCAACCACTATCTATAATCCAATCTTTTGAAGATCCTCCTCTGATTTATTCTCCACAATCTGAACATCTTCTTGAGAATCTTTAGATTTGCATACCTTTTTCACATGTCCCAATTGACCACATTTGTGACATTTGACATCTGGCCTCCACCAACACTAATTGGGTTGATGACCTTTTCTCTTGCAATGGGGACAAGATGGAAAAACCTGTGTGTTGTTGTATTTGCTCCTTCTATTTTTCTTGACTATGAGAGCATTATCTTCCGTGTAATTTAAATTACCTTCAACCGCCTCATGATCTTCTCTCATCAATCTTCGTTGTTCTTGTGCTTGCAAGGCATGTATCACCTCTGTAAAGGTGATTGTAGACAAATCTTTTGTATTTTCTAAGGAAGCAATAGATGCCTCATATCTTTCCGGCACTGTCACCAGAATTTTCTCAACGAGTCTGGAATCTGGAAACTCTTTTCCCAACAATTTTATCTTGTTGGCAATACCCAACAATTTGTTTGAGTATTCTTTAATCGTCTCTGACTCTTTCATTCTTTGCATCTCGAACTCCCTTATCAAGTTCAAAACTTTCATGCCTCGAATCTTCTCGTTCCCTTCATATTCTGCTTTCAAGTATTCCCATATTTCTTTGGGAGACTTTAAAGTCATGATCCTGGTCATAATCATTTGTGAAACACCTGCGAACAAGCATGATTTTGCCTTTGTCTTTCTCGTTTTCTTTTCTTTATGCGCTTTCATTTGAGCCGCGGTGGAATTTTCAGATAAGGAACATCATCTTCCTCCACAACTTCCCATAGATCTAGCCCCTCTAGATATGTTTGCATCCTTATCGCCCATAGATCATAGCTTTCACCATCAAAGAGTGGAATAACGACGTGTGACATATTTCCTTCCATTCTATAGGCAGTAAGAACAATGGCTCTTGATATCACTTATTGGGATTTTTAGGACTTTTGAAAATACGTGTGATATGTTATACGGAGGAACGTGTTTTTGTATTTTATTGATATACTCTATATATAGAGCAAAATATAACAAATATCAAGTATAAAATATTTAGAATATCTCACTCCTAATTAAAATAATAACAAATTTCTAAAACTGACACATATCTCTAAAACTGAAATATTTTCTAAAAACTAATTTAAATAAAAAAAATATTAAGTAATATTCTCAACGATTTTCTCATTTTGCGTTCTCTAGATTATATAGGTTGAGAATTAAAAATGACTTTGAATCATATAATCCGAAAGTTTTCTGAATTATACAGTGTAGAAGTTATTATTGATTTTTGAATTATATAATTGGAAGTTTTTTTCTTTTGAATTACACAGTTTTGAAACAGAAAATGATTTCCAGAAGTTGGAAAGGGTTAGTAAAATATAGTTTCTAGACTGTAATTCAGAAGTCATTTGACCTTTAGATTGTTCAATTTGAAGTTATTTGACTTTCAAATTGTATAATCCAGAAGTAATTTTTAACTTTTGAATTGTGTAATCTAGAAATAATTTTTAACTTTAGAATTATATAATCTGAAATATTTATGGTTTTCAAATTATGTAATCTGTATGTGAAACATGCTATCTGAAGTCCTTTTTTTTTGGTAATCTGGAAGCGAAACATGCAGTCTGAATCCTTTTTTAAAGAAAAAAGAAGTTTTCATAAGTTATTTTTGGTTTCTAATTGTACAATCTGAAAAAAATTGACTTCTATATTGTGCAATCTAAAAGAAAAAAAGGAAATTTCTATTATAAAGGATCGCAAAAAAGAAAAAAAAAAAAAAATATATATATATATATATATATATATTTATATATATATATATTGATGCAGGAAGAAGCTGTCCTTCTAAACGTATGGCATAGAAGGAAAAGGCCACTAGAGTGAGTGGGGTACTTAGAAGTAGCAGGAGGTTAGAAAAGTATAATATGGTGATTTAAGAGAAACGTATTTGGTTTTGCACCCCATGTTGACCACATGATCCGTGAGGGTGTGTGAAAGATCAAACTGCCCTACTACCTTGTTGCAGGCCATCCCTTTGCTGTTGGGCAATTTCTTCCTGCACCCTCCTAATCTTTTTCCGATTTTGCCCTTTTTAAATTGTACAATTCGGTCCTTATTTTTTTTTAAATGTTGAATAGAAAACAAAAAAAAAAATACTCTAGATTATATAATTTGAAAATATTTTTACTTTCATATTGCAGTCGAAAAAGGAAAAAAATTGGATTTTTTCCATATGGAGTACAAGAAGAAATTTATGGATAGGCAGGAAGAAACTGCCTTGCTGTTATTGCCACTCAGTTCATGTGTTGTGTAGTTCAAAACTTACTTGGATGCAAAGTTTTAAAGCTTTTGTTTTACCTGTTCCCAGGAATTCAAAAGACATTTTCGGATTGCATAGCTTAAAAGTATTTTTTTTAATATAAAAATGATTTTTAAATTTTGTAATTAAAAAATATCTTATAAATTATATAATTTAGAAGCTTTTTTTTATGGAAAAAAACTATTTTTAAATTCAGCAATTCAAAATCTAGAAGTTATTTGTAAAAGATGACTTTTGAACTATGTAATTTAGAAGTTATTATTCCACTAAAAAATAATTTCTGAATTGTGTATTTTAAAATACAAAATTAACTTATGAATTAAATAATACGAAGGTCAAAATTGACTTCTAATTTACAATTGTAGACAGGGTAGTCTGGTATAATTTTTTCTAAGTTCTGCATGGCATAATTTAAAAGATTTATGAATTGCTCAGTTCGAAAAAAAAATTAAACTCAAAGGTGAAGTGGGAAATTTAGTATTTATGAGAATGTAGAAGGAAAATGATAGAGCTGGAAAAGAATTTTCTTACACCGAATATATAGTATAAACAAAACATTAGTTATCAATATAATCTCTGTTGAAATTTTACGAGTAAATTATATCAGTATTTAGTTAGATTTATATACATTATACCTAATCCCTAAATATTTGAGTAAAAATAATAGTAAGATGAATTGTACAACCTATTACGTAGTTGTATATTTATAGCCTTTTTAGGGCTATGGATATCAAATGTATATTAACATATAAATATTATCAATAAGTTATATTTCTATCATAATCATATATCATATATCATATAAACATTATTTTTTGGTTAAAAAAGCATTTGCATCCTTAGCTATTGAGCCTATTTGGACATGCTAACATACATAATTAATTATAGTAATGGGTCATGTAGGAACATAAGTCTCATGAGTTTGAAAGTTTAATGACTAATTGCAAGTGGATCGATGAAGACTCATTTTAGTTTTTAGAATTGTGGTGTTCAAGGTGAAGAAAATCCAATAAAGATTCTCACTAGACATTAATATAACCAAACGATTATCTAAATGTGAAGATTCACTTCTAAGGATTCACAAGAAAATAAGAGAGTTCAATTAAACAAAAATGGAAACATGGACATCTATAAATGATAATAGCCGAACCATGAAGATACACAAATGAAATAAAATAGAACAAAGGATGAAATACTAGAATGGGAAGGCGGTAGAAGTGCAATGACAGCACTCAGGATGAACAGAGTCTCACCAACTCAAGGTGCATGGAGATGCCGCCACTTAAGAGCAAGTTCAAGATTAAATTAAGAGAAGAAAACACTTTACAAGAGAGCTTAACTCACAAATGATGGTCAAATATAAGTGTATATTCAACTCTTTTACTTTGGAAAGATACTTTGTTAAAAAAATTTAATTTTAATTGTTTATATTATGTGTGCCCTTATTTTTTATTATTATATTCAATTTGAATTTATTTATGACATACTTTGAGACTACCTTCTTAACTAAGAATAACAAGAGGGTGGAAACAAATACAAACTTTGACTACTTCTCTGTATTCTTAAGTAAAAATTCATACTAACTCACGTCCTCATCTTTGTCACAAATGACATTTTTATCTCACTTTTGTTTATGTCAAATAATAATGTATGTTGTGCTCATGCCTACTAAAGCATTGTCCCTAGTATTAATTAGATAATTTTCTCACAAAAAATGAAAAATAACAATTAAGAAAACATATGAAAAATAACAATTAAGAAAACATGATATTAGAAAGGATCTAAGGTTAAAATGATACACGTTTTCGTTTTTTCAATGTAAAATTTTAATGAAGATAATTTAAAAAAAAAAGAACGAACAACAATTGCAT
This sequence comes from Vigna unguiculata, assembly GCF_037176805.1. Taxonomy (NCBI): domain Eukaryota; kingdom Viridiplantae; phylum Streptophyta; class Magnoliopsida; order Fabales; family Fabaceae; genus Vigna; species Vigna unguiculata. The sequence continues at coordinate 14,405,535 of NC_140794.1, read as the reverse complement.
AAATGCTATATAATTATATAAAAGAGTAAACAATTACATATAATTGACATTTCATGACAATTTTTCTGCAAATGTTGAGAGGGAAAAGAATTTGAGTGAAATTTGGTGGATATGAAACAAGTTAAACCATTTAGAAAGATAACAAAAATTGTGTAAATAGTATTTTAAAAATGAAATAAAACTAAGAACCAAAGGAAAAAAAGGGAAAAATATTTTATGTTATTTAATGAACTGAGTTTACACAACTGAACACTCAAAATTGAATGGTAAACACTTTTCAATGTTGAAAAAAAGTAACAAATAAATATGGTCAAATATGCGTATTTAATTCCACAAAATTCATATTTATGTTTTTTAAAATGCAATACATCTTTTTATTGAAACTCCACAGTAAAAAAATGTGAGATTGTGATGAGATGAGAAGTACCATGGAACTTTTAGTGGACGGATATCAAATGATTTAAGACTTGTGTAGAAAAAAAAAATGGTTCTTCCAATGAACCAGAAGAAACAAAGAATTAAAGAGATTAAAGATAATAATGAAAACAATATTTTAAAGTTACTTAATAAATCAAAAGTGTTTTAGAATTTAAAACGAAGATGGACATGTGAAAGGCAACAGATAGAATACGTAGATACTCATATTTATTCCCATGCCTGATTTAAAAAATCAAGTATATCATACTCTGACCAGAAAAAGTTATAATAAATTGTGGTAATCATTTGGTTACGTTACTTCTAAAAGATATCAACTTACATTGCAAGGACAAGATATTACTTTAATTGTTTTATATTCATGGAAATGTATCAGTTGTAATTTATCAATATATACAGCAGTATGTATGAATGAATATAATCTAGAGTTTTTAAAGGGTATTTAGAATTTAGCATTTTCACACAATAAAATATAATTAATACTGACTTGATCTATAAGAGATTTTGTGAATATGTATTTTTTAATTTTTATTTTTTCGTGTGCTTTTCAATCACTGTTTTTCAATCTTGTCTTTCTTTCTCTTCTCACACATTCCACGTTTTTGATGAGTTACTGTGAAAAGAACCTTATGGCCAGAGACAGAACCTTAATCCCATTTATAAATCAACATCCATCAAGTTATTTTTTATTTTATTTTATTTTATTGTCACTTCCCATAATAATAACCAATAAGTCTTTAAATTTTATTAAATCACAATTGGATAATTGTAATATTTCAAATGAGTCACTAATAAAATTAATTCGTCAATTAATTCTAACATTCTCCCACTTGACTCATATGATGTTATAATATTATGTGATTTAATACATAAACATAATGCACATTTTAAAAGATCTTGCATAAATTGGTTCCATCGTTATTCATAATTAAAGATACAAATATAATAAGTCATGGCGGTCACACATCATTTGATTGACATGATCTCTTCCATGTACTACTATATCATCTATTTCTCCTTAATATGATCTTAAATCGAGAAGTCCATAATGGGATCAAACATAATGTCATTTTACAAAGCAATAACATAACATAATTTGTTTTCTTCATCATAATTTGCATGCATAAACATAAAGAAGAAAACACAGATTTCAGAAATTTATACATTAGGGAGCTCAGAGTGTCACATAAACATTAATAACATTAACAATCAACATTTAACATTCACTAGTAAACATAATATCCATATTCTTTACATGGCCAACATACAATTTGGGCGGTAACCCTTTTGTTAAAGGGTCAGCAATCATAAGATTTGTGCTAATATGTTCTATTGACACTCTACGTTTCTGAACTTTTTCTTTAACGACAAAGTATTTCAACTCCATATGCTTAGCACCTTTGGAATACTTGTCGTTTTAAGAAAAGAAGACTGCTACGGAATTATCACAATAAATTTTCAGCGGCTTGGAAATACTGTCGACTACTCCAAGTCTTGAAATAAAGTTTCGCAACCAATTAGCCTAACTGTGGCCTCAAAGCATGCCACAAATTCAGCTTCCATGGTGGATGCAGCAATGACAGACTACTTCGCACTTTTCCATGAAATCGCTCCTAAGAAATTGCAACCCCATTTACTCCCACCGAATAGGTGATCATCGCAAGAGAAAGACAAACACTACAAGATAGAAACATAGAAGAAGAATAAGCTAACGTGCAAAAGAGATATTCATACACACACACATATATATATATATATATATATATATATATATATATATAATATTAAATCATGCACAATACGTACAACATGGTAATAAAACATATCTCTGATTTATAATCACACAAACAGTTTTCACTAGACTCAATTATCCAGATCATACGCTTGATATATAATTCTAAGGAAGTTTGCACCTGTGATGGTTTCTAAACTCTGCAGAGTTTTAGACAAAAGGGGTTATCACCCAACCACTCAAGGTTATGTTGATGTGCGTAGCCTAGATGGTGTGTTACTTGAAGATTTGATGAAGCTTTGATGAAGGAATTTGAAGCCATTGCCTTGGAACCATGCCTACATTGATGAAGACATGGAGATTTGATGTCACTCGAGTTGATCAAACCTTATATGCATGCCCTTTATATGAATCAATCACGGGGAAAACAAGCTTAAAGATTGTAATTTGTGACACCCCGACTACTATACTAAATAATTATTATCTGATAAAAAGATATGGAATTAATTTTTTTTATAAGATTATTCTTGAGAGAACATTAATAATAACATAACATCATATTCATATATATGGTTTACATCTCTGTAATTGTTCATGAAATATTACAAAAGTATATATTTGTATAATATTAAGAGTCTTACATCAAAATAGAAGATTTATCTATATTTTTAATATCTCCTAAAGATATTAATAGAAATTATCCATGAGTTAATCTTCAGAAGATCCACCAACAATATCCCGAATAACTCTCACTGAGCAGGTTCATCTTCTGTTCATGCAACAGGTACATATGAAAGAAAAATATGAAAGGAGTGAGGTCTTTATAAGCCTTAAATATCAATCTTAATAAACTCAACAAACAATACAGACACCGGGGGCCTAGATTTGGACCTACAACCACAAAACTTGATCTTGTTTTACCAGACATATGGATCCATATTCCACTTCTGATGATCCAATCTGAACATCAAAAGTTACTTTGGGAAGTGATTAGGTAGTTGAGTATTTCTCATAAAATATTGGTACAATCATAATTATTTCTTTCTCGAGAATATTAGCCATTCATCAGCTCACAAAAGAGATATATACTCACTACCTAACCTTGGCGATACCGAGCAGGTATCGGATAGTCCCAAGTTTGGCCTATGAATATCCTAGTCCAGGGCGCTATTCTGAACTATCCAGATATTCACCTACTTGGTAAAACTTCCTTAGACCCCACCATGGTCCCTGCCTTTCATCCCGCAGTGTACCAAACTGTGACTTCCCAAATACAAACACTTTGACACTGGTTTAATCTCAACTTATTGAAACCAGACTTAACTCTTACTTAACTGACATACTCTTGGATATTTTCAAAGGTCATTAAATGTGATGACTATCAATTCATGTCATTGTATAAACAATATACAAAGAATATAAAACAACGATAAAATGGATATGCAATTTTCTTCTATCCAAGCTCACTAAATAAAATAATATTTGCTTTCACTTCACATTTATTTTTATTTTTAATTATAAAATAATGATAAAATAAGAATCAAAGCAAGAACTTTAAGTAAATAATTAGATAAGGATTAGAACATTATAATTAAATATAAAAATATAAATTAAACGGGACCAGTGCATAACTTGAGATATATTAATTGAAATAAATAAACAGGACCAGTGCATAACTGGAGATAAAAATAAAATAAATAAATAGGACCAGTGCGTAACTGGAGGTAAATAAAATAAAATAAATAAATAGGACCAGTGCGTAACTGGAGATAAATAAAATAAAATAAATAAATAGGACCAGTTCGTAACTGGAGGTAAATAAAATAAAGTAAATAAATAGGACCAGTGCGTAACTGGAGATAAATAAAATAAAATAAATAAATAAATAGGACCAGTGCGTAACTGGAGGTAAATAAAATAAAATAAATAAATAGGACCAGTGCGTAACTGGAGGTAAATAAAATAAAATAAATAAATAGGACCAGTGCGTAACTGGAGGTAAATAAAATAAAATAAATAAATAGGACCAGTGCGTTACTAAAGATTAAATAAAATAAATAAACATGATCAATACATATTTGGAGATTAAATAAAATAAATAAATAAATAGGATCAGTATATAATTGGAGATTAAATAAAATAAATATAAGAGGATAATAAATGAAAATAAGTTAAATGAAAGTAAATAAAATAATATATGAGTCAAAATAAATAAAAGATTAATATAAAACCCATGAGCTTATCAAGATTAATATATAAGAGCTTAACCTCACTCCCCCCTTACCTTATTGATTGAAGAGCACACTAATAATAGTTGTAGAAGACTAGGATTTCTTTGAATCTTTGCTCTAAACTTTCTTTCCCTATTTTTCTCTTTCTCTTTCTCTCTCTTCTTTCTTTCTCTCTCTCTCCTTTCTTTCTTTCTCACTTTTTCTCCCTTTCTCACTTTCCTTTACGTAACTTCTTCTCTTCACTTCATTTCATCTCCATACATATGTATATATATATAAGCCACACATGCTTATCCTTTTCCAAATCATCATTACCATCATTTCCTACATTAATGAAGAGATAATCTTTATCTCTTCATCTTATCTTCTTTTTTTTTTCTTTTTTTTTTCTTTCTTTTTATCCTTTCTTACTATCTTCTTATCCTTTCTTCTTCTTTTTCTTTTCTTTTCTTTTTTTTTCTATATTATTATTATTATTATTTTTATCTCTTTTAGAAAATTCTTCATATATTTTTTTTTTCACACACACCTATTAAAATAATATTTTTAATGCTTAAACTACATCATAATAAAATACAAAACGTTAGTAAAAATAGAATATTTTCTAAATGTTTTATTTAAAATAAATAATATATTTTATTAAAAATAGGGATGTTACATTTCTCCCCTCCTTTTAGGAATTTCGTCCCCGCAATTCACGTTGTTGTAAAAAGATGGGGATACATCTCTCTCATATTACTTTCTAATTCCCAAGTTGCATCACCTTCATCTTGTTGATTCCACAATACCTTTACCAAAGGTATGTCCTTTCCTCGAAGTTGTTTAATCCTTCGATCTCTAATCCTTACAGGAAGCACATCATAAGTAAGGTTTTCTCGTATTTGTACTATATCAGGTTCTATCACATGAAAAGGGTCATGAATATATTTACGAAGTTGAGACACATGAAAAACATTATGAAGTTTTGAAAGGTTTGGAGGTAAAGCAATTTGGTATGCGACAGAACCAATTCTTTTAAGGATTTGATAAGGACCTATGAATTTGGGTGTAAGTTTCCTAGATTTGATAGCTCTACCAACCCCAGTTACAGGTGTAACTTTCAAGAAAACATGATCTCCTTCTTCAAACTCAAGGGGTTTCCTTCGTTTATCATAGTAACTTTTCTGCCTATCTTGAGAAGTTTTCATCTTTTCCCTGATCATTTTAATCTTCTCAGTTGCTTGTTGAATTACCTCTGGACCCAAAACTAAGGAATTTCCATTCTCATACCAACACAACGGGGTTCTACACCTTCTCCCATATAGAGCCTCATATGGAGTCATTCCTATGCTTGAGTGGAAACTGTTGTTATAAGTGAACTCTATAAGTGGTAGAAATTTCTCCCAACTTTCAGTTTGTTCTAAAACACAGGCTCTCAACAAGTCTTCTAAAGATTGGATAGTCCTTTCTGATTGTCCATCAGTTTGAGGGTGATAAGTTGAACTAAGCCTAACTTTTGTTCCCAAGGCTTTTTGTAAGCTATCCCAAAATCTAGATGTGAAACGAGGGTCTCTATCAGAAATTATACTAGAAGGTACTCCATGTAGCTTGATAATTTCTTTTATGTACAAATGAGCTAACTTTTCTAAGGAAAATCTAATTTTAATAGGTAGAAAGTGAGTAGATTTTGTTAATCTATCTACAATGACCCAAATTGCATCATGACCTGACACAGTCTTTGGTAAACCTGTCACAAAATCCATGGATATGCTTTCCCATTTCCATTCTGGGACATCTAAGGACTGTAGTTCCCCATAAGGCTTTCTATGTTCAACTTTTGTTTTCTGACACACTAGACAACATGCAACAAACTCCACCACTTCTTTCTTCATCCCAAACCACCAAAACATTTTCTTCAAGTCTTGATACATCTTTGTAATACCCGGATGAATACTTAAGCTACTCTTATGAGCTTCCTCCATTATCAACTTTCTCAACTCTTCTTTTGCAGGTATGCAAATTCTATCTCTAAACTTGATGATTCCATTTGAATCCTTGTGGAATTCAGATTCCTTTCCTTCAACTTTTGCTATCAACTTTTCTTGCAAAAATTGATCTCTTTCTTGAGCTCTCTTTATTTCTTCTAAGAATTCACTTGATATTTTTAACATTCCTAAGCATATGCTATTGGGTCTAAGTTTTACAACTAAGTTTAAGTCTCTGAATGATTCTATCAAATCCAATTCTTTCACCATCATCATGGATGCATGTATAGACTTTCGACTTAAAGCATCAGCAACAACATTTGCTTTCCCAGGGTGATATTGCAGCTCAAAGTCATAATCCTTAAGAAATTCCATCCATCTACGTTGTCTCATATTTAGTTCTTTCTGATCAAAAAGGTACTTCAAACTTTTATGGTCACTAAAAACTTCAAACCTTGCCGGATACAAGTAATGTCTCCATATTTTCAATGCAAACACCACTGCAGCTAATTCCAAATCATGTGTAGGATAATTAAGCTCATGTTGCTTGAGTTGTCGTGAAGCATAAGCTGCAACTTTTCTTTCTTGCATCAACACACATCCTAATCCTTGTCCGCATGCATCACAATATACCTCAAAATTTTTTGTAGGGTCAGGAAGGATTAAAACAGGTGCAGATGTTAATTTTTTCTTCAACTCTTGAAAACTAAACTCACATGCTTCATTCCATTCGAAAGGTTGTCCCTTACGTGTTAACTTAGTCAAAGGCAATGCTAATTTAGAAAATCCTTCAATGAATTTTCTATAGTAGCCTGCTAATCCTAAGAAACTACGTATTTCTGTGATATTCTTTGGTTGTTCCCAAAGCAATACCGCTTGAACCTTTGAGGGGTCAACTGCAATGCCATTTTGTGATATCACATGACCCAAAAATTGAACTTCTCTCAACCAGAATTCACACTTTGACCATTTTCCATACAATTGTCTCTCTCTTAGAATTTGTAACACACTCCTCAAATGTCTCTCATGTTCTTCATGATTTTTGGAATAAATTAAAATGTCGTCAATGAAAACAACCACAAATTTATCCAAAAATTCATGAAAAATACGGTTCATATAATCCATAAAAATGGCAGGAGCATTGGTCACACCAAAAGACATTACCAAGTACTCATAATGACCGTATCTTGTCCTAAAAGCTGTCTTTTGAATATCTTCCGCCTTGACTCGAATCTGATGATAACCAGATTTTAAGTCAATTTTGGAATATACCACAGCACCTCTCAATTGATCCATCAAATCATCAATCCTTGGTAGAGGGTATTTGTTCTTAATGGTGATTTTGTTAAGCTGACGATAATCCACACACAACCTCATAGTGCCATCCTTTTTCTTGACTAACAATACTGGCGCACCCCAGGGAGAAACACTAGGTCTGATGAATTGTTTATCCAACAATTCTTCTATTTGTTTTTTTCAATTCTGCTAACTCTAGAGGTGACATCCTATAAGGGGCTATAGACACAGGTCTTGATCCTGGTACCAAGTCTATAGTGAATTCTATTTCTCTTTGTGGAGGTAACCCAGGAACATCTTCAGGGAAAACATCAAGATACTCACAAACAACAGGAAACTTATTAATGTCTGGAATTTCCTTGACTTTTAAAGAAGTTAAGATCATGTATACTTGAGATCCTTTTGGGATTTCATTGTGGTTGGTAGTACTCTCTTTTAAATCTTTTGAGTCAAAAACTTCACCTATGTGTGATTCAAAAATTAAAGTCTTATCGTGACAGTTTAGGAGAACATGGTTGGAAGATAATCAGTCCATTTCAAGAACAATATCCAAATGAGACAAGGGTAGACATATAAGATTTACAGAAAATTTTCTATTCCCTATAGAAATATTGCAATTTGTACATGCAAGTGAAGTCGTGACTGGAACATTGGTAGGAGTAGACACAATTAAATCATATGGTAATAAAGAGACAGGTAACTTTAAATGTTTGACACATTCATGTGATATGAAAGAATGAGTAGCACCTGAATCATATAGTACATTAACGAGGTGACCATTTATGATGCATTTACCTTGGATTAGATCTTCAGATTGAACAGCTTCAGTACCATTCATCGTGAAGACTCTCCCAGTTGTCTTTGGTCTTCCAAGTTGATTATTTCCTTTGTTGTTGCTTCCCCCACTTCCTTGCTCCTTAATTAACTCTTTGCATTCATTACGATAATGACCCAACTTCCCACAATTGAAGCAAGTTATAGTCCTTGTGGTGCAATTTCTTGACAGATGAGGTCCTCCACAGTGGAAACATTTGATAAGGTTGGCTATGCCTGAATTATTGGCAGCAGAGGAATGTCTTTGTCCTGAAGAATTCCACGAAGTATGAGATGGACGTTGGTAGGGTTTCTTATTATTAAAATCATTTCTTTTGTGCCTCAAAGGCCCTCCTTGCCTCCATTGAGTTTGTCTTGCCTTAGTATCATCCTCATAAATCCTACAACGGTTTACAAGAGTGGGAAAGGAAGAAATCTCTAAATAACCAACTGCTTGTTTAATATCAGGTCTCAGTCCACTTTCAAACTTGGAACAACGGGAACGTTCATCAACTCTATCATGAAAGTAAGGACAAAACTTTGACAACTCGTCAAACTTTGCTGCATATTCTCCTACAGACATGATTCCTTGACGAAGATTAAGGAATTCAACTTCTTTCCTCCTCCGAAGATCCTCTGGAAAATATTTTTCCAGAAACTTTTGTTTGAAGGCTTCCCAAGTAATTTGTCTCCCTTCATCCTCCAATTGTTGTTTTGTAAATCTCCACCAGTTTTCAGCTTCTTCAACGAGCATAAATGTAGCAAATGTGACTCTATTTGCATCTGCACACGTCATTGCGATGAAAATTTTCTCAATTTCTGCTATCCATGACTGAGCACCTTCAGGATTAAATCCCCCTTTAAATTTTTGTGGATTATTCTTGCGAAAGGTTTCTAATCCTTGATTTTCCATGGGTTCAACATTTTGTTTTTGGCTCATATTTTCCAGGACAATTGTCATTCTTTCCAACAACTCATTAGTAATGTTTGGTCCGTTATCCATCTTTTCCTAAAAGAATGAACAATTTCCTTAGTTTTCTTTAGATTTTTTTTTTTAACTATTGTTAAAACTTATCCTTACTACAAGTATTAATTGTTGTTATTACTTACTTTTATTAGTCTACTTATCTTGCATTTCTCTTTTACAAGAAAAATGTATAAACAAACAACTTGCACCTCTACTTACTAGTAGAGACTACAAACATGGAAGACACCATACCCAAGGTCTTGACAGAAGGAACTGCTCTGATACCACTCAATGTGACACCCCGACTACTATACTAAATAATTATTATCTGATAAAAAGATATGGAATTAATTTTTTTTTTAAGATTATTCTTGAGAGAACATTAATAATAACATAACATCATATTCATATATATGGTTTACATCTCTGTAATTGTTCATGAAATATTACAAAAGTATATATTTGTATAATATTAAGAGTCTTACATCAAAATAGAAGATTTATCTATATTTTTAATATCTCCTAAAGATATTAATAGAAATTATCCATGAGTTAATCTTCAGAAGATCCACCAACAATATCCCGAATAACTCTCACTGAGCAGGTTCATCTTCTGTTCATGCAACAGGTACATATGAAAGAAAAATATGAAAGGAGTGAGGTCTTTATAAGCCTTAAATATCAATCTTAATAAACTCAACAAACAATACAGACACCGGGGGCCTAGATTTGGACCTACAACCACAAAACTTGATCTTGTTTTACCAGACATATGGATCCATATTCCACTTCTGATGATCCAATCTGAACATCAAAAGTTACTTTGGGAAGTGATTAGGTAGTTGAGTATTTCTCATAAAATATTGGTACAATCATAATTATTTCTTTCTCGAGAATATTAGTCATTCATCGGCTCACAAAAGAGATATATACTCACTACCTAACCTTGGCGATGCCGAGCAGGTATCGGATAGTCCCAAGTTTGGCCTATGAATATCCTAGTCCAGGGCGCTATTCTGAACTATCCAGATATTCACATACTTGGTAAAACTTCCTTAGACCCCACCATGGTCCCTGCCTTTCATCCCGCAGTGTACCAAACTGTGACTTCCCAAATACAAACACTTTGACACTGGTTTAATCTCAACTTATTGAAACCAGACTTAACTCTTACTTAACTGACATACTCTTGGATATTTTCAAAGGTCATTAAATGTGATGACTATCAATTCATGTCATTGTATAAACAATATACAAAGAATATAAAACAACGATAAAATGGATATGCAATTTTCTTCTATCCAAGCTCACTAAATAAAATAATATTTGCTTTCACTTCACATTTATTTTTATTTTTAATTATAAAATAATGATAAAATAAGAATCAAAGCAAGAACTTTAAGTAAATAATTAGATAAGGATTAGAACATTATAATTAAATATAAAAATATAAATTAAACGGGACCAGTGCATAACTTGAGATATATTAATTGAAATAAATAAACAGGACCAGTGCATAACTGGAGATAAAAATAAAATAAATAAATAGGACCAGTGCGTAACTGGAGGTAAATAAAATAAAATAAATAAATAGGACCAGTGCGTAACTGGAGATAAATAAAATAAATATAAGAGGATAATAAATGAAAATAAGTTAAATGAAAGTAAATAGAATAATATATGAGTCAGAATAAATAAAAGATTAATATAAAACCCATGAGCTTATCAAGATTAATATATAAGAGCTTAACCTCACTCCCCCCTTACCTTATTGATTGAAGAGCACACTAATAATAGTTGTAGAAGACTAGGATCTCTTTGAATCTTTGCTCTAAACTTTCTTTCCCTATTTTTCTCTTTCTCTTTCTCTGTCTTCTTTCTTTCTCTCTCTCTCCTTTCTTTCTCTCTCTCTCCTTTCTTTCTTTCTCACTTTTTCTCCCTTTCTCACTTTCCTTTACGTAACTTCTTCTCTTCACTTCATTTCATCTCCATACATATGTATATATATATAAGCCACACATGCTTATCCTTTTCCAAATCATCATTACCATCATTTCCTACATTAATGAAGAGATAATCTTTATCTCTTCATCTTATCTTCTTTTTTTTTTTTCTTTTTTTTTCTTTCTTTTTATCCTTTCTTACTATCTTCTTATCCTTTCTTCTTCTTTTTTTTTTCTTTTCTTTTTTTTTCTATATTATTATTATTATTATTTTTATCTCTTTTAGAAAATTCTTCATATATTTTTTTTCACACACACCTATTAAAATAATATTTTTAATGCTTAAACTACATCATAATAAAATACAAAACGTTAGTAAAAATAGAATATTTTCTAAATGTTTTATTTAAAATAAATAATATATTTTATTAAAAATAGGGATGTTACATAATTCACTTTGTAGACCATTTAACATTTATTAGATGTATATGGTCTTTATTGTGTCTTTTAATCTTTGAATGGATTTTTAACAAATTAAAAGGTTAGTTGTAGTAGTCTTAAACTGTGACTTATTCAATCAGTTGATTTATCGACTGATTTCACTTAAGTTAAGTGAAATCAATCGATTGATTTGAAAATCAACCTGTTGAATTTCGTAACAGTTTGACTATAAGAGCTGTATTTTTCGAAAGAGAGGTAGTAAGATCATTTTTCAGTGCGAAATTATTCTGGAAACCTGAGAACTCTCTCTTTCGTGATCATACAGATTGCAGCTGGTGAAGATTGATCTTGGAGCATTTTGCTTGGTGTTTGAAGCTTGGAGAAGGTGTTTGTGGTAGGCAGGGGTTGTGCTACTACCATTGAGGTTTGATCTTTCTCAAGCTTTGTGTGTGCCTAGTGGTTTTCTAGGTCTGCAAGGGGTTTCTTGCTATGCTCGTTTGATTATTGTGTGATTCAAGAATCTTTTGTGTGTGTTTTTGCATATTTTAAAAGTGTAAGTGTGTAAAATTTGTAAATCTTTTGAAATAGTGAAAGTCAGACTCGGGTTGCCTTCACAAACTAGATGTAGCTCAGGTTTGAGTGAACCAATATAAAAATCTTGTGTATTACTCTTTTCTCTAACCCTTCTCTCTTACATTATCATTTAAAGTTTAAAGAATTGTGATCTAAACCATCTTTTTGACATTCTTGAGTGTTTTGGCATTATCTGCAGCTTTGATCATGTTTGTATAACTCATTGGAACTTGTCTTGACTGGTCTTTTACATTATTTGCATTTCTGTATTTTACCCAGTATTTTAGTCAACTTTTTTTGTGATTCAATCGATTGATTATATCAGTACTACATCAGTTTAATAAAATCAATTGACCAACTCTATTTTTGATCGGTTAAAAGTGCACAGTCGAGAAGTGTTTGCATCCTTACTTGTTGGTTGGGTTGATTCAATTGAGGACAAATTTAAGCCTTTAAAAGTCATCCTAATTTTTAACTGGCCAATTCAACCACCACTACCCCCACTTCTTGGCATTTCAACCATTTCAAAACTTACAAGTTAAACCCATTATGCCTTAGGCCCAATACGTTCCAAGATTAGGATCTCCTATCACTCTCACCAAATAATTCATTCTACTTTATATGAATGTGAACGATTATCAAAGTTTAAGATACTTTCCTATCTAGACATCTCCTATATCAAGACATACACTAACAACACCATCATCAATAATTTCCCTTGAAACTCTTTAAACATCACCACCTCACGTGCTCATACATCAATCCATTGCACATACCAACAATTCATAGAAAACCTACAAAACACCCAAATTAAATCAGTTAACATCCAATCAGGTACTAATCCATTCGCTCAACGAACATGTCATCTCGCTAGGCTAAAAGTACATTCTCGTCCATCGACAAATTGTTCGTCCAGTGAGTTTATCACTGGAGCTCCAAAGGAAGGCTTTTCCAAATAATTCGCCCAATGAGTTAAAACTCAATGAACCCCTGATTTGAAACTCGCCCAGCGAGTAAATGCTCACCCAACGGACTTGCATAATTTTGCAGAATATGATTTTTGCATAATTTCGCAACCCCAAATCATTTCTAAACACCCCCAAGGACCTTCACATATGCTATGCACATATCAAACTCGAATTTATCACAACTATCAATGTGAATTAATCTCAAATACAGTACCAAAACATCAAGCATGCTCAAACAAACATACTAAAACTTCAATTTTGTAGCTTCAACAAATCACCTATCATTCCACAATCCAAATACAATCACATGTCACAATACAAACATACAATTACAATTCCAACACACTGGATTGGTAACTTAAATAATGCAATTAGTTTATCTTACTTGTTATCCTGCTTAACAACTCTATAAGCATCAAACGCCTCTAACTCCACAAGATGCTCTATCTACACATATAAACATCACAAGAACGACTAGAACATACCGTTATAATCACTGATCATCAGAGACTCATATTGATTATTAAAACGAAGCATGCAAGCGGAAGAGGGCTCACATGCAACAGAAAATAGAATTAGACCAGAAAGAGGACGGAAACTCAACTTACGCAAATAGAGAAATTGATCGGTTCAACTTGAAGAGCTCGCCAAGAGCATCAATCTTATGGTTTCGATTCTTCAATCAGACAACCAAAGAGACATAACTCTTAGAGAGAAGTCAGAGAACTCTAGAAAAGTGATTTCTAAAGAGATAATATGTTTTAAATTAATGAAACTCGTTTATAACAATTTTATTTATAATAAAATCTTTTAATAATAAATTAATCGAGTCTTATTATTTTTAAATCATTATCACTTTCAAAACGTTATTTTCTAATATCTCACCCAAATCGATCTTTATTTTCTAGACTAAATTAGGTTTAGAATTAGTGTGTTAACCCGTGTTTGAAACATGATAGGTTAAATTCTCAATTCATCCTATGGCTAACGAGTCCGATATAACATATTATTATACATTATAAAAGTAAAAGAAAAAAATCAAATAACCCGTTTTGCCATATTTGTATTATTGAATTATATTGTATGTTATTTTTGTTATTTTATATATATTATCATCAATAGATGCTAAATTATGATGCAATTACGAGTTCCAATTTTAGACTACTACATATGTTATGCTGCAAAATCATATAAGCCTTTACTTTACTCATATACGTGGTGCACGTTCTTAATAGAGTTGAGGAAATTGAAGAGGTTACGTATCAATCCACCCACAATCAGAAAGGAAGTTACTTATCAGATTCAAATTAATGTTATTTGACTTTCTCAATATAATATTTGGTGTCAATCCTTATCAAACAAAACTAATGCTCATACGTTTTGTTCTATTTTAGTAGTTTGACCACAATTTTGTCAACTTTAACACTTAGAAAATAAGCTATGTTTTTTCAATTGTGAGATTTTTATTTTTTAAATTTGGGAGATAAAAAATTATTTTAAATTTTTGGACAAATACATAATTAAATTTTTATATTTTATTATATTTATATAGTAAGAATTTAAAAGATTTAAAAGATTCGTTGTTAATTTATTGGATCCATAAAGAAATGTATACATTTAAAAATGTTTTTAAATTCACAATAATCACTAGAAATTTAATTTTAAATAGAAAACAAAATCAATATCACTTTTGATGACCCATTCAAACTTTACCTCATCATATTAATCCTTTGTCATTTTTTGTTCTTAAGATGATTCGATTTAAATAATTAAAATTATAGTTTTCGTTACATAATAATGTATTAATTCGGAGATTCATAAATGTATTTAATATATTTAATGAAAAAATAAAATGTGTACCAAAATGAGGAGAAGAAAGAGAAAAAAGAGAGAGTAAACGTTTGATACTCGAACTAAATATGAACGTGGCTGTTGGAATTTTTATGATTGTTGCAAGGTGCAAAAGTCTTAATTTAATACTGTCACATGTCGTTGTACTTATTTCCTTAAAATCTTGATAAAATCAATAGAAACCTTTGGTTATATTATTTTAACGTCATAATTAAGTGACATAAAACGGTTTCGTGAAAGGTCATGTTAGATATTAATTAATTAAATAGGACAAAACCTTTTCATTAAAAATATTTTAAAATAAAATCTTCATCTAGTACTAATTTATTTCAACATGTCTATCACACCGTGGAAGATATCTATATTCTTTTACCATTGAAAATCTTATCAAATGACATGTGAAAAGTAAATAACAATATAAAATCATGTTTGGACGTATTGCTATAATACGTCATGCATGACTGCAGTGTTAGTGACAGAAAAGTAAACATAAAACCATTATTATCATAGATAAAATCGATACCTTAGATTCAGTTTCAGTCAAGCATTCGCATCCTGGAATTAAATGGTGTTCCAAAGCATGGGTGCCAAACAAGAGTTTTTGACATGATGTGTCCTTACATATAAAATATGAAAATTATATTTTGAAAGTATCGTTTTTTTTTTTTCACTTTACAATCCTTTAACAATAAAATATTCTATTTAATTGATAAAATAAATGTAAATAGTTTTTTAAGGAAATAATACTTTTTAGGAATGTCAGATAGAAATATTAAAAAAGAAAAGTAAGACTATCAATCTTTTATCTGGATAAATTTATCTCCACTTTAATCTTTAAACTGAACCCTGAATATTAT
Organism: Vigna unguiculata; assembly: GCF_037176805.1. Classification (NCBI taxonomy): domain Eukaryota; kingdom Viridiplantae; phylum Streptophyta; class Magnoliopsida; order Fabales; family Fabaceae; genus Vigna; species Vigna unguiculata. Next base: position 14,389,464 of record NC_140794.1, on the reverse strand, counting down.
TTATATTGAGAGTTCAATTCTTCAAAGATCGATTGAAATACCTGCTCACTCCTTTTCTTTCTTGGTAAGACAAAAAATTATAATAATATTCATTATTAAAAAATTCATATTTTTTATCAATTTTGTTTTGAATTTTTTTTATAAAAAATATTTATAAATTTTGTTATGAAAAAAATTATTATTAATTATTTTGTAAAATATTTTGTATAAAACATTTTTTATAACAAATTTTGGAAAAAATATTTTTAAATTTTATAATTTTGTAAAAAATAATTACTCATAAAAAAATTATTGTGAATTAAAATTTTTAGACAAAATAATAAGAAAAATTCTTGTAAAGTTTTTTAATAAATTTAAAAAAATTTCATATAATATGAAAATTTTAGTAATAATTCTTTATTTTTAAAAATTTGACTTTTCAACAACCGAATTATCAATATATAAACAGTAGATAAATTTAGTTTAAAAAATGAAATGACAATAGATTTATTTGAGTAAATAATTTTAAAATAAATATATTTTGAAAAATAATTCGTATAATATGTACCCATATGATACTTTTAGTTAAGTTAAAAGAGGTAGTCTAGTAGCTTCTTTCGTATAACTGTATTCAGTATATATATATATATATATATATATATTAAGATTATAATGAATTATGTAAATATTTTTAAAAAATTTATTTAGTTAATTATTTTTTTGTTAAGTAAATTAAAATTATTATTATTATTAATTAAAAATTATTTTATAAATAATCATATATCGGTATATTTTAAACAATATAATATAAAAATATTTTTTGAATTACTTTTTAATTTTTAATTCAAAAGAACGTACAAATTAGTCCCATATTAACAAGTCCGTGTCCAAGTTGGAGACTACAACTCACGTTATTTTGCCATCTAAAATGAAACACAAAAATTGCATATTATGTAATTTATTTTCTTTTAAAGAGTTTATTTAATAAGAAATTATCAGGAGTTTGTGTGTACATTTTGTCCCCTAATATATTACTTGGTCCCATACCTACAAATCTGGGATGAAGTAAAAAAATAATGATTCTATAGGTAAAGAAAGTCATATTTTCAGTTTCCCAAAGTGTGAAAGCACCCAATATTCTATCAAAGGTGCTTTTATCAATAAACGATAGAGGTATCCAGTTCAACTCCTCAACTTGTTAGACATATTAATTACGTTCAACCTGAAGTTTATTTATCTACTTTGGTGAAAAATTCAGTCTAATTCACTTCAAATTCATTAACATTTAATTATTTATTTTAATCTTAACACTTAATTTTTAGTTATAATTTTACTTACAATAACTATGTAGTTTAGTTTTAAAAATGTATTCCAGAAAGTATTAAAAATTAAAAGTTTTAGTAAAGGTATATTTTTGAAAATTACAATCTAATTAGTCCGATTAAAAGTAATTTGGATTGAATTAATTTTGTAAAAAAATTACAGAAATTCAATTCAATTTAATTTCATATATATATATATATATATATATATATATATATTTAAATTAAGTTGAGTGAAGAATTTGTACAGGTGTTCTCTAAAAATGGATTCCACACTATGATCCTGCTACCTATCTCTATTTAAACAAAGCCTTCGATCGTGGTGCTTTCTACGCTCTCTCTCTCTCTCTTTCGTAGGGTACGCAAATGTTTTTCCTAATTACTTATCTTTAGTCTTTTTGTCATAATTATGTTCACCTTTTCATAACAAGTGCGTTTTGCTTTCTTCTTTTGAATTTTGTTGCGCAAACTCTTTCTGGCTTAATTTTAGCGTCTCATATTCATAGAGGAACACAATCCCTTTTTTGTCTTTTTCTAAGTTTCTCTGATTTCTGATTGAATAATTATAGTGTGTTTGTTATAAATGCATTTCCTTGCAATCTGCATCTGTTCAGTTTCTTTAATCGATGGATAGTTAGATACTGATATAAAGATTTTGCTAGCAGGTGAAAATGAATTTGTCGTTGGCGATACTCGTGGTCATATTGGGCACAACTTGTGGTGGTGCTTTTGCGGAGTTGGAAAGTAAAGTGAAAACAGCAGTTTTTCTGTCCCCCAAATTCGAACTTGGACCGGGATCTGTTGCGAATAAATATGATTACGGTATTGATTTTCCTAAAGGTCACATAGCACTCAAGAGTTTCAACGCCGAAGTAGTTGATGAATCAGGGAACCCAGTGCCTCTCCATGAAACCTATCTGCATCACTGGGTGGTTGCAAGATACTATGAACCAAAACATGTGACGACACAGACAAGGTACGATGGCCATAGGTTGCTTCGCCCATCTGGCCATATAGTGGTGAGGAACAGTGGAACCTGCCAGAGAGATGAGCTGGGACAATACTATGGTCTTGGATCTGAAACACGTGGAACTGCTACGGATGTTCCTGATCCGTTTGGGATAGTTGTGGGTGATCCAGCAGAAATTCCAGAGGGGTATGAGGAGAAGTGGTTGCTGAATATCCATGCTATTGATACACGTGGTGTGGTGGATAAATTGGGGTGCACTGAGTGCAGGTGTGAACTTTACAATGTTACAGAGGATGAAAATGGGAAGGCTATCAGGTCAGATTATAAGGGAGGTTTGCATTGTTGCTACGATGAAACCCAGTGCAAGTTGAGGGAAGGTTTTCATGGCCCAAAGAGGAGTCTCTATCTCAGATACACGGTGAAGTGGGTTGATTGGGACAAGTTCATAGTGCCTGTTAAGATTTACATACTTGATGTCACTGATACTGTCAAAATAACAGATGATTCTTCAGGAGACATTGTTGATCATAATTGTTTGGTAAGTGAATTTGTAGATTGTATCAACTTCAATTTCGTGAAACATAAACTAGTCCGTATAATTGACCGGCAAAATTGTTTGTTACAGATCGAGTACAATGTTGAATCTTGCAGCTCTGGTGAAAAGGAGTGTCTTGATGTGAAGAGAACAAGTTTCCCTATGCAAAAGGGTGGTTATGTCATCTATGGTGTTGCTCACCAGCATTCAGGTGGTACTGGATCAACTTTATATGGAAAGGTAATAACATATTCAATGTTGCAGTCCCAAGTAATTGATGTGGATCAAAAGTTTAAATTACAAGAATATGGTAAACATTTATTCATAGTTTATATATTGTATTTTGATTGCTTGATTTCTGAATGAGATTTTCAGGATGGAAGGGTAATATGTTCTTCAATACCTACATATGGGAAGGGAAAAAATGCAGGAAATGAGGAAAACTACATTGTGGGAATGTCTACATGTTATCCTAAAGCAGGTTCTGTAAAGATAAACAATGGTGAAACTCTGACTCTAGTGTCTAACTATAGCAGCAGTGATGGTCACACTGGAGTAATGGGGCTTTTCTACCTGTTGGTGGCAGAACAGCTTCCACACCAAGACTTCAGACATTCCACTCGTTCTTCATTCTTTACAAATATCAATAGTTTGTTTTCTTGATAGTATAAGCTAGTTTTAGATTAAGGAATGTAGAAATGGGATTATCAATAATTTGTGTTATATGTCGTTTGTACTAAGTCAGTATTCGTTAGTTATATAGAGTGATACTGTAATTTATTTTATGTAGTTGTATTCGATATCAATACTCTTTGATATTTCTGTGATATGTATTGTCAAGTATCCAAATTATATTTGTGACATATATAATAATACTTTATAATTTTTTATTTTGAAAATGTTTAAGGTATATTGTTGTAATTTAAATCTGTGTAATTGCGATTGTGTATTTTTATGTTTTAACATTTTTAATATACTTTTAAATAACCATGACAAGTATTATTTATGTTATTTTTAAAATAAATGTAGTTTTTAATTTATGAAATCATAGAAGGGCACTGAACTCTACAGTAGAATTGGACAGTTCCCAATCTCTCAAAAAATTGAAATAAAATTGAACGGTTCTCGATACTTCTAAAAGCGGAATGTAAAAGCATATATATATATATATATATATAAACATAAGATATCCACACATAAAATACATATATACATAATAATATAATATATAATATAATATAATATAATATAATATATATATATATAACATATTTCTCATTCTTATATATATATATATATATATATATAACATATATATATATATACTATTATAATATTTTTCTTAATATTTGACATCATGAAAATCAAAAAGAGTATGTTATTTTAATATTGAATATTTTGATAGTATCATGATTCCGTTGGTGTGATTTTTAAATTTTTTTTATAAAAAATATTTAATTGATATATGGAACAATAAAAAAATGGGTATGGGTATGAGTATAAGAAAATACCCGTTACCCGGTGGGGATGAGGATGGGTCAAAAGTTGTATACCCGTTGGGTTTGGAGATGGGGATGTGGATGAATTTTTATTATGGGGATGAGGATGGGATCATGATACCCGTACTCGCCCCGCCCTGTTGCCATCCCTAGGACCAATAGATGATATAGTATGTGTGGTCTTCCTTCCAATTGTGAACAGTTAAAATTTTTCTCATTATTTTCTCTCCCGACAGAAAAAGAGTAAGGAATAGAAATATTGTTCTTTCTTTCAGATGGTAGACGTTTATGTATCATGTGTCAGTTACTATTTTATAGAAATCAATATTTTTTATTTGTTTCTGGGTTAAATTACTCTTTTGATTTTTTTATTTATCATGAAATTTTAGTTTGGTTTTCAAGTTTTTCGTTGTCTCAATTTGGTATGAAATTTTAGTTTGGTTTTCAAGTTTTTCGTTGTCTCAATTTAGTTTTCATTTTTTTGAAAATGACTCAATTTAGTCCTCACTACTAACTTTGATCAGACGATGTTAAAGTCAATGTCACGTGTCAATTTTTCTGGTTCTTTGAATTTTTTAATTTTCTTTGAATTTTTTTAATTTTTTACACGTGTCACTTCACAGTGTCACGTGTCAAAATGACTCAATTTGGTCTCTATATTTGTTTTTAGTTTCAATTTAGTCCCAATTATTTGTAAAATTGAAGCAATATTATCCCCTCCTTCACACCCAATTTAATCTTTGTATGCAACTTATGATGATATTTTTAATAAAATTGACGTTTTTATTAAATATTTGTAGAAATATTTTTAAATAAGTTTCTTTTTTTAGTTTTATTATTAAACAAAGTTAAACATCAAACTTAATTTCAAAAATTAACAATTTTGTTATCATATATAAAGGCATCAAGTGTATCATATTATACAAACTTAGTGAAGATTAAAAATCAAATAACTTGTCACACATAAGTTTAGGAACTAAATTTCAAGTTCAAAACAAAACCAAAGTCTAATGTTTTGTATAGAATTTAAAGTTAATTTAAAATATTTATATAAATGTTTAATAAAAATGTTAATTTTAGTAAGAATATCACCATAAAATTTATAAAAAAGTAAATTTAGTGTCAATTTAAGGAAGGACAATATTACTTCATTTTTTTACAAAAATTGGGATTAAATTGAAACTAAAAACAAATATCGGAACCAAATTGAGTCACTTTGACACGTAACACAACTATGAAGTGACTAAGATAAAAAATTCAAAAAATTTAAAAAAAAAATTCAAAAACAATTAAAAATATTTCAAAAAAACCAGAAATTGACACGCGTTGACTTTAAAACCGTCTGGTCAAAGTTAACCGCGATGACCAAATTGAGTCATTTTTAAGAAAATGAAAATCAAATTGAGACAACGAAAAATTTGAGGACCAAACTGAAATTTCATGACAAATGGAGGGATCAAAAGAGTAATTTAACCTTGTTTCTTTTATCATATTAGAATACCGTGAATATCTACACAATCAATATTTTCATGACAAATATATATTCTTAACTATATCTAATAAAATATAATATTATTAATATATATATATATATATATATATATAATCCAAATTGTTATCAGTATTATCTTATTATAGTAGATATGTTATGCCCAATATTTTTCTTTTATATAAATATCTGTCGTAAACCCGAATTTGTGCGAAATAAGTTAAGACATCTAGGGAAGCAGTTATGTTTTGGTAACACAAGAGATACCAAGATGAGTAATAGAGTTTTCTTTTTTTCTTTCATTTTTTCTGTTCCAAAAGAAGCGTGTATAATTTGATTAGCTTAGTTTCTTTAAACTTGACATTTTAGATAAAGATTAAGATTGATTTATAAAATATGAATGAGAACAAACTTTGTTTTACAACTTAATATTTACTTTTTCCGGGAGATTGAAATCAAATAATCATATGACCTCAATTGATATCATGATATAAATGAAAAAACATAAATTTTTTCAATGTTTAATAAAATAAAACTTTTTTATAAAAGCTTAATTAAAAATATTGAAAAAAATTAAACAAAAACATATAAAATAATATCAATCATATCACCTAACATTAATTCAAGTAATAAATATAAAAATGTCATTCACTCAATTAAATAAATATTTTTAATAAAAAATTAATTAAAAATATCTAAATTAATAAAAAAAAATATAACTTAAATAAACTTAAAAGGAGAGGATATTAAAAGTTTTTATTTTTATTTTTTAAATGGATAGAAGCTAAATGTTGTATATTTTATGTGATCGTTGATTTTATGTTGTCGCGTTCCGCATGTTACTATTATGGGCTGCACCAGATCAGAATAAGCAAAGGGTCCCACCATGACGATAGGTAGACTTTTCTGATGGAACCAAGTTGTTTGCACATATTCACAAATATTTCTTTAAATAATTTGATGATTATATATTTAAAAAAAAAGATAAGAATGTTATTACATCACAAACTATCATCTTAATTAGGTTAGCACCACAACTTATATTAATACATGCAGTTTTCATACTGTTATTTATAAAAGAAAAGAAAATATAAATGTGGGGAGTGAAACCAAACATAGATAGAAAACCTAAAATGTGGATAAATTTAGAATCTTGTAACTTCGTTACCAAATTATTCATCTTTTAGGTCTATTTTTATTTTAAAACCTTTTTGAACCTAGTTCAGTTCGAAGGCACTTATTTTCAAAATTTTTTTAGTTGCTTCATATCCAATTATGCTTTTTCTTCACTTAACGACATATTACTTTCTTCTTTTTTTCTTATCTAGAACAAGAAGCTTTGCTAGGGCTTAAGCCACTTCTTTCTCATAGCATATTCAAAGTTTTCCCTCTGTATAAGTAGAACTTAAATCCACGTCTCTTTCTTTTTTTGTTGTTGTTTGGAAGCTTTTGTTCCACGTAAATCTTTTCATGGTCTTAGTCTCTAGTTTTTGTTTTCAACTCTTTAAATTGTTCCTGGTAAGCTTAAGTCAGCTTTCAGTTTTGAGGTAAGGCGAGCTAGATTTATTTGCATTTTTATGTATATTCGTGTTTCAGTTTCGTTTCATGATTGAGATGCATATGAATGTATGTGTTGTATGGAAATAAATTGGATGTTGCTTGGTATTGTTTGAATATGGCTTGCATGCGTGAACAGTGGAGAAATCTGGTATTCTCGCTCAGGCAAGAACGCCTAGCTTAAGCAAAAACACTCTGTCTCTTGAGCGAAGACTTCTAGCTTGAGTGAGATGGGTGCAAAGATGTGTTTTATTAATTACTCTCTGTTATTATTGGTTGTTTTACTCCTTAAAAGTATGATAAATGATGTTGAGCATGTATCGTGTGATATTTAGAACTGTATTTCATATGAATGGTATGAGGTTATGATACTTTGAGATAACATGAGGTTTTGGTGTAGGAACATGGATATGACATGAGCTAGATGTAATTCTATGAGTCTCTTGGAGAGATTTCATGGAGGTGTTGTGGTGTATATAATTAGATAAGGATTCAAGCAAGGTTGCATCTTGAAACTCTAAATAATCGGTCAGTCTCACATAAAGCAGACTGATTCAAGTGGTGAGAGTAGTATGAGGTCCTAGTCTTTGGCAGGATAATGATTCTAGATAGTCATGGACTAACCTTGAACGTGGTTGGGTGAAACTATATTGACAATGACTTTGCAGAGTAGTAGAGGTCACCACAAGGACAAACATACAATGAATCTGATTTCTTTATACATATCCAGATAATTGAGTTATAGGGTCTCTTTGTTGCTATCACATGCTTTGGATACTTACTGAATTACTTGTTTGAAATCTATTTAATAAATTTCTTGCTCAATTATATGTTAAAAATTTGTTTTATCTAGTTCACCCAGTCTCTATTTCCTTTTTTATAATAATAACCAAATAATTGGTGTGGACAGTGAAAATTCCTAATAATCACCATGAGGATAGAGATATATTATAATTAATTTTTATACTTTTTATCTTGTTCTCTCCTTATTATAATTATTGAATATATTATTTATTAAAATTAATCTATTAAATAATACGTGACATAAAAAAAAACATGCATGAAGAATGTATAACATTATCTAATTAAAAATTATCAACGTAAAAGAAGTTTCTTGATTTCTAAAATAACTATTAAGATTAAAATCTCTGTCACACTGGCTTGGGAATAGAGAAAAAATGATTTTATTTTGAGCATTGTGCTAGATTATGGCAGAATACGTAAAGTCGGTGAAAAAATATGTTCATTTATGATGAAAGGTACCTTACCAACATTATTTCTACTTTCTGGATCATAGTACCATCGTTATCAAGAAAACAATGTGCATTTATTCAAATCTTTAAATCTGTTATTATTTAATTATAAATTGCAGATTTATTATTAATTGTTTTGGAGAATAAATGGTTGCATTCAAACAGCTTCTCTTTTCAAACAAAGATCCAGGTTCTGGTTTTGTTGTCGTGTTGTGCATTCACGATTACGGGCTACAACAAAATCCAACCAAATAGTCCCTCCATGGAAATGGGAGCACTTTCACAGGAAAACCCACTGGTAGAGTTTCACACGTCGTTCCTTGCATTGCATGATCCAATCAATACCAATTTTTAAGAGTTTCGTCATTATTCACAAAATCTCTTATATGGCCGACACAGAATTTGAAAACAACCTATGCATAAGAAACTATTTTCATATTATAATATTCAATTGGGCTTAAATCCATGTATTAATATAATATCATAGTCTCATAAATTCATTCAGAAGGGAAAATAATTACCATATTATTCCCATTGGACATTCATCCTCTTTTGATAAGCCAATGGACTTTAATTTAGTGGACAACAATTGACCTACTATTTTACACAGTTAATTTTAGTTTAAATTCATATTTCAAACATCAAGGACTTATTCATAAGAAATTTGTCCATAAACATTTAAGAACAAATTATTAAATTAATTTTCTTATACGCTAAATTAATTTATTTATGAGTAAACAACTATATTCTGAAGAAGCCAATAAAAGACAGATTTTTTCATACGGAGATTCAGGCATTTTAAATTTAATTTATGTATAACTTAATGTTATTATTTTTATCCTACTGAGATGCTCATGAACAAATCTCTCCAAACAGACATCAAAGTCCAATAGTTTATTTTTCATCGACAAAAATTAAAAAAAAATGTAAATCTTTTTGATACAAGTGTGGTAGATTTTTAGATTTTCTAATGCACTACACATATATACCTTCTCCAAAAGATGTATTCACATTTTTAAACGTCTTCTAACAAACACTGGCGGGTGTTTGAAGGATTGTAAGGGGTTGTAAGGCGGAAGCGTGGTGGTTGTAGAGGTATCAGTCTCTGGGTTCGCGAGCTTGTGGAGGAAGAGAACCCAGGATTCTAATTTTTGAAAAAGGAAGAGTGGGTTGGGTTGGGTTTAATCTTTCCATACCTCCTACTTATTTTATGCTAGTTGTTTATATTTTCACCCCTCATTTTACTCTTTGTAGTTTTGTTTTAGTTGTTTAGGTTGTTTGTGTGAGACTTTGTTTTCTGCATTTTTTTTTTAATTTATACATGTAGCATACTATTTGTGTGAATGAAAATACGTAACAATGAGGTTAGTCCTTTTTAGATAGGAGTATGATTTAAGTAAACTAGTAAGCTGATTTTAACTTGAATATGGAATTAAGATGTGTTTGAATATATGAGAATGAAGTGAATAAAAATCTAGTTTTGACAATTGTATATACTTTATGTTAAATTTATTTTACACATCAACTGTTTTATAAAATACAAACAAAGTTTATTTGTGTTTTTACACTAGTGCAAAAAAGCCTTTTTATACCGGTTAAAAAAAATTTTTTTATACCGGTTCCGAAATCGGTATATATCTAAATAGTATAGAAAGTTTTAACTATCTATACTGCTTCCACGAAAGGTATTAAAAAATCTTTTTTTTATACCATTTCTAAAACTGCTATAGAAAGTCCACTTGGGGAGGGAAAGTTTTGTAATAAAAAAGAAAGTTTTGTAATAAAAAAGTTATTTACTATATCAGTTATAATTCCAACCGATATAAAAAGTTCACCTTTTATATCGATTGTAATCTTAACTGGTATAAAAAGTGCTTTTTTATTTTTTATTTGAAAAATTTGTTTATGTTTCATACTACATCCAAAACCTATATAAATTACCCAAAACATCAAGGCAACAAATTTCATTCAATATAATATTTACATCAAATACAATGTAATGTTTGTATGAAATGTAATGCAACTTCATTCCGAATGATTATACACTTAAGATTCACATGAAAACTCATAAAATACTTAACATCATCTTCTATAAACACTTATAAGAAATGAAACACACCGCTCACGAACTTCCTTCGAGACTCTTTGCTCCATTGGTTTTCCATAGTTTATTTATTCCTATTCCAAAAATAACATTGATTTCAAGAAATATAATTATAATAAAGAGATGTGTCATTGAAAATAATTGCCTAAATAGTTGACTGCAACACTAATTACAACATAAACACTAATAATTCTGACCTAGTGAAATCTTAGTTTGCTTCTTATTCCTTCAAATATACACTTTCCAAGGTCTATCTATCAAAAACAAATCTCTACTTTTATAGAAATGAACACAAACCTGAGTGAACCTCTACTTTCATGGTTTGTTGTAATTCCATCTACATATTCATGCAACCCTTTATTTTTTCGTCAGCTTAGACATCTCGTGATAGAGTTGCTCCATGTGCCCTCTCAAATCATATATTAGTTCCATTTCCTGCATGCAGAGCAATTTTTGCATTTAACAAGAGATTTAGGAGTTCCATTTATCAAGATTATATATACCAAATGCAAACTCACCATTGAATGATGATTAGTGGATGAAGATGCAGATTGCTGACTGTCCTAATAGAAAGACTAAGATTAATAAGGTTGTCGGGATGGAAAAATAACTCACATGTAGTAATACATGTTAGTGGTTAACGTAATTGGTTCATGCCATGTGTTAGATGAACACATTTGTTCTTCTATTGTCCTATTCCATTTGAGTTTGATACGTCAAAGTACAAGATGAGAATCTACAACTCAAAGGAAAATGTTGACATTGACAGCAAATGATCTCCACCATACAATAGAGAGTTTGAATTCCAAATGAGTGAGAAAGAGTCATCAACTTCTCCAGCAGATGATCTCTTCTACAAGGGAAAACTCCTTCCTCTTCACCTTCCCTCTCAATCTCCATGCACCATTTGAAAATCAAAACCTAAGGCCCCACTAAACTGTTACTCTATAAGTGTATGCAACTCAAAAATTGAGGCTATCAGTCCTACTTCTTTCAACCACAAACATATCTTAAACGTAGTACATTGTGTTCTTATGGTTTTATCCTCCAACTAAAATTATAATCTTACCTTAATTAATAACTAACATCCACCTTTATTGCACATTAGATTCAACAACTATGTTTTGTTTTTTAACAATTGCTCTGGTGCTTCTGGTAAAGTTCTCTAATTAGAATTGAAGTTTCAAACATCCTTAGTAATCAAACTAACTTCCGCCCCCTTCTTTCCACCCTTATTCCACCCATTTCATATAGAAAATCACCAAACTTTAACAATCGTGCATACATTAAAAACACTACAATAAAAAAGTTAATTTGCGAGGGAAATTAGCGAGAAAAAAGATTCTCACTAATTTCTCGCTATTTAGCGAGGGATTAGCGACAAAAATAATCTGTAGCTAATTTGTGAGAGAATTTATTTTCGACTAATTTCTCACTATTTAGCGAGGGATCAGCAACAAAAAAAGTTTTATAGCTAATTTGTGAGGGAAATTAGCGAGAAAATTTATTTCTCACTATTTAGAGAGGGATCAACGACCAAAAAAGTTTCGTATCTAATTTGTGAGGGAAATTAGCGAGGAAATTTATTCCTCACTATTTAGCGAGGGATCGACGACAAAAATGATCTGTAACTAATTTGCGAGGGAAATTAGCGAGAAAATTTATTCCTCACTATTTAGAGAAGGATCAATGACAAAAAAAAAATTGTAACTAATTTTCGAGAGAAATTAGCGTGAAAAATTATTCATCACTATTTAGCATGAGATCAATAAAAAAGAATCCGTAATTAATTTGAAGTTGATTAGTTATATTTGGAGAGAGGTAAATCATTCTATTAACAAAAACTATTTGTAAATTTTATTATAAAATATTTTTCATAAAAAATATTCATGAAAGTTTTTAAAATTAATTTTAACAAGAAATCTCTACAAATTTTATAAAATGTTATTTGTAAATAATTAATGTTATTTCACGTCAATTTTGTTGCAGATTTTCTTACAATAAATATCTACAGAAAATACTTGTAGTTTTTATTATAACATATTCATGAAATTGTTTTAGAATTATTTTTTTATTGTGAACTATTTTTCATAAAAAAATATCTATAAAGTGTCGGAAATTGTTTTTTTTTTAAATTACAAATTCTTTTTCAAAAATATATCAGTAGAAAATTAATATTAATACATACAAATTTTATAATATTAATAATATTAATTAATTTTTATTATATATTATTAGGAAATATAACATTTTAAAAAATTGTCTATAAGTACTATTTGCAAATTTTATTATAGAATATGTTTCTTAAAAATTTAATGCCTAAATTTTATTATAGAAATTTGCAAATTTCTACGCTGTAGATTACATATAATTAAAAGAATTAAATAAATTCCTAAATTTTTATGGTTCACTTCTTCGTGAGACTGAATGGAAGAAAAAAAAAACTTCCCACCCTTAGAGTGACGTCCCCTCACACTTAACGTCACCGTCACCTTCCATCATCGCCTGGGTTCAACTTTCTCTCCTTGCTCGATCCTCGCATGAGTTCCATTGTCACCGTCATTCAATCCTCTTCACGGTTCATGCCTCCCTGGTGCTTTTAAGTTTCAACACCATCATCTCACTGCCGTCGCTTCACTATTCAGTCCATGAACTTGATAAATCTATCATTCATCTATCTCATTCTGCTACACATTTTCCATCTATCACCAAAAGTTCTTGAATGGAGAACAAAGGTTAGGATCTTGTATTCTCTCACCTACGATTTAGGGTTTATGCTTTGTGGTTAATTTGTTTGAATTTGATTTTGTTACTTTTCGTCTTGTGTCTATAATTTAGGGTTTATGTTTTGTGGGTTAGTTAAGAGTGAAGAGTGAAAGATGGATCACACTGTAGATGCTCAACGCACAGACTTGATGACCATCACCCATTTCGTGCTGAAAGTGGAGCCTTGAAGGTATTGAATATATTCTGATATAACGACCCTTCTATTTCCTTATGTTGGTATTTGTGGTTATTTCCCTGCTTTTCAGTCTTCGTTTTCGGTTCTTTTCTGATTATTTTTTCGTGTAATTCAGGATACCCAATTATAGAATTGTACGAAGGAGTTTTCATAGATAGGGTTTCCATGGATGTGTAGGAAAAGAAGAAAGCACTTATAAGAGGAATGATTTTCAGATATCCGTGAGTGTGTTCTCTTGTTTTCCTTTTTTATTTATCCTTTTTTGTTAGCCATGCATGCTTCTTAATTCTTACCCTGCAAGCTTCTTAAGACCATTAGATAAAACTTGCATGTGCCAAATCACAGTGAACTGATAAATTTTTCATTTCTGGTTGAGGGCCTGGATGCTCATCTGTAGCATACGATGCATCAGAGGAAATTGGGCCATTCCGTGTAAACAAAACTGGATCTTCTCTGTATCTCAACCTAGATGCATGGAACAGAGGTAATGTCCATTGAATCAACTCTTATCATTATTACACTCGGTCACTTTACTACATAGGATTTGTAATTCACATCGATTACAATATACCACATGTTTTTATTAAGATTTCTCAACCTTTCAGAATGACAATATATGATGAAAACACAACTTTGCTTTCTTTTTTTCAAATTGGTTTTCAGAAGCAAATATTCTTTTTCTTGAATCACCTGCTAGGGATTAGTTAGGGATTTGCTACAAACATTTTGCTAGGGATTAGCTAGGGATTTGCTACAACCAGTTTGCTAGGGATTAGCTAGGAATTAGCTAGGGATTAGCTACGAACTAGTTCCCTCGCTATTTAGCTACCTATAATTTAGCTAAGGTTTGGTGTCCACGCTATTTCCTCGCTAATCCTTCGCTAAAACGTTTTGCGAGGGATCAGTGAGGGATTAGCTAGGGATTATTCCCTCGCAAATATGCAAATTTGTTGTAGTGAGAAGCCTAAGAAAAGATGTACTTACATAGCTTGGGAAGATAATGATGAGTCAACAAGTAGCTCATCACAAGATGAAAGTGAAGAAATTAAACATGTGTCTTATGGCTGGATATGAGTCATCCTCATCAAGCCAAGTAAGTTCCCTGACAAGAATGACTATAATCCATTGTTGCATGACTTTGAATAAATAGCTAGCTAGAAAACAGGGTTAATCAACTAGAATCTGAAATAGCCGATTTAAAAGTTGATTTTGAAAATTTGAACATGATTTACAATAATTCAACATGTTGCAATGAAAAACAATTGATTGCAAAACTTGTGAAAACTACACTCTTTTGGAAAACAAAGTGAAATATCTTATAAAAACATGTGCAAAGTTCACAAGAGGAAAAGAAATTTTTTAGGCTATTATTGGCTCTCAAAATTGTGTTTTTGGAAGGGTTGTAATTGGTTATAACTCTTTTAAAGAAAAGAAGGTTAAAAAGTTTGCTAATTTCTTTTCCAAAAATGCATCAAGTGATATATCTTTGACAATTTGCAATTACTGTATGAGAAAAGAGCATGTTTTTAAAGGTTACAAAGATAGAGAATATGATGTACATAAAGGGTTTATGAAATGGATCTTAAAAGGACCAAGAAAGGCTTAACCATGTTGGACCCAACCTATTAAAGGGTACCATGTAATATAAATTTGTTGTGCAGGTCATAAAGAGTGACAAGAAAGACTTGTGGTACCTAGATAGTGGATGTTCAACGCACATGACAGGTGACAAAACCAAATTTGAAAAGTTGGAGTTGAAGGATGAAAGTTTCGTGACTTATGGAGATAACAACAAAGGGAGAATACTTGGAAATGGAATTATAAGCAATGGATCCTCATTCAACATAAAAAGTGTGCTTCTAATTGAAGGGTTGAAGCATAACTTGATAAGTATAAGTCAACATTGTGATAAGGGATTTAAAGTGTTTTTGAACCTAGTCATTGTCTTATCTTTGATACATTTGGTAGAATTGTGTTAATAGGAAAAAGAGTCAACAATATATACTTGTTTGATCTGTATCATGCATCATATAGCCTAAATTGCTTCCTTACAAAAGAGGATGATACTTGGTTTTGGCATAAAAGGCTTTGTCACATAAACATGCAACATTTAAATTGATTAAATAGAAAACAGTTGGTTAAGGTTTACCAAAGTACTTTTGGGCTGATGTAGTCAACACAGGTTGCTATATGTTGAATCATGTGTTGATTAGGCCTATTTTAAAGAAAATATCTTATAAGCTTTTTAAAGGTATAAGGTCTATTTTAACTCACCTAAAAATGTTTGGTTGTAAATGCTTCATTTTAAATAATGGCAAAGAACAACTTGGCAAGTTTGATGCCAAAGCGAATAAAGGTATATTTCCTTGTTATGACACACATAATCATGCATATAGAGTATATAACAAAAGGTTAATGATTGTTCAAGAGTCCATGCATGTAATATTTGACGAAACTAACCGAAAACTGCAAGATCAAGTATATAAGAATGCAGATGATGAAGATATGCTCTTGGAGAAGCAATTTGGAATAGTAAATCAATCAGCTGAAAAGGAAAAATAGTCGACTGAAACATCAAGAAACAACAACCTAACTAAGGAATGCATTGAACCTAAAGGGCTATCAAATGACAACGTCATTGGTGATATTAATTAGAGAGTATCCACTAGATGAAGACTTAATTAATATGAACATGTTGCATTTGTGTCTCAAATTGAACCTAAGAATGTAAATGATGCTTTAAGTGATAATAATTGGGTTATTACAATGCAAGATGAACTAAATCAATTCACAAAAAATGATGTGTGGTATTTAGTTGCTAGAAGTGATAACATGGATATAATTGGTACTAAATGAGTGTTTAGAAATAAAATGGATGAAGATGGTAACATTTTTAGAAACAAAGCTAGGCTAGTTGCTAAAGGGTATAATAAAGAGGAAGGCATTGATTTTGATGAAACATATGCACCTGTAGCTAGGCTAGAAGCTATGAGATTAATATTGGCCTATGCTTGCATGTGTAACTTTAAATTGTCTCAAATGGATGTGAAAAGTGAATTCTTGAATGGTTTCTTAAATGAAGAAGTGTATTTATCAAAAGGCCTTGTGTGGTTTGAAACAAGCACCACGACAATGATATGAGAGGCTAAGCAATTTTCTTTTATCAAAAGGATATGCTAGAGGTGTTGTTGATAAAACACTCTTCATTAGAAAACGTGAAAGTGATGTTATACTAGTTCAATTATATGTTGATGATATAATCTTTGGTTCAACTAATAACTCTATGTGTGAAGATTTTGTTGTAACTATGCAAGGTGAATTTGAAATGTCTATGATGGGTGAGATAACCCACTTTTTAGGGCTTCAAGTCAAGCAACTAAAGTAAGGAACATTTTTGAGCCAATCAAAATACTATTTTGATTTGCTGAAAAAGTTTGAAATGGAGAATTGAAAGAAGTAGCCATTCTAATTGCTACAAATTGTATCATGGATTCAGATGAGGCTAGGTAGCAAGTTGACTCAACCAAATATAGAGAGCTGATTAGTTCTTTGCTCTATCTAATAACAAGTAGGCCAAATATTCAATTTAGTGTATGCTTGTGTGCAAGATTTCAATCCAATCCATAGAAGTCTCATTATAAAGTTGTAAAGAGGATTATCAAGTATGTGAAAGGGATAATCAATGTTGGATTATGGTATCCAAGTGATTCTAGGATAACTTTATTGGTTTTTCATATTCTTTCTATGTAGGATGCAAATTGGATAGAAAACCCACAAGTGAACATGTCACCTACTTGGCTCAAGCTTGATATCATGGAATAGTAAAAAGCAAGCCTATATGGCATTCTCCACAGTTAAGGCTAGGGATGGCAACGAGATGAGATGGAGACGAGTTTCGCTATCCCATACCCATTCCCGTAGAAAAAATTCATCTTTATCCCCATACCCATACTCAAACTCAACGGGTTTCAAACTTTTATCTCATCCCCATTCCCACCGGATAACGAGTATAATCTCGTAGCCATACCCGTACCCGTTTTCTTACTACTTTAATATTAATTTTAATTAATTTTTATAAATAAAAAATTACGGTAAAGAAAACATAATATTATCAAATATTCAATATTATACTACACCATTTTTCACTTTAGACAACATTCAACTTATCAACACATATAAAAGTGTTGCCTAAACACGTAAAAGACAACAATTTTATAAGTATAGCTTAAAAACTATTAAAGACCACATTTTTCGCAAGTGTGGTTTAAAAATTACTAAATATCACATTTTTCTGTATATGTGATTTTAAAATTATTAAAGAACACATTTTATAAAGTGTTGATTATTTATATCACACTTTTCTAAATGTTGCCTAAGATTAAAAATGAGATATCATATTTACACATAACACTTAATTAACTTAATTAAATAAAACAAAATTATAAGTTCTTTTATACATACTATACATGTTTTCTTAAAAAAATCTTCCCTCCTTTTCACTTTTAGTAACTTCAAAAAATTGCAATTAAAATTTTAGAACTTCGCACGAATCAGTGGAGATTTTAGAACTCCCTTGGATCTTGAAATTTTTTCTTTCTTCGTCTGATTGACATCAACACAACATCAGCGTCTTCTTCTTCTTCTTCCCCGAAAACATTGGCTCCAGCCTTTACTGTTAATCCCGCCACCGGCGTTGATCGCAATTGTCACCACTGCCACCAGACTGGACCCTCGTCGTTGTAATCGTGTAAACCTTAGGAACCATCCTTGCACGTTAGAGCTCGCATCAATAGTTGCTCTACTCAACCACTCCAGCTTGTTGCCATTTTCGGTGAGATGCCTGGTTTTGTGGCAAACTCCAAGTTGCTTGAACTCGGGGTACTTTGCTGGTTCTGTTTGATTAATTGCTATGTGAGATTGATTGAATTATCAAATTTTTGATACGTTTTGTATTTGAGCTGGTGCATTGTTGTTGTGGTTCGTGTTTAGTAGATTAAGTGATTGTAAGTATTTACTCAATTAAGTGATTAAGCGCAACTGCAATCCATTAACGACAAACTCAATAAGAAGCCATCTTATGAGCCTAGGGTTTCCGAGAGGGAGAGGGAGAGGGAGAGGGAGAGGGATAGGGATAGGGATAGGGATAGGACTAAGGAGAGAGGGATAAAGGACATGGATAGGGAAGCACTTCTCTTCACAAATAGTGTAGGTAAGAGAAGGCGGTAAATGATATAGGGAAAGTTAGTGAAGCAAGAAAGGGAAACAATGTTGGGACGAATTCTTCCAACCTAATTGAAGGTTATGATAGTATGGTACGTTCCAATCTACCTAATTGAATATGTTGCTTTCATGTCTAGACACATTTTATAAATTCTCTCTATTATTGGCTAGATTTTGTTTGTCATGATTCATGGACATCTTTGTTGCTATTGTCTACAGTCATTTGCTGAAAGAGTCAAAGCCAAGATGAAGCTTCAGCTCTCTGAAATTGGTAAGCATATAGATCTCGAAGGCATAAATTATCCATACTTAAATACATTTTCACCATATATGTTTTGAAATGAACTATTTTTCTTGACGTATCGAACAATGATGTTAGGTGCACTAATCTTGAATGTTCTGAAAATCTTTCATGTAGTCGACTAGTTTGAGAATGAAGTGATTATGTTCACATTACATGGAAAACTTGGTTTTTGGCACAAATATTGGCCATGCCTCCTCTGGTCTTCTTGTAGTATACGGTTATTTGATGTTAGAAACTACTAGTTAAGGTTGCTACTATCTAGTCATATATATATATGAAAAGAGTTAATTATAACAAACCAAAATTTTAATGTTTCACCTTTGAAGTAACATTGATGTAGTAAATTATTAATTACCTGCAATTCCTTTTTCTTTCTCGATGTAACAACAATTCTGGTTTAAATGGATGAAATTTTTTGTTGGGATGAGTAGTTTAATTTGAAGGGCGTACTGGTAAATTTTGCATTGGTACTAAGATGACTTGATAAAGAAATATTGCTACTCTTCAGGCTTATGTTCAAAAGTTGGAAAGTAGTCATTTAAAGCTGACCGAACTGGATCAAGAGCTTCGGCGAGCTGGGCAGCAGGTAAGGTGCAATTATTCTTTGGAAGTTGATTATGCTCTTCTTTTTAGTGAAAAATGTGCCAACCTATGCTCATATTCAATTTAAACTCAAATATCTAGTTTCTTATCCTTCAGTTGGAGGGAACTTTGGCTTGCTTTTTGTATTGGTTCTGTTTTTCACTGCACCATTTTCAAGATGGAGAAGGATTTAAGGCAACATGGTATAAAGCCAAAGTAATAAGTGTGAAGGATGGTAAAGCTCTACAATTTGCCTGTAGATGATGAAGGTTAGTCTTCTAGAAGAAAATACCTTAATTACTTGACATGTGAGACAAACTACGTGAGTTTCTTTTTCAACTTTTTTACTACTTGGAAGAGCCAGTGGAT
The DNA here is from genome assembly GCF_037176805.1 of Vigna unguiculata. NCBI lineage: Eukaryota > Viridiplantae > Streptophyta > Magnoliopsida > Fabales > Fabaceae > Vigna > Vigna unguiculata. The sequence continues at coordinate 14,369,319 of NC_140794.1, read as the reverse complement.
CTTGATATTTTTCTAATGTCAAACATAGGTTTAATATATAAGTTATCAATTTAGGTTGGAAAATTGAGAAAAATTTGTTTTACATGTGCATGCCCTTTCAAGGAATGGATTTCACTTGAAGGTGAAAAAGAGACAGAGGGAAACTACGGTAAATTATACTTGGTCTCTTACGGATAGGGTTGATGCATGAATTTTACACTTTCTAGTGCTTTAACGGTTTAGTTGTTTGACACTAATAATAGAAGTGATTTAAGGTTTAATAAATTGCCACTAATCAACAAAATTAAAGGAAGCCATTTAGTTCCTATTACCTTTTCAATATAAATGAAACAATAGATTTTTTTTAACAAATAATTCTTTCAACCATTGATAGTTTTTGATATATGTTTGATTGTTGAGACCGTAAAGTTTCTTTATTTTTATTTATTATAGTTAAGATGTGATCAAGACATTTTTCAAAAGAACATGGATTTAATTCAGGGTTGGACCATTAAGACATTGGAACAAGGTTTCCTACCATTTAGTAACTTAAAGGTAGTAATTTAAAGTATGCCTATTCTCTTCAATGATTAATATCTAATTTGAGATTGTAACAATTTTGTTAAAAAGGTTGCCCAGAGATAAGACAACCTGAAAAGTTTATAAGGAAGCATGGAAAAATATTAAATCATATTTAATTGGTCCTGTCTAATCATTTAATATGCAGGGCTGTATTAATGACTTGTAATTTTAGTAGAATATTTTTCTTCTCAATGATTAAGCAAACAACTTCATTGTGTTATTGTTATTGATATATCTTTTTTTAGATAGTTTCATGTCTTCAAAGGGATATAAATGAATAGGTTATAAATTAGTATCTTGAAATGTGATGCTTACAATTAAAATTCAATTTTTTATCTATAATTTTTTTATATTTTTATAATAGATAAATATAATGGGTTTAATTATAAATAAACCAGATGAATGATGAATAAATAATGAGTTTAATTTGATTTATAAAATTGAATTACTATTATTATTATTAAATTATTGTAGTTTGCTTACACCATGTATCGACTGTGTGGGAGCAGGTTATGTTGATCATCGAGGAGCAACTTTAGCAGCTTTGGTTACAAGTGGAGAAAGTTATTCATATACAAGGACTCAACATCATTTCTTTTAATTATTTATTGTAAAAGATCATGTTAGGATCATCAATATTTTAATTTTAATAACTTTATATGTAGTATAAATAATCATATGTTGTATTACATTATTAAAATTGTATTTGAAAATCTATGTTTGAAAATTGTGATTATTAAGCATGTTTTGTTATGTGAATAGGGAAACATTTAATTATGAAAGTAAAAAAAAAAGTGTTGGTTGCATTAGTGTATAATTAATGTGACGTAAATCAATAAGAGATAAAATAATATAAGAAATTTCTAAATGCATAATTGTAATTTTAAAAGTATTGATCTAAATGAATATTTATATTCTAAACCAATTTAAAAATTTCACTAAAAATGTTATAATATCTAATATTTAATTTTTGGTCATATTAGAAAAGTGTTATATGAAAGTTAGGTAACATTTAAAAAATTGTTGTTTATATAATAAGCAACATTTAAGATGTGTTGTTTATAAATAATGAGCAACATTTTGAAATGTGTTGTCTATAAATAATAAGTAACATTTAAATAGTGTTGTCTATATACAATAAGCAACATTCAAAATATGTGGCTTATTTTAACCCTATAAGGCAACATTTTTATAAATTGTGTGGCCTTTAGTACAAAAACTGTTGCCTATAACCTAAGTCCACATGCGTATCCTCCACACCTAGAAAATTGTTGCCAAAGTGTTGCCTAAAGTTTAGGCCACACTTTTTTAACTTCAGACCACACTTTTTAGATGTTGTCTAAAGAGAAAAATGGTGTAGAGGAGAATAGTTATTTCTTCAATATCAAATACTTTGAAATAAATTATAATTGTTTACATTTTAAATTAGAATACCAAATAAAATTTCATGAGAACCAAAACATTTATTAAATGTGCAAACATTAATGGAACCTAGTTGATAAAATTTAAAAATATTTTTAAAAAAATATAAAAGGAAAACAAATATTCAAATTAAAATATATTTTAAATATTTGTTTACTTCAATTTTTAAAATTCTAATGAATCTCTTTTTTATACATTAATAAAATTTATACTACATCACTTGGTCAAAATGATGTAAAGAACAAATAATAAGCATAACAATACAATTTTAACATAGATATTGTATCTTTTGAACTCCAATATATGTTGGATGGTGATAAAAAAATATTCATGGCAATTACATTAAATTTTTATATTGTAGTAAATAAAAATTATTTATAAATTATAGTGAAAAAGTTATAGTATGATTGATAATGAGTTAGAAAATAAAAAATGATTAGATAAAATATATCGAAATAGTATTCTACACGATGAAAATAAACAACAAATAAAAATATTAAAAAGTTAATAAATGTTTAGACACAATTTGAGAGACTATTGAAAGAAATCGCACAAAGAAGAACAAATGTATAATTAAGGGTATGATAAGATGAAAAATGTCTTAGAGATATAAGAAAACTTTTCAAATATCAATATATATACTCAAATGTTGAGAAATAACAAAAAATATTTTAGCGAAACAAAATAGTTCTTCAAATGAAACAAAAATTAATAATAATCAGTAAATTTTTTTTTTTATATTACTTAGTAAATGAAAGGTTTATGCTATTAAACACTTAAATTGAGAGTATTAAACATTTTCATGCGAAAGGAAAATATACAATAAATACAAATATTAAAAAATAATAGAAATATTCAAATGTGAGACATAATTTTTTTTAATTGAATTATATCAGTTTAACATAATTACATAAAAGTTATGATAAGATGAAAAATATAGTAGAGATGTGAATGAGTTTCATTAAAAACCAAATAATTAGAAGAAATAAAAAATAAATTGTATATATATATATATGGTTACTTAATTAATTGTGAATATTTTAATAATTTAAACGGGGACGAGTATTATGGCGAGGATATGTACATCCACATACCCATCCCCATACCCAATTGAAAAAGTTGGGGATTCCCCATACTCATACCCATACTTAGTCAATTTGGGGATTCCTCTAGAAACGGGGATGAGTTCAGACAATACTCACAAGAGCGTGTTTATTTGCTATCTCTAGTTGAGGCAGAGTATATAGTAGTTGGTCATAATTGTGCTGAAATCATTTGGATTTGGCTTAAGCATCAACTCTTGGATTATGGAATGAAGTTGGTAAATGTACCCTTGTATTGGGATGAGAAGATTTGATGATTTGTTGCCTAAAGATTTGATGATTTGTTTCCTAAAGATTTGATGAAGATACCTGAATTGCATTGGGACATGATGAAACTATGATGAATTGATGAAGATGTGAAGACTTTAAGATCCTCGTGTTGATTAAGCTTGGAGTGTGTGTTGAATCTGAGTTTCACATGAAGAACACAAAACTTGAAGATTGGTGCTTATAGTGTAGACCATTTCGCATTGTATAAATGTCTAGGGTCTGGTTGGTGTCTTTTAACATGTTGAATTTGTTTTTAGTAGGTTAAATGGTTTGCTACAATAGTTTTATTTGTTACATATTCAATCAGTTGAATTATTTTTTAATCAACTGATTTAACTGTGAAATCAACATATTGAATGGAAAAATCAACCTGTTGGATATGCTAACAAATTAACTATAAGTTTTGATTTTTCAGAGAGAAACTTAAGACTTGCCATTTTGAGCAGGAAATCATTATGAATTATGGGAAAAACTCTCTCTAGATCATACAGAAGTGCAACCTTGGGTGATTGATCTTTGATCTTTCTTGGAGCAATTTTGTTTAGGAACTTGGAGAAAGAAGTTTGGTTGGCTATGGAGAGCTTTTATTCAGGTTTGCTTATTTTGAAAGTGTAATCTTGTAGATTGTGTAAATCTTTTGATATAGTGCAGGTCAGGTTCAAAAGTTTCATTAACAAACTGGATGTATCTCATATTTGAGTGAACCAGTGTAAAAACTTTGTGTCCTTCTACTTGACTATATCCCTTCTCTCTTGATTTGTGTTTTAAAGTTTCAAGAATTTTAAATTGTATAATCTTTTATCAATTATTGTGCGTTTTGCCATAACATAAGGCTTGGTTCATATTTGTATTGCTTATTTGAATCAATCTTGATAAGTCTTTCATTGTGTTTTTGAGTTAAACTGTAAATTTGAAATTTTGCATAATTCTCAATATTTCAATTATGATATTTTCATATGTTGATTTACACTACACTGTTAACTGTTTAAAAAATCAGTTGTCCCTATTTTTAATCGATTGAAAGTGTGGAGTCTAGTAGCAATTGCATTCACGTCTCGTTGTTGATCTAATTCGATTTAAAGGTCTCTTAAATTTTCAAAAATAACAAAAGTTTTATTAAACCAATTTAACCCCTCCTTAACAAATTATCCATTTCAATATTTACAATTGCATCAATCATATTTATTATAAACTTTAAACTTCTTCTTTCTTACATTAAATAATTTCACTTTTTACTCTCTTTTATTGTTTTCTTTCATTTTCTTTTACTCTCTTCTTCGTCCAAAATCACAACATTTGCACCGGTTTAATCCTTCTTATGTATTTGTATTTATATATTTATATTCTATAGTTTTTTTTTTAATTTTGATTATCCAAAAAAACTACTAATAAAAATTATGGTATTTTTATATAATTATAGTAATAAAAATCTTTTAAATTTAAATTAGAACATTTTATAATTAATTGTTTTTTATACATATTTAATTTTTTATTTTAATGTAAACTTATAGATATTCCTTCATACAACTATAATATTTAAAAAAATAAATTTTTTAATATTATTCAAATCTTTATATTTATACTATTATATTAAAAATTCGCTCTTAATAGTTTCTTATTTTATTCTTTTAGTAACTTTTTAAATAAAATAATTATTATTTTATTTTTATCTTTTAGTTGATGTATATATTTATTTTATTATTTTATCCTTTTAGTATATTTTTAATTAAAAATAATTATTTTATCAAAATTTTATTTTTTTAAGTAACCGTTATTTTTTAAAATTTAACTGTTTTCTTATTTTACCGTTTTTTGTTTCTAAAATTTCACTATTTTTTAAACTAAAATAATCATTTATAATAAAATAATCATCTAATAAAAATTACCTATAATAAAATTACAAAAATGATTTACATTTATTTTTATAATTATAACAATAATAATTTTATAAATTTTGTTATCATAAAAAAAATAATATCAATATGCTTTCACTATTTTAATAATACTTTTTAATTAATTTTATTTTAGAAAAAGTTTGCAGACAGCAACATGGGAGTAGGTGTTTTCACCTGTCGATATATTCAGTGAATAAAAAACAGTGAATAAAAAACTTATCAAGCAAGTAGTTAGCACGCGACCACGCGTAGAGGCATGATTCGGTTCGCATTTGCCACTGACTCGGCGTGAACGAACCCTAAAACACTTGAAAGGAAAACAAAATCTTTCCCTCTTCTCTTCTCTTTTCTTCTCCATCACTTCACTCATACTTTACAACTTCACTCATACTTTACAACAATCCTTCATTTTCCTTCTCATTACGAACAAACCCCATTGCTGACTCAACCAAGGTTCTCATTTCTTTCTTTTTCTTTCTTTCTTTCTTTCGTTCTCTTTCTCTTTCTGAATGTTGAAATGTATATGCTTTCAAGCACTCTTACGTCCTCAACTTGCTCCTCAGTTCTTATTTCCCTCGCATTCGCTTAGGTATTCCGCGTTTACTTTCCTTCGTGTTATTTACTTTTGTGCTTTCTTTTTTACTTTTATTACTATCATCATAAATGTATGCTTCTTTGCTTGGGCTTCTTTATGCTGGTAATCGAGTACGTAATCATCGATTCTTATTTTCCTTTTATAGTTAATATTGGGAAGTGTGTAAAACTACGAATTCTTATGTGTGTTTGTTGGTGAATAGATTTTTGGGAGTTTACTGCCAATGTTAAATTGGTATAACAAGTATTGCTGATTAGGGGTTAGATTCCCATTGGCCTTCCAAATACCGATTACAGAAGAAGCTAGGTTTTAGTTTAGTGCATTTCAAACATCCTTCCGTGAAATATTTTACTATCCCTTAAAGAAAATGCGGAGGGTAATGTATGTGGTTTGTATTTATTCTGTATATGCTAATAACCACTTAAAAAGTAATCTATTGTTAATATGGTGACGAGTTTGAAGTGCGTTGCAATAAAAAAAGTTCTTGTTGATTTATTTATTTTTTTGGATTTTCTAGGTTAGTGGATGGTCTGAGCTTTTTGTCATGGAAACTAGGGAACATCTTGTTGTTTCACACAAAAAACCAACCCTTACACCTAAGGCCATAATACACCAAAATTTTGGCAATAAGGCTTCCTATGTGGTAGAGGAAGTGAAGGAGGTTCATCAAATCGAATGTCCTGGATTGAGTATTCCACAAATGGGTCCCTGCCTTTATCGTTGCACATTACAGCTTCCAGAACTTTCTGTCATTTCAGGGACCTTTAAAAAGAAGAAGGATGCAGAGCAATCTGCAGCAGAGATTGCTATTGAGAAGGTATCACTCATTCTGATCAGTATGTAAATAATTGATTTTTATTATGCTATCATTCTTCTTGAATCTCCTTTCAACTATGTATGACTGTTGTGAAAAATGGTATAAACAGCATTTACTTTTCTTCAGTTGCAGTTATTTTGAATTGAGCTACTGCCTTATCTCACATGCCTTTGAATTTATTTATTTATTTATTCAAACAAGCATTCTGTAAGTCAACACGAAGAGGTACAATCAGTAAATGAATAATTTGCTCATGCTGTTACGTTTGGCTATAACTGATTGTTTTTTGTTTTATTCATGCTTTGAAGATGATTGTGGTCAAGTTTGTAGGATGGTTTTGTTTTCTTGAAATTGAGAAAGTCAATGAGATTACCATTATGTGAATCTTAGTATTTTGTCTCTTCCAGTGTAATTGAGCGAGTCTTTTGAGTAATATAATCATGTTCGTGTAATGTATCATTCAATTCACTGGAATTTTCCATTGGTGTTTCTTGTTTTTTGATGGATGCCCTGTTTTGGAAAATGGAGAGCACTTTAAATGTGGACTTGATTTCATTTTCCTGATTCATTGTCTCATTGTTTCCAATAGATTTGATGCTTTAGAGAAAAACTATGGAATTTGTTTGATTCTGAAAAGTGAATGGTACAACGTGCAGACTCATGTATATATAAAATCAGGCTATGGTAAAGACTGGCTAACTAAGCTTCATAAAGACTGATTAAGATCCAGCTGTCTACTGATTACTTATACTTACACAAACAGAAAGAAAAATTTACTGTAGAGACACAAGTATGTGAGGTGCTAATACATCTGAGTAAGTATACACTAAAAGTTTCAAACTATATATAATTTCTTAAAAAATGTTATGGATAGGCATATGTCTTTTTGCCCAACATTGAATCGATTACTACAGTATGTTTTGTATGTGTACATTGTGGTATGGTAGTATTGTGATATTTTCTTGTATTTATTTCTGCTCATTGGACCCGGATTTATACTGTTACTATATGTTTTATTCAAGTGTTTATTGTCATAAGGATTATGCCATTTTAACTTTGATAATACTACGCAGCTTGGCATTTGTTCAGAGACCATTGATCCCACTCCTCAAGAAGCACAAGAAAGTTTAGTAGCTCGAATTGCCTTCATATTTTCCGAAAAGGTAGGTAATCCATTTTAACCTTGTATATTAGGTCATGAAGCAGGGACACTCCTCTTTGAAGTGTTGTAGTGTTAAACACATTTCTGATATGGACACATCCCTAACACCCATTAGACACATGTCTTACACTCCTAATTAGGTTTACTATTAAAAAATGTATTTTGTTAGTTCAGAGATCTAAGATGACATGTTTGTATATGTTAGACACTTGAGTTGACAGTTCCATATGGATGGCCTCACAGAACATTTCAAAGAACTTATTTTATAATTTAGAAAAGCCAGCTTAAAGTATAATATATTGTATGAAAAAATGATGTCTCATTTTTTTGTCTTGTTCTTCTATAATTTAATTTTAGTAAAGAATTTACAATTATCTTTGGCAGCTATATCATGGTTACAAATTACTCAAGGAAATTTATTTTTTTTTATGCCATGCTGCTCGGACATTATCCATTAGTGAATTTTAAATCAGTCTGATATCCAGTTTTCTTTGCCATTTGGTACATCTGCAGTTTCTTTTATGTGATCATCCTCTTGGTGGTCACATTCGAGCAACTTTGTGGAGGAAAGGTGACCTTTGTCGTTCAATTCCTATTTCTGTCCTTGCTATGTATGATCCAAAGCTTCTCAGCTTGTGTAAATGTATTAATCCTGATGTGGAGTCCAACCCATTTTTGGTTATTTCACACATAAAGAGCGCCACGGCAAACTTGTACCAGTATCTTGCTACTTCTGAACGACATCTCTGTATTAGAAGGCTGACTCCGTATCCACAAGATATAGTAGAGTCATTGATGAAAGAGCATAGTTCGCTAGAATGCATTCAGGTTGCTGCCATACGCATTCCTAGTTCAGTGGAACAATCTATTGAACAAGTTACGCTTCGTATTTCTTTAAGAGAATACTACCTTGATGTCATTGCAAATGAACTTGGTTTAGAAGATGCTGCCAATGTTATGATTTCAAGGTATGGAGATTGATGACATTACAAAAAAGTGTCTGAGTTTCATTGATAACTTATTCTTGACTTCTTGTTCTCTACAGGAATTTAGGTAAAGCTTCTTCTGAGACAAGACTGTTCTTTACTGCTCCAAAACCATATCTACTAGATCTATCTTCTAAATTTGCAAACGGAAAAGAAACCCTTTATTTAATGGGATCTCTGAATGTAAGGGCAAGTTACTTTGCTGGGCAAGATATAGCTGGTGATGCAATATTAGCATCAATTGGATATACACGAAAATCTAGAGACATTTTCTATGAGGATGTATCGGTTCGGTTATATTACAGGTCTCTTTAAATTCAAGTAATTCATTGAATTGTTTATTGCATAGCTGTCAAACTTAAATTTCCTTTAGGAGTAAATTACAAGTAATGATTGATTAAAAGAACGATGTTATTATGTCATGCACTTTTGGTGTTTCATAGTGGCCAACCAAAGCATTCTTTTGCTCATGAATCTATGTCTCTGCAAATTGAATGTTTGCAATTGGACTATAGGAAAGAGTCTAGTATTCTTAAACTCAAAAGTTTACCTGCTCTTCTGATAGAACTGAAGCAGGAATTGTAAAAGAATTTTATTGAATATTCAGGATATTGGATAGACCCTGTTTTCTCTCCTCTTTTCTCAGATGGCCGATATTTCTCTCTAGTGCATCTTATTTATAAGCAACATGCCATATTTAGATTACTCCAGCTCACTAAACTAACTATGTAACTAAGTAATGCTGTATGGATGCCTAACATCTTCAGACTTTGGTATCTCATGTGTTACCCTTTTTGAGTCTGAGTCATTTGTCCCGTGGATTCATTTGTCAAATATTTATTTTTGATGAACATCAGACATTTGTAATTTTGTCTATTTTAGGCAATAGCCAATGAAATTTGTCAACATCTATATCTGCAAAATTGTGTTAGTTTGCATCATTTACGGATGGTTAGATTTCCATTACAGGATGCTTCTAGGGAAGACACCAGGTGGCATTTATAAATTATCCAGGGAGGCAATACTTGCATCTGAGTTGCCATCAAGATTCACCACAAGAGCAAACTGGAGGGGTTCTCTTCCCAGGGATATACTTTGTATGTTTTGCCGCCAGCACCGTCTGTCCGAACCTCTCTTCTCATTTCATCCTTTCAAAACATCTTCATTATTATCAGGATCATGTTTGAAGGTTGCAGAATGTGGTGACAATGTGATTGAGCATATCAATGGGGTCTGTGTAACAAGTTCAACGCATTCAGATTCAGAGTTGTTTAAATGTGAAATAAAATTGCTTTCTAGGTGTGGAGATTTAATACTTTTGTGTTCTCCAAAGGATGGTTATAAAAAACAGAATGATGCTATTCAGAACACTTCATTGAAAGTTCTATCATGGCTGAATATGTGGTTTAAGAGTATGATTCTTTCTTTTGAGCGGCTTTGTGAGACTGCCGACGACTTTAATATCCAGATTTATTCCAGCAACATTATCAGTGAAATTTTAGCAGGTCAATCAACACACAATGGTCAGCTTAATGCAATTCAATGCAATAAATTAGTTGAACCAACCTATATGGATTCATCATATGACATGCTGGGGGATTTGGTGCAGTCTTTAAAGATCGAAGGTCCATTTTCTGGTGTCTGTCCATGCAATGGATCTTTACCTTGTATAAGGTATTCAGTGTCTTTGGCTGTGCAGAGTCAGAATGTCAAAGAAGTTATTGAAGTATGTGATGAGTTTGAATTTGAAGTGGGAGTCGGTGCTACAGTTTCATACATTGAAGAGGTTGTGATGCAGATGTCTGTTGGCCAGTACGCTTACTTCTCTACAAACTTCCTCTCTTCTGATTTGGTTTTTGCTTCTTCTGGTGAATCAGTCAAAATGTTGTCCTTGTTATCTTCTAGTGAGTTATTTTCTATCAATTCTCACCCCTTCCCTGGTTCAGTGTGGGGTTAAATTACTGACTGTCATGGCTTTATATTTTATTTTTCAGAAGACTGTTGTATAGAATACGACATAAGTTTGATCAAGGTTACTGAACCTCCAGAAGAAAGAATGGAGCAGGCTCTTTTCAGCCCTCCTCTTTCAAAGCAACGGGTCGAATTTGGAGTTCAACAAATTCTAGAATCTCATGCTTCTACGTTGGTATACAAAATGCTTTCATCTTTGGTCTTCTTTGGTTAACCTAAATTGTTAATTTGACACTTTCCTTCATCACAGATTGATTTTGGATGTGGATCTGGAAGCTTGTTGGAAGCTTTGTTAAATTATCCAACATCTTTGGAGAAAATGGCGGGTGTGGATATTTCACAGAAGGGTCTTAGCCGTGCTGCAAAGGTCACATCACATTCACTTTCATTTGACAAAGTTTTTGTTTGTTAGGGTTTATGGTTCAGATGTACTATAAAGAGCTAGGTTTGGTTTTTCAAAACATATAATGTTGGGGGAGTCTTATCAGAAGAAGATGGATCTTAGAAGTATGCCGAAGGGATGTGAATGTTTACAGACTGAGTTATGTGTCCCGACCTTTTTGCATAATATGATAGAGGCTTTTATTTTGTACATTATGTGTGCCAGTCTTTTCTTTGTTCATCACCTGAAGTTAGGAAACTCTTGCTATGTACATAATAGAGTCCGTTATCATAGAAAATATCAAAGTAATAGGTAACACTATTTTATTATTTCTTTTGTTGATTAACAAGGATGTGCTCTTTTTAGTTGAGGGAATTTTTTAATATTGGAGGATGATATCTTTGATTAAATTGACAGCTGACTAGTTACGGAAATTTTCATCATGAAATTGTTTGGTCCATTCTAACCAGCCTGCTTAGTGGAAAAATACTTTGTTGTATAAATACTTTGTTGTATAAAGCTGTTTGTTGTGTGCACAAATTTTGCAGGTACTTAATTCAAAATTATGTACAAATTCAGATGCTGGTAGGCAATGGACAGGCGTACAATCAGTAATTCTTTATGAAGGTTCAATTACGAATTTTGGCTCTCAGTTGCAAGGATTTGATATTGGCACTTGTTTAGAGGTAAATTTCATTATCCGTTGTTTATTTTGTTCAGCCATTGTTAACTTCGTTTTGACATGGCTGTCGTCATGTTAGACATCATGTCTATTCTTTCTGCAAGTAAATCATATATGATTTGATTATTCTTGAGTTTAGAATATGTTCACTCTCTGATAAATAAGTTTGCCATCAATAACTTGGTTTAATTTGTCAAGTTGCATTGTGCCGTATGCTTTCTTTTTTAGGACTCATTGTTTCTAGAATAATCTATTAATCGAATATAACTGAAATTAAATTGTCTGAATGACATGGAAAGTAATAAAAAAAGGACTTTGACTGAATAATGGAAGTTTACCGTGGTGGGAATTGCACAAGGGATGGAATTACTTGGTGGAGCAGGTCAGGAAGGTTGACATTATGAAGATTTCTTGTTTTCTTATTTCTCTGCAGAGACCGCAGTCTCCAGTTCCATGTTTGTATGCGGTATGCACATGCTTGCAAGCATTAGTTCATGTTCACATTCTGTCTCAAGCACCTTAGCCTTGCGTAATGCTGCTAGTGATCTTTATCATTTGTTGGAATAAATAGTCTTAAATTGGATTTATTGTACTTTGTGCTGAACCTAATTTCTAGGAGCATGCTTTGTGCTAGACCCCTAGGAACATCTTCTAGAGTTCTCTTCTCATCCTTTAGTCTAATGTATCTCAAACTACTATAAATATGAAAACCTAAAAGAGGAAAATATACTTTCTCTCAATTTCATTATAATCTCTTTATATTTTTCTCAAGTTCATTCTTAAACCACTTCTGCATTGTCATAACTAGTAATAGTTGTACTTGTATACCTATGTGTTACTTCCTGCACCAATTCACGGCAAATATACTTCGTAGTTTGTATTCATTAGTTGAATTGTCTTGTATTATGCTATCACTTTCATGTTCTTATGTCCTGTGGTTACATAGTTTTCTTTTATGCAGCACTACTATGACCTATGAATCAACTTATATGAATCGATGATACAATGCAGGTAATCGAACATATGGAAGAAGATCAAGCTTGTCTATTTGGGGATGTGGCATTAAGTTTTTTCCGGCCAAGGATTCTCATTGTTTCCACTCCAAATTTTGAATACAATGTAGTACTCCAGAAGTCGAATCCTCCAGCCCAAGAACAGGAGGAATTAGACGATAAAACCCTGTTACAATCATGCAAGTTTCGTAATCACGACCACAAATTTGAGTGGACCAGAGCACAGTTCAGACAATGGGCATCTGACTTAGCTGCTCGGCACAATTACAAGGTGGAGTTTAGTGGTGTTGGTGGTTCTGCTGAGGTTGAGCCCGGCTATGCTTCGCAGATTGCCGTGTTTAAAAGGGATTGGGAAGTTAAAGATGTAGTAAAGCATGCTGAAGAACACCATTATAATATTATATGGGAATGGAATAGTAGAAAGGAATAAACTATTTGAAGTTTGAAAACTATAGTGAGATAAGTACAGTTATTTTATTTAGGTAATCAGATTGCTGGTGTTTTTGAAAGCAGAGAAGCAAGGTAGAATGTATGGTAGGAGAAGACTAGGTGAATTGAATGGTTTATGTAGTAGGGTACTGATTAGAGAAAAAAGGGAAATAGTTGATTTATTTTCATCCATTGCATTTCCTTTTAGTGTATATTGCATCTACTACCTATACGTCCCATGAAGAATAAAGAACTTCGAATTAGAATACCATGTGGAGCAAATGTTCAGCGTTTTAAATGGCTGTAGTTGTGAAAGATTTTAATATTTTACTTTTCATGCTTTAATCATTCAATTTTTTTAACTTGTCCATATTTTCATCTATATTTTAACTCTTTAATTTTTGAGAATGTAATATGACAATGAGAATATATTAAAACAAAAATGTGAAAATATAATTTCAAATAAAAAAATATGAATTTGAGAGTCAAAAAGAAGGAAAACGAAGAAAAAGAGTGAAATGTCATTATTTGAATTAAAGAAGAATAATGAAAGGAGAAAAATGAAAGAGAAATTTGTAAATATTCGTAAATTATTTAAAAAGTGCAATAGAAACAAATATTTTAATTAATAAAATTGTAAGAATAGAATTGAAACAAAGATAACTTATCCTTTTAGCTTACGAAAATGATATTTAGATATATTTTTTTACTCAAATTTGACATTGATGATGTGGCACATAAGTTTTAATTTTTAAATGAATTTTCATTTAATGAAAGTAACTGGTGCTTGTGCGGGAGTTGGAGGAGTTTTTTGGTAAAGGCAAACGACGCAAAGATAGAGAAAGAAGTAGTGTTTGACAGAGAGAATCAAAGAAGCATTTGACGGTGGATTAGAGGAGACAGCGACGAGGAGAAGTCATCGACGACCACCATTCCACAAGTTTTGGGTTGCAAGGGAGCGGAGTGTTTGCAAGTGTTTGCAGATAGAAGCAAAGAAGCATTGAGACATGGGTTTTGGAGACAAGAGCTTGGAGAAATCCTTAATGGGAGCACCTCCTCCACACAAGAACGACAATGGTGGGAACAAACTGTTATGTTGTAAGTATCCTCTTATTTTATTACACAGATTTTGTTTGTTCATCATTCATGGTTTTGATAACCCATTGTTGATCTTTTTATTTTTTCGAAGAGATAACCCGCAACCCAAACATAGATAGCTTTGATTTTGGTTAGATTGAGCAGAAAATGTCAAATTTTTGGGCGTTGGAGTGATTGCGAGGGTTGCAGAATCATGTAATTTTTTTTAAACGGTTGCTTCATTCGTCGACATTATTTTCGTTGTTGGTTGTGTGTGCAAAGTTTATTGTTGTAGGCTTAATCAATTGTAATTTTTCCATTTCGATATGGATGATGCGGGTGGTTTTAGGATATGTTTTTTCGTTAAGGAGTACAAATAGGGCAATTTTGGTGTTCAATTTGTTGATTGTAGTGAGGAGAAGAGGTGTGTTATTTTCCACCGTTGTCTTCATTTTTTATTTTTTATTTTTCTGAAAGTCCTAAAAGTATGATTTGTTACACAAATGTATTTTCGTCACTCCTGCAAAGTGAAGTACAGTGGTGCTTTGAATGATAGATTAAGTGTGCAACAAAAGGAGTATATTGCAGGCATCTCGTTTTGGTGGTTTCCCATGTTAAAGGAATCAATGAAGATAAGTAGGAATGTTCTATCTCATTTATGCTATAAATGAGTTGAAAGAATGGGTGATTTTGATGTTAGTGGTCAAATGGTGGAATTTAATTTATTAGACGTTTGTTTAGGGTTAGGGTTGAGGGTGGTGAGAGAAAAAATTGCTTTAAATGACAAAGTCGTGAAGAGTGACACTTGGACTATTTTTGGGTGTGAAAGAGTTAATGTTAAGTTGAAATATAATTTTTTGATGAAATTTGATGATGATGTTGGTGATGTAGAATTATTTTGCAAACTATATATTTTTTAGGAACAAATAAAAAGGGTAGTGTTTTTCCCACAATTTTCAAGATAGTAGATGATATGGAAAGTATTGGAAAATATAATTAGGGTACATTAGTGTACGAGTATTTGGTGTGTAGCTTGTGTAGTGCTTTGTTGGCATTGAAGAATGAACCAAGTCGAATTGATTTCCATGTGGTAGGATGTGCGTATTTGCTTCTAGTAAATTGATTAATGTTTGTTATTGTTCTTAAGTGATGGTTGTCATTTTGCATAAATTGATTTTAAAATTTATTTATTTTTTTAGTTATGATCATTTGATCATTTGCTTGTTTGCAACTCAAAGTTCAAATGTCGGATGAAGAACTTCCTGCGATTGTTGCATTGGATGAATGTGACCGTGAATGACACTATCATAAAGAGTGCATTTGATAAGGACATGGTGCAGACATGCTTAATAATATTAGTTATGTTTGAAGTTTGTTATTGGTTTGCCTTTGTAATTATGTGTTTTTTTGTACAGGCTATTGTTGATGTGGCGGTGTCAAAGGAAGAACTTGATCATGTTGTTGTAAAAGAAGCATTTGAAGAATTTGGCATTGCCTACAAAAAACAAGATGTCAAGGAGAAGGAAGAGGTTGAGTGTTTGCTACACAATCATGAAGGCGAGATAGTTGATCTGGAACATTCTATCTCTGAATTGGAAGAATTGATTGCAAAATGGAAGGGTGAACGACGAAAGGATGAGGTTTGCATTCCACTCCACTTCTTTGTGCAAGCAGGTATATGACATTCATTTCAAGGCTTTTGATGACATCAACAAAAGCAACATTCAAGTCCTGTGAACATAACCAACAATAAAGTAAAAAACAATATGTAGAAACCATACATATTAATTCTTATCAACACAACTGAATTCAGAAATGAGTAAATACCAGATGACTGCCTTGTGCCTGAGATTTAGTCAACTTCACTACAAATGGGGTTGTCCTAGGGTGTGTGGTAGCACGTTCTAAGAATGCCTCCATATTTTTCGGTGTGCATTTGCCAAGAAAAATTGTTATTTGGAAATGACAGTTTCCCACATAACGAAATTGGACTTTTGAGTCCCATATATCTTCTGTGTATGTTTTTTCCAGATCTTTCCACCCATCGGTTAATTTTGGATTTAGTGTATCCATGTTGTAGGATACTACAAATCCATTTCCAAAGCTATCAACCAAATTCCATTGATGTGTGAGTTCCTTTTCAAAGGCAGCAACAAAATGTCGATCAACATAAGCAAATGACTACATAGAAAGTTGAAAATTGAATAAGTGAAAAATAATGTAAATGAATTTAGTGACAATGAGAATTTAAAGTGAATGAAAAACCTGCTCATGTATGTTAATGGTGGTGAATGTCCACAGCACCGTGGTCCCAGTAGGAGGTGCATCACCTAAATTAATTTGCCTTACACTTCTGCTACCACTCGCTGCCATGATATCGGGTTGATGGCGATGTTTGCCTAATTTCCTTGGCCTTTGGTGAGACGAAAGTGGATTTGAAATTACGTCACATTAATGGGAATAAATATATGTGGTTGAAGTACGCTCAAAAATGGAGACTCTTCAGTGGAAAGATGTTGTGTGTTGCTAACTGTCAGAACTTTAGGTTTGAACGGTCAAAAGGTCATTTACTTTCAAAGGTGCAAGTTAAACATTGGGTACCCATCCAAATTTATGAAACATTAATTTTAAGTGAGTGACACGGAGATTATCATGGATAAATGAGTGGGTACCATATTTATTAAGGTTATAATCATTATGATTAATTGATGTAACGAATAATTAAATGTAATTAAGAAATGTAATTAATCATGAAATTTCAACAATTAATACGCAAAATGTTATTAGGAAAGAATATTTCTTTATATGGAATAATCATTACAAAACGTAACCACCAGGCATTTACACACATGTAATTGACAAATAAGACGACGTCAAAAACATTATGTTTGTCTATTGCATGTGCATCAAAAGGTATATTATAATGACGTCAAACTATTTTCCAGTACAGAAGGAAAATGACCTCTAAAGGTTTAACAAAAGAGATTTAACTTTGACACCACTAAAAAACTACAAGCACATCCTATTACTACTTCACTTTTTTTCATACCTCCGTTGGTTGTCAATTGTGTGTTGTTGTAGACAGTTGAGTGTTTCCAACTTCTGACTCCACTCATGTCAATAATAAACCTGTTATTAGGTATGTTTTGTTGAACTAAGGGTTGACCTTCGAAGTGGACATCTTGATAGTGTGATGGTGCATAAAAAAAGCACGTGTTCTAACAAAAATGCAACAAATGTAACTTTCAACATTGATTAATGAATTTATAATTTATGGCACAATTAAAAATAGGGTTAACTATTTTTTTGGTCCCTAAACTATTAGGCGATTTTGGTTTTAGTCCCTCTTCTAACGTTTGGTCTAATTAAGTCTTTATCCTTTCAAAATTCATGAAATCAGTCCTCAATATCTTACAGTGTTAGTGTGTTCTTTGACATGGCAAACGGTGATCTCTGTCATCATTTCATTTGTAACACGTGACAAATTAATTAATTTAAAAATTTAGATTAAATTTCCACCTCATCTTCTTATTTCTCAAGCATTTCCTTCTTTTTCATGTTACAACACCCATCTCAACTTTTCACATTCTCCATTTCCAGCACCACCATCCACCATCCTTTATGACCCGACCTTCATCTCCTCCTTTCCATTTCTCATCCACAATTTTGTTTTTTTTTAATAAAAAATATCCATTACAAAACAAACATACTTATCGTCTTCCTTAACAACAAGCTCATATCTTTCTCCTCCTAATGTACACATCAACTAAATTCATCTTCCATCATCACCACCCCCCTCACACCACAATAGAAAACACCATTCTTCCTCCATCACCACAATAGAAAATTGATCTCTCATTTCAAAAATCAACATTATTAATGAAACAAATTCATCTTATCAAACAAAGTCATCTTTGGACACACTCTTAATGAAACAATTCATCTTACCTTAAATTCGTTTTGGACCTCCACAAATTTGGCATGTATGTATTCCAATTGAAATTGTCTTTCAATGAGTGATTGGGATCCACATGTAACCATAGTATTAACAGATGCAAAGTCAACTTCAAACTCCTTTTCTATCTTCTGCCTTAATGCGTTGTCATATTGTATCACAAATTGTTGTAAGGTAGTGCTAGAATTAATGAATCCAACAAAAAAAACATTCATGCCTTCGCTTCTTTGTATGGCTGACATTCCAACCTAGAAATGACGTTTCAAATAACAGGGTACCTAATGATGTCTCTCATCATACAATGTAGGCAACCATTTGTTTGCATTCAAATCATACTTTTTAATAAAGTCCTTCCACCCTAACTCAAACTCATTAAAAGAGTGAGTCGTACACTAGTGTCTTTAATTCACTCTTTATAGGTTTGTAATGTGTGTATCCTTGCAATTTCTAAGGCCTTTTTTTCATGATGTGCCACAAACATCACTTAAGTTTTGTGTTAGGAAAAACTACTTGAATGGCGTTCAACATTGCCTTACACTAGTCAGTGACGATACCTTTAGGTGCCTTGTTAAACATGCATCGACACCAACACTGAAAATGTTAGACAAACGTAGTTGTGTCTTCAGCAGATGCAAGATTGTAACCTAACAAAATGGACTACCCATGGTGATTGACACCCACAAAAGGAGCAAATGACATGTCGTATTTGTTGGTTAAGTAAGTGGTGTCAAATGACACAACATCACCAAAATCTTGACATGTCGCTCGACTCCTTGCATCGGCCCAAAAAACATTGCATATTTGGTTACTTTTCGTCCATGTCTATATCGAAAAAGAATTCGTTGTTCAATTCCCGCATTTGTGAAAAGTGTCGTAGAAATGCTTGGCCATCCCTATCGTTGCACAATGACCTTCTTTGTTAACCAATGTAGTTGCGAACATCCCGCTTAATAAAGTTAACGTTTTCATATCCACCAGATTCACAAACAAGTGACCGAAAACTTTTGTTGATCCAAACACCGACTTCGTTGGTAATGTCAATTGTTTGTCTCACATGCATATTAACTTTACGGTTGCCAGCCCAGCCCGTTATGGCCTGGTTCGTTTGTGGCCCGTCAAAAACGGGCCGAGCTGAACTGGTCCATCAAACAGAAATATGCCAACAATCATAACCTGTCGTGTATAGGACAAACTAACGAGGTGGACCGAGGTGGCTCGTCCACTTTTTTTCCTTTTCTTTAATTTTTTTAAATTTTTTTAATTTGTTTTTAATTTTTTAATTTTTAAAATTTGTTTATATTTACATATAAATTATTATTAAAGGCATATTTAATCAAATAAAATATTTTTCAAATTTTTAATTGATTAGTTAATGTTTTTAGGCTTAAATACTTTTTTCGTCCTCATTTTCGTAGTGTTTGTTGCGAATGATCCTCATGTTTACCAAATTTTAAAATGGTCCTCATTTTCATAATTCTTGTTGAATTTAGTTCTTTTGTGTGACGTTGTTTAAATCAATAATAGAACATTGTACATGTGACATTGTTTGTATTACGTTGAATTGTGGTTCATTTAGGTGTACAGTACAACTGCATTAATAACGTTAAAATTCAAATTTGGGGCAAACTGTGCAATTAGGGTTGACGCTGAAATTAGGGATTCTGGTGGGTGGGAGGCGATTTTTGCATCCCCGATTTTCAAAGGAAGCAATTAATGTCAATGGTTTGCGTATTGTTCATATGTTCCTAGCCGTAAGATTTGGCAATTGAGGAAACTACTTGATGTTCATTCTTGTAGCATGGAGTTCAAGATTAATATCCTTAAAGCAAAGTGGCTTAGTGAAACATTGGATCAGACTCTAATAGAGAATCCAAAGTTAAAGATAAATGGCGTATGACAAATGGCTTTAAGAAAATGGAATACACATGTGTCAATATCAACAGCTTGTAAAGCAAGGGCAATGGCTGCAGATATAGTAAATGGGTCATTTAAAGAGCAATATAAGAGAATCTACGACTACGCACATGAATTACTAAGATGTAATTCTAGATCTACTATAAAAATCAAAGTGGAAAATGATAATGATGAAGCAATTTTTCAGAGGTTTTACTCCTGCTTAAAAGCATGCATAGATTCCTTTGTGTCTTGTAGATCCATCATAGGTTTGGACAATTATTTTTTAAAAGAAAAATACGGGGGGGGGGGGGGGGGGTAGGGGGGTTGTTGAGTGTTGTGGGTAGGGATGTTAATGATCAGTTACTACCCTTAGCGTATGTTGTTGTCGAAGTTGAAAACAAAGAAACTTGGACATGGTTTTTAGATTGCTTATTGGTGATCTTGGAGGTGTTGACATGTGTGGGACAATGACATTTATGTCTGACCAACAAAAGGTATGTTTAATTTATCTTGAAGTACTTAATTTATCTTTAATTTTGCAAATATTAATAATCTCATCATTGCACAGGGATTAGTGCATGTCATCCACGACCTATTACCTACTACTGAGCATAGGTTTTGCATGAGATATCTGTATGCAAATTTCAGAAAAAGATTCTCTAGCCAGAAATTAAAGATACTTATGTGGAAGGCTGCTAGGGGCACACACGCAGCTTAGGAAAGAGTGATGTTAACAATTAAAGAGCTTAATATTGATGCTTACAGATACCTAATTGATGTACCTCCAAGTTATCTCTTCTTATAATACTTTTGTACAAATACCTGATTCATATACATCTTAATACTAACACTATTATTGATGCAGGTTCTGTTCTAAATCTAGATTTAGTGGTCGAGTCATATGTGACACAATTGTCAACAATATGAGTGAAGCATTTAATAGTGTCATTTTGGATGCTAGAGACAAACCCATAATCATAATGCTCGAGGAAATCAAAGTTTATTTAATGAATGTGGGCCACCAAGAGAAAAAAGTTTACAACTTTTGAAGGAAACATCTGCCTTAAGGTCCTTAATAAACTTGATAAGGAAAAAGAGTTAACCAAATATTGGATCCCAAGGTTATGTTTTTTTCTTTCTAACACATTCCACTTATTCTTGTATTGATATGTATACTAATTAACACATTTTTCCAGCTGGTCAAGAGACAAACTATTTGAAGTGAGGCACATATCCATGGTTGAAGATAAGTACACAGTCAATGTGGATGCTCAACATTGCAGCTGGAGAAAATGGCTTCTGACTGCTATCCCTTGCTGTCATGCTATTGCAACAATAAATTTCATCAATGTCAATACTGAGGACTTCATACCAATCTAGTTCAGGAGGTCCACCTACGAAGAAACATATCAATTCATCATCTGTCACGTAAATGGTTACGTCCTATGGGAAAGAACTCCCTACTCTGACGTCCACCCACCACATAAGAGGATTTTACTAGGAAGACCCAAGAAAAAAAGAAGGTTGGAAGAGTGGGGAGTTAAGGAAGGATAACACACAAATAAGCAAAGGTGGTCATAGAAAGAAATGTAGCATATGTTGTCTGATTGGCCATAACCAGAACAATTGAACAGAAAAATCTGTGGATGAGCAAACTACACCACTTGTTGAGGAAACTGCACCACATGCGCAAACTGCACCACATGCTGAGGATGTTGACCCTGCTGAAACTGCACCACATGTTGAAAGTCAAGCAACTCAGGCACCACAATCAGTGAATGAAAGTCAAGCAACACCACTAGCAGCACCAGACGAACCATGTCAGCAGTTTAGGATGAAATTGCAGATTAGGAGGTCATGCCCATGATTGTCTACGTCCTATTTATTTTTTGCATTTCTAATGTAGAATTGGATAACCTTAGGAGGAAATTATATGTATTTTAACTTTTGCCAAACTTCGCTGAATTTCACTTTTACCAAACTTTGTTCAATTTCAATTTTGCCAAACATAGTTCAATTTAACTTTTTCTAGGCTTACATCAATATCACTTAGTTCAATGCTCAAATACATATTTTATTTTCAAAGGGTTGGGACTAATATCAACATAACCACATTAATTCATTTCTTCATTTCACAATAGTACAAAACAGATTGGACTTTAAAATATTACACAAAACAACACTACAAAATATACAATAAGAATACAAGTGAACCTTATTACTAATTGCAACCTCTTCTCAGCAACCTTCAATCAATTCTCTAAATCATTAATCTGCCTCCTTTGTGTGATGATGATGACATCCCTTTCATCAACATCTTCTTCACACCATCATTTGAAGAAGTTACAACACACATTATTGGAACCACCACTCTATCAATCAATAAACCAAAAATTGCAACTAACTTTTTATTAACAAAAAAAAATTGACTGTACAATTAATCCCACCTTGTAATTGGGACAACCCCAAAATTTTATACCAATATTCTTTGGTGTTCTTGTCATCTTCAAAGTTGTCATCTCTCCATAGTTATAACTTGGGATTAATCAATTTCTCGTTGAACCACCAACATTGCAGGAAGTGCTACAACACGGTTGCCTCCAAGGATTAGAACCAGAGGTAAAGGAAGAAGATTGGGACCGTGACATACCTAGACAATAGGATTGCAGGAAGAAGATTACAGGAAGGCACCAACACGAATTGGGAATGGAGGAGGGAATATTGTCAAAATTTCTTCTGCCCAACAATTCATTTTCAAAACCTTAGCTCACCTATTTATCCCCAACTATCTAATTACTATAGTTGTACTGTACACGTAATATACCACAATTCAACGTAATACAAACATGTCATCTGTACAATGCTTCGTTACTAATTTAAACGGCGTCACACAAAAGAACTAAATTAAACAAGAACTACGAAATGAGGACCATTTTAAACATTTGACAAAAATGAGGACCATCTGCAACAAACAGTACGAAAAGGAGGACGAAAAGGTATTTAAGCCATGTTTTAATTAGATAAATTAAAATAATTATTAAATTTACATATTAAATTATTCCATTATAACTAATAATTGAAACTTAATTTGTAGGTGTTAATGATTTAAATTACATTACTATTATATATTTACACATTTAAAAATATAATATGAAAAATTAATCTTTTAATTGATTTTATTATATTTTTTTTAAAATGGGCCAACAAGCTAGGACGAGCTAGACAGGACGGGCAAAAACGAGCTGACGGGTTAAAATCTTCAACCCAACCTGTCCCTTTTAACATGGGTTGACGGGCTGGCACGTTGAGTCCAACCCGATTTGCCACCCCTAGTATTAGCCTTGACTTTTTTGGACTAATGTCGTGACTATGTTCAATAACAATGCTCTTTTTGTACCATTTTCCTTCCTTTTTTCCAACAATAATACCGGTTTGGCATTATTTTTTTTGGCTTGGTACGATCTTCAATTCTAGAGGAATGGAGGATACATAATTTCCTTCACGAGAACAAACTAGCTTTATGTAGTTTATTTCATTATTTGCTCCCCGTATCAAACTTTTTATCCTAATACCAAAGCCACTTTTTATAGCATAATTTCTGTAAAAATATTTGACTGCATCGAACGTATCAAAACACATATGCACTTTTGGAACAATGTCATATTCGTTGTCATTTTGTGCAATATCACTATTGATTTCTTCATTCACGTCATGTGCTGCTTCACTAACAAATTATTTAGCCAACAAAATATTATTAAGTGCAACAAAGGGTTCCATGACAATGTTTATATCGTGACCAAGGTGTTTGAAAATATAATTTATTAAACAATTTATTATTTGATTAAAAGAACAAACTTGTTGGATAATTTATAATTTTTGTGGTGAAAAAAGTTCATTAACCATTATTCAAACCCTAAATAACAGACACAATAAATCAGATCCCAATATTTAAAGATTCTAACACAATGACCCCAATATTTATGTAGATTTTGTGGCCATGGAACCGTAGGAGGGACTTGATGTAGAATAACAGGATTTGGACTCCTTCCTTAAAAAATACAATTCTTCAACAAAACTTATTCCAGGACCTGTAAGGAATGTCCAAGCTGCCATAATTAACCGTGATAGAGAAGACACACAAAGTACTCAAGAATTTGCACGAGATATTGTTGTTGCCACTTATGAGCGAGATTTTAAATCAAATCATTGGTTATGGCGGAGAAGTTCATTAAATTTCATGGTTGATTTTGTTAACAAATAATTAATTTGTTGTTATTTTGAATAAGGCATGAAATAGTCATTGAAACTATTATTGACAGGTCTTGTTAAGGACGAAAACATTAATAATGCTACCCAGTTAGGAAGTTGTAACAACACAACTATCTTTCCTTTTGTGGCATGTATTGTGAAACAATGGAACCCAAATGGCCTAGACGATATGCCAATATCTGTAAAGGTGTCACTCTAGAAAAAACATCTTATGTATTTAAAGCACATCGTTGAATTAATTTCTGCATTACTAACAACAGGATCCAAGTGCCACCGAATGGGCTAGTGTGCACCGAAAAGTCACACTTCATCTAGAATATTGAACAAATCTGAAAGTGGGAGCAATTTTTCTTTTAAACATCATAAATATAATTTCCCTAGTCAGATATTTCAATAACAAAATTAACATTATAACAATATACAACATTTCCTTTTGAACATAATGTTCCTTCTTTATAACAGGTTACAACTTTCAATCACAGAGATAAACTTTGCTACCTCAACATAATTGTCCGAAACATTGTCAAGGTATTGACTAAATTTTTATATCATTTTACCTAAATCATAACGATTCTTCAGTACGTTGTTCATTCATATGGAAATACATTTAATTGAAAAATAGATCTTCAAATCGAACATATGTGAACCGACAAATGAATTGGTCCAAGCCACACTGAAGCCTGTCATTCAGCCTCATCCGTCCACTCAGGATGTTCATAATGAGCTTGGTAAATGGTTGCCAATGTCAACAAATTTCACCACCACCTAACTTCTAACAAATAAATCGTAGTATTCAAGCACTTCTTGCTTGTGAATGTTTTCAACATCTAGTACCCAATCCCAAATGTATTGTTGCCTTATCTGTTATAGTTGTTCCTGCTAAACAAATATGCAAATTCTTACTCAATAGATGACATTCAAATAGAATATGTAAAACCTTACTTCTTTAACTTACTATAACTTACATTTGTGTAATTAGGCATGCTATTGCCATAAAATTTCTTTTCACCATCCCACAGCTCCATCATTTGAAGAACAAAAATACCACAATCATATCTACAACCACCCAAAATCAAATCATTTAAAATCCAAAAATTTTGAACAACAATGACACTAAAATAAGTTGAATAATATAAATGTAAACACTAACAAGTTAGGTTGAATCGAAGTTATGTCGCATTGGACTTCAAATTTTGATCCCTCGTCATCTTTACATTTCAACAACATCTTAAAAAGCAATTCCAAATTATGAACCTACCATGTCAACACAGCAATAATGAAACCAATCAAGTAAAGAATTATGAATACCTATAAAGAACGTATATTGCAAAATTGTAATGCTTACAATAGCATTGTCTATTCTTTTACGATTTTTGTTTGAATTCCCAATTGAATCCAACACAAACAACTTCTTCTGTTGATAGTTAACAACGTAGCACTACTAATGATCCTCATGCACCATTGGGGCAGACAACTGCATAACATAATTAATATTATCATAAACTTTGTGACTAATCAATACAAAAAATAAATAAATAACATAGGAATCTCACAACATCTGCAACCAAAATATCTTCTAACGAAATCAGTGTTGAACAAAATTAAGGCTCATATTCTTTCAATGTCCATTGTCGTCTCTTAACCTTCATCTTGCGTGAGTCGTGCAAGATATAAGTCTACATTCATAACGAACATTAGTTATTTGTAAGTAAGCTAAAGCTAATTCATTTATAACTAAACATTCTTTATACCGTATATAACAGATTGAAAGCTATTCTCTTCATATGATCATATTTTCGTCGTTCAAAGTACATCATTGTGCTTCCACCAAACAAAACATCCTACAAAAAATTATTTACAAATCATGCTAACAAAAACTTTAAACATTAAATACATCTTAAAAGATTTCTTATCATATTGTCAACCTTTTTTTCCTGAACTAAAACCTCAACACTCAGAGATACCTAAAATCTGCTCATTTATATTGGCCACTACCCTACAATTTTAAGTATGTTAGCTACAGATATATTTGTTTATTTAATCATTTCATAACATTAATAAACAAAACATTAGTAATACCTGTAAGGTACACCGAAATAAGTAACAATCTTATACAACTTCATGAAGTCAACTTCAAATGCATGAATTGATGGTTGTTTTGGAACTAGGAGTTAAAGCGCTGAAACATCGAATTCAGAGTTGAAATCAAAAGCTTTCCCAACATCGTCTTGATTCATTCTTTCAACAACAATTGGAGCCTTGTGACGAACTTCATCCTCATGGTCACCAACTTCAACCACAACCTCATCACCTCATTCTCCCTCTACGTCTTGCCTACCTTCTTCATCCCCAACATGACATCGAGACAATATTTCCTCACGCAATACCATCATGTGCTTCTTTATCTTCTGTAGGCCTCTTCTATAATTTCTCAACTTTTTTAACAAATCTTTCGTCGATGCCAAGTTTACATTGACATGCGATTTTTTGGACTGTGGTTCTTCACCAAGTTGCAACGCTATACGAATCATTTCATTTTCATGATCTTCTTCTCTCAACCTTCATTCCCAAAATATCTAAATGGACACAACATATAACAACTTACTATTAAAAAATAGTACATTTTTATAAAGCAAAAATTGTAGGAACTTTTACTTGGCTCTTTTGGAACAACTTCTCAATATGTTTTGACTTTAAGTGAACATCCGGTCAGGCCAATATTCTTAGAAACATTAACTATATATCTGATCCACACAAACAAAGTCTTTCTACACCCCATATCTACACCAAACAACATTGTATATTACATCATTTTAAATATTCTACAAATAACAAATAATCATTACATAAAGTACTATGTACGTGCAAAACTGTTACTGACCCGCTTAGGCAAATCTCCGTCTGCCTAAGTGCCAGAAATGCACGACTTAAACTCTTAACCAAATAACTATGAACTGCTTTACCCCAATTATAACTTAACAATCTGTCTATATGGTCTAAAACACTACAAGGAGTATTACTAACAGTTTTTGAATTCCTAGAAAAGTAAAGGATCACAAAACAAACAAAAATATACAAACGAAATGCATTATCAACGTCATCAAAGTCACTTTGTACCACACTCTTAATCATTTCAATAACATTTTCAATTGTTAATAATTTGTCTTTCATAAGTGAACCCACCACCTCACAAACATTTTTAACAAATTCAACATCTAACCTAAAAATGCCCAATCCTAAAGACATGCAAATGTCAGCACAACTGAATGGAATAGATCGTTTCATCACATGAAACGATTCGTGAGCAGGTAACCAACGCTTCAACATCTCCAACAAAAGAGGGTTACATATCTGTAATGGTTTTCCTATGTGCAAACACCATTTGAATGGTGTATTCTCAATCCTTACACGATGGCTATCCAAGATTAATCCATTTATTTCGACAATGCACTTTGTGTAACAAAATGTACGCAACCGAGCCTAATAATCAATGAAATGCCAAAAATTAATATTTCATTTTACTTTTAACACAAATAATCCCAACAAAATATACAAATAACATCATGCCAATACCTTCTCATTACATCGTAATTTACCAGTCATAACGTTTTCATATGCTAGTACTGCAAAAAAAATAGCCTTCAATGTGATTGTACAAAATAGTAACACAAAGCAAAACACATTTTTTACACAACACACAATAACACCACTAAATTAGAACCAATGAAAACCAATGCCCTTCCGGTGAAACACCACAAATTGCACAGGCCCTTCTCCTGAATCCCCATAAATTTCACAACCATCAACTAAATGACCACAAAATTTGAATCAAAACAACAACACACAAGCATCAAAATTCGAAAATCCCCAAATGTGCTTTGTTCAAAAATTTTCTTTCGCCTAAAGCCCCACAATCTAGAACACCACAATAGGAAACTACACATATGGCCACTACAAATGCACATAAAACTGGGGAGAACACAACCAAATCACTTAAACAAACTTCCATCAAAAACGAAAAAAAAAACAAGTTTTTTCCCCCAAAGCTCAAAACTTTACCAAAAAAAAATTAATGATGAATGAAGACGGTGGGAAAAAAAGGTGTAACAGAATCACAACAAACTTACAATAAAACGGTGTGGACAAATGTTCGTAAGGAACAATGGAAGTGGCTTCCGGTGGTTGCCGTTGAGGACTTCTCGTCACCATTATCTCCTCTAATCCAAACAAAGTGTTTCTTTGCTTCTCTCTGTCCAACAATTCTTTCCCTCTATTATTTGCTTTTGTGTCGTTTGTCTTTGCTTAAAAACTTTTCCAACTCCCACACGTGCACCACTTACTTTCATTAAATAAAAATTTATTTAAAAATTAAAACTATCATGCCACGTCATTAATGTAAAATCTGAGTACAAAAAAGTATGTCTGAATATATTTTCGTCTAGTTTAGGGCCATACAATTACTTATACAATTTAATGGGAGACAATAACTACAAAAAGTAGCGCGTTGGTGTTGGATTATGTTCGAAGATGTATGTTTATCACGCGTGGAATGCACGCGCACGAGAAGGGAAGAGTGAAGTTTGAAATTAAACTAGGCAAAATTAAGTAAAGAGAAGAAAAGAAGGGTTTGGTTTGCGTTGTGGTTGGTGGTCACTGATCTTGCTTGAGTGGGTTATTATGAAGTCGTATAGATTGTCAGAACTGGACGACACTGAGCTTCGTAGCCTAATTGCTCGTCCTCGTATCGATTTCACTTCTGTTTTCTCTCTGGTCTGCCCCTCTCCGTCCCTTCACACTTTCCCTCTTTCTCACCGTCGTTTTCAATCTCTCGTACTTATCTTTGCAGGTCAACCCCATTCTTGACCATGTTCGACAAAGAGGCGATGCTGCTGTCAAAGAGTGAGTTCCTGCTTCTTTGTTCTTTGCTCTTTGCTCTTTTCATTCCTCTTTGTCACTCTCGTTACCATCATTTTCAACTTCTTACAATTCTTTCCGTATTTCTGTAGATATACTTTGAGATTCGACAAAGTTCAATTGGATGACATTGTTCAACTTGTCGCCGACCTTCCAGATCCACTGGTATTTTTGTTGTTTGTTCCTATCACCGTTCCGTTATTTGTTTGAAGTATCCAAGTTATTAAATTTTGACTTTGTGCATTGCATTTCATTGCAGCTTGATGCGCATGTTAAGGAAGCTTTCGATATCGCCTACAGCAATATATATGCCTTTCATGCTGCTCAGAGGACTCCAGAAACAAATGTTGAGAACATCAAAGTATGATAATATCTTATTCCTAACGTATTCACTTTTCATTAGTGGACATTGGTGTTTCTTCTTTTCTGAAACTTCTTTTTGAGTAGGTTCTGGTAGGATTATCTTGCCAGGAGATAATTCGAGCTCTAACAAAATAAAATACCTTCTGAAATAAACTTCATGTCCGTCTGTCTGTCTGTCTTATGTTAGTATTTTGAGTTTTCTGAAAATGTCAGGGAGTCCAATGCAAGCGAGTTTCAAGAAGTATTAATACTGTGGGCCTTTATGTTCCAGGGGGAACTGCTGTACTACCTTCAACAGCCCTGATGCTTTCAGTTGTAAGTTAAATTTATTTATAATTAGTTTATGTATTGTTCTCCATCCTATATTGGCATCGGGATTGTTGATAATAATCATCATCATCTTCTTATCAGATTTTATTAATCTTTGATTGTTTTATTTATATGCCAGCCTGCACAGATTGCTGGATGTAAAACTGTCGTTCTTGCTACTCCTCCAGCTCAGGATGGCACTATATGCAAGGTACTCATCTGTATTGTATGAAAACATATTTAAGGTTAGTATCTTTTCTGACCAATGTTGTTCTCTGCAGGAGGTAGTGTATTGTGCAAAGAAGGCAGGGGTTACTCACATCCTCAAAGCTGGAGGAGCTCAGGTTTAAAGCATGATAAAATTTCACCCTTGTCTTATCTGTTTCAATAGTTTGAAATTAATGTCCTTATGTTTAATTTAATTTTATGTTTGTGTACTTGTACTAATGATTAAATAATCATTAATATGACATTGTTTGACACTGTAGGCCATATCTGCCATGGCTTGGGGAACTGAAACTTGTCCCAAGGTAGATCCGCGTTTCTCATTAATCTCATTTGTTTTTTTGTTGAATTTCCGTTCATTTATTGTTTATAGCTATTAGATTGAGCTCATTTCTTTTCTTACTATTGCATGTTATCGTATTTGGATTTGATTTACTTAATTTTTTTATATCTGATAAGGAGCTGAGA
This sequence comes from Vigna unguiculata, assembly GCF_037176805.1. Classification (NCBI taxonomy): domain Eukaryota; kingdom Viridiplantae; phylum Streptophyta; class Magnoliopsida; order Fabales; family Fabaceae; genus Vigna; species Vigna unguiculata. The sequence continues at coordinate 14,338,555 of NC_140794.1, read as the reverse complement.
CCTCCTGTTAGGTATGTCTACACTAAGCAAAATAGGAGGGACACAAGGGATGATGCCGTTTATAATTGTAACAGAAATAACTAATAGCTAACTACAGTAAGTTGGTTGTTGATCAGGTAAATATTATAAAAAGGGGGACAGAGTTAGGGAGGGGTATCGTAATTGGTCATTGTTGGGGAGAGTACAGATGTCTTGAAAACCTGTAATTCAGTTTCCGAGCAAGTAATAAAGAATCTCTCTTCATTTTCTGATCCAGTTCGTATATTTTATTCTGTTTTAGCGAGGTAAAGCCCTTATATTCTTGAATTCCCCCCACTACCTCTGATAGGCTGACCGTCTTAATGTATTCTTTAATTATTGAATTATATATAGAATGGGTACTATGAAAAAGAGGGTATTTACAATTTAATCAGACCTATAAAGAACCTAGTTTAATCTTACTCTCGCAAACCTTTTTTCTTTTTTGCATACCAGAAAGCTTTTTACAAATCTATTTTAAACACAAGAAAACATAACATGAAAACAAAAAACTTTTGGATTGTTGAATAAAAAAATGATATAAGAAAAACAACGGAACCATAGTAGTATTTTAAAGTAGTTTCACAAAGAGAAAAAAAGTTGGTTTGTTTAAAAACGCTATAACCAACTGTGGTATTATGTTAGAATTTGCTCATATTCAAGATTTATAGGATCTTTTAAATGTACTGTCTAATTTGTAAAGAGTCCAGAACATTATTTGAAATTTCTCCGTTTATTTTGTAACCGAAAAATTTAAATACATCATAGTTCTAAAGTAGTATTTTAAAGTAGTTTCAGACAGAAAAAAAGTTGGTTTGTTTTAAAACCAACTTGGGTATTATGTTATAATTTGCTCATATTCCAGATTTATAGGATCTACTAAATGTAATGTGTAATTTGTAAAGAGTCCAGAACATTATATGAAATTTCTCCATTTATTTTGTAACCCAAAAATTTAAATACGTCATAGTTTTAATCTTTTTCATGATTTCTGATTTTGAGTTTTGTGATAATGCTTTTGTAGGTTGAGAAGATTTTTGGCCCGGGAAACCAATATGTCACAGCTGCAAAAATGATTCTGCAAGTGAGCTGTGAAGCGCTGTTTTTTTCTATTATATATAGTGCTTTACTCTTCAGATCTTATAGTTCTTCCTGCTTTGCATTACTGCTCAAAATCTTCTGCAGAACAGTGAAGCCATGGTTTCAATAGACTTGCCAGCCGGTCCATCCGAAGTTTTAGTTATTGCTGACAAGCATGCGATACCTCGTCATGTAGCTGCCGATTTGCTTTCCCAGGTTTAGTTAGCTCTAAATGTTTCTATATAGTAAATATGGTAAATGAGAGGCTATCTACACTCATAGTGAGAATTGATTATCTGTTTTTTTTTACTCTCTTAGCAAGGTATCTCATGCTCTTGTAATTTATTTAGTTATAACTAATTCTAATTTCTTGAAGCTTTTTTTTTTCTGCATTATGATGTTAATTATTCCAAAACACAATTCAGTATGAATAATGATGTCTGGTAGAAAAGAGACTTGCTGTTGTCTTCTAGATTATTCTGTAAAAGATGTTTAGGATGTGGTTGTCAATCATATAGGGACCTAGGTGTTTTCACTCAGCCATATGGTATTTGTCTTCAGACTTTAACATATATAAAATAGATTTGCTGAAAGCTCACCCTGAAGCATTTTTCTGAGACACTTCCGCCCAAGTTGGTATCAAAGTTTGTCTCCAGCAGCTGGAGGCCAGTGTCAATTTCTCCAGTGACTACCAGATCTGGATCACCTCAAGTGAGACACAATTGTGGTCGTCGTGAAGGCAAAATCCACTACACCCGTGTTCATGCACAGCTTCTTTACACGGTCTAGTCACCGGCGTATAGTTCACACACTGCATCCACTACACCCGCGTTCATGCACAGCTTCCTTACACGGTCTAGTCACCGGCGTATAGTTCACACACTGCCCGCGGGTGACCACAACAGAACCGCATCCCTCCAGCTGCCTTGTTGCCTTCTTCCGGCCGTACAGTCTTCCACTATTGGGGACCCTTTGAACCTTTAAAACATGTAGCTCCTTTTGGAAGAAGACTAATAGTATCTATGCTAATGATATTCAACAGCTCTTAGTTTTCCAATAAATTAGCATCTCTTAAACAGATCTCTTTTACAGCGGAAGCTTAGGGGGTTGAGGAACTGAAAATGTTCCTTGAAACTGATTTACTTGAAGAAATTAAGAAGTTAGACAAGATGTACGTAATGATGGTTCTTCATGCTTTGAATCCAGAATTTGATCATGAATATATCAAGTTCTTATTAGTCAGGAAGTTCCTTCAATGGAGAGCTTGATAGCAAGACTTTCTCCTGTTCCAACCCCTAAAAGTGGAAGTCTTCTTGTTCCTGTTGAATCTTTTGTAATGTTATTCACACAGGGAAGAGAGGGTTGCAGTAAGAGAGAACGTTGTGGTCGAAGTGAATGTCCTTAATGATCAAACGGTAAGACTTTGGGACATATTCAAGAGTAATGCTATTCTTTGTATGGTTTTCCTAACAAAGTAGCAACTGTCTCCCGGATTGACAGAGTTGAACCAAAGTTTTTTATGAAGAATGTCATAAATATCTGAGATTAAAAACAGCCTAGCACAATTTCCCGCAACTCTATCATTTAAAAAAGTAGCATTTCTTAATCTGTGAAAGTCAGAATCTATGGACAATTGATACAGTTATTTTTAACCATTAACCATATCTTTGGTTACTCTTTGTATTGTTTTTCCTAACAAAGTAGCAAATGTCCTCCCGGATGGAGAGTTTAAATTAATCGTTTTTGTGAAGAATATCATAAATATTTTAGATTAAAAACAGCCTAGCTCAATTTTCAACCCTATCATTTCAACAACTTGCATTTTTTAATCTGTGAAAGTCAATTTAGGTATTTCTAATCATTAACCATATCTATGGAAATAAGTCCTTGTTCTCTTCTGATTCCTCACTGTATCGTAAGCAAAGTTGCTTCTCATGTACGTAATGATGGTTCTCATGGAGTATGACAAATCTCTCTTTCTTCCTCATTGAACTTAGAATCTCTACTTGTTTAAACCGTCCTTAGACTAATCTCTTTTAGTTGATTAACTAAGTCATTAAATTACTCTTTAAAATTTGATGCAATTCTTCTGTAGTACAAGCATGCTACAGGTCGGCTGATTGACATATATCATGAATCCAGAGGACTATATTTTCTTGAAAACAGCTCTTCCGCCGTGTCTTCTTTATCCAAACTCGCATGATAAATTGGGTCATCTACACTTATCAAAATCGGAGAAAATCGATCTTGAATTTAACACACCTCAAGTCTTGTAGTATAAGTTAGATCTTCTTTTCATAAGAAATATGAAACAAGATGTAGTTTAGCTTTTTCCTCCATTGACTTCCAATCACATTACATTGCATCTTTTGGGTTTATATATTTTGTTACATTCATTGATAAATATTCCATATAAACTTGGGTTTATTTAATCAACGGTCGATATGAACATTTTTTTTTTCATGTCTTTTCGTCATGAAATTAAATCTGAATTTGACAAAACGATCAGAATTCTTAGAAAGTGACACTGCCAAAGAATATTTTCGTTATGCTCTTCGCTTTTAAGCACATATGGTGTTTTGTATCAATCTCATAGTGTTTTGTATCAATCTATTTGTCCCCAAGTGTCTCCCCAAAAGAAAAAATAGATTACAAGGTGATATCGCCAAAAGAAAAAATAGACTACTAGGATATCGCCTAAAGAAAAAATAGGCATTTAGTTAAAAATACATACCGCTAGTGTAATTTAGCCTTTTCCACCATCATTTAGACATTTAGGGTCCAAATCGCATTACATCTTTTGGGTTTATATATTTTGTTACATCCATTGATAATTACTCCAATGAACATGGGTTATTTAATTGAAATGATCTGAAATTTTGTTTATTTACATGTCTTCTTCCTTAATTGCCGTATGGTTTACAATTTGAAAAATATGGAAAGACAAACATGTCTTTTGGTTAGGTACAGAGACAAGCACATTATATGCTTATCAATACTAGCAAGCATTTACACTTAAACAAGATATATTTTGTATTTATTCACCGGCCTAAGAACTTTTTGTCCCTTCTATATAATGCTGATGTGTCTGTAACTACTGTACGATTTTCAGGCTGAGCATGGCCCTGATAGTCAGGTTGTGCTTGTGATTGCTGGTGAAGGCGTGGATTTGAATGCTATAGAGGAGGAACTCAGCAAGCAGTGCCAGAGTCTACCAAGAGGAGAGTTCGCTGCTAAAGCCCTGACCCACAGTTTTATTGTTCATGCACATGATATGCTTGAGGTCAGTAGTGTTGCCCAAGTTCATCCATGTATTCTCAGTTCCACTAAAAACAAAGTGAAGAGCAAGAGAGAAAACAAGTTGTCCGTAGAAATTAACACAGATGTTAGGCTTATCTATGCCTATGTTTTTATATATGTGCTTCGGTAGTTGACACAACTTTGTATGCTTAATCCTGTTTTCATAAAATGCTGTAGCATTATCTCTTCATATGCCATAATTCATAACTTCGTTATCCTTGAATTTACAATGTTTACTTAAATGCTAATTCCTCTTGTTAGTTTGGTTTCAATCAACATCTTTATTACGTCTTTGCTGGTTTTTCAGAACCTGTTGTTTCTTTTTCATGTTGCAGTCAATCAATTTCTCAAACTTATATGCACCTGAGCATCTAATTGTCAATGTGAAGGATGCAGAGAAGTGGGAGGGTTTTATTCAGAATGCAGGTATGGCTTTGTCATATCGTTAGTTGCTCTTATGATGGGGGTTTCGGAGATGACTTTGTTGCTAGTCGTATGTATTATATCTGCACTCTCATATATTGCTCAGAATTGAACTTGGTGCCAATTGCAAACATCTTCCTTTTTCTTAAAAGAACTGTCTAGCCAACGTAGATGTAATTTTGAACATGTATTAGGCGCTTTGATGTTTTTTCCTTGACCTTTAGATTCAAGATCTAGCTTTAAGTGCCTGTTTGTTGCCTCTGCAGGGTCTGTATTTTTAGGGCCGTGGACACCTGAGAGCGTTGGTGATTATGCAAGTGGGACAAATCATGTCCTTCCCACTTATGGTTATGCAAGGATGTATGGTGGTGTTTCATTGGATTCTTTCTTGAAATACATAACAGTGCAATCTCTCACAGAAGAAGGCCTCAGAAAACTTGGGCCATATGTAGCAACCATGGCAGAAGTTGAAGGTCTCGATGCCCACAAGCTGGCAGTTACCCTAAGACTTAAGGACATAGAAGGCAGGCAGGTTTCATCATGACATGATAATTTACGGTAAGCCTACTATCAGTTTCTTTATTATTTGTCTTACATAAAATTAGTACAGAAGCAATTGCCATTTTAAGTCATGTAACCATAATGGGTATTGAAATTTTAAATTTTGGTGAAAATTGATTTTTTTTATAGAGTCGTCGTTGAGTTTCTGGAGGGATCGTATGGGAGAAAGTGAACTGTGCTCAAGAGCTTTGATACCATATTTGAAAGCTAGAATTCAGAGAAACTGAAGTGAAAAAACGTTGGACCATGGTTTTCTGTTAAGGATGATGGGTAAAAGTTTTGGCAAGTCCTAATGTGAAGGGAATGATGACCAAATAAAGAAACATCCAATATGTAGTAGCGAGTTAAACAGCCGTTCATGGTAACTCACATATTTTAAAGACATTTCCTTGAGTTATAGAAATTTAAAATAATATACAGGAGACAAAGGCAAAAATTCATGAAAGCAGGGGCATTATTGAGCACGTAAGCTAGAACATTATAACTATGCATGAAATATCATCATAGCAAGCTAGAACATTATAACTATGCATGAAATATCATCATAGCTTCCTAGAGATTTAGCTTCTTTAATTAACTTCTTAGATGCTTTTTCCGCACCGTCCACATTCTTGATACAGTCACAAGCCTCTTGATTTGTCATCACCTGCGATACAGGGGCCAGTTCTGTTTCTCATGATCAAGGTTCTTACATGTCATTTCGTTATTGCATGTAATTGCATGATTTAATATATTTGTATTTTTACTTGATCTGGATTGAACGAAAATAAAATTCATGTATAAATACAGAAAATAAATTTCTCCACATATAAGAAATTTAAAAATACAGATGACATGGTTCTCGTGTGTGATTAAGGGAAGAAAAATGAACTATAAGGACCGAAGAAACCTAGGGTTGTTTCCTACTGTTCAGACCATGTTGCTGGAGCTAAGTGTAAAGTCGGTAAATATGAAAATTCTAGAATTTGGTTTGGCACCAATGAGCACATACAGAATTGTATGTTTCGGTATGATATAGGTTAATTTTTGACCATAAAAATATGCAAATGAACTTGGCATGACATGCTATGTATTTCATTTCACCATACTTCCATGTTTCTTCTTGTCCCTAAACTAATTTTTTGACCATTTGCTTAGTAATCTCACTCAGTTATTCTACAATGAATTAGCAATTGATTAGAAATATGAAATTATTCCTCTTTTCAATATTTCTTATCCTTTATATTTTTGGCTTTGCATCTAACTTTATATTTCTTTAAAGGTTTAAAATTGTAGAGTTTAGGTTTATGCTTGCTCTACTTCAGCCAAAGTGTGTTCATCTGTAATTATAAGATGCATGCAATATTCTCGTACCTTCCACACACCATCACTTGCCAAAATAATGAATTCAGTGTCTTCATCAATCTTCTCAATGGTCACATCCGGTTCTGCCGTAATGTGCTTCTTTAGTTTTCCATCTCCAAATGCCCTTGTCATTGCTAATTGTCCATCCACTCTTGGAACATTCCCTGATTAAGTCATTTTTGGCAATTTAGATACATTCCCTGATTAAGTCATTTTGGCAATTTAGATAATGTTCAGTACTGGCAATTCAGATAATGTTCACGAAGGGAAATATAAATAAAATCAAATGAGAAGAAAGGCCAAAAGGTAGGTGAAAAAAATTATAGGATGTCTATATTATAACCCTAGAAACATAAAGTCACTGGTGAATGCACCAAAAGTAGGAAAAAGGGGGTCTCACAGTGACAATTTTGAGCAAGAAAAGTTTAGGGCGAGGGAAGGCTTGTCCATTTGGAGGACAGGGTAAGCTACTAACGTTAACAGATATTTTCAGTGAGATTACATTAACATGACATGGAACAAATCAAATGTTGGATTCCTAAATTAGATCAAATTGTGCAGTTGACATAACATGTTGAGCCTCACGCATGCATGTTTAGTCTACATGATCCTACAAGTTATAGGAATTACATTACGTGATTGGATGTTGCAAAATAGTGCAGTAGAGTAATCTTGTACGATAATTAATAAGCTGTAGTTTGGTAGTAGGCACTGCTGTGCATACGGAGGCATGGTATATTGAAAATTCATATTAGCAATATTTGACAAATAGATGCAGCCTATGACTAGAAATAGGGCAAGCATATCAGGCAGACAATTGCGGGTTATCAAGCATTAATACTAAAGGATACGTGTAGAGATAGATTTTATCCTTTAAAAGCATGTATCATCATTATACTAGTGATACTGTTCTCATACTAGTAATATTGTTCTCATGTACAAGATAGAAAAAATGTTCTATATTGGCACTATAAAGAAGATGTATATGTTAACGATTAAATTTTAAAATTTAAATATCAGTTATCAAGTTCCAGAATTAAATTTCTAATATTTTAATTTTTGCCCTGAAGTAGTTTTTGGCTATTCAAAAACTAACTTATTTTCTTGGATGAGCAAAAAAGTTGAAGTTTTAAGTCTATAGATATTGATGAATTTATTTCATCATTACCAGGTCTCTTGGACACAAAACCTCCTCTGCTCTCAACAAGAGCTTTTTCCTTCTCTGGATCATGGTCCACAGTAAGTGGGTTTGCTCGACCATTTTTGCATGATATTGCTCTAGAATCACCAACATTGGCTACCAGTAGCTTTACTCCATTGACTAATATTGCTGCAACTGCTGTTGATCCTCCACGTGAATCAGCTACGTTTTCTAAAACCTCATCATCCGTTGCTTTGCATGCTTTCTTAATAGCTTGCACTGGATTTTCCCAGAAACCAGGCTATTGATGCATGATTAAGAAAACAAATATTAGTGAGAATAATAATGGTGTGGACTGAAATATAACAGTTACTAAAGGATATACCTCACTCAGTATATTTTCGAATAGATGGTTTCGCAAGTATTTTGCAACTTCATGACCGGAGTGACCATCAAATATTGCATACAATCCTAAGTCATAACCATCGAGATTCCTATGTTGAGCGAAAATATAGTCTTCCATACCATGGTTCATCTGTCCTTGTATTAAGTGATATCCATGGATGAAATGTCGAGTTGAAGGGTTATTTTTTTCATCCGAGTATCTTGTGACCATACCCTTGTGAGGTTGCTCCTGTGTTTAACAAATTTCAAGCTTTCCTATGTTAGATTGTGATGATAAAATCCCTGTCTTTTACCCATGATCATTTGATTTTGGTGAGAGCATGCATGGGAATGAAGTTTTGTAGAGAACGAGAAGCTAAAATGGTTAACCATAGGCTCAAGATGCAAAAGCTATTTCTCATAATCTGTTGACTGATAAAAATCAAGTAGATACCTAACCTATTTTAATGATTGTACTTGAAAGCAATTGTAAAATTCCCACAAGAGCTTGAAACAATTATGCAGAAAATATAAATAGCTTGAAACGATTATGTAAGCACAAAACTTAAACAGCTTGCTTATGTAACAAGAAGCTGGAATAAATCACCATAGTCCAAGAATCATGGTAGAAATCTGGCGTGATACGATGGATAACCTGCTGCTTACATTGATGTTCTTTAGAGACATTTCCAGAAAAAAGTTGTATGAATAAATATCATGACAGGATATCATCGGATAAAGATAGGATACCTCTGTAGTATTTGGACCTTTATCTTCTGGTAAGTAGTCTGCATTATCTTGATAGTCATCCACTGCATCATATTCTCCTCCTGCTTTTTCTTTGATCATGTACTTACCAATAACATTTTTATCTTCATCTTCATTATAGTTTTCTTCTCTAATAGTGTTACCCTCTGGCTGCTGTTAAATGCAAAGTAAAAATTTGCTGGCAAAGATAATGAAGGTGCACCACAAACGAAATCAATCAATCACAATACTAGGGTTTTTAGGATACTCCTAATAATTTATCTTAAAGAGAAACTTTGTTCAGACCAACAAAATAAGTAATGGACAGCTAGGGGATAAATACAGGTGACAAAATATAGGATGATGATCTGAAAATGCAGTATAAGCTTTTGAAATAATATATGGTTGGGACATACTCCAACATCATGCTTTCTTTATGTTACAACTAATCTAAATGAGTTATGATTGAAGTTCTAAATTGAAATTTAATACTTATTAAGAGGGCGCTAGTATTCTATAACATGCATTTAAGTCACATTAAATCGATTGAGTTATACTTGATTTGATGTATGAAGTGTTTTGAATGTTTGTTGACATGATGTATTAAGTTTGAAGAAAATCCATAGCTGAAGATAAATAAAAAAGTATTATATTTATAATTTTCATAGTTAATATTTATAGTATTAATAGTTATTGAAGGATTTGGTATATTGGTTGCACGTGTGCGTGTATATATAATATAATATTATATTATATTATAGATGAGAATGCACAGAACGAGAATGAAAGAGGATAACCTTTCTTTCAAAAGAGTCTACATAGCTTCCTCTTCTTGATATTCTCTTCTAATTGAAAAGGAATTATATCAGAACATTGGTACTAACTGTGTCCTAAATTCAGGGGAGGTTTAAAATCCTGAGTGTCCTTGCACCAAAGAACTATACGTTTCAAATGATATATGTAGACAATAAAAATGATTAAAAATAATGAATAATTATAACTAAAAGGACTAAGTATTTAAAATTTAAATACCTTTTTTTCTTCAAACACATCCAAACAATGCTATACGATAAATAAAAGTTGCTTGATATACCTTGAATGCAGAAGGATGTCCATCACTAATCAAGGATGACTTTCTTTTATGCAAGTTAGATTTGGCCTGCTCAAGACAAAACAAAAAAAAAATGTCAAGCCAGAACATGTTATGATGCTTCATAAATATTTATTTGGATTGTACTAAATAAAATTTGAGCTTTTGTTTAAGAAAAAGTTACATAAGTATTGCATAAAATAACGATTTAGAACACATGAAGTTTTGTATGTGTGTGACGGAAGAGGTTTGAGTTCATCCAACATCACATGGATATGCGTTATGTCTCCAACTTTAGATGGATAAAGAGACATAATTTTCCCCGTCACATAAATGCAATATTACTTTTGTAATTTGTTTTTTTTTACTGTATTTACTTAATTCTTTTACAGCCATCCCATAAAAATATCTAGATTTTCTTTAGATAAAGTTTTGGTTGGAAATAAATGGAAGGGAGGAAATAGTTTCTTTTAGAAATAACTTTCAAATATTTTGAATGGATAAAACTAAAACCCTGTCCGTTGCTTCCATTCTCCAACAAATAATTACATTCTTTCTTCTGTTTCAAATATAAGTCTCCTTCCTCTCTCTTTCACATCTTAAATGATGTGGATGTCTTTCACAGAAGACAAGCTCCAAGTTAAGTCTCCTATTAAAGTCTCATGTTTTGAATCTCCATATTCACTTTCACATAATCTTGGACTTTTTAACTGCATATAATCTGCTGTTGACTTAACCCATGATGAATATACAGATACATGCTTCATCCTTTACCAGTAGAATTACGAAAATATAGAGGGGGTGTTTACTTACATACTAAGTCACCTCTTGCATGAAATCAGCTTACGTACGTACCTTCATCATATTTGTTTGAGGCATGACTTTGTCTTTTGCTGAGTTCAGATTTCAGAAGTTGAGGAATAACAATGGCTGTTGTTGAGACCGAGAAAGAAACAGAAGCATGGTAAGCAATAGGTGATACTGGTATATGTATATATTTCTGAAACACCATGTGCAAGTGTCCTTGCTGGGAATGGAAGGACACGTGGCTTAAGAATGCATGGGGTAGTGTCATTCACCGCTAGTTCTGTTTGTTTTGGCATACTTCACAATAATCTATTTCATTTCATTCTAGCTTTTACTTCTCCAGAAGGAACCACATTCGTTACTCTATTGCCAACAGATTTAAAAAAAATAAAAAAAAAATTCATAGCTTCATTTTACTTTTCCAGACATTATAGCTTCAGAGTATCATAACTTTCCTCAAAATGAATACTATTAACTAAAAATGCTTTTTACAACCTTATAACGAGGAATGTTTTTCCTGAACATATCTGAAAAACTTGTTTGGTTAAACTTAAGTTGATTTTTAATTTAAAACAAAGCAAATAACAATTATATTTAAAAAAAATTAAGTAAAATAATTAAAACAATTATATTTCAATAGAATAATTAAGTAAAATAATTAAAGTTCATACAATTTAAATATTTTGTCTTTTCATCCGATATCTGACTTATTCGTTTAGAGTAGGGGTCTTAGGACCTGATCTGGCGAGTCGTCTCTCAAACTCGCTTAAAATACGTGGGACCGATTTAGAAGTTGAATTGCAAGTTCGTCACAATCTGACATGTAATGGCCCGTGGTCTACACGGGCTGGTCCGTGGTCTGCGGCCATAAACTTAAGTTAAAGTTAATAAGTTAGTGTACTGCTGCAGAGAGTGAGAGAGAGAGACCAAATCCGCTCCTCCTCCTTTCCTCACTTTCATCACTAAATAGTGAACTGAGCACACCATTGACCAACCAACCAATTGATGCTGCTGACCAAGCCATTGACTGTCAGCGCCGCTGTCACAGACCGCATTACTGTCGATTGACGGTCTCTCCCACCATTCACGGTCTGCTGCCGCAGGCTCGCAGCCACTCACGACCAGTGCCGTTGCCATAGAGTCGCAGTCTCACAACACAACCACTCACGACTGTCATTGTTTTCCTCCCAACCATTGACGATCATTGCATCGCAAGCCAGAGGAGCGCCACCACTCACGAGCTCATGCAACGCTGCGATTGTTTCCTTTCCCCCAGCCATTTGACGTTGCGTCGCTGCCGTTGAACGTTTCCTCCCAGCCATTGACGCAACCGCACCGCAAGCCAGAGGAGCAACCACCCATCTTGATTTTGGCCAACCATTGACGAACACGAACCACGTCTGCATCTGTCCTCTCGTCGACCAGTTTCTTCACGATTATTCACACAGGTTTTGAGTCTTTTCTTCAATTTCATTTTCATTGCTTTGTATGAATCTGCAATAGCTTGTATTGTTGCTGAATTGATTTGCTATTGAAATTGGGTTCGTTTGAAATGTGTGTTCCTGTTGAATTGTGTGTTGTCGCTAATTGTGTATTGTTGTTGCTCTGCTGAATTGGTTTATTGTTTGAAATTTATTTTGTTGTTGCTGTGTGTTGTTGCTGCTCAATTGGTGGCTGTTGTTACAACAATCATGTTTATTGCTGGTTGCTGCTGATTTGATTTGGTAACGTGTGTATTGTATCGAGAAATTGATTTGGGATTAATTTAGAAAAAAGAATGGCCGATAAGGATGATGTTAATATACCTCTTTGTGAAAATTAAATTGAGGAAGATGATACTAAAAAAAAGTCTGAAACAATAGACTACCACCATGAAGATGTTTCTTGGACTGTTTTTATTTGAACTTTGTTTATTGGATTATTTTCATGTTTTAAGACTATGGATTCTTTTACATTGTTTATTGCACTTGATATGATGTCCGGTACTTGTTTATTACATTCGTTTTGATGCTCCAAGACTTCATTTTATGGAGTGTTTTTTGTGTTGTTTATTGTACTTGTCCAGGTTTTGGTTTATTGCACTGTGATAATGCTCCAGGATTTCTTTTCATTGCAATGTTTTTATGCTGTAGGACTGTTTTAAAATGCTCAGGAAGTGCTTTTAAGTTAAAAAATAAAAAAATGTCCCAACTATGCGGGCTGGTGCACAGCCGCAGGCCAAGCGATGTAAGCCCACATAAAATGTGGATGTGTGGGCCGGGCTAAACGGACAGCCAGCCTGCCCGTCCGCATCGCCATCCCTGGTTTGAATCCTTAATATTTTGCTTTTAATACATGAATGTTCTCAATTGAATTTAATCATTTCAGACATACTTTATTCCTAATTTTGAGTTTTAAATTACAAAATTAAAAAATATATTATATAATTATTAAATAACTGAAAATTAGAAAACATATTATACAATTACCAAATAATTAAAAATAATTCCTAAATCCTGATTGTAAAAGTTAATAAAAGAATTATTTTTTTAGGAGATTCTACCGAGTTTACATCAAAATTGAGTTTGCTTCCAAATTCATTCAAAAGCTATGTGTAGAAATGTATCGAGTTAACTCTCAAGTTTAATAACTATCTAAATATTATAATAAACAAAAATATGTGGAGACAAAAAAAATATGTGGAGAATGTCCCAACCATACCATGAACTAAGTGCAAATACACAATACAAAGTAAGCAGTCACCAGTAACTTCCAAGGAAGGCCGTTTACTCTGTATTGAAGAATCCCTCAGAACACAGTAAGCGGCCTCCAGTAACTTCCAAGATCACTTATTCTGCATTGAGGAATCCCTAAGTACATAGTAAGCGACCTCCAGTAGCTTCCAAGGTCGCTTACTCTATTATGAAAGGACGCTTATTTTGTACTGAGGAATCCATCAGAACACAGTAAGCGACCTCTAGTAACTTCCAAGGTCGCTTACTCTATACTGAGGAATCCCTAAGTACACAGTAAGCGACCTCTAGTAGCTTCCAAGGCCGCTTACTTCGTACTAAGGAATCCATTAGTACACAATAACTGACCATTAGTAACTTCCAAGGCCACTTACTCTATACTAAGGAATTCTTTAGTACATAGTAAGCGACAATCAGTAACTTCCAAGGCTGCTTACTCTGTACTAAAGAATCCCTTAGTACACAATAAGCGGTCATCAACAAGTTCCAAGGCTGCTTACTCTGTACTAAGGAATCCCTTAGTATATAATAAGTGGCCATCAGCAACCTCCAAGGCCGCTTACTCTATACTAAGGAATCTCTTAGTACACAGTAAGCGGCCATCAACAACCTTCAAGGCCGCTTACTCTGTACCAGGAAATCTCTTAGTACACATTAAGCAGCCTCAAACATCTAACCCTGACTACTCAAATAATTAGGCGACCCAAGAAGTGTTTGGCCCTTCAAATCCACATGCCCGCCTACCTGATAATGCATACATAGGATCCCCCATAAAGTATGTGGCATCCGTCCATATTGACTGACAAACCGCTTACCAACAACTATCGAAGGCTCTTCTGGTAATTTCACTCATTGTCACTGGATCTAGAAATAGTTAAAAGAGGTATTTTGGACCCAAAAGCCCACTCCAGGTGGTATCCACAGGTAAAAAAAGTATAAATAATACAATGTTCTATGCATTGATTACGCATTAAAATATTTTATGAATCTCTGACATCACCAGTGTTAACTTAAGCATCAGAGTATCTTTTGCAGGCACCCTTGCACCGTCATCGGAGTAGGAAGACATCTAACCAACAATCAAGTGTAAGAGCAACCCAGCAGACTTGTGGAGTACAACTTGGTCCCATAAGAACATAAACATGAAAAGATAATTAAGGTTTCTTAACATATTTTCTTATTATTTAGTGTTATATAGTTGTCTACAAAATTCGATTTGACATTTAAAGGCTGGTAGAGGCTCTCCATGTACAAAAACAAAGGAATAATAATGATAAAAAATCTTAATTGAAAACAAATTAAAATATAAAGCTTTAATTGAAAAATATAAAAAACTTTGATAGTTAATAAAACAAAATTTGTTAATAAAAATATAATTAAAAATATTCAAATTTATTAGATTATCATTTTATTAGGTCTAGTTTTATTTTTGTTTTTATTCTAATAATTTTATTTTATATATTTATAATAAACATGAAAACCCAACATTAAGGTGATTTTTAGACAATGAATGAGTAACAACACTGCTGGATGAATTTAAGTAAATTTTGGTGGATTTGAGTAAATAAATTTTACCTATTTTCTTTTAAGAGATTTAAAAATATATTAATAGGATTTATTAGGGGTGGCAATTAGGGCCCGGCCCGCGGGCCCGGCCCGCAGAAAAAATGTGGGGCGGGCCAGGATATTGAGCCCGCAAGCCCGCGCGGGCTCGGCCCGCACGGGCTAGCCCGCGGCCCGCGCGGGCCGGCCCGCAAGCCCGCATAAAATTTAAAAAAAAAAAAAAAACTTGTACTTGTATATATTAATTACTTCTTTTATGGACTCTTGCATTAACATTTCAAATTCTTGTATAATTGGAAAAGACAAGTATTGTGTAATTTTTAATGTGCTAAAATTTAAAGAATACATTGTGTATGTCATAGTATGAATATGATGAAAATGTTGAATTATCAATTTATCATCTAATTCCCCAAAGTCTTTACTTAATTTTGTGAACTTCTTAAAGTTTCCCAATTTTTAAACATTGAAAGTTTTATTATAAAAAAAATTAAAAAATTAAAAAATTAAAAAAAAAAAAAAGCGGGCCGGCCCGCAGGCCCGCGGGCCAATGTATATGCGGGGCGGGCCAGAGTATGCGGCCCGCATAAAATGTGCGGGGCGGGGCGGGCCGGCCCGCGATGTGCGGGCCTTATGCGGGGCGGGCCTAAACGGGGCGGGCCGGCCCGCATTGCCACTCCTAGGATTTATGAGTGAAATTGGTGAAAATTTGTAAAATAATTTGATTGATCATAGATAAATTGTTTTTAATAAATTAAAAATATTAAATTATTATTTTATTTTTATAATTAAAACTAATATGTTGTTATTTAATATTATGAATACTATTTATTACTTTCATTATTTATTGTTTTATATATATGAAAATCAAACGCACACATTTAATTGATAATGGAATTGATTTCAACGCTCATTTATAAACTAACACATACAATAAACTAAACACACACACACATGGAATCAGTGTGGAACCGATTCTATTATTCGTATATAAACTAACACATATAAACCAAACATATACACATAAAATCAGTATGAAAACGATTCCATCACTCGTAAATAAATTAACACATATATAAATCAAATATACACACATGGAATCAGTTATGAAATTCCATCCCTCTTACATAAACTAACACATATATAAACAAACACACAGCATACCATGAGACAAGTTCTATAATTGATTCTGTAACACGCACACATTCGCTCACACTGAAATCGATTCCATAACCGATTTCATTACTTATGCATCGCCACATTACACACAAACATTATGGTAAACCACCGACTTATCCATGCAAATGTCTCTTTTGGTGAGATAACCATCTCTCAAATTTGCATCTCCAGTTTCTAGCAAATTCTTCTAAACGAACACAGTCAGATCCTGCAAATCCGCACAACTACATCCATCAATATAACGAATCCACGCAAGCCAAAAGGCCCTATAACAGAGAATTTCTCAAAACTTGTAAAGTTATCATTAGAAAACATGATAAGGTAGCCCAAGATAATTTTTGTAAGTATTTTAAAAACACAAGAATGTAACAGTTTCACGTTCACTTCCCAAAACAAAATACTTTTAATCTGTAAATCTGTAAAATAAATACATTCAAGAGTTGTTTTTGTTTTGTAACTTGTAATAACACGAGAATGTAACATTTCCATATTTATATATTTGAAATAAATAATTTTAATATTTCATAAATTTACGAAATTTATATATAGTCATAATTAAGTTTTTCTCATTTTAATTTTCCATAAAGTTTCTGTGACGTCCCATTTTAATAGATTACTCTACCAAATAAAGCATCATCACAACCTTGATAACGAGAACCAACCAGATCAACATGAAACGTACGAAAAGTAACTAGTACAGTCATCCATAGGAGTACTTAGAGGAAAACCTGGACATACAACCGTGCCATAAGAAAACACAAGTCTAAAAGTTTAACAGTCTTGCAAAAGGGTTGCCCTCAAGGCAACTAATACAAAAGGCCTCATGGCCATGAAACTACTCCTAAGACATCCAGACAAGAAGATCTAAGCTGCACTGCTGCGTCTCCCTGGTCCATCTCGAACCTCCCTCTCTTCTGCTCCCACCAGAAGGTGATCATCGCAAGAGAGAAAACATAACAGAAACAAACACAACATGCAAGGGTAAGCTAGTGCAATACGATACTTATCATGGTATAAAGGAATAAATGCATAAACATTCCCAGACATACAACACAGAGGCACATAATTCATGGTATGACAAACAAGCAAGACACTATGACTCAATTATCCGGATACATATATTAAGATCGGATTCACTGGACGCTTGCACTTGTGGTGGCCTCTACTGCTCTGCAAAGCCATTGCCAATGGGTTTCACCCTACCACTCACAAGGTTAGCCTTTAAGCGTCTAAGGCCATTATCCTGCCAAAGACTAGGGCCTCCCGCTACTCTCACTACTTGAGTCAGATTTCTCTACCTGAGACTCACTGACCCTTTAGAGTTTCGGGATGCGATCCTTACTTGAATCCTTATCTTAATATATACACTACACGCCACCATGAAGTCTCCCCATGGGACTCATGGAATTACGCCTATCTCACCATCATAATCATGTTTCTCATACAATTCCCACCTCTTTTTGGTCATTCATCCAATTTTCATGTTAAAACATCACGAAGCCACAAACTCATGATCAATCTCATACCAAGCATGCCAATTTCGTTCATAAAAATCCACACACCCAAGTATAAACACGTACATCATTTTTAGGAGGAAAAAGTCTGACCAATAAATACAATGAAGCACCCAAACAGTCAGGAAAACATGCCACCCATTCGCAAACTCGCTCAGGCGAGACGTTGGCCTTCCTGACGCAGCGGACTCTCGCCCAGGCGAGATAAGCAACAGGTTTTTTTTTCACGAATTCTCGCTCAGGCGAGACCTCCTCGCCTGAGCGAGACAAGGCGTCGCTCAGAACGTGGGCTGGTCGCCTAGGCGAGTTCTCGTGGCAGTGAGCACTCTGCTACTCTCGCCTAGGCGAGACGAGCTCGCTTGGGCGAGAATAACAGATCTCACCACTGTTTTACGCATGCAAGGCAGAAAAACAACACTACCAACATCCAAGAGCACATGCAACTCAGTTTCATTTGATAAAACACACTACTCAAGCTTATAAACACAAATCAACCCAAAAAGAAACACACAATGACTCGGACTGGCGAATCTAGCTTCCCTTACCTTTGTTTGAGCACCAAAAGGCAACAGACCCGCAATCTACGAAAATAGCAGCTCCGGAACTATATTAGAGAGCTGAAACAGAAAGGTTCGTACAAAACGAAGTTAAGAGACTTAGCCCTAACTTAACCAACGTGCTTAAACAGTGGAAGGAGGGGAAGAAAGTAGACCAAAGGCTCTAGAGTTCGACTTACCAGAGAGTTACGAGCTGCTTTTGTTAGCTTGGAGGTAGGAGGAGGTCGTATGCCCTAGCGGAGCTCTAGCTGGAGATTTGAGAGGAAGAGAGGAACTGCTTCTGTAAGAGAGACCAAAGAAATCTGTTTTTCTAAAACAGAGGTAAGTTGCAAAGTGAGGGTGGCTGGTAAGGTAGGGTGTCCTAATGAAGTGCTGGCCTTGGGCCTCCGAAAAGGCCAGACCCAACACTTTAAGACACTGAAAAGAAAAAAAAAAGGCCTTACAGTTTCTACTTCTACTTTTTTATTGTTTATTAAAATTATTATTAGTCATCGTTTATGGTAGACTATATATCATAAAAAATGTTTCTTTTATGTTCACCATAAATTTAAATTTAGATATTTTTAATTAGTGTTTGTATTCAAAATTTTTATAATTTTTAGTTGAGTTTTATAGTTTAACTTTATTATTTATACAATGATATGTTATCTTGTTCGGTTTGGTTTACTGTTTTAAAATGTTAATCAATATGAAGTTTTTGTTGTTAATAAAATACTAGAGACAAGCAAGACGACACAAAAACAAACACAAATTGAATAATAAAAACTTAATTAAAAAATACATAAATTTAATAAAAATCCAATAAAAACATACAAGTTTATTAAGTTTATATAAAATTATTATTCATTAAAAGAATAAAAAGAATTATAAAGAGTATATAGTTGGCAATTTATTTATAATATATTATTGTTTGTTATTAGGATAAAACGAAAGGTTAACATGTTTCTGAGACAAATCCCAACGTGTAATGAAAAGGTTTCCGATCTGTGTAGAATGAATAATAGAAAAAGTGAAGATTAATGCGTTGAAGAAACATAGAAAGGTCTTCTCTTCTCTTCCTCTTCGCGCCGAAGAAAACGAGCTCTGTATCACTTTAGGTTTCCGACCAATTGGTACTCTCTCCCATCTTTTTCCCCTTTCCCAATTTTTCTTTCCTTATTCCACCAATGCGCGTGCCTTTCTTAATTATCATTGGCACCAATTAAAGTTTTTGTTTCTGTATTTGTTTTCCTTTGAAATAATCTTAAATTTCAATGAAGTATTTTTTAGTTGTGTAATTGTTTCGTTCTTTGTCTTTGATAGGCCTGTGCCATTTGAATAGTAATTTATAATTTTTTTTTGCCTGAAATAGAATAGTTTTTCACATATATTTTTTTCGTTTGGAAAGAGAAAGAAAGAAGATGTCATATTATGGTTTATGTTTTTTGGATGTAAAAATAAGAATAAGAATATACCTTTTATAAATATACGAAAAATAATTGAAACAACTTTTCATAGTATTTTTTTGTGAAGTTGTCGTACAGGTATAACATGGTTGATTACTAGGATCTTTAATGAAATACTCTACTAAGTTGATCCAACCATAAAAGTGGATCATATTATTGATTTGAAGATGGCCTTCATTCTCATCACTGCACCTCTCTTCTTTCTATTTCTATGGATCATTTCTCTTTGCAAAGTTCTCATTCTCCCTCGCATCCCTTTCGCCAAACATTTCACTCACAACGGTAATGCCTCTATTTTTCCATTTCGCCTCCATTTTCTTCTTCTTCTTCTTCCTCAAAATCTCTGATGCTTTCTTTCAGGCAGATCATTTCGGAAGAGAAACGTCTTGTTGGTTACTGCTCATCCGGACGACGAATCCATTTAAGTTCCAAACCCACGTTTTTCATACCTCTAATGCTACTACCTTTGATTCTTGAAACATATATTTCTAAGGCTTTAGAAGTTTGAAGCATATATTTCCTGTATTACGCTTTAGCACTATCTTGAATTTTTGTTTCATTTCTGCAGGTTCTTTACTCCAACTATAAATTTTCTGACTTCAAAGGGACATAACATTCAAATACTATGCTTATCCACTGGTGAATAGCTTTGCCAATATGTTTTTTTCTTATTGCATTTTTGGTATATATATATATATATATATATATGTTTGTTTATTTTACACTCATTTCTATTAATTCCAATTATAGCTTTTCTTTCTCCCCATTCTGTACTTGAACTTTCTGAAGGCGACATCTTATAAATTGAGAAAGTTACTTGTTGTATTGATAAAGAATGTTTTTTTAGCTATTTTCAGTATAGAGTATGACTTTTTAATGAATCATATTGCCCCTTCAACATTATTTCTGAGATCATATGTAAAAGAAGTTTAATATTATTTCTCATACCTTATGATAATAGACTTCAATGTTGTAATCAAACTAATGAATTCTTGTACCATTATCAATCTTGCTTTAGCTTAAGCTGCACAAGTCAGGTTATTTCTTGTATCAGTTATCACGGTTTATAATTGATACAAATTTTCGTTTTCTTTTTTTATAATTATATTCAAAGGGCTTCAACACACTCTTGGCCTATATATATAAAAGTAAGAAAGAAGTATGGGCAGGGAAAGAATGGACCTAACAGAGTAGAGGGATGCTTGGGATGGGTGAGAAGGATGTTGAGAATTGTATTGATTGTCTTGTGATAGAGGTCAAGTAAGTCAAGTTAAAATTGAATTGTGACTCGGGTTGCTACACTCTTAGGTAATATGAATTGCACCATGACTACTATTAGTTATAGTTTTTTGCTTAGTGAAAAACACTCAATCTTACATAGGAGATGAAGGAAGATTCTCTGAATGGGAGAATAAGAGGGAATGATTGCGAAGCTAGGAAGGAGGGGGATCTGAAAGTTTGCTGGCAGTTCTTTATGAGGAGGCTGGTTTTTATATTTGAATGAAATTATGAAGGTTGACTGCGGGGAGTTCCCTGGTTTATGTGATCCAACCCAATCATTATTCCGTTTCTATTTTCCTGTCCATCCCTGTATTTCTTTTTTCTTGTAAACTTGAGAATCACATTTAATTCCTTACAAGCAATTGTCCATTTTCCATTGTTACTATATATGTATCTCTGTCCTTAACAGGTATTTAATTAATTGATGATTTACTTTTGCATTTCAAAGATGTAGGATAAGAAATCTTTCTATCTTAGATGGTTAGATATGAGAATTTCAACATCAAAAAATTAAAGCTTCAAGTCTAGCCTCTTTGAAAGCTTTGAAGTTTATGTTTCATTCCATTGGATAGTTTGACATTTTTATTATTTTTCTGTAGGTGGTGCAGAAGGCAAAGGCAATATCAGAAAACGAGAGCTTTTTCAGGCTTGTGTAGCCCTCAAGGTGATTTACATAATGATATAAAATAGCTGTGGTTTCAAATTTAAAATCATAACTTTTCTAAACTTACAAATTAAATTTTGTATTACATTGGAAATTGTACCCAGGTTCCGATGCAGCAAGTAAAGATTGTTGACCATCATGATCTGCAGGTTTTGATCCAATAGGTTTTTGGATATAATATTTACTATTACTTCTGAAGCTTATTGTCTGTTCCTTATGTTGTTGTTGTTTAACTTGTTATACTTAGGACGGTTTTGATAAAGTTTGGAACCATAGCTTACTGGCAAAGATTATCGAGGAAGAAATAACCAGTTGTTCAATTGATATGGTAAGACTGTTCTTCTGCCTGCCTTAAGCATCTTTTGACAGACTAGTACTTCCAGTGCAAATTATCTCTCTTTCTACTTATCCCTTTTCCCCAGATTATTACCTTTGACTGCTATGGTGTCTCCGGCCATTGTAATCATCGTGATGTGCATTATGGAGTGTGGTAAGTAGAGCATTGTATTGATCAATATCGAATAACTATAAATGGAAAAATATGGTGATATTAGTAGCATGATTGGATGGCCTTTTATTTCAAGGGAAATAATGGTTTCTTTTTTTAAATGCTCTCTCAAAAACCTGACAGAAAGCAATTATTTATTCAAAATAAGTTGAACCAAATTGCACTAACATTTATACATTTTGAGATTATTTGAAACAATATAATTTTAAAATTGAAATAACAATAAATGGGTCATAACGGCACACACTGTGTACTCTAAGTTCATTGTCCCCCATCTTTTACCAAGTTAAAAATGCCCATTTTCAGTTCAGGTGTTATTTTGTGCTTGATACTGTTAGGAGCAGATTAGTTTGTTTCCATAAAAAACTCCATACTCTATAAACTTGAACAACTTCTCTAATACTTGTCAATATCTATTTCAAATGCTGAAATTGTTTTAAAAGTTCTTGCAAGCTGCTATGTATGCAGTGGCTTTTAGATTTTCAAACTTATTAATATATGTTGGTATTTGTACATGCATACTTCTTATAGAGATTATTTTAAATTGTGCGAGTAATTTTTATGTTTATTGTGTCTATGGTCTCAAGTCCGGGTAAAAGTTGGAGGATTGAATTTGGCTCCGACAATCCATGCAAATTTGTCGATATTTCAAACATGGGCACCTACAACAGACTATGTACATGAGAATTTGGTTTTTAATTGAGCCCAATGGTGCCTTGATCCTATAGTCAACCTATTCACGTGGGTGAACGCTTTTGCTATTTTGGCTTTGCTGGTTGTTAGAATTTGTCCATAAGTTATCCTCGTGAATGTGATATTTTGTACAGCATCCAAGAAAACAAAAGGTTCTGGGAGTTAAGCGCATTGACATCTTCCATGAGTTATCTTAGTAAACTAATTGCATTGTTTTCTCTTCCTCTTGTGCTGCTGTCTTTGACACTGAAATTTTTTCCATTTTTGTGACAGCAAGCTACTGCATGATACTTTACAAAGGGATATCGAAGTTTGGGAGCTTGTATGTGTTTGTTTTCTTGGTTTTATTTCTCATTTTATTTGACCAGTTATTTCTTTTATAACTCTCCCAAATTGCCTTATTTTCCTCGGATGTCTTCATTGCTTATAGGTTAGCACCAATATTTTGCGCAAATATAGTGGTCCTGTTGATATTTGGTTGTCCATCTTTTTGGCCATGCTGCACTCAAATGGAACAATGCATTGCTTAGTCAATGAGAATTCTCGTAGGAGCTTTAAAGCAATGGCCCAACACTCAAGCCAATGGGTGTGGTATGCATGCTTTACTATACTTTTATTATAAAACTACATGTACTAAATACCTTTGCTAGAAATTTGCAAATATTGTTTAGTTTGGATTTTTGTCTTCAATCTTTTCCATCGGGTCAATATTGCAGTGATAGATATTTAGAAACTTCATCTGAATTATCTCAGAGGCATTGCACAATAGCACATCTAAATTCATTTTTGCAGGTTCCGCAAGCTTTTCGTGACCTTGTCCAGTTATACTTATATGAACACTCTTAGAAAGGTAAGATAAAGTTGGAATGCTGAAGGAGTTGTGGTGTTGCTTGTGATATCAGCTTTCATTTATTGAAATCCTGGCCCTGCTCTGTATCTATCAACTTCCATCCTTCACCTGGGTTCAAAGCTTAGTACATTGTGCAGACTGTATACCCTGCGGCTCAAGCAGCCGTTCACTTTCCAGTGACATGATTGAAAGAAATCAATGCTAATTTTCTTCACAATATCTCATGACATTTAGAATTTCGCATAGTACATATGTTCATTAACAATGGTCTGGTATAAGTTTGTCAGATTTTGTTTACTACGTTTTCAATTTTTTGTTTCATGAAGTAGCAGAACATTCTTTACTGCCGATGTATTAGCAATATATCCTTGAATCCTTCGTTTTGTGACTTTTATTCTTTCTGTCTTTTAATCTTGAATTAACCACAAGCTACAACTTGTAATTGTCCTGTACTTATATTTGGCCATCCTTCTTCTAATCTTGTCTGGTATAATCTCTGAGCAATTGCACATGCATGGTTTTAAACTGAAGATGTATTGGGAACTTGTGTGGGTAAAATATTTCCTCTTAAGAATTAAACTTATGAGATTTAGAAAATGAAGATGTATTGTGATAATCAAACAGCTCTTTTTGCATTGTATATGATATCTTGTGATCCACGAGAGGACGAATCAAAGATTGGTTGTTATTTCATTTGTGAAAAGTTGTTATTTAAGAAAATTGGTGTTTGTCAGTTCTAGTGATCAGATATTTTCACAAAATTGATGAGGGCCTAAGATTGAATTTATTCGTTTCAAGTTTAGTAAATATAATTTGTATATCCCAACTGGAGGAGAAGAGTTAGAATAGTTTAGAATAGATTCTTCGCTTTATTCAAAAAGCTGTTTTGGGTAGTATCTATCTGAATCTAGGGTTAATTCTCATTCACTCTTTCCTTTCTTATCACTGTATCATAGATTTTCTGATTTGGACACATCTCTAACACCTGTTTGGAGACGTCTTACACTTCTAGATGGTTTCAATTAAAATATGTTGTTTTTGTTAGTTTGGAGATTTAAGATGACATGTCTTAGACATCTTCCATATGAAGTCAAAACCATTTTTGGTTATTTCATTTACATAATGAGGGTCACTGCAATCTTATACCAGTATCTTGCTTCTTCTGAACGGGATCTCTGTATTAGAAGGCTGAGTCCATATCCACAAGATATTGCAGAGTCACCGATGAAAAACATGATTTACAAGAATGCATTCCGGTTGCTGCCATACGCATTCCTAGTTCAATGGAACAATCTATTTTACTAGTGACTCTTCATATTTCAATAAGAGAATACCACCTTGATATCATTGCAAATGAACTTGGTTTTGATGATGGCACCAATGTTATGATTTCAAGGTATGATGATTGATGACATCACAGAGAAGATTTTGACTTTCATTGATTACTTACTAACTAGTTCTTGACTTCTGGTTCTCTACAGGAATTTAGGTAAAGCTTATTTTGACTGTTCTTACTGTTTCTAAACCATATGTACTAGATCTATCTTCTAAGTTTGCAAATGGTGAAAGAAAACCTTTATTTAATGGGATATCTGAGCAAGATATAAGTGGTGGTGCAAAATATTTAGCATTGATTGGATATACACGGAAATATGGAGACATTTTCTATGAGGATGTAACATTTTGGCTATATTACAGGTCTCTTTAAATTCAAATGATTCATTGACTTGTTTATTGTATAACTGTCAAACTTATATTGCCTTTAATAGTAAGTTACAAGTAATACTTGATTGAAAGAAAGATGTTATTATGTCATGCACTTTGCTATATCATAGAGGCCAACCAAAGTATTCTTTTGCTCCTGCAGAACCACTTCTAAATTTTTTGTTGGTGTTTTGATTGTAAACAATTTCCTCTGACCTTCTTTGTCATATGTTTGAACTTAGAAATGGACGTTACCAGGCTCGTTATCTAAACTCTAATAATACTAAACATGCTGGTTATTCTGTCTGGCTTAATCTGCTTTCTATTTTGACAAACTTACATTAATCTATCTAAACAATAATTTCTCTAAATGTTTGGTAATCACCGTGAAGTTTAGAGAGATAGAAAGGGGTAGTGGGGGAAGATAAACAAGGAGCACAGGAAGAATAGGCTGTAACAACCTTGCTTACATGGCAAGAAGTGTGGGAACAGAGAAACATGGTAGCTTGGATAAAGGAGAGTTATCCAGTCATTGGGCAGGAAATTATGGTCTTTCGGTTGGAAGAAATCATTCCCTCAAAGTCGTCATATCTATTTTTTCTTATGATATTTTGTTCTTCCATGGTTATAAAAAAATTTATCCTGAACTGATTCCAGTGATATCAGTGTCTGTGTATATGTAAAGATGTCTATTTCTTGGTAGGGTTGTGTTCCATATATTTCTGCGAATTGAATGTTTAGGATGGGATTATAGGAAAGAGTCTGGTATTCTTAAACTCAGAAGTTTACCAGCTCTTCTGATAGAAACTGAACCAGGAACTGGAATAGAACTTTGTTGAATTTTCAGGATATTTGTTTCTCACAGGAAATTACGTGAATTTTATTGCATAGACCCTGTTTTCGCCCCTACTCTTTTCTCAGATAGGTAGATATTTCTCTCGAGGTCCTCTTATTTATAAGCAACATTCCTTTTTTAAATTATCCCCGCACTAAAATAACCTAACTGCATAACTAAGTAATGGTCTACGGATACCCAACATCTTCAGACTTTGGTTACTCATGTGTTGCCCTTTTTGAGCCTGACTAAATTTTTTTTTCCCTTGATATCTTTTGCCAAGTATTTAACATTTGTAACTTTGCATTTTTTAGGCAGTGAGGCCTTGATAATTTTCAACATCTACGTCTGCAAACTTATGTTAGTTTGCATCATTTAATGAGACACTAGGATTATCCAAAGTGGCAATGCTTGCGTCTGAGATGCCATCAAAATTCACCACAATAGCAAACTGGAGGGGTTCTCTTCATAGGATTATAGTTTGTATGGTTTGACAACAACACCGTCTGTCGGATTCATTGGCATTGTCGGAATGAAGCGAATTGACAATGGCTGCCATGAAAGGAGCTCGACAAAGACTTATTTGGTTGTGTAAAGGCTCTGCGTAGGGTGGAGGAGAGAAAAAGTATGTTAGTTTTATTGTTTCTTCATAAGGGCCTTTTCATCTTTCTGTACACTCCAGAGAATACATGGAGGTGATGGAGGAAGGAGCCTGCATTCATAAGGCCAAGATTTTCTTAGCAGTCAAAAAATAAAAATTTTCTTGACAATTCATAAAATAAAAATTTATATAGAGAATGAAATAAAAGGTTGAAAATTATAAATGATTTGATGTCAGAATAAACTTATGTTGCATATGTATTTGTTAGTTTGGGGAGGAGAAAAGACCTTTATTTTTCATGACACTGTTTCCGTATCAATTTGTTTTTTTTTTTCAAAGTGTAATTTTACACCTAAATTAAGAGAATGAACACATTTAAAATTTTCTACCGTTTATGGATAAGTTGTGTTCACTATTTAGAAAGTATATTTCACATCGATCATATTTATTATTTATTGTATCAATCAAATTTACGACGTAGATATCAATAATGTAGAAAGTGTACAATAAATTATATTAGTCATTCAACCGATGTAAAATACATCGATTAATATAATAAATTAATATAAAAGTGCAACAACTTGTAAAAAGAAATAGTCACATATAACATCAGATTATTATAATCAATATAATATGTCATCTTGAAATAAGAGATATTACACCACCATAACAAATGTAATATCTCACTAGCAAGACATATTTCATTGGTTATTGCAAGAACCAATATTATATGTCTCATTAGAATCACATGTTTTAGTCATAACAAGTGTAATATGTTTTCTTGACGAGGGATACTACATCAGTTATACACAGTAACTTTTGTTTATACACAAACTAAACATGCAATCAGTCAGACACAATTTAAAAAGTAATCTAATTTATTTACAATATTTTCGAATAAAAAAATACTAAGCTTGGAGGAGCACCAATCATTGCAGCACGACACTAGTAGGGGATGAATAGGGGCAATAATTAGAGTGAGGCGACATTGAAGCGATGCATCACTGGAGTGGTCGACACTGGTGGCGCAAAGGCACAACACTAGGTTGAAGCAGCAAGACACTAGTGGTGCAGCCTCGCAGTTCAAGGGTGAAGTAGCGCGATGCAATTGTGTTAGAGAGTGACGTCAACCAGACCATCTGCATGGGCAAACAACAACCACATCAACCAAACCATTTCCGTGGGTGAGCAATAATGGCGTCGATCGAGACCACCTATGTGGGTGATCAACAATGAAGAGATTATAATGGGAGAAATCGACGACAACGAGACCCTTTAATAATGAAATGTAGAAAAAGCAAATGGTGGACAAGGTGAAATGCAAAAAATAAAAATGGAGGAGAAGGTGAAATGCATAACTTGTGCCATGAGAAAAATGTGCAAAAGAGGACGATAAAACACGTGAGTCTAAAAAATAAAGGGGATATTACATCGATACCCTTATACAACTGTCGATGAGCCTTTTTGCAACCAAGGAGACGTTGGTCGCTCCTCTAGTCTTGGGGGTTGGTGTTTCAACCACTCTCCCCTTTGTTCTCATGAATAATCCTCATGTGCGACGAGATCCTATGTACTAAGAAAATGTTCTCAGTAGTCTCCTTTTCCTTTCCATTATCATCAGCTTCCACCCTCCTCCTTAGTTTGGCATTCTTGTCCTCCAGAGCATCCATCTCCTCCACACTCATTTTCCTGAACTCAACAAACTCTTGTTGCATTTTTGCCTGCGCTTTCAGGATCGTCGTTATATTGATCGTGGAGGGTCCTGATTCTTTTGCTCTAGCCATCCTGCTTCGCGTAGACACCATAAACTTCTTTCTTCATAAAATATTAGTCGGTCCCATGGTAGGCGCCAATTGTTATTATAGAGCTAAATATATCCTACGGAGACTCCAAAACACTTCAAACCTTCAACTCCAAGGGTACTCGTCCTCTTTCTAAGTACTCGTCATCCTTAAGCTGGGTAGGGGTTGTACTTGCAAAAGACACTCTAACGCTCAAGTTAGATAAATATATTAGCAATGTAGTAATTAATGAAAACATAATTAACATACCTCGTAAAATGTTTTATTTATATTGATGTTTATAGGCCCTTACCTGGGTGGGCTTGGGCCACAAGGCCCAATTACTTATGGCTGATTGTGGCCACTATAGTTAGCGTAGTGTTATCCTAGCCAAATAGATAGGGACCAGATACATGTTGGCTTAGTAGGCCGACAAGTACCTGGTCAGGAATAGTTCTTGTCGAGTCCGAGGGTAGCTTAGTCATATACAATACATAAATTATGTTAACAATATTCATCAAATTAGTTTATTAATTGATTACCTAATTTAATTTTTAATTGTTAAAATTACATAATTAAGATTTAACAAATTTGAAGCTAATGAGAGAAGAACAACGCTAAATTCGATAATGGTAAAACAAAATCTCAAATCATAATATGCATGATCGTTGGAACTATGAATCAAATGAAGAGTTTAACTTTCCATTGGTATCCATGAATGGAAGATAACAATTCAAGGAAAAAAAGTCATATAGAGAAAACAATATTTTTTATTTACAATGTGAAAAGCCTAAAAATGAATTTGGATATTTCATTCAACTATACATAAATTCTTTTGTACTAATTTGTAACGTAACTGACTACAATTCATTATGCCTTTATTAATCATAATACAATTGAATAAAAAAAATCCAAAAATACAAAAATCACAAAGTCAAGAATTTAAAATTTAGAAGCATAGTTTTTTACATGATGGTTGACCTTATTATAGTCTCACTGACACAAAAATAGCTTATTATGTCTGTCCATTTATGTCTGACCAACAAATATCAGACGTAAGAAATTTGCGGTGCATTTTTATAAATAATTTGTCATTTTTTATGTCTTACGTAAAATTTTGATTTTTACGTCTGATCCTTTGAGGTCAAACGTAAATTTACGTATGTTTCTCAATGAGTTAGACATAAAAATCAAAATTTAAATTTAATGGGAAGGGGACAGAAAAAAAATATCATTAAAATAATCCTAGAAGCAGTTTCTTTCCCACTTTCTCCTTCACAGAAAGTGCACAAAACCCCTTGCGAACGACGACAACGAGAGTTGCAACCTCTGTAAGGCCTCCGTTGTTGCTTAAAGCTTCTGTTTTCTTTCTCTGTGGTGTTCGTCGCATTGAAAAACATCATTTCTACTGACTATTTTCGACATTGAGGTTGATATTCTTCGACTTCTCTCTTGAACTTGGCATTCATGTGATGATGTATGAACCTGATATACTTTAAGCTTTGTTCCCTTTGGATTTTGGTCTGTGCGTGAAAAGGAACCTTTGGTCTGTGCGTGACGATGAAACATGTATATATGGGTTGATTTTTTTGTGAGTTTGTGGTATTTAATAATTTTGATTTGTGAAAAAGAACAAGAAGGAGAATATTGTAGATCTTTTTCCTAGATTTGTATCAATACTAAGATCATATCAATTCAAACTTTATAGTAAAGGTTATTCCCTATACAATATAGAAAGTTCAAGATGAGACAAAACATTTGAAATATATTGGAAGATTTTACATTTAAATGTTCTAAGCTTACTAATTTCTAATCAAGATGAAAACATCTAATTTAACCAAAACTATGATTAACAAAAATTAAATTGATAGAAAAAAAGTTAGACTTTTTTGAATGCTTCTAAGAACATTTTTTTTTCTTTCTTTTAGTGACCTAATTCTTTTATAATATCAAGCATGGCTTCCACTACACTCCACCCTATGTTGAAGTATTATTTTATGAAAATGTAATGGTTTTAAGGGAATGAAAGTGGATAAATGGAATGGAATGAGAAAAGAGTTGAATTGTATGATTGTTTGGAGTTTTGGCTTCTGTGGAAGAAATATAAATCCTTGTTAGTTTATAGTTATGCATGATATATGTTGGACATAAGTCATCACTCTACTAGACTTACAAACTCACATAGAGTGTCATGTCTAGGTGGTGAGAGTTGAAGGAGGTTCTTATGGCAAGAATTTGAATCGATTTGTTAGGCCAAGTGGAGCTAGAGCTTTTGCTGCAATCCACTAAGAGGTTTTATGACTAGTGTAAGGTTTCTTGTGTCTAAGTTAATGCATAAATTTGTACATTAAGTGTAGAATCAATATATCGTATATGAAGTTTGTTTGTTCTAGAATATAATGGATGATTTTGGTGCAGTCAGTAATGTGGTATGTTTTAGTTGAAAAATTTAGAATATATGTATGTTGGAAATTATAACTAGCTTACTCTTTCTTTCTTTTTTCACTCCTAAAAATTCTCATATTACATGGAAATTTTCTTGCAAATTTGTTAAAAAAATTTGCAAGAAAAGACTTTTTTTGCTATTTTTCTAAGAATTTTAATTGATAGGTAATTCCTTCGTGTGTAATTATTTCCTACAAAATTATAAAATTTGCAAATATTTCCTACAAAATTTGTTGCAAAAAGTGTTTTATACAAAACATTTTTCAAAAAAATTGGCAGCAATTTCCTGCAAATTTTGTTCATAAGAAAATTTATAAGTATTTTCTAAAAAAAAAAAATCAAAACAAAATTGGCAGGAAATATAAATTTTTTTAGTAGTGTTTGTGTTGATTGCTATGTTTGATGATCATTATTATGGCTTGAGCAAACGAGATTGTAGGTGAGTAAAGATGTGAATTACTAGTGGGAGTCTTGAAGAGTATTTTTGTGCATGTATGAATATACTCGTGTAATCATAGTTCTTTTGAATTTGAATTATGTAGAAAGTAACTTCTTTTTGATAAACTTTACAAAAATGACTGTAATTACATCTTGGATATATTTAAGCAAGTCTCATGTTTGCTTAGTTAGTATAAATAAAATTTCTCTCTATTGTTTGTGTTACATTCCTCGTATAATATAACAATGTACATACGTATATGTAACGATATTAGCTTGTAAGGGATGTGTATTTACAATTTTAGCTATATGGTGAGATCAAAGAATGTATAGAAAATGAGATAATTTTCTTTATAAATTTCACTCTATTTTTGATTGATAAATATAATATATCTTGGTAATATATTTAGCAAAAGCATTTTTCTATTATTAAAATGCCGTGATTAGAAAGTAGTTTTGGGAAGAAGAGGAAGAAAGAGGGAGAGAGAGAAAAAAATGGTAAAATTGAATGAGCCAAGAGAGGAAGAAGTGGGTATTGGTGGAAAAATAGAAGATAGAAAGAAGAAAAGTAACTGGCAGGAAGGAACGCACACCCAACTTCCACGGCATGAAATTCTCTCCACCAATCACCAACAAGAAAAGGGAAGAAGAAAAGAAAAGATAAAAGGCAAAAGAACGTTGTTCAATCTCCCCCTCACTTCTCCCACTTTCACCACAAAATGAGAGAAATCCTCCACATCCAAGGCGGCCAGTGCGGCAACCAGATCGGAGCCAAGTTCTGGGAAGTCATCTGCGGCGAGCACGGCATCGACCACACCGGCAACTACAGCGGTGACTCCGAACTCCAACTCGAGCGCATCAATGTCTACTACAATGAGGCCAGTGGCGGAAGGTACGTTCCACGTGCCGTCCTCATGGATCTGGAACCCGGCACAATGGATTCGGTCAGGTCCGGCCCCTTCGGTCAGATATTCCGGCCCGATAACTTCGTCTTCGGGCAGTCCGGCGCCGGTAACAACTGGGCCAAGGGTCACTACACCGAGGGTGCCGAACTTATCGATTCCGTCTTGGATGTTGTGAGGAAGGAGGCCGAGAACTGCGATTGCATGCAAGGTATCCACAAAATTTTATTTTTTACCATATTAATTATCCATATGGAATGCACAATTCTTCGTTTGTGTTTTGGGAATTCAAGTTTTTTGTTTCCAATTACAGGGTTTCAAGTGTGCCACTCTTTGGGGGGTGGAACCGGCTCCGGCATGGGAACCCTTCTGATATCGAAGATCAGAGAAGAGTATCCTGATCGTATGATGATGACGTTCTCCGTTTTTCCTTCCCCCAAGGTATCTGACACAGTTGTGGAGCCGTACAACGCCACGCTTTCTGTTCACCAGCTCGTTGAAAATGCCGATGAATGCATGGTTTTGGACAACGAGGCTCTCTACGATATCTCTTTCCGTACCTTGAAGCTTGCTAATCCAACTTGTGAGTTTCAGATTTATTTTTCTGAATTTTGTTTTTGGTGCCCTTTTCAACATGGTATGCTCATAATGCTTCGTTTGTTTTTCTTGCTTGTTGCAGTTGGGGACCTTAACCATCTCATCTCTGCAACGATGAGTGGAGTTACTTGTTGTCTACGTTTCCCTGGACAGCTTAACTCTGATCTTAGGAAGCTTGCGGTGAATCTGATTCCATTCCCTCGTCTCCATTTCTTCATGGTTGGATTTGCACCCTTGACATCAAGAGGATCCCAGCAGTACCGGAACCTGACGGTGCCGGAACTCACTCAGCAGATGTGGGATGCTAAGAACATGATGTGTGCTGCGGATCCACGCCACGGTCGTTATCTGACCGCATCCGCAATGTTCCGTGGAAAGATGAGCACGAAGGAGGTGGACGAGCAGATGATAAACGTGCAGAACAAGAACTCTTCTTACTTTGTTGAGTGGATACCCAACAATGTGAAATCCAGCGTTTGTGACATCCCTCCAACGGGTCTTAAGATGTCTTCTACTTTCGTCGGAAACTCAACATCGATTCAGGAGATGTTCAGGAGAGTGAGCGAGCAGTTCACAGCGATGTTCAGGCGCAAGGCTTTCTTGCATTGGTACACTGGTGAGGGAATGGATGAGATGGAGTTCACTGAAGCTGAGAGCAACATGAATGATCTGGTAGCAGAGTACCAGCAATACCAGGATGCTACTGCTGACGAGGAAGAGTACGAGGATGAGGAAGAGGATGTTGCTTGAGGAGGCGTCGTCTTTCACTTGTGAAGCAGTGAAAAAACATTGACTTATTCATTTGTTTGTTGTTTTTGTATAAATCGAGGGTCATTGTTTAACCTGGGTTTTTGTTCATAAGGCCTCTGTTATTCAGCCATCGGATGTTTTTCTGGGTTAAAGTTCATATACATTAACGTATGCAGTTCTCGTATTTCTGTTCCCTTTAACATCTTTTTCTATCGCCATCATCATTATAACTGCTTCGCTTTATAATTCATTCTTTAGTTTTCACGTTACTTCTTTTAGATTTTGTTTTTAATTTTCGTTTTAATTATTCAATTTGTTTTGTTTATTTAATTATTTATATTTTAGTGATGAATTAGATTCATCCTTACATTGATTTTTTTCTGGAAAAATACTTACATTCTAAAGTTTGATTTTTTTCAAAGAATGTCCATGATGCACAAATCTTTACAATTTTGACGTGACCTTATCATTTTGTTAGTTAGGAGAAATTATTCTAGTACGATTTAATTTATCTTGAAGTAAATGGTTAATTAAGTAATATCTTCTTTTAATATTTAATATGCATACAAGCTTATTCCATATTCTGAATTTGAAAATTGATTCTGTATACGTAGCTTTTGTATTCATGTAAATATAACCTGTCACAATCTTCATTTTGTGGAGAATTATAAGTTATGGAAAGTGTTTCCAACCATATTCTTCATGCAGGTTTATTATTAAAGTTTTGAGAAGTAATTGTAAAATGAAAACTTTACGTCAAATAAAATCTTAAAATTTTTATATTTGATCTTGAAGATCTTGGGTCACATGTGTTCCAAATTAATTAAATTTCTTTGTATTTTAATGGTATTTTTTTGTATTTAGGGGTTCTTTTAAATTTAAATTTGTAAAAATGGGTTTGTTGAATTTTTTTTTTTTGCAAAATAGGGTCCAGTCGTCATGGTGGAGGACGACATTACAGATTAAATCGTCCTCCACTGTGCTCTTGGAAGTCGGTTTCCATTCACTTCAAAAGTGAAGTTGTCTTTGGACTTCACGACTTCACTTTTTGGTTTTTATTTTATTTTTTTTTACGTTCAGCTTTATGTATATTTTTTTTAAATATATATTATTTAGTTTTTTTAAATATTTGTCTATAGTAAAAATATAAAAAAATAGTTTTAAAAAATTCTAAAATACTTAATCTTTAAATCATAATACAAAATTAAAAAAATAAAATGATACAAATTAAAAAATATTAAAAAATCTTTCGATAATTATATTTGAATATTTAATTTGTTTAGGTTTATTTTATTTGTGTTTTAGTTAGTCTACTAACTATCAAATAAAAAGTATCATTTAATAAAATACTAAATTTGTAAAATCAAACGGAGAAGCAGAGGACGTTTTGACCAAATCGGAAGAAACTGATGGAAAAATCGTCAATGGATGAAAGGAGGATGTCACTTTGTTTCTCTACTATAAACAAATATTTTAAAAAAACTAAATAATAAAAATTTAAAAAAATATATATAAAGCTAAACGTAAAAAAAAAAAACAAAAAAAAAAACAAAAAGTGAAGTCGTCATACCCAAGGACGACTTCACTTTTAAAGTGAATGGAAACCGGCTTTCTAGAGCACGGTTTCACTTTTTGAAAAAAAAAAAGGAAACCGACACGGTGAAGGACGACTTCACTTATAATGTCCTCCTGCATGACGACCCTATTTTGCAAAAAAAATTCAACGCACCCATTTTTACAAATTTGAATTTAAAAGAACCCATAAATACAAAAAAGCATATTTTAATACATTTTAAATCTTTTCAATGAATGGATGACTATTATTTATGTACTTGATCGGTACTATTTCGGTGCGGAACCAAACGATCTCAAGAACTCTCTGTGTCGAACCTCCTCCTGTTCCTCCCTGGACTCCTCTTGGATCTCCCTGCCGTCTGCACTCCGGGGGTGGGGGTACCTGCAGGCACTCCGACGCTCAAGCCAGAGAGTGATTGATATGGGGTGTAATTGGTTAGTGAGAAAAGCGTACCTTTACCTATTCACTAGGCCTTAATTTATACTAATTTCTTAATGGACCTTTTATTATTATTTGCGGGCCGTTCGTATTCGAGGATCAATTCTTTCACTTTCCGACTGAGGTTGCACGCATCGGTTCTTTCCTTATTGGCTGAGATTGTTCTTCTGTGTCTTTGTTAAAGATCAGCTCTTTCCATTCTGAGTTTTGTCCGTATGTACTTTTGTCAAAGATCATCTCCTTCCTTTTTGGGGTTTGGCCGTTTGTACTTCTCAAAGATCAACTCCTTCCGTTTTGGGGTTTGGTCGTCTGTACTTCTCAAATATCAACTCCTTCCTTTTTTGGGGTTTTGCCGTATGTACTTCTCAAATATCAACTCCTTTCTTTTTTGGGTTTGCCCGTCTGTACTTCGCCAAATATCAACTCCTTCCTTTTTGGCTGAGATTGCGCGCTGCTCCTCTGTACCTCTACGCCATAATCACATGTTCCATCTGCCATTCCCTTGGGCCGGGATGTACTCGGCCAAAAGGGGCCAGGATATATCCGGCCATCACACTTATTTGGCCCTTTGTGTTGTGTTGGAGAAAAGGTGAAAAGCAGGTACCCTAGTGACTGGGCTACAACGAATGTGCCTCATACTTGGGCCGGGGTGATCCTGGCCATTTCTGTCTTATTGGGTCGGGATGTACTTGGCCATACACCAACACCAGCCCCCCAATCTCGTAGTGAACGAAGTGAAACAAGAGGTTGAAATGTGTAAAATCGAGTATGAAGGAAAGAAAGAGTGTGGTTGGCCGAGATGTACCTGACCATTCCTGGACGGGATATACCTGGCCATTCCTGGCTAGGATGTGGTTGTGACACTACCAACATGTGTCTTGGCCGAGATGTACCTGGCCATTCTTGGCCGAGATGTACCCGGTCATTCCTGGCTGGGATGTGGTTGTGATGCTGCCAACATGTGTCTTGGTCGAGATGTACCTGACCATTCCTGGCCGAGATGTACCCGACCATTCCTGGTTGGGATGTGGTTGTGATGCTGCCAACATGTGTCTTGGCCGAGATGTACTCGGCCATTCCTGGCCGAGATGTGGCTGGCCTCTTGCCCTACTAGGTTAGTAAGTCTGCTTTTGTGAGTTGTTATGTGTCATCTTTGTCGTATTTATTTTATCAATATGGGGGGATCATCTAGGACGATGAAACTTCCTTTCCCATTGATATAGATATGAGGGGATCATCTAGGGCGATGAAGCTTCCTTTCTCATTGATACAGATATGAGGGGATCATCTGGTTTGATGAAGCTTTCTTTCCCATTGATATAGATATGGGGGAATCATCTAGTTTGATGAAGCTTCCTTTCCTATAGAGAGAATGCTAAGAAAGTATTTGTTTGATGCACTTGATTTAAATGTGTGCGTGCTTCAGCGATGGAAAATGTAAGCGTAGAGTAATAATAATGAAAAATTATGGTTTATTCATTGCTACGATGCCTCATTAAAACCTTCTTGACCAAAACCCTCCTTAGGTTAAAAAAAAAGATCAAGGTAGGAAAGAGTACACCATTTATTATGCAATCAATCCACAAATCGTTCGTAAGAAGTCTGAAAATAAAAAATAAGCATTTAACAAACTAACTGTAATACTTCAGATGTGAGGCGTTCCGGGTTGTTGGAATAGAGACACCTGATAGGTGTTCCCATCTGTATGCGCATTTACCCACAACTTCCTTGACACAGAGTGGCCCTATTCCCAGTTGGGCAAGAACTTCCCCTCGTGTTTTCGGGCAGCACTTGCCATTCGCCACACTAGATTTCCTGGTGAAAAGACTTGGGTTTGATTTTGGTATTGTAGCGATGTTGGGCTCTCAACTTGGTGTATGGGTCTTTCTCTTAAGCTGTCTGTGTAGCATCTGCGTGCAGTTGGCTGGTCTACATGTACAGTGACTATGTCCCCCGAAGTTGACGAAAATTTTATAGCTAAGTGATATGTGGATATCACCGCACCAAGCATGTTCAACGAAAGTCTCCCTAGCAAAATATTATAAGAGGTGTGAGCGTCAACAATAAGGTATCGAATTTTTACCGTTCGCGTCGTTCTCCCTGCTCCGAATTTGGTGAACAAATCAATGTAGCCCTTTGTATTCACTCGCTCCCCTGAGAAGCCCATGATCGACTCCGAGTATTGTTGGATTTCTACTTCCGAAATTCTTAACTTTTTGAAAGTGACCCAATACAGGATATCCACTGAACTACCCTGGTCTACCAAGGTTTTACTTATTGCAAAGTCATCAATCTCCACTGAGATCACCATTGGGTCATTGTGTTGGGGGTCAATGGCTTGAAAATCATCATCACAGAATGTGATGGGTGGCATGTGCCGCCAAGGACATGTAGATACGACATTGACATTTTGGATTGCTCGGATGTACTTTTTTCTCGCGGACATAGTGGCTCTGCCTCCTGCAAAGCCTCCTGATATATAGTTGATCACCCCTCTCAATGGCTTCTCCCTCACATCCTGTTCATCATCTTTCTCGGGCTCAACCCTCCTTCTGGTGCCTTCTTCTTGCCTCTCCTGGTACCCTAACGTTCTTCGTGGTCGCTTCTCATATCTACCTTCTCGCTCTTCTGTGGAAGAGAATCCCCTTTCCTCCCGTTTGACAAATCTTCTCAGGTATCCTACTTGTATAGGCTCTTCGATTTTATCTTTCAGGGTAAAACAATCCTCCGTCGTGTGCCCATAATTTCGATGATACCGATAATGCTTAGTGGTATCCGCGTTTGGGGGAGTCGGGACCCTTTGAGGGGTTGCTATTAGGTCGGCATTCAAGGCCTCCTCCAAAATTCTCGCTTTGTTAGACACGAGGGGTGTATACCTGTTGTACTTTGGTTGTCTAGAGTCCTTGAACCTACTGTCAGGTCGCTGCGTTAACACCCTTTCTCTGTCAATGTATTTCTTTTCCCGAGTGTCTGATTGGGTCGTACTGCGAAACTCCTTTAATTCTTCCATCTGCATAAATTTGGTTGCCTTGGTTCGAAGCTCGTCCAGATTGCTCACGGGCTTCTTACATAGACTGTCAACGAACGAGCCAGGCTTTAACGCTGTTACAAGGTGGTGCATGGCGACCTCAGGATTTAGATTAGAGATATTCAACGATATCATCCCGAAGCGCTTCATAAACTCTCGCAGAGATTCTCCCTTCTCCTGTCGTATATTTATTAGCGCTAGAGAAGTGAGATGGTGTGGCTTACTGGTGACGAACTGAATGCCGAAACGGGTGACCAACGTATCAAAACAATCAATAGAGTTAGGTGGTAATCGTGTGAACCAGTTGAGTGCAAAACCCTTCAGGGACGTTGGAAACACACGATAAAGAATTGCGTCATCTGAAGTGTACAACCCTGCTTGGGTGGTGAATACGTCCACGTGCTCCTCTAGATCAGTAGTGCCATCGTACCGGCTCATAGTCAATCCCTTCTAGCGTACAGGAAGTTCTACCTCCATGATCCCGTCCACGAAGGGGTGGCGTCTAGTTGTTCTGGGTCTTGCGCCTGTTTGGTGGGTGGTGGTATGTACCCTGAATTCATCTCGTCTTGTGCCGCCTTCTCCTTCTCCATTACTGTGAGATTCTTCCCTTTGTTGGGAATTTTGCTCAAGTTGCCTTCGCAACCGCTGGTTCTCCTCTCTCAGGGCATTTATCTCTTCTTCGTTCTTGCGTCTCAATTCTTCCAACTGGCGGTTCATCTCTCGTTGCATCTCTGCTGCTACTGTATTTTGATCGACTGTTGCTCTTGTCGACACCATCCTTCTTGAGAATTGTCTGGCCCCACGGTGGGCGCCAATTGTACCTGATCGGTACTATTTCGGTGCGGAACCAGACGATCTCAAGAACCCTTTGTGTCGAACCTCCTTCTGTTCCTCCCTGGACTCTTCTTGGATCTTCCTATCGTCTGCACTCCGGGGGTGGGGGTACCTGCAGGCACTCCGACGCTCAAGTCAGAGAGTGATTGATATGGGGTGTAGTTGGTTAGTAAGAAAAACGTACCTTTACCTGTTCACTAGGCCTTAATTTATACTAATTTCTTAATGGACCTATTATTATTAGTTGTGGGCCGTTCGTATTCGAGGATCGATTCTTTCACTTTCCAACTGAGGTTGCACGCATCGGTTCTTTCCTTATTGGCTGAGATTGTTCTTTTGTATCTTTGTTAAAGATCAGCTCTTTCCATTCTGAGTTTTGTCCGTCTGTACTTTTGTCAAAGATCAACTCCTTCCTTTTTGGGGTTTGGCCGTCTGTACTTCTCAAAGATCAACTCCTTCCGTTTTGGAGTTTAGTCGTCTGTACTTCTCAAATATCAACTCCTTCCTTTTTTTGGGTTTTGTCGTCTGTACTTCTCAAATATCAATTCCTTTCTTTTTTGGGGTTTTCCCATCTGTACTTCGCCAAATATCAACTTCTTCCTTTTTGGCTGAGATTGCGCGCTGCTCCTTTGTACCTCTACGCCATAATCACATGTTCCATCTGCCACTCCCTTGGGCCGGGATGTACTCTAGCCAAAAGGGGTCGGGATATATCTAGCCATCACACTTATTGGGCCCTCTGTGTTGTGTTAGAGAAAAGGTGAAAAGCAGGTACCCCAGTGATTGGGCCACAACGAATGTGCCTCATACTTGGGCCGGGGTGATCCCGGCCATTTTTGTCTTATTGGGCCGGGATGTACTCGGCCATACACCAACAATTTGTTTTAATTAAAAAAAGAGAGAAGACTTTCTGTTTGAATTTTAGGTGTTACAACGAACAATAATTATAGAAAGATTACCACTGAATAAAAATTTAATCCAATAAAATTATATAAATGTGAAAATTTGCTTTCAAGATAAAGGTAAAAATTAATCACATAAAACAAGATACAAAATACATGATGAATAGTAATTAAAGGTAGAAATGAGAAGATAAGAACAAGAACACATAAAAAAGTCAATTAAGAATAAAAGAAAAGATGCAAAGTTAGAAGAGACTTGTAAAAGTGGTAGAAGAGTCATTTTTATGATAAGTTCAACAAAAAAAAAGCGTCACTTGTCTTTTAAGAGTTCGAAATAAGATTCAAAGAAAATTATCATTTACAAAATATTCTCAAACAAGCTCAAATTCTCATAAAATTTAAAGTAACATTATATAAGAAATGCCTATTTATAGCCAGGTTGGAACATTACAAGCCAAATGACACTCAAATGTGCCTCTAATCAAATGCAAATAAATGATCTAGAATCCATTCGTATGTGGCCAAAAATTATTAAACAAAAAGTAGAGGAAACTTGAAATTTAAAATTAAAAAATATAAAAAGAAGGAAGCTCTATCATGCTTGAATATATGCCTTCATGCTTCCTCGGATATGTCTTTCTCACCCTTGTTTCTTTCATTGGTCGAGATTTTTTTACACATAGACTCCAATTTCAAATTTGACTTGATGTCTTGTGTTTGCATCTCTTGTTATTAATCTTGGATTCGCTTCTAATATTTTCATGGCTTTGAGAAAGTTGTATTACCTTATTCTGATTTTATTATTTGCACCTCCTCAAATACAAATGATAAGTCTAAGGAACACAAAATATAGAAGAAAGAGAAATGTTTTGTTGATCAAAGTTGTGTCTTGTCATGCTTCTTGTGATTTTTCTAGAAATGGTATGTTCTTGCTCATTTTCTTCTTGTCTATTCATGAACTCATCACATGTGGTCTTCAAATATAGGAAAATTTCTCAACACTTTATCAATATGATTAGAAATATCATAATATTTGTTGAGAATTCCAAACTTGTTCAGTATGGTCAAAATAGTGTTCCACATTTCCTTGACACTTTTGAAGACATGAACCTTCGAGTATTCCTCTTTAAACAATGAGCATATTAGAGCATTGTGTGCTCTCAAGTTTTACAAGTATCTATGTTTTTTCTCTTTTTTTCATGAGACCATTAGTGTCATTAGGAGCAAGTGGCCTATCAAATGCTAATAAAGGTTGCTTGATGGCTTTTTAAAAATGTTCACAAGCCTTCTTTTAAAGGGTAATCAATAAAAAATGTATATGTAATTTAAGGTTAAGTAATAACATAATTTATATATCAGTTCACCTCAATATAAGCTACATCAAGTTATCCAATGAAAATGACAAAACGTTCCACTAAACAAATTATACTATAAGCATTATTATTGTTGCTTCTGGCTAAAAAGGAGAATGTAAAGCCATTCGTGATTATCCCATTATACAATGCCTCTCCAAGCTATCTATGAAGAGACTCTCCAAACTGTCCATTTAAACTCACCTTATGTTTAAGCACATATACATAAAGTTTCCCTAGAAAAAATGCATAAAGTCTCTCTAAGTTATATAACAAAAGAGTGTTGTTTGAATACAAGGTTCACACTTAACTTAGAGTGAATATTAAATAATTCATTCTCCTTGCTTTTAGAGGTGCTATTTGATGATAGTAAAAAGTTTACAATGACAACAGTTCTTTATCTAAGACATTTATAAGATGAACGATAATTTCAAAACCTAGAAGGCTTTTTCATGATCTAATGCATGCGAGACTCTCTTGTATTTTTTTTTTTTGCAAGGAATAGCTTCCTTACATAGATGTCTAAAATGAACTATATTAGATTGTGTGCTTCAAAGCATCTTGACTGAAAGTTTTTTTAGAGGTTCAATAATTTTTACTGACAACCTCGACTTGTAGTATAAGGAGTTGGTGAAATCACACTTTATATCTCAAACATTTCTTTATATCACTAATAATATCAAATTGAACATCCATACATTGAAGAATAATATCATATATTGATGAGTGGTACTATGTGTTAAAATCTTCCTTGAAAGATGTTATTGGTCAACTCTTAGACTTCATACTATGTAGCATGGCAATGATGTGTCTTATGTTACATGTGAAATGCATTTATTCCACTAGGGATATGTCATTTGTTGTTTGTGATTTTGTAGACTTGTGTGTTCTTTGGTCTAACGTCAAGTGTTACATACATTTGTTATTTTTTTGCATTTTATTTTTTTACTTGTGTCTTGTGCATTCATTCTATTGTTGTTTTCATCGAAGATAATTACTTTGTTCTTGACATAGTCAACTAACACATAATGCATATGTTGTTGAGTTCTTTATTCTTTCACTTGGTCATGCATTAAGCATGTGTCTATTTTAAGCTTGTTTGATCTTATAATTTATGTTCGAACCTTGGTTTTTCATCTTTTCATGCTTTATTTGTCATAAAACATTATCTTTTGTTTGTCTCCATTATAACCATTTTGGGTCACACACACACGCACATGCGCGCGCACACACACACACAATAATAATAATAATAATAATAATTAAATATGTTAGGTCATTATATGGTTAAGAGCATATATGTCATGAAATATTTAAAGTGTAGACACCATAAGCAATATTCTAATTTGATTAAGGGGCTAATTAAAAATATTGAAATTAAGGAAGTAAATGAGAGAAGTTACATAAAGGGTTATGGTCCCCATCATAAGAAAAAAATCAAGAGGGAACATCCAGGTGCTCTACAGTTAGAAGACCAAATACCAAATTTCATCTACTATTTTCAATGGCCAATTCAGATACGCTTCCACATTTTGCTCTATAGGGTTTTGTAGATTATTCTATTAATTAAGGGGTTTAATTGCTTATTTATGATTGGTCTGTTTGAGTGCATAATCTAACAATTGGTATTAGATCATGTTAGTTTTTGATAAAGTTTTCGGCACCTAATTGCATGAACCCTAATTATGACAAATTAAACCCTAATTTTGGAAAATCCTCGTCTTGATGTTCATCTCTCTGGTGGGTTTTCGAAACATAAATCCCCAATTTTGAAACCTACAAAATCCTTACATCTGAAAGCCCCAATTTATTTGTCCTCTTCCCTGCGATGGTGGCACCGTAGTCTAAGGTGAGTTTGTTGCTCAGTAATTCACAATGGCACTTTTGGGTTTCAAACTTGTTTCTTTCTCATGTGGTGGAGGCGTATCAGTTCTTCGTCGTGGTGGGTTGCCTCTTTGGGAGCCACGAAAAATTTGGTTCATGCTCTAGTGCCATGGTGGAGTCGTGAGGAAGACGTGGTGGTTTTGTCTTACAACAGCTTGCTTCGAACAAAGGTGGAAGAGATAAGTCGTTGATAAGTGTCTAGAATACGTAAAATTTCCATACAAACTTGACATTTATCATGCTTTAATTGATCATATTTTGTAAGTAAACAACCTATTTTATCTTATAATTACAGAATGAGGTACTAAAAATAAGAAAAATAAGAAATTAATGAATTTTAGATGATTTTATAACAATTTCTTGAAGAATTAAAAATGATTCAGCTGAGCTCTAGTAAGGCGGTCAAGGAAGGATCCAAAATATGACTTTTGGAGCTGAGCCAAACCAAAATGGTGCTTAACACTTAAGGCAGTGCATGGCTGAGTCATAAGAGAATGTGCTTAGCACTTAAGGCGGTACATGACTGAACGCCAAAAGTTGGGCTGAGCATCGCCTAAAAAGTTCTATAAATAAATACCTTAGGTCCTCATTTGAAACATTGAGGGGAGGCTAAAAAATGTAGTAGTGGGATAGAGTAGGATTTGTGAGTTACGAGGGAGATGCTCTTAATGTAGATTTTATGTGTAGATGTTGTGGGAATTGCATTGCAATGTTCTATGAGTAGTTGAACTCCCTTATGTTCAAGTTTGATATAATCAATTATGATTCTATTCACTTCTACTTAGGTATTTATCTTTGCTTTCATTCAATTTTTATGATTTGATTTATGCTTAATGATGACTTGATCACTCATCTATTTA
Source organism: Vigna unguiculata (assembly GCF_037176805.1). NCBI lineage: Eukaryota > Viridiplantae > Streptophyta > Magnoliopsida > Fabales > Fabaceae > Vigna > Vigna unguiculata. The sequence continues at coordinate 14,293,750 of NC_140794.1, read as the reverse complement.
ACTCATTTGGATTGAGTTGGGAAACCGGTCTTAAACTATAGTCCAATCAAATCATCATACATGTATTGGTGCTTATTTAAGTAGCCAAAGGGGATGCTGGATGAAAGGGTCCTACACATGTCACATATTCATTCAACGAGTATTGCACATTAAAGCAAAGATTCATTCTACTAGGAGTTGAGGAATCACACTAGGTTTGAAGTTCTTAGGTTCTAGTGTATCAAGAATGAACCTAGATCTACATAGAAAAAGTACTCCCAGGACATTGAATGATTTGCATAGTAAGTAAACAAGATGATAGTGGTGCATAGAAGAAGATAAGATTAAATCAATTCATAGCCCCTACTCCACTCAATCTATCTAATTATTATTATTATCTATTTTTACACATACTCTTTATCACAAACCAAAAATCCAAAAATCAAACTATTAATATACTTGCTATATTCCTGTGGATATGATACTTATTGATACTATTACATACCAATACACTTGTTGGAAAATGGTTGTTGTGACACAATCATAAGTTGTTCATGGCGAAGATGGAGATGTTCATTGCTAATGGCGAGTTGTAGGAGACACGTCGCGGTTGTGACTATGTTCTTGTTCTCACGCGGTGGCCTCCATCTCAATCATAATGGTGACTCTGTTCTAGTTCTCACACATTAGCCTCCATCTTTGTTGCGGTAGGGACTAGCGGAGAGTCTTTGTGTGATGATAGGTCTCTACGCAAGTTTCGGTCCTTAGTGGAACAAATTTTAAGAATTGGAAAGAGAACATGAAAATTGTTCTTGGCTGCATGGATTTTGACCTTGCATTAAAGATTGAGATTCTCCTACAGACTCTAATACCTCTGAAGAGAGGAAAGACTATGAGAGATGCTTAAATCGCATGGGTCATTCTTTGCTCTATTCTAGGGTCAATTTAGCTTTAGTGCCTAAAAACCTTTGGTGGTTAGATTTGATGCAACTACTAACATCAATGTTTCAATGAAGGGTTGCATAAGCTACAAAAAATTAATTGATTTTGAAAGATGGATCTATGTTGGAGATGGCAAATCGATGGAGGTGGAAGTTATATGGTATTTTAGATTATTATTATTGTGCATTATTTTTTATTTGGATTTGAAGGACACTTTTTTTGTGTCATCATTTAAATGGAATTTGGTTTTAGTTTCCTTTTTGGACAAATTAGGTTACGTTGACTCTCGGTGAAGGGTGTGTGAATTTGTCCAGCAAGTGTATTGGGTCAATTATAGTACAACAAGGTCGTATCCACAAGGATTTGGTATGATAAAGAAAGTCTCCTAAAATTAGATGATGACAATTAGATTCTTAAGGAATAAAAAGGAGAAAAAAAATCCAATGAGAGCAATCATACTCTTAAGGAATAAAAAGTTCTCAAAATTTGATGAGAGCAATTAGTCTCTCAAGGAATAAAAAGGAGCAAAAATCTGGTGAGAGCAATCAAACTCTTAAGGAATAGAAAATCTCATAAAATCTTATGAGAGCAATTAGTTTGTTAAGGAATAAAAAGGAGCAAAAATTCGATGAGAGGAATCAGACTTTTAAGGAGTAAAAGATCTCCTAAAATCCAATGAGATCAATTAATCTCTTAAGGAATAAAAAGAAGCAAAAATCTAATGAGAGAAATCAGACTCTTAAGAAATAAAAAGTCTCTTAAAATCAAATGAGAGCAATTAGTCTCTTAAGGAATAAAAAGGAGCAAAAATCCATTGATAACAACCAAACTCTTAAGGAATAAAATGTCTCTTAAAATTCGATGAGAGCAATTAGTCTCTTAAGGAATAAAGAAAAACTCCTAGAAGAACAAAGAACATCTTGAAAGATTTTTAAGAAAATTGATAGTCTCCCAAATTTCAATAATAGTTGGTTAAACAAACAAGTCTCCCAACCCATTTGATTGAGCAAATAAGTCTCCCAAATTTTGATGGTAGTTGGTTCGACAAACAAGTCTCCCAACCCATTTGGTTGAGCAAACAAGTCTCCCAAATTTAAATGGTAGTTGGTTGAGAAAACAAGTCTCCCAAACCATTGGGTTGAGCAAACAAGTCTGCCAAACCATTGGGTTGAGCAAATAAGTCTCCCAAATTCTGGTGTTAGTTGGTCGAATAAACAAGTCTCCTATGAAATCACCTTCTAAAGGATCAAGAAGTCTCCTATGAAATTATCTTCTAAAGGAGCAACAAGCCTCCTAGAAGCAATCAATCTCTTGAGGGAAAAAAAAAGGCAACCTAAAATCAATGGAGCAAATAAACTCCTAAGAAGTGCTTTACAGTTTTTCAGGGGATCAGAGGTATATATATATATATATATATATATATATATATATATATATATATATATATATATATATATATATATATATATATATATATATCAAGAAACATGATTTTTACTTGGTCAACAACATTAAATCATCCTTGAAACAACATTAAGCCATGGACAAGAACTTTTTAACGGTTCATATTCTCAAACAGTACAAACTACAAAATGTGATATTAAGATCGTCATGCACCTTAGTAGTTCCTTTTTGGAGATCCAAGATTGTTTGGGCTTATAATAGAAGATATATTATTTGAGTCAATAATTAAAAATAAAAATCTTAAGGGCCTAAATTGGTAAACTCTTGACGGCTTCTTCTTGTCCTATGCATATAAATGCTCAGATTGGGGGATTGTGTGGTAATAAGCCCAACATTAGTAAGAGTTTGATCAAGAAATGTTGATTTATTGGCCATTTATAGAAGGTTTCAAAGGGAAAGTAAAGAGTTGTATATTGAAGAACATGGAGAGAAGAATTAAAAAAGAAGGTTATCTAATATTAACAAGAGAAAACAAAAAGATTAGCGAAGAAGAGAATAAAAGAACAGTAAAAAAAATAAAATCCGATGAAAACTAATTATATTATTTGCCTTGTTTTTACACTAATTAATTGCCTTGTTTATCATTACCAAAACTTGGACAATGAAACAACACTGAAATATTTAAGACTTACCTCAATATTCCTTCTTATTTCAAGATTAAGATTATTCAGTTCTAAAACACATCTCACAACTTAACAGGTGAATAAATTCACCTTACTTTCATACCAAATTATTAACAAAAAATCACACATATAAAGGAGATTTAAAAAATAATTATTGATATTGTTGTTGTTGATCCTTATATTTTAGTACACACCAATGCATACCAATATTTTTTTCACAAAATTTATAAAATGGATAAGTGTGAATAAGAAGCAAATTACATTACAACATAATAATCAGTATTTATCTAATAGAAGTACTAATACTGTAATTTCTGAAAAGAAAGTAGTTTCTATCCTAACCTTAATATTAAAAAAAAAAATTCATTGACTAAACCAACATAAATAACTAATATTAGAGAAGCATATATGTCCTAAAACTAAATTAATAAGTCATCATAAGATTAAATAGGAGAAAACGTAATCATTAATAATTAATTTTGATGATTAAATACAATAAACAAAACTTATCGAAGAGCATCTTGGATCTCATAATATTAAGATAAAATAAAGGGGTTAAATATGTTTTGGTCCCTCAAGTTTTAGTAAATTTTGGAATTAGTCCCTCATCAAAACTTTATACCAATTTAGTCCTTCATCTTTTAAAATGCGTGAATTTAGTTCTTTTAACCAAATTTTGTTAAGTTTATTTGACGTTTCAAGTGCATTTCATGATAGTATTTAAGTTAACATTGAAACAAAAATGTGTCGAACAATGTAAATAATTTAAATACTATCATGAAATGCGCTTGAAACGTCAAAAAAAACTTAACAAAATTTGGTTAAAAGAACTAAATTCACGCATTTTGAAAGATGAAGGACTAAATTGATCAAAAATTTTGATGAAGAACTAATTCCAATTTTCATTGAAACTTGAGAGACCAAAAACATATTTAATCCTAAAATAAAGTGGACACATACATGGGTATAAAAAAGCAAATTATAATTAAATAATAGTAGAAAGTTGTTTACGGTTCATAAACCATTTGCTCATACCATAAAACCAATTTCTGATGTAATTGCTGGAAAGCAAATATAATGCTGTAATGCTGCTGTCAATGTCAAGCTGAAGCGAAGCAACAGGGACCTTTTATATATTCATAAACCAACAACAGAAACTTTAGCCAGTAAAAAAGTAGCTTCGATTTATGGTCACTTTTTGGATATTTTAAAAGGCCAATATTTAAATTTATTTCGTTTACAAAATCAATTATTTAATTTTATTACGACCATCACACATTCACAGTAACCATTAACACTTTAATATATGTAGCTTATATTATTACGGTTCAGCATTGAATAATAATAAATAATGTAGTGGATGGATTATTTATTTTTTACTTAATTAAATTTAAAATATATCAAATTTATATAAAAATTCAAATGCTTTTAATTGAGTTATTATAAAAGAAATTTAATGCTCAAAATATTTTTTTCATTTTTCATTTATTATTTGAAATTTGTTCTCAGTTAGTTCTTTTCTCGTCATTAATTTCTTCCAATGTATTAGTTAATTTGTGTATTGCTTTTTAAAAGGGAGCTGGTCAATAAATTAAAAAACAAAAATAGATACGAAAAATTTAAGTTAATCCGAGATCTGCAAAAAGATAAAAGTAATAATTATAGTCTTGTTTGATTATAAACGAAACTTCAGAGTAGTTAGATAAAATAAAAATATTAAATGTTTTTTATAATTACTCGATTAAAAAATATTAAAAAGAATTACTTACATCTTACATATTAAAGGTGAGAAATTAGAAGAAAGAGGGTGCTTAAGGAGGATGATGCGCTGGCAGTGACGGAAACCAGAGAGTGAAAATCGGCATAGTTTTCTATTCCGATAGAGAAAGCGTTAACGGCTAGAAGAGAAGGAAGAGGAAACATAAAATGGAGGTTCAAATTCCATTCTCATTCAGCTGAATTATCCATCACAGAGTATTCCAACTCCCTCTCCTTCGTGAAGAGGGAGCTCCGCTTCTGCTTCGGATCGGACCTTTCTCTCTCTCTGCACTGTTCGTTTCCCTGCCCCACTTTCATCTTCCAGATCTGCATTTCTTATTCGTTATTCCGTTTAATTTTCATTTCTTTCCTTCTTTCAGCACCAAGATGGTTGCCCAGAAATTCCTCGTGGATTTGAACAAGCCTCTTGTGTTCCAGGTAAACCCAGTAACGTGCTTTTCAATCTGCATTTTCAGGAATCGTCACGTGTCTTTACGTTTTCTCTCGCTCACAGGTTGGGCATCTTGGCGAAGACTACGATGAGTGGGTTCACGAGCCTATCGTAAGCAAGGAAGGCCCTCGCTTTTTCGGGAGCGATTTTCTGGAGGTACGCACATTCCTATCCGTTATCCATTTTCGTTTTTTTTTTTATCAGATTGTCACGTTGGATCGAATGTTAGGTTAGCTAACGTTGTCGTGGTTCTTCATTGGGACAGTTGTTCACGCGCACTGCGTGGTGGGTGATTCCGACCGTTTGGTTGCCTGTTGCGAGTTGGTTCATTTCTAATTCTGTAAAGTCAGACCTCCCTTCTGAACAAGTGGCTCCTTTCGTCCTTCTGGGAATCTTTGTGTGGACTTTGGCGGAATACACCTTGCACCGATTTCTCTTTCATGTTAAAACCAAGAGCTATTGGTGTGATTTCTCTCTTTCTCTTCACAACTTCTTAGCTAGTCTAGTTAATCTATCTCTGTATTCATGTGATCGATACAATCTATATGCATGAGATTGATTACTTGTTTCATAATATTGCATCAGGGGAAACACCTTTCATTATCTTCTCCATGGCTGCCACCACAAGCACCCCATGGATAGCTACAGACTTGTTTTCCCCCCTGTTGCAGCGGCTTTGTTAGCTCTCCCGGTAATTTCATTTCTTACCTCATAGAGAAAAAATCATGCTTTTCCATGCATTCAGAGTTGTTACCATGGTTTGAACTTGCGGGTTATGTGGTTCAAATGCGACTTAATTGTGCAATTGGTGACTTTAAAAACCTTTATAGCTTACCTCATACGGGAATCCAATGATTGCCCCTCACCCGGTCATGTAGGATCCGGCTTCTCTAAAGTAAAAATTCAAAGTATATCATTTCAGATGCTTATAACAAGATCAACGGTTTATATAATCATGACATGACTGCATTAGAATACCATCTGTTGATTTTCCCAACCACTTAGATTAGATTTTCTCAATTTACTGGAGTAAGATTCCATAATCTAGATAAATTTTTTGTTATGAGAAACTCTGTTTTAACATACATAAAAAGTTTCACTTGTTTTGCTGCATACAAAAAAGTTGCCAATTAGTTCATCAAGATCCAGTGTTATTATTATGGCTTCAAAAACCTTGTTGTAGATGCAATGCAATAAAATTCATTAATGCTGTGAAATATTGTATTTGTTCACGTACTAAGAATTTTTTTCTTTTACTTGCTTTTACGATGTTGAAGTCTGTTAATATCAGTTTTTGTTCGTGAAAGGAAATGCTATTAGAGGAGGTAAATGAATGTGAGGATCAAATTTGATATCTTGAGAATTTAAAATGCTTTCAATACTTTTGTCACTGAGAAAACAGTAGAATTAGTCTAATGAATTGTTCCCCTCATGAATCAAAACACAAAAGTAGCCTTATCAAGCAAATAGTTTTGTAGCTTCTGAAAGAACATCTTTATACCCGTGATCATATTCTGGTTGGAGCTTCCGAAAGTGACTGCTTCTGGAATGGCTTTGTTGATGTCACAGGGGAACCTAAGCACCACACCGTCTGTAATAGAGTTTGCAGATTTCCTCTGAAAACGGCCAGAAAACCTTTTTTTTTTAGCATTTTGTGACAATGATTGATTACTATAAAGATGTTGGTGATATTTAGAGATACCTCTATTCTGTGCCCGTTCTTTTCTAGCTTAACTTGATAAGCGGTTTCATGAGTTGATTTTGTTGCTTTTGTCTTCCGTGTTCAGATCTGGAACTTAGTGAAGCTTATGTGCACCCCTTCAATTGCTCCTGCCGTGTTTGGAGGTATTTTGTTGGGCTATGTGATGTATGATTGCACTCATTACTACTTGCACCATGGTCAGCCAAAATCTGAAGTTCCCAAAAGTCTAAAGGTAAAGCTCTTCCCCTCCTTTAGCTGTTAAATTGCAGGGTCCAATGTGCTACTGGAAGAATCATCTTGTCAATGAATAAAACTTGGGCTGTTTATCAGATGCATTTCATCAAAAAATTGGTCTTTGTATATAATTCGATTACAAATTGAAGGGCACTGAATTCATATGCCTTGAAATTGAGGCATTCATTTTCATTTTTAGTTAGCCTCTTAAACTGACCATAAAATATGATAGCATTCTCCTCTCTCCAATCTTCTAGAGATTTGTATTGTCTCATTTCTTCTGGAGCAAGATTGTTTCTCAGAGCATGATAAGCATGATGATGATTGCCTCTTTCTTTTTGGTCATGATATAGATTTTCTGTTGCTTATAATGTATTGGCAGCTATCTAAAATTATAAGCCAGGAAAAAGGCATATGGTAATTCCTTCATTATTTTGCAGAAATATCACTTAAATCATCATTATCGTCTCCAGAACTATGGCTTTGGGATCACTTCACCCCTGTGGGATAAAGTTTTTGGAACGGTTCCTCCTCCTCCATCAAAGAGTGATGTGAAACGTAGATAATTTACTGCCATCGTCACATTTGTTCATTGGTTAAGCATAGTATAATCAGGAGCTTCAAACGAGATATGTCGATAATTCATTATTCATGTCTTGGTTGTTTAATTATTTTGCTCCTCGATTGATGTTTCTGAGGGCTAACGTGTGCTACCATCTTGTGTCAAACATCCTGTAAAATCTTAAAAGGGTATCTAATTTTTTGCATAAAACTCGCCTCCGTTTGCATAGTTCTTTATGTTGCAACTCTGCTTTCTGTTTCTGTGTGAATCCTTTTACTTGGGATACCTAGTTCTGTACCTTAACTTCTAATATCAAAGAAATCAACGTAGACAAGCAAGTATCACCACAGTACCTTATGGTTTGACTCGTTTTATATTAAATAAAGGTGGGTTCACTATTTACTTAGCATGTTTTTTCTTTTTACAAAATAACTTCAAATTCATTTTATTATGTTTTTGTCTCTAAATAGTTACTTTTAAATTTTACTAGGATATAGGGTTTAAGGTTCAGGTTCACTGTTTACTTAGTATTTTTTTTCTTGTCTTTTTTATAAAATAAATAAAACTTAATTATGTTTTAAGTTTTCGATAAATTTCGAAACTTGAGTCTCTAATAATTTTATATTTTATAAGTTTATAATATTATAGTATCATAATTTCAAAATTTCTAAACTTTGATTTTATTATTTTTGTAATTTTACAATTTCATAATTATATAATTATATAATTTTATATTTTTTTAAATTTATAATGGCTGAATTATAGAATGTAAAATATTAACGGTAATATTACATAATTAAAAATTATGAAATTAAATTATAAAATTATATTTTTTTGTTTTACATTCAATAATTTAGTAATTTTATTATTATTTATTTATCTAATTTTATATTTTATAATTTTAATTTGTTTTAAAAATAATTTTCATTAAATACAGGAAATCCTAAAAGAAATTCTCGTTATTAAAGTCTCTTCATAAAGTATGTGTAAATTCAATTGAAAGATGGACTTAAAACATAAGTCAATAATTAATATCAAAAGTGTTTGGTTAAAGATGAATAAAAAAGTAAAAGTTAGTATTTTTAAAATAAAAATTAATGTTAATATATTATTATTATTATTACTATTATTATGAGATAGTTTGCCGTGAAAAATTACGAGAAATCTCAATTCATTCATACATGGGACAGCTTTTGTTATGGATAATTATATTATTGATTGTATTAGGCTTTAGGGTTGTTTTTATGTATTTTCTTTTTTTCTTGAACTAACAGTTTTTCTTGTGACGTTTATTGATTTTTTTTAGCTTTTATAAATTTCCATTTTATCAAATAATAATAATAATTATTATTTTTAATTTGTTTTTTTATATTTTATTTCTTAAATACCAAATCGGCTCGAAAATATCTAGTTCAGCCCAAAACTAATGTCCTGTCATAATTTAATTTTTGGATTGGGGAATAGATATAGGGAGGGGCTTCTGAGTGCATCTCCAATCATTTCTCCTTCAGATCAACCAAAGTAGGTGACGATAATTAGAAAAAGCTATTGACCTTCTCATGTTTTTTAACTCAAACCCTGCACCTCCAAATTTATGTTTTGAAAATCTCTTCAAGTTCTCTTCTCTAAGAGTCTAGATTTTTTATTAATTTTTTTTAATATTATTCTCTACTGAATATTAAAAATATATTATATTGATATTTTAAATATTTTTTTAATATATTTTAAAATATCAAAATTAGTGATAATCAGTGTATTATGAAAGTACAATAAAAAAACAACACACTAGAAGAACAGTAAAAAAAAATGAACAAAGAATCCAAATTTCCTTTCTAACCTCCTCCAACGACATTTTGCCCTAATGTTTTGTTGTGTTGCTCTTTGTTCAACATCAACATTGTGGTCCCTCTCTGTTCGAAGTTGTACTCCATTATTCAGTAATCCCCACTCCTATCTTTCTCTTTCTCATTGTTCATTTGTATCATTCACATATTTATATGTATCTTGTTATTTTCATTGAAAATTTTATTTTTGATTGTATGTTCATGTCTTGTTGTGCTGAGTTGTTCAAAATCTTCTTAGTTGCATTCTTGATACATGTTGATTCAATTATTCATATACACTTCGATAAAATATGTTACTAAATATCAGATGTCAACATTCGATTTATATGATAAACAAATTTTGATATCCAATTATGCTCAAACACAGATATGTACATATGGTATTCTTCTGAAACAAATTTCGACATCCATTTGATAATCTTAAGAAAATATTGACAGTAAACTTTCGATATACAAAAAATTAGTTAAACACCAAAAGTCGACATTTGGTTACGACATGTACCAGATAGGGATGGGAACGGGACGGGGCGGACACGGGTTTCATTATCTCATACACATCTCCGTAAAAGAAATTCATCCTCATCCCTATATCCAAACTCAACGGGTATCAAACTTTTGTTTCATCCCCATCCCCACCGGGTAACGGATATAATCTCGTATCCATACCCATTTTCTTACTACTTCAATATTAATTTTAATTAATTTTTATAAAATAATAAAAAATTACGGTGAAGGAAACATAATATTATCAAATATTCAATATTGGAAGGATGTTTATTTCTTCGATATCAAATACTTTAAAGTAAATTATAATTGTTTACATTTTAGATTATAATACCAACTAAAATTTCATGAGAACCAAAACAATTATTAAATTTGCAAATATTAATAAAACATTTAAAAATATTTTTTTTAAAATATAAAAGAAAAACAAAAATTCAAATTAAAATATATTTTAAATGTTTGTTTACCTCAATCTTTTAAATTCTAATGAATCTCTTTTTTATACACCAATAAAAGTTATAATACATCATTTGATCAAAATGATACAAAGAACAAATAATAATTGTAAGACCCACTTTTATTGAGTGACCTAATGTTAAGGGCTGCCTCATTGTTGGACCTAAAGGGTTGGCCCATAGGGTGCCAAGGCCCCTAAAGCAGCTAAGGTTCCTCAATTGCAGGTCATTCTGAAAAATCAGTGCCCTAACTCACCCATTTTCTCTCCACAAAACCTCTGCTAGGGTTTCGAAGTATGCTCATATTCGCGTTCAGCTTGACCTTGGTTCGGCTCACTTTTGCATGTTTAGTTCTAGAGCTGCTGTGCTCCGTGGTTCAGTGTCGAAGTCTCGTATAACCCCTTTTCAGGTAAGGGAAGCTATGATTCGCTTGTATTGTTTGATTTGTTGCTTGTTTTGTTTTCATTTCATGATGGCCTAACTTGATTGATGATTTAATTGATTGGAAATCGTTTGAATGTCATTTTGGCCTGAATGCTTATCTGTTGCGCACGAGAACAGTGGTGAGTACTGTCTTTCTCGCCCAAGCAAGCGTGTCTCGCCTAGGCAAGATTAACAGAGGCTCGCCTAGGATCTTCTGCTTGAACTGTCGCTCAGGCGACGAGTTTGCATTTTTGAGCGAGGGTGATCTCGCTTAGGCGAAAAGGGACTCGCCTGAGCGAGAGATCGCAGAAGCTGTTGTCCCATTCCTCGAGCCCTCGCCTAGGCGAGAAGGGGCTCGCTTGAGCGAGACCTTTTAGCTTGAGCGAGACTGGAGACAGGTTTTGGTACTATTGTTGAGTGATTCACTGATGTGTTGCTTGCTTGTCTTATCTAAATGCTTTACTACAAGGGTTGAGGGATGATGCCATGGTTACGGTATGAGGTTGAGATGGAAATAAGATGTTGCTTTATTGTGTATGAATTGGGAACTGTGAGTTGTATGATTGGCTGTTTATATACATATGCATGTCAACATGATATTAGTATTTATGGGAACTCTCTGATTGGTTGGTGACACATATACAAAGTCTGAGAAGGACGTAATTCCATGACTCTTGTAGTGAGAGTTCATGGTAGTGCCTCACCTAATGGACGGAATCCCATGGGCCTTCCTATTGGGAGTCCCTGGTGGTGCCTCATTCATTGTACTTAATCCCACGAACCTCGAGGTGAGGGTTCATGGTGGTGCCTCACCTAATGGACGTAATCCCATGGACCTTCCTATTGGGAGTCCCTAGTGGTGCCTCATCTAATGGACTTAATTCCATGAACCTCGGGGTGAGGGTTCATGGTGGTGCCTCAACATAAGGACGTAATTCCACGGGGGTATCGTGGTGGTGCCTCAAGGCCAAGACGTAATTTCACGGAGGTCTCGTGGTGGTGCCTCATGTAAGGATGTAATTCCACGAAGGCCTCATGGTGATGCCTCACTGCTAGGACGTAATTTCACAGTTTGATGGTTGTGCCTCATCGTATGTATCCGGATAGTCAAGTCTAAATGCCTTAAGTGGTTTGGGTATATCATGTGTGGATATCTGTTAATTATGTTTGGTTTTGAACTTACCTACTGAGTGTTATAATATAAGGATTTGTTACACTAGCTTACCCTTTCGCTTGTTTGTATGTTGTGTGTGGCTTTCTCCATTGCGATGATCATTAATTTTATTGATGTGAGCAGATGTGAGAACCCCTGGCAGTGGTAATGATAGTAGAGATGCTGCAGCTTGATGGTTATGGATGGGTATTGAGCTCACTATGGGGCCCGTGGCTGAAGGAGTTTATTTAGTTAGAATTTCTCTTGTTATGGACAAAAACTTGTGCTATTTTTGAACTATTGTATTGATGATAAACAGTGTGGTGCCTCATTTTTTTTGTTATGAATATGTTTGGGGTACTGTGTACCTTCATATACCAATTTCCGTACTCTTTGGATATTTATATATGTGGCATTTTATTAAATTGGAATTATCTTTTTAAAATGGGATGTTACAATAATCATAATAAAAGTTTAAAATAAATTATAATTCTTTACATTTTAGATTATAATACCAAATAAAATTTCATGCGAATCAACTCACTTATTAAATTTACAAACATTAATGAAACCTAGTTGATAAAATTTAAAAATATTTTTCTAAAAATATAAAATGAAAACAAATATTCAAATTAAAATATATTTTAAATGTTTGTTTACTTCAATCTTTTAAACTCTAATGAATCTTTTATTTTACACTAATAAAAGTTATAATACATCATTTGATCAAAATGATACAAAGAACAAATAATAATCATAATAAAAGTTTAAAATAAATTATAATTGTTTACATTTTAGATTATAATACCAAATAAAATTTCATAAGAACCAACACATTTATTAAATTTGCAAACATTAATGAAACCTATATGATAAAATTTAAAAATATTTTTTTAAAATTATAAAAGGAAAACAAATATTCAAATTAAAATATATTTTAAATGTTTGTTTACTTCAATCTTTTAAATTCTAATGAATTTCTTTTTTATACACTAATAAAAGTTATAATTCATTACTTGATCAAAATGATACAAAGAACAAATAATAATCATAATAATAAAATTTTAACATAGATCTTATATCTTTTGAATTTCAATTATGTTGGATGATGATAAAAAAATATTTATGACAATTACATTAAATTTTTATATTGTAGTAAATAAAAGTTATTTATACAATTATAGTGAAAAAATTACAGTATGATTGATAATGAGTTAGAAAATAAAAAATAATTAGATAAAATATATCGAAATAGTATTCTACATAATGAAAATAAACAAAAAATAAAAATATTAACAAATTAACAAATGTTTACAAATAATTTGAGAGACTATTGAAAGAAATCGTACAAAGAAAAACAAATGTATAATTAAGGGTATGATAAGTTAAAAAATATCTTAGAGATTTAAGAAAACTTTTCAAATATCAACATATGTATACTCAGTGGCGGAACTTGGACTAAAATTGTAGGGGGGTCAAATTAGATTTGTTATATATAATTTTTTTAGAAGAAAAACTATTCATTTTTTTTCTCTTCATTTCCTCTTCTTATAACAAACACATATAATAGTAGAATTCAAAAAAATATTACTATCATTCGCTATTATATCATGATACGAATTCATGAATACCATTTTAGATAAGACATTCGTATCTCATCAATTTGATTTGGTGGTATTGTCAAATTTGATGTCGTTTTTTCCAGATCACATTCTATTGAATTGTTAAATTCATTATATGTAACTCTGATAACTTTAGATATTTGTTTTATATTGTCTTAAATTCTTGGTTCTTATTAAATTTCTCAAGCTTAGTTAACGTAAATGCATTTCTTTTTCATCTTCATCACAAACCTTTCTCTTTGAAAAAAATGAATCAATTTTTTTACTTTTTATCATAATCTTTCTAATATAAATTTATGACCTCTTACCTATTTAGAAAAAATAAAATTTATATTCACAAATCACAATTATCACAATGCAAAACATAACAAAACTCATACTACTTTAATTAAATAAGCAATACTGTATAAATTCAAAACTTAAAAAAAAAATACCATAGGTAGCGAAAAACACAAAATCCCTAAATTTCATAATTAAGGATTATAATAATTTAGGAAAAATTATAATTAGGGTTCATACCAATTTCATAAAAGAATCCCTAAAATCATAATTAGGGGTTATATTAATTTGGGATAAACTTAATTTGGAAGAAATATCCTAAAAAGAATCATAAACTAACATACATAAATCATAATAAGATACTAACCTTGATTTGTAATAGATCATGCAAGAATGTATACATGAATCTCAATCTATGTGTTTCCAACCTCTATTTCCCAACCTTTGTATTTATCTCTCTTCACAGACTTTCATGATAATTTACATGATGGAAAGATCTTATAGTCAGAAAAAAACCCTAATCTCTTTTATAAATTAATGTCTCTATTAAAAATTTTTATTTTATCTTTTATTATAATTTTCCATAATATAATTTTAATATAAATAATATATAATATAATTTCAAAAAATATATAAATATATATAAAAAAAATTCAAAAAAGAAAAAAATGGGGAAGCCGTGGCTCCCCCTTGTCACATCCTAGTTCCGCCAGTGTGTATACTCAATGGTTGAGAAATAATATAAATTGTTTTGGTGAAACAAAAGAGTTCTTCAAATGACACAAAAACTAATAATAATAAGTAAAAGATTTTGTTTTATATTACCTAGTAAACGAAAGATTTGCGCTATTAAATACTTAAATTGAAAGTTTTAAACATTCTCACGTGAAAGGAAAATTTACAATAAATAAAAATAATAAAAGTAGTAGAAATATTTAAATGTGAGACATAAATTTATTTTAATTGACATACATCTTTTTAACATAATTACATAAAGGTTATGATAAGATGAAAAATATAATTGAGATGCGAATGAGTTTCAAGATAAACCAAATAATTAGAAGAAATAAAAAATAATATATATATATATATATATATATATATATATGGTTACATGATTAATTATGAATATTTTAATAATTTAAATGAGGACGAGTATTATGTACATCCCCATACCTATCTCCATACCCAATTGAAAAAGTCGAGGATTCTCCATACTCAGTCAATGTGGAGATTTCCCGTTGAAATGGGAACGAGTTCGAGCAATACCTACAAGAACAAGTTTATTTGTCATCTCTAGTACCGGACGTAGATATCCGATTTATAACTTAAAAAAAAATTTAATCACAAAGCTTATGTATCCTTTCGGTATCTAACTTTTTTTTCTTAACCATTTCTTTAATTTATTATAATCATTTTTTTTCCTAATTATGCCTTTTTTTATTTAATATTTTTATAATTGTATTGTGATTATTTAAATTTGTTCCTAAACAGTTAATAAGGTTTCAGGGTATTTGAAATAATTAATCACTTTTTTAATTTTTTTAAAAAATAATAAATTAAATACCGACTGTTTACATCAATATGTAACTTTTTTTTAATTGTTTATGTAATTTATTGTAATTCATTTTTTAATTATTTTTATATTTATTTAATACTTATATAATTTTGTTATGATTATTTAAATCTATTAGTAAATAATTAATTAGGGTTTATGGTATTTTAAAGAATTAATCACTATTTTAATTTAAAAAAAAAAAAAATTAATCACATACCAAATGTCCAACATCATGTATCTAACTTATTTTTTTCAAACTGTTTCATTATATTTATTTAATACTTTTATAATTTATTATGATTATTTAAATTTGTTAGTAAATAGCTAATCAGGGTTTAGGGTATTTTAAATATTTAATCACTGTTTTAAAAAATAATTAATTAAATGGATGTCCACGTCAAATATGTAATTTTTTTTATATTTTTTATTTAATTTATTACAATTAACTTTTTTCATAATTATACCTTTATTTATTTAATAATTTTATTATGATTATTTAAATTTATTTAAAAAAAATTAATTAAGGTATTTTAAATAATTAATAACTTTTTTGTTTTTTTGAAAAATAAATAAGTAAATACCAGATGTCGACACCTGGTATGTAGCTTTTTCGGATGTTGACCTCCACTATACTACAAAAATATATGTTGTTTGAATTGTGGATCGAGCTCCGGTCAATATGTGTATTGATCGCGAACATCAGGTATTTAATTAATATATTTTTTTAAATTTATCGTTGGTTCTGGTAATTAATGTACCTATTTATTTAACATTTTTTTTTACATTTCAAATATGTTTTTCTTGGTATTAAAATTATTGTTTTATTAATTATGTTTTTAATATTTTTAAACATATTATTAAATTTAAAATTTTTGAATTTAGCTTTTATATTTTTTTGTGATTTTTGTTAATTAATTGTTTTAAGTTTTATATGATTATGTTGTGTCATATTATTGTATTTGTAGGTGATTGTAATTATGAAATATTTTCATTTGAGTTTTTTGAATTCACAAGTAAATTCGACTTTCGTGTCAGATTTTTCTTCTTTTATTATTGATATGTGCGAAAGAGGATTATACACCTAACTTTACAATTTTTCCTACACATGAAGATTTAATTAGGTGAGTTCGAGGAGTTGCATATAATCTTAGTTTTGTTAGTTTTATTCTAAGATCCAATAAATATAATGGACAACCTGTACGGGATACACCCGACCTCCACAACACTCCCACTATACACTCATGAGTGGAGACACTCCTAATTCTCATAACTGACACCTTCTCGACCCCTGTACAATTAATTTTAGTGATAAGTTTTATGCTATCAAATAATATAATCCTTAATTTTTAAAAACGTTGGATGTATTAATTAAATATTAAAATATAAAGTATAAGTAAAGGAATATAAATTTTATACTATTATTTAGTTATAAATTATTATTAAAATAAGTGGAAACTATGAAAAACTAATATATGAAAAATTAATTATAGTACTTCATCGCATTTGTATTTATTCTATTTTTATCTGATAGTTGTATTTTTAAAATGCTGATCATAAATGAGTCTATACCATGATCATAATATGATTAAACGAAAATATTTAAAAACTTAATAAAACAAAGAGTAAAACACATATAATTAAATAGAAAGATTTATTTTCATTGATTAAACCCATATATATATATATATATATATTTATATAAATAAGAGAATTAATAAAACAATTGATTATAGAAAATAATAATCTGAAATAATTACCTGAATGTAAAAGGTTATAAAAAAATATGTAAAAATCTACTAAACCAAACGATCGATTGAAGTTTGTATAATTTTAACTATTAAATATATATATTTTTTAAAAAATAATCTCAATTAAATATATCATATTTTGTTACTCAAAATCTTTTTCCTGGTCTTAGTAGAATATCATACCATTTACCATTTTTTTGATGTTTACAAATTTTGATTCAATACCACAACTTTGTAACCACCTTTCACCTTTCCAATAAAAAAGAATCACGTTCCCAATTTTTCCATAAAGAGTAATTTTATAATAAAAAGTATTTTATCTACATCCACAGTTGTTATGATTATTTTATTAAACAATTTTATTATTTAACCACTCCTTAAACCATCCCACTCCTCTTTCTAAAATCAGACCAACCACTCCACAAGTGAAGAACCCAAAATTATTTGAGGCTGCATATTCTCACACTTTAGTTTAGTCAAATTACAATTAAATATATATAATTTTTATTTTTTTAAGATTTTAAATGTATATATTAACACAATGCTAAATAACATAGCTATACATCGATTAATGAATGTATAGAATTGTTTCAAATATTTTATATACAAGCGATTGATAAATGTTCACTGAAAGAAGCAAAGACAGCTAGCAATAACTAAAAGTTACTCTTATTCTGAGTCAAACTAACATATAAAATGTTATAAAAAAAACCAAGTGTATGAAAAGTTGTCGAATACTTCCTGAATTTAAGTCAAACAAGTACTTTTTTTCTCTTATGATTAAGTCAAACAAGTATTAGTTCAAGTCTCACTAAGTAGACATTTGGAACAGAAAACAGAAAATCTTAAATGCTCAAATGCACACAACAGATTTCCACAAGTAACATACAGAGAAGTCACTGTCAAGAATCACCCAAGTTATTCCCAACATACAAGAAAATAAACTAATGGCAAACCAACTTAATTGTGAATGCTCATATTATTTGACCACAGATTCAAATGAAGAACAAAAGCAGATTTAACCATAATTTTCATATTGATCTACAGTGGCTTATTATGCTAATGGCTTCAAAAGAGGGATACTCTGTTCGTGCCTAAAGAAATTAGAGGGATCAACTTTAGTTTTGACCTTCACTAACCTGTTGAAGTTACCCTTGAAATACCTATAACCCCACGACCGAGCCTCAACAAAGCTTGTGTTGTTCTTCTTGTTCATCCCTATATCCAAGTCTCTGTAATTCACATATGTTTCTCTTGGATACTTGGAAACATAGGGAGCTGTGCGGGAATAAAATTTCCTGATCCAGTTCATGTGCTTTGCCATACTCTTTTCTCCATCAAGCCAACCTGTTACATACTGAACTTTGTAGAGAACTCCCTTTCTGTGAGGGAAAGGGGTGGCAGATTCTGCAATCTTGCTCATCATGCCTCCATAGGGGTTCCAAATCATTAGGGGTCCATCTTCCTGCAGAAAAACTTTCCATAGGGGATTCAGGGACTTCTCTGGGATCACTTCCCTTACAAAATCTGATTTTGCTTTGAAGTAAGCCTTTGATGTGGATTTCCCTTGCAGCAAAACTTCTGGGGCTGTTCCATCTGGGTACCCAGCAATGTAGAGAACAGATTTGATCCAACTAGTCTCCACACAATCTTTTCTTCTCAAACCCAACTCAGGAAAACCATGTTTCATCACTTGCAGAAGCCTATCAGCACCACCAAGAAAAAGAGCATTGTACGAGGTTGTTACTGTTCTTTTCCCTGGAACACTCCCATTCCCTGTCTGAATCAGCACTCTGATGAAAAGATCTTCATCAATCTTTGGAGCCACTTTCTGCCATCTGTGAAGAATCTTGTTCCCTCCTTGTTCAAGGGTCTTGGTCACCGTGAAAACAGTCACAGTTTGTGGCACAGGAACCAGCTTGATCTTCCACCACAGAATAACTCCAAAGCTTCCTCCACCACCTCCTCTTATTGCCCAAAATAGGTCCTCCCCCATGGCTGCTCTATCAAGAACCCTCCCATTAGCATCAACAATTTTAGCATCTAGAACATTGTCAACGCCAAGACCATACTTTCTCATCATGGAACCGTATGCACCTCCTGTGATGTGCCCTCCAATTCCCAAGGATGTGCAAAGCCCTGCAGGGAAGCCATGGACTGAACTTTTCTCTGAAATTCTGTAATACACTTCTCCAACAGTGGCCCCAGCTTGGATCCAAGCCGTGTTGTGTGCAATATCAACATTCACTGCACGAAGTTTGACCAAGTCCAGGATCATGAATGGTTTCTCAATAAGTGAAACATAAGAGAGCCCTTCATAGTCATGTCCCCCACTTCTCACTCTCATGTGAATACCAAGCTGTTTTGCACAAATCACTGCTGCTTGGACTTGAGAGTCATCAAGTGGGGTGAATATGAAATCTGGTTTTGGCACTGATGGCAACAAGTACCTTAGATTTTGGGCAGTGGATTCAAGGATGGAAGTGAAGGAAGCATTGGTAGAAGTGTAGATTGAAGAGGAAAACTGGTTAGGAGTTTGAGAATGGAGTGTTAGGCAATGGTTGAAAGGTTCTTGAATTGGGAGTGAAGTGGTGAGTGAAAGTGATAGTAGAACTACAAAACTTGGTAAGGTGAACCAGAGAAACTGCATGGTTCTTTTCTTTGGTTTTAGCTTTCTTCTGTGAGTTTGAGGAAGCTAAATAATACACTGATTGCTTCTTGGTAATGGTAGTTTATAGAGGCAATATACGTGTACTTGAGCTAAGTCAAACGTCATGTGAATTGGTATTTCATTTTAGGTTTGGTGGAAAATAATAGAAGCACGATGTGGAATTAGTTTTCAACATTGAGTTTGGAATCCGATACATTTCACACCCAAGATTACTGTGTGATATCGTTATTTTTCCTCTATTCAATTTTTGCTTCTTCCCACTACCATGTGTACACAATTGTATATATGACACAATGCCCTTGGGGTATGATTGGATTGACTTTTTTTAAGCGATTGGATTGAATAAAGAAAATGAAATGATACAGAACCAGTTAAAGCAAAATGAAATAAAATATTCATTTTCATATTTCACCATGTTATAATGGAGTAAAGCAAAAGCTTCATTCTCATAGAAGAAATAAAAGTGAAGATAAATCAGAAAATATATAGAAAATATGTTTCACTAATTTTATTACATTTTATCTCTACTAAACAAGTTTTAAATAACAGCAAAAAAGGTTTTACGTTAGTAGTGTAAAGTTATTTTGCATTATAATTTCATCACATAATATCATATATTATATTTCATCACAACACAAACTCATACAACATAATAGAACCATATTGTTAACTATTAGGTTTATATCTTGCTCAATATCTAAAAATTAAATTATAAGATGAAATTTACATGCCATTCAATATATATATATATATATATATATATATTATATATATATATATATATATATATATATATATATGCAATTATTTTTCATTACCTACGCATATTCTTTAAATAATATACAATAAATGTTTTTCTTTTTCTAATCGTAACTTCTCATATATTAAAGATAACCCTTCAAAGAGCATCATCTAACACTTGAAAGGAAAGAAAAGAAATATATTTTTTAATCATCATCCATAAGATAATTAATTAAATTATTCTATTCTAAAGGTATGCTACAATGTTACTTTTCTTCCTGAAGAAAAAGTATAATTATAAAAAGGTCCTTGAAGTCTAAAGAAAAAAGAATATGCTCAATTTAATCTTGTTATTAAAAGAAATTTGCTAAAGTCAATGCTTATGAATATATGAGACAACATCTCTTAATTTGACACATTCTATTACGTAATAGTTGAAGTTATATATGTGGATGACTAATAATTTTTTTTTTCATTTTCTTCAAGAATTATAACCTTACAACATTAGTCATTACACATATTAATAATATAATTAGTTAATAACTTGATTTATATAGACTATTTGGTCTGAAATCTTGTATAATATTGGTGTTTTGAATTTACTTAATAACTACTACCACACGTTATAATTACTAAGGTAAATGACTATATGATTAAATACATATAATGCAAAATTTGGAATTACGTAAGCAACATACAACTTTAATTTATGTACAATGTATAACTTAATTAAAATTTTGAAAATACTTGTAACGATAATAAGTATTGAAATTCAAACATGAAATTATTCTTAAAAGAAAAAACAACTTTCACTTTCAATTGCAACATGTGATTACATGTACGACTTCAATTTCTACATAGATAAATAACATAAGTACACAAGGACATAAAGAATATATATTCTAAATTTAATAACATTTTTATATTCAATAACTTTTTGATAGAAATATTATATACTTTCAGGATAAATTTGAGTTATGTGTGTGTGTGTGTTTTAAATTTTTTATTTTAACTTTATACTACCTTTGTAATCGTGTAGCATATACAAATTGCAACGGGTTTATTTAAATTCAGAATTCTAAAACAACAAAATAAAGGCGAAACAAAGGACATCTAACCTACCAAGGAATCTTTCAAGCATTATTTTGAATTCACAATTCTAAAAAAGAAATTATAAAGGCGGAAAGCAAAAAAAAAATGCCTTTTAACAAGCAAAGAGTTCAAGCATGCGATAAACGAAGCTGCGGGGAATATAAGTGTGCTTTTTGGTCTCTTTATGAAATAGTTTTATTTTGAGAGAAAAATACCTTTTATATATTTCTAATTCTGACTCATTTTCATGTAAATTTCTTCAATTTTTTTTTTCAAACGTAAAAGTAATCAATACTCAATTCCAGATTTAAATCATCAAATTTCATGAGTCATATCATATAATTTCAATAATTTCTAGAATGACTTAAGAGCTTTTTGATAAAAGAGAAGATAAAAAGAAAGCAAACTGGATAATGTTTGACAAAAGCAAGAGTTCAACAACTCCTTTTAGTAATCAATATGTCAGAAGTTACAATCATGAACTCCTTTACTTCACTTTTTAAAACAACGTTTTCAACATTGAACTAAATTAAACAAACCACATTCAATAAATAAAAAACAAAATGGATATATATTTATTTAATTTCTTAAAATAGTTGTAGAAAATTTGGAATTATTCAAGGTATATATGTAACTTTCTTTTGTAAATAAAATTCACTATCTGGAAGAAGTTCAAAAAGTAATCAATGAGTGACACCACATCCTTAAATGCCGTTAACGTGGTAGACAGCATGTTTCGTAGAGTCAATAATTTATGTATGATAATCTCTTACACCCTATGTTTTAAGATAAAAAATCAACAACTTTTTTAAAAGTTGTTCCAATATGCCGAATGGCAGTTATATCAAATTACAGAATATATTATTTTACTTAACACTATTCATTACATAAGGGTTTTTATGGATAGGTTGACTCTCAATTTCACATTTATGAATGATTAAATATTTTTGACAAAATAAAAGGAATGAAATACTTCGATGTCCTGTAATTAATGTTTTTAAAGGGTTTATCTTTAAAAGGAACATGAAATTGAATTAAAATGTGGTCATATGGTAAAGGAGCATTGTCCATATTAATATAATATTTTTTTCTGAAGTTTGGGCAATGTTACTTGTTCGGGATAGCAGGCAACGATATATGATGTAGTGCAATATACATTTTCTATTTTCATGTGTCTTGCAAGTATTCTTCCTCCAATGTTGACATTGTCACGACAAATCATTGATTTGCCATTGTGACTCATGTTTCTCTCAAAACACACACCGTGAGTCCCCAACTTAGTAAAATGATAAAACATATTTATATCCATTCTAATCGGTATCTTCTTAACTTCACTAACAATAACCCCTTCATCAGTAACTTGCAAGTTGGAATAAAAAATTCTGACTAATTCCGGATAATAAGATTGACGATGACACAAGAAAGGTAATAATCCCAAATTATGCAGTATATCATAAAACTCAAAGTTTTGCTTCTCAATAAAATCATCTGGAAATCTTGGTTCAATAATATCTCTGTTGGAAAATTTGGAAGAATACCTTTCATATTGAGCAACGAAGGAGAAAAGTCTTTGGGGCTGCGACGGGGGGATAATTTCATTAGCTTGGTTCTCGATGATTATGCCATTTTAGATGGATTTTTTACAATTTAATCGGTGGGTTTTGTGGAGAATTGAAAATAAGAAAGATTGCAAGCAACGAGAGGTGATTTGGTGAAGATTTGAAACAACAATGGTCAAATTAGGGTGCAGGAGGGGTAGTGTGTGAGGGTTTTTGGAGTGGCTGGCAGCGGCGGAGAGAGAAAATGTTACTTTAATAGTGGAAGACGACCTGTAATCGATTACAGGGCTTGCTTAATTGATTACAGGCATATTTTTTTTAGGAAAACCTCTTATTAATCGATTGCATGCTTGATGTAATCGATTACAATGAGGTGTTTTTTTTAAAAGAGTCATTGGTAATCGATTACTAGGTGGTTGTAATCGATTACAGAAAGATGATTTTGGTATAAACCTACTCTTAATCGATTACCAATACCTTGTAATCAATTACAGTATAATTTTTTTCTTTACAAATCACTTTTAATCCATTACAAGGGTCTCGTAATCGATTAATGAGGGTGAGCTTGAATTTATAATACAACGTGGCAAGTGTTGAAGCACTAAAAGATTTGAAGACATTGCATACATTAAATTTTCAAAAAAAAAAAATGAAGTACATCGACATTTGTTGACATCACAAGCAAAGAAAATAAATGAAATAAATTATGACCAAAATCTATATTTTGTATTCTTGCGCTCATCAACATACCATCCAGAATTGATGTCCTCATATTCTTCCGCAAGTGTTGGTGGTCGAATATCTCTGGTTTGGATGAAAAAGTCAATATAGGAAGAAATGCGTGGACATTTAACAGATCGATCTAGACTTTTAACATGATTCTAGTGATTGATCATTTGTGATACGTCATAGTCACATTTGATTTCCGCGGTATCGTGCACTCTGCGTCTATTGTGTATTGTCGTGAGTCAACGATAATCAATTTGTTTGACTATTATGCGATCACCACACTCCACTAATTATGTTATGGTTTCTAATAACTGGTTGAATGTGCAATCGTGTCTCATTGGAAAGGTTTTCTGGGCACCCGAATTGAATTCCAAACCTAAACCATAACTATTCTCTGTGATCCCAACGCCTCTCAGAGGTCCACCATAATAAATAATTGTTGGTGAAGTTGGGAGGGAGTTTGAGGATGACGGTGTGGTGTTTGGAGTTAAAAGAGAAAGGATTTCTTTAGCAGATCTTGTAAATGTTACATACAACTCAATGATTGTAACATATGAAATGCATCTTCATCGGTCGTCAATTCAACTGCCTCATACATAGTATGTCCTTCAGAAGTCATGATGGGTCGTCTGAAGTAGAGGTTGTTTATGGATATCTTTGAGGGGTAGGGAATGGTTGTGCGAACTTTTTCTTTTAGCACGTTGTATGTGCAATTGTATGGAATGCGAAATAATCGAGGACTATCACATATTTGTTTATACATTTTTAACTTTGTTATAAGTTGAAACTCTTTTCATGCACTTTATTTCCATATTTAAATCATTTCATTTTAGTAGTAACAAATTGGACTCGATGTACATAATTGTTTTGTTTTATTTTGTAGCAAATATGACATTTGCTTGCTCTTTTTGTCATATATTTATGTACCTATATTATTTTTTGTTTATTTTAGTTGCATTGAACTCTATATTTTTTAGACTTCAAAATAAACATATGGTTTACTATATTTTTTAATATTTTCTATGATTTTTGGAAGTTGGGGTAAATTTGTTACATTCTTGTATACAAACATGTGTGGATTTTATTTTCCTTGTTTTAAATGATCAAAGCTTCTATACAAACTAGAGAGATCTAATCAAAGAGACGAAATTCACCAATTTAGTTTCCAATTTTAGAAATTGTCTCTTCTTTTCATTTTCTCTCAACTTTAATAATTATCTTTTCATTTCCTTCTCTACTTTGTTTTCTTCATTCTTCATCTCTGTTAAATTAATTCCAAAAGTTCATTTCATGAAATAGTGATCATACAATCCAAGTTGACTTTTGCATAAATTATTTATTGTTTTCAATTTGTTCTTCTTCTTTCTAGGTCTAGATTTGTATTTTATGTTATTAAATTGAACTTGATTTCAGAAATCAAATTAGGTACCAATTGAATGTTGATTTGGTAATTAGATATAGATTGGATCGAATGATATTTATTGTCACTATTGACTACAAACAATTATGATAAAATGTGAATACTATTACTCTAAAAGAGAAAATACAATAACAATTCCTCACATGTGAGTAACTTCACAAATTAAAGAGTATTAAGATTTAATGTTTTCCACAAAGAAAAAAACATCATACTCAAATAAAGAACTTAGTATAATTTGTAATTTTTGATATGTTATCTCATACTTCATGTATGGAACACTAGCATATTTTCCTTTATCATTACAAAAAAATAGATATTACCGACGGTCGAGATCCGTCGATAACAACATATATCCGTCGGTAAACTACTTTTTTCGACGGATTTCTGACGGGCCAAAATCCGTCGGTAAAAGGGTCATAGCTAACACTTACGAACGGATATTGTCCGTCGGTAATTACCGACCGCAGGATCCGTCGGTAATTACCGATCGCAAGATCCATCGGTAATTATTGACGGCGGGATCCGTCGGTATATACATGAGTTTGACGCAGCATTTCCGACGGATTGTCGACGGAATAATCCGTCGGTAATTTCAAAACAGTTTTCCAGTGCAATTTGTATTCGCACAGTCCACAAAATTTATCAAACCTGCAATCTCACAAATACAATCAGACTTGCCCATCTTATAATTATCTGTAGCCAATCCAGACAGATATCTTATACATACATCACACGCATACGCATAAATATTTTAAGAGTCTGTATATAAAAGTGAAATAAAGATAAACATCTTTCAATCACAATGTCATAGGTTATGTTTAACTAATGTAAAAGCATACATAAGTAACAAACTCAGTATAGAAAAAAGTCCTAATAATCTACATAATCATCTGAATGATTTTCTTCTGTAGGCTCTTCTTGTTGCTCAATCTATGGCTGGACTGGTGTGGGTTGGACTGGTGTGGGTTGGACTGGAGTGGGTTGTTGCTGGGGCAGTGTTGGGTTGGACTGCTATTGTTGAAGACGGGTCTGGGCATCAACAGGCAGAAAGGCCATGACTAGATTTTTGAAGTTTTGAAACTGACTTCTCAAATTTTCATAAGCTTGATCACATTCTTCTAGTCGTTGCGTGAGTCGGTTCACGGCCTCCTCAACATTGTTGGAAGAAGATGCTTGTTGTTTGTGGATACCTCTTCCAGTAGTGTAACCTTTGCCAAGTTCTCTAGTGCCATAAAGTCTTCCTTTATTTTTTCCGCTGACAACGTCAACCCAACACTGTGTCCTAATGACATCTTCCTCATCATTATGCTCTGACGCCTCAGCACAGGACCCTTGCTCAGATCTGACTTGTGAGAGTCTAGTTGAAAATTCTTCCTGTTAAAGAAAACAATGACAAATTATTTAAATAAGGTACAACATTTAAGTTTAAAGGAAATAATAATTAGTAAAAGGATTTCCTTACATGTGTTCTTCGAGACCTTTCATTAGCAAACTGGCCAGATCCCTTGCGAAGATGAGTTTGGTAAAATACCTCATCAATATATGCCTCTCGCCCCAACTCTTTTTCCTTTTAACAAAATAAATGGTTATATGTATACATCTATTTTAAAAGAAGTAAATTATATCATAATATGAAAATAAAAAAAAATTAAGGTTTATACCATACGAAGGGCATGCTCATGAGTGGTAATGGAACCACCTGTGTGTAGGGTCCCACCCTTTTCTGAAGCTCTATTCCTCTGGGATGTAATTTGCTTGTTGCCATAAGAAGGAGAATTCCAATGTTCTAGCAATCGATTCCAGATATGGTCCCCAATCCAATAAGGGCGCTCTCCTACAATCCGAGCATCTCTAAACATCTCAGATAGCCTATGAGATGCTTTGGAGTGGAATTTTTTTTTAATTTGACCTTCGTGCTCAGGTCTTCACTGAATCGACCTCTGTAACAATAAATCAAGTACATATGATCTTGACAACAAAATATGCATGGTATTTAAAGTCTAATAGCAGTGACCATCTACTTTTCATTTGACATACATACATAAATACAGAATGAAAATAAGTTTCATGACGTTTTACCTTAAATCGTTGCCAAAAATGTTCTTTCTCTTCTGGAGGTATGGCACCCCATGATGGCCAAGGCGAAAGGAACTGTTGCTTAATAGATCTTGTGATTGTCTGAGAAGCAACTCTAGAAGGAACAAACCTAAATATAAATGCATAAAAGTCATAAAAAAGAAGGCAAGGCAAATAACAAGTCATGGCATACAAATTAGTATTTAAGATCTAAATAGATATTACACCCGATTAAAAGGCTCAATCATCGGTCGCTCATGGAGAGGAGGGTGAACATCATCAGCAGCTGAATCAGGAGCATCTACTGCAGGAGAAACATCAGGAGAGGGATTAAAGGATGAGGAAGGTCTACAAGAAGTGTGAACCACAACAGGGGAGGGTCCTTGATGGGAAGGTTGTGGTGTAGAGGTAGGTGGTGCAGGAACCACAGTAGGGTTTGGTGTGAAGGTAGGTGGTGCGGGAACCATAGTAGGGTGTGGTGTGAAGGTAGGTGGTGCGGGAACCACAGTAGGGTGTGGTGTGGAGGTAGGTGGTGTGAGTACCATGGTAGGATCTAGTGTGGGTACCACAATAGGGTGTGGTGACGGAGTGGATGTAGATGGTGTGGTAACCCCGACAAGGTGTGGTGTGGGTACCCCAGCAAGTGATGGTGCCTGAACGGGCGCACTCTGTAGTATTTGGCTAGGAACCCTTATGATATACTGTGGTGGCTGTCTTCTTGGCTTTGTCTTCTTCCCTTTATCAGAACTAGATCGACGTCTAGGTGACGTTGCAACAATCAAACTATATAAAACAACAAAATTGAACATCAAATATCAACAAGATAGTTATTTTACAGTTTAAAATGACAAGTGTTGTTCACATTACCAACCACAAAATAATACTTTTATAAGTGAAATACTTAAAGTTTGCAAAAACATAGTTAATGAATCTTTTACATAAATTTAACAATTACAACAACCACAACAATAGCTCACAACAACTAAATAATTCAATCATCATCGTCATCCTTCTCCTCATCATTTTTGTCATGATCGTTATACTCGTCGTCGTCATCATCATCATCATCATCATAATCTTCTTCTTCTTCTTCTTCTTCTTCTTCATCTTGGTCGTCTTCATCTTCTTCGTCTTCTTCTTCTTCTTCTCCATCTTCTTCTTGTATTTCTCCTTCCAATTCTTCAGGAGCACCATCAAAGTCATGCAATGTAGATACACTTTCAACTTCGATTATTTCATGGGCATGTGACATTTCATCAACTTGATATGGAATATCCTCTTCCACCTCATTTGACTCAATGCGACCCCTAGGCTTAGTTTGTATCACAACACACCAACCACTTTTGTCGATGCTCCGAAATGCTGGATATGGGACATAGTAAACTTGTCTAACATTATTAGCTAGAATGAATGGATCAAAAAGTCGGTATCTTTTACTCATTTCAAGTTCAACAATATTATACCTAGGATTCACCCTTGTACCATCTCTAGAAGGATCAAACCATTTAGAAGGAACTACAAAAGAAGATAGTCAATGTACCTACAAAAGAAGAAGCCATTTAGAAAGTTGACTAAACTTTGACTTTTTTATTTGAACCTTAAATCCAAGTGTAAACTGATGGAGAATGTTTAGGAGGCTTCAATACACAAGTTCTAATTAACAGAAGAAAGGTGGAGAAAAGATCACAACTTAGAATTAACAACGTAATTCGAGTTTAGCTAGTCAAAACTCAAAAAATGAACTAGAAATTGGCCAAAATGAGCTAAGGCTACCAAATTAGTAAGGGAATTCTTAAGCAATGATGCAAACACAATCTAATTTGTATAAGAATGATGAAAACTTAGGCCAATGTGAGGAATAACATGGAACACGAAAATTCATATGTGGAGGCTAACTTTATGCATAAGTAGTCTACCACTCACAACTTAGTTAATGTTTTTCTCATTGAATTAGAGTGACTAACTTTGTGGCTTAGTTTGATGCAGAAAAAGTGATCCCATGGCAGAAAATGCAGCTGAAACAGTGGCCTAAATAAGCACTAAATTGGATGAAAAGTTGCTAAGTTGACCAAGAGTTGACTTTTTGCATTTTTGCTCTAATATGATAACTATGAAAACTGGTAAAAACAACACTTAGAACCTACTCAACAAACTTAAAATGACAAAATGAACCTAAGAAATAACTCAAAACTGAAATCTTACCTAAAACTCAAACTTTCACTACCTAAAACCTCTAAAAAGACACTAAAAATAGGTTAAAAACTATGGTTATGCTAAATCATGGGTAGAAGTGGATAGAAACTACCTAGACAAGTTTATAATGACTTGAAAAAACTTAATCCTAACACACAAACTGCCTCCGAAGAGATTTACACAAAATCACTACCTAAAACTAAGACTAGTCTACTAAATTAAGTATTTTCTATGTGCATGTACTACCCTAACCTATGCAACTTTAATCTAACTATCCACACAAGTTTCTAATGCCAAAATATGACTACAAAAGAACTCCCACGACTAAAATCAACAACAACTCGAAATCTAGGTCCTTAACACCTAAAACTGCAAATATTTAGAAATTAAGTACACTAGTGCATATAACTATTATAAAACTAATTGGACAAGTTCTAATTAATAGAAGAAAGGTGGAGAAAAGATCACAACTCAGAATTAACAAGGTAATTCGAGTTTGCCTAGTCAAAACCCTAATGGCCAATGGAAAGGACCAAAAACAAAACCAAAAAAATATGATAAATAACGAATGAAGATGCTAGCTAGCTAAATCAGATCATTAATTCCAATCATAAACATATCAAAATTCACTACTTTTCACGTTCAAGTTTTCCATTCACCAAAACAATGTAGTCCAAAATACATGCATCTATATAAATTGGTTAGTTAAAATGAAGTCTTCTAAATAATTATTAAAGATTGGTGATGATAATTATCATAAAATTAAGCTTCAAATCAGCAGCACATGCTCTGTCATTCAATTCGGATGCACTGCAGTAGGAAGAAAAATGAAAGGAAAATGGGTGTTACCTCCACGACAGCCCAGCAGCACCAAAGCCAATGGTTCCCCCACGGTCTGAGCACCTCGACGGCCGGAATGCCTCCACGGCCGGAGCAACACCAAACAGAGCACCCTCACTTACGCGGAAGCCCAATTCGAATTCCTCTCGCCACAAAAATGGAAGCAACTATCAGAAAAAAAATAATTGGTAAGGATGAATTAAAAGCTTGGATTATTGCTCGAGCAACAAAACCCTTACCCTGCTTCTATATCGACGTTAGAGCGAATCCCCAAAGTCAAACTCAAGCCACCGAAAGCGTTACTGGAAGGAGGCCGTCACGGCGGCGATTGGGAGTGGCATGGCAGCGGCAGTGGCAGCAGCAATGGGCGGCAACACTAGCGGCGACTTCAATGATGCGTTTGGAGAAGAAGAACCGAGTTTTGTAGTGGGGCGAGGGCAGCGACACTGGAAGAAGGCCGTTACGGCAAAGATTGGAAGTGGCACGACGACGGTTCAGAGTGGCAGTAACGGCGGCAACACGAGCGGTGCGTTCTCAGTGATGCGTTTTGGAGGAGACGAGTTTTACGAAATGGGGGGAAAGGATTTCTGATTTTTTTAAGTTTAATCCGCGAACTTACCGACGGACTAATTCGTCGGTAATTCATCAGTAATTGCATGAAAACTTTACCGACGGATAAATTCGTCGCCAGCTGTCTCTTGTGTTATTACCGACGAAAAAATCCGTTGATATTTTTCCCGCTTAAGATCCATCGCTAAATTTGTCGAAAAATTAATTTTACAGACGGATAAATATCCGTCGGTATTTGTCCGTCAGTAATTAACAGATTTCTTGTAGTGTATATATTATTGTGAAAACTGAGAGAACACCTTCAACTAGTAAGTTCCATTAACATATTATTATTAATAAAACTCAAAGGCCTTTTTCTCATGTTGGGTTGATGAATGAAGATGCGTTGAAGTTCTTTGTGAGTGTGATGATTTTGAGTTGAGTGGTTTATTGAATGTGTTGACATGTATGACATAGCAAAGATAATAGGGTTACCACCAATTAGATTCTATAGGAAAAATAACCTTAAGGAGAATGAGGGTGTTGGGATTTATGTGAAAGTAATCATGGATGAAGCCTCTTACCTTAGGAAGATCAAGATGAAAAGGAATGAAAGTGTAAACGAATGGTTTATAACTTGTACTTATTTTTTATTCTGGTGAACATAGTACTTTTTAAATAGTTGTAATTATTTTTACTTATGAAAGTGTAGACAGTATTACAATACTATTTTGTAATATATGAACAAATTTTAAATTCCATTATATATTAGAAGTGTTATAATTAACATAGTTTAAATTTTATTTTATTTCTATTGAAGAATACATTTATTTTAATTAATATTTCAAAAAAAATATTGAAGAAGCTATTAACCCTAAAAAAAACTAAAAAAAAATGAAGGATTTAAATTTCTATAATAAAATAGTTGCAAATAAATGAAGGTTTGAAACTTTCACAAAATAATAGTCACTAATAGGAGAGGTTAAAACCCTCCATAAAAAAACTTCTGCAATATAAATTACATATGAGAGGTCGCCATAGACATCTGCAAATAGGTTATGGCGACTCTAATTGCGAAGATTTTAAAATCTCCGCATATTAATTTGTAGAGGGTAAAAAGCCCCCCAAATTGAAAGAAAAATCTGCTTACAATATATATATTTTTTGTAGTGAATGGTCACAATTATGGTATGTTTAGGGTCATGTTGAGAAGGTTTATTGTTATAGTTGGTGGTGAAGGCTTTATAATTTATGGTTGGAGGATTAGGTTCATTTAGGGGTTGAAGTTGTTCAGATATGACAACTTCAAAGGGAGTGATACTTATAAAGATAAGTGTTGGTTGGGAAGTAGAAGGCTTAGGTTGGATAGAAGATATAGGCTTGTGAGATGGGAGTTGCACTACTTGAGAGATTTGTTATGAATGGCTTCTAAAACTCATTAGAACAAAATCATCATAGTTTGTATTATCATCAAGTGTTACCACTAGTGTGAAGACAAACAATATAACTTATGCAATATTGTTGCACTTCTTGGATGTGCTTTCTTGCTTCATTTATGTCCTTGGAGAAGGAATTTCTTGTCTTCTTAAATGATGAGAGGATAATAACATATACAAATAGTGACATTAGTGTAAATATGTTTAACCATCTTAATCTATCTAGGTTTAGGCTGGATATAATATTGTGATGGTTTGTCAAGTAGTGTTGTGCTAGTCAAGAGATTTGTTGTGAATTTCTTCCAAAACTCACTAGGACAAAATCATCATGGTTTGTATTATCATTGTGTACCACCACTAGCATAAAGATAAAAAGTATAACTTATGTTATCTCAATGCATTTGAATGACTTAAGTGCACTTTCTTGGTTCCTTTTATGTTATCAGAGAAGAATAATTATCGTCTTCTTAGAGAATAAAAGATTATAACATATAAAATAGTAACATCAATAAAATATATTTGACTCTCTCAATCTATCTAGATAAGAAATTAAAATGTTTAAATTTAGAAGAGATGTGATTTTATTTTTGAACAATCATTCACTACAAGAAAATCCTTAAATAATGACTAATTTTAGTGACAAAAATCAATTAGTCACTATAGTGACCAATTTAGATACCAATTTATAAACTAGAGACAATTTCTTTAGTAGCCAAAACCTTGATAGTTAATATTAGTGACCAATTCACTACAATGATCAATTTAAAAACTATTTTTAGTTACCAAAATTTTTTAGAAAATTAATATGTAAATTGGCCATTATAGTAACTAATTATTTTTTGTCACTACAATTTATCATTATTTAAGGATTTTATTTTGTAGTGCTTGAATATTATTGAATTCAATATGAGACGCCTTTACATTTTTTTATAACTTTAACTTTTAAATATTATATATTGTTCCGGTCTGGAAATTATAGCCAAAACCAGAACAATCAGTCTCTCTCTCTCTCTCTCTTTTGCTCTCTTTTTTCTATCCTGTGTAGCTTCTCCTTTTTCGTTTTATCAGGTTCCTTCTCTCTTCAGTTACCTCCTTTCCTGGGTTCCAGCTAACTACTAACCATTTCTCCACATATCTTTCCGTAACTTCTCTGATAATCTCGCAGTATGATGTTCCTAGAAAAAGGGCATACTCACTTGTCAGTTGCATAAAAGATCGTGGTGAACAATATTTTTTACCTATAAGGTTTACCGAGCTTGGCGAGGTGTCCGATGCTTCCGAGCTTGACGAGTTCAAATCCAGGAGAGTACACAACCCTCCAACTTTTCAATGTGCTTGCACTATGAGAAGTTGTCTTTTCTCTCCTTTCAGCAAATGACCCATCAATGACATGATATTTCTGTCTTTATTTATTACGCTCACCTAACTTTTACACGTGTCAGCTTATCGAACCGATGGTGGTTTTTGAATCTAACGGTTATAATTTAAATAAGGGTAACCGTTTCGTTTTCTAAAACATCCCTCACCTTCTTTCTTTGTTCATTTACATTAATCTCTTAGTAACCCTTGTCTGGTGCGCCCTTCGCGACCTCCATCATTGTGTTTCTGTTTTCCCCCTCTATGACTCCAACCAAGGTGTGTTTTTCACTTATCTTTCTTGAATTTTATTGTTGATGATGGCATTCTTGCATGCAAAAATTCTGTTTCTTTACCTTTCAGACTGGTGAACCCTAATCTAGTTTCGATTGATACTCAGGTTTATAGATTACTTTCGCTTTTCTTTCAAACACTTTTCTATGAAAATTTTCAGATTTAAAGCAATGGGTGTATCTGGGAGTCGCATTTGTCTTATTATTATGTTTTCAAGAGACTTAGGGTTTATGCTTAAATTCATTTTGTTTGACCTTAGTAGATCTAGGATGACTTCCTACGACTCACAATACCCTTGGGCTCCATTAAATCTAAAAAGGGAGTGTACTGGTTTCTGCACCGAGAGACGAATCCAAACCCTTGGGGAAAAACAGGCTTTATGTAAGGATGATGAAAACGATGTGGTTGTGGGCTTGTGTGAGTTAGCGTACTGAGGTTTAAAACCTCTTTTTATTTAGAGGTCGGACCGACGTAGCCCTCAGCGTACTGAGGTTTCATAGATAAAGTCGGACCGTATCGAACCCTCAACGTACTGAGGTTTAAAACCTCTTTTTATTTAGAGGTCAGACCGACGTAGCCCTCAGCGTACTGAGGTTTCGTAAATAAAGTTGGTTTGATTATATTAATCCAGAGAGAGAATTTCAAACACATTATATAAACAACTCCCACCTCGTTAAAAAACCCTACCGTGTGACAGGGAAAAAGAGTGTGGGGTTTTATTGCTTCAAAAGAAAGAAATGTACCAATAGTTTGTTACAAAAAATGGAGAAGAAAGGAAGTAAAGTGCTTAACTAAAATAGAAGCGCAAATTGGCGGCATTCCATGTTCTGGGTATAGAGGTCCCATCCAAGGTTTCCATTCTGTACGCGCCTCCTGGTAACGTTTCCCTAATCCGAAAAGGATCGACCCATTTGGGTGATAGTTTGTCCTCACCGACTTTGAAGTCGCGGGGAACGACTTTGGTTTGGTACTTTCGTTCAACTCTTCGTTTTGTGGCCTCTCTAGTGATTCGTGCCAGTTCTCGTATTTCTTCTAGGACATCCAGGTTAGCTCGGATTCCCTTGTTGTTTTCCTTCATGGTGACTTTAGTTCTGTTATCTGAAAGATTCCCGATCTCAACTGGTAATAAGGTGTCTGTTCCGTAAACTAGACTAAAGGGAGTTTCATGGGTAGTTGATTGAGGTGTGGTGTGGTATGCCCACAAGATTTTGGGAATTTCATCCGACCAGGAAGTTTTGGAAGTAAGTACGCGACGCTTAAGTGCTTTTAGAATTACCTTATTCGCTGCTTTTTCCTGACCATTTGTCTGCGGATGTTCGACAGAGGAAAAACATTGGGTGATTCCTAATTGCTTACATGTGTGTCGAACCTGCGCGCTGGTGAATTGGGTGCCATTGTCGGATATGAGTCTGCAAGGAACACCGAACCGGCATACTATGTTTTTCCATAAGAATTTTTCTACCTTTGATGCGGTGATTGAAGCGACTGGCTCTGCTTCTATCCACTTCGTTAAATATTCCACCGCCACTATAAGGTATTTCAATTGCCGAATAGCTGTTGGGAAAGGACCCAGAATATCTATACCCAAGGTATGAAAGGGCCAAGGAGGATGTATAAGTGTAGTCCTTCAGGAGGAGATCGATAGAAATTTCCATGCCTTTGGCACTGATCACATCGTTTGGCATGTTCCATGCAGTCTTTTTTCATTGTAGGCCAGAAATATCCTGCTCTTAAGGCCCTCAATAGCAATGTCCGACCTCCAACGTGATTGCCACAGATCCCTTCGTGTAGCTCCGACATGATTCTATTAGACTCCTCTTTCTCAATACACATCAATAAAGGTCTCGAGAACCAAAAACGAAACATATGTCCATCTATCAAGGTGTACCGTGCTGAGCTTTTCTTGAGGCGTTGAGCCTCAACAACATCTATTGGTAAAACTCCGTCAGCTAAAAAGGTTTTGATGGGAGTCATCCAAGATTCTGGGGCGGACGTTTTGTTCAGAGTCATTACCCTGAAACCATTACACGAGTTGACCCTAGGATTTGTCAGAGTCTCTTTTATTACTGACCTTTGTTGACCTGGTTTGGTACAGCTGGCGAGTTTAGATAGGAGGTCGGCCCGACTATTTTCTTCTCGCGGGACATGAGTCAATCGAAAAGTATGGAAAGTTGTGGCCAATGTTTTCATATAATCTAAATACTTAGCTAGCTGGGGA
The DNA here is from genome assembly GCF_037176805.1 of Vigna unguiculata. Classification (NCBI taxonomy): domain Eukaryota; kingdom Viridiplantae; phylum Streptophyta; class Magnoliopsida; order Fabales; family Fabaceae; genus Vigna; species Vigna unguiculata. Next base: position 14,257,275 of record NC_140794.1, on the reverse strand, counting down.
TCCTTGACAGTAAATTCTCCATTGACTTGACCCGTAACTAATAGAGAATCGCTTCGAGCGGACAGTTGAGTCGCTCCTATTTCCTTTGCTAATAACATACTAGCAATGAGAGCCTCGTATTCAGCTTGATTGTTGCTAGCTTTAAAGGAAAATTTTAAGGATTGTTCTACAAGGATCCCTCCTGGACCCTCTAACACCATGCCTGCCCCGCTGCCTTTTTGATTAGATGCACCATCGACCGATAGGATCCATTCAGACATTTCGTTATTCTGGTTGGTGAGGTCAGATCCATTTGGGGCGGGCAAGGTGAGCTCGGCGACGAAGTCTGATAAAACCTGTGCTTGGACAGGACCTCGAGATTCGTAAGATACATCGTATTCTGCCAATTCTATTGCCCACTTGACGAGTCGCCCCGTCATGTCTGGTCGTTTGAGTACTTGCTTTACTGGTAAATCAGTTCTAACTTGGATGCTAAAACTTTGAAAATAGGGTCTGAGTTTTCTGGCCGAGATGACGATTGCTAAAGCGGCTTTTTCAAGGGTTGGATATCCTCTTTCTGCACCATGTAACAACCTACTGACGAAGTATATTGGACACTGCTTTCCCTCCCTTTCTTGAACTAGAACCGAGCTAATGGCATACTCGGTTACGACGATGTATAATTGTAGAAGGTATCCTTTTTCTGGCTTACAGAGCACCAGAGGTTGACTTAAGTATTTCTTTAGTTGAAGAAAAGATTCCTCACACTCCGAGGTCCATTGGAATTTCTCATTCTTCTTTAAACACTGGAAATAGGGACGTCCTTTATCTCCACTTCTCGCGAGGAATCTGGATAATGCCGCCATCCTACCTGTTAGTTGTTGGACCTCCTTCATACAACCTGGACTTCTCATGTTTATAATTGCAAGACACTTGTCCGGATTTGCTTCTATGCCTCGCTCGGTTAGCATGAACCCTAAGAATTTTCCAGCTTTGACACCGAATACGCATTTTTCAGGATTCAGCTTCAATTGATATTTGTTGATCGTGTCAAAAAGTTCTTGCAAATCCAAGGCATGAGTTCCATTTCCTGCAGAGGTCACCACCATATCATCGACATATGCCTCGACGTTCCGACCTAACATAGGTTGAAGAATCTTGTCCATCATCCTTTGATACGTTGCTCCCGCATTTTTAAGGCCGAAAGGCATTACTTTATAGCAAAAGTTCGCCTTAATGCCCATGAATGCGGTCTTATCCTCATCGGAGGGATGCATTCGGATTTGATTGTAGCCCGAGTATGCATCCATGAAACTTAGCAATCCGCAGCCTGAAACTCAGTCTATGAGTATGTCGATATTGGGCAGTGGATAAGAATCTTTTGGGCAGGCTAAATTCAAATCGGTGAAATCGACACACATCCTCCACTTCCCATTGGCCTTTTTTACCATTACTACATTGGCTAGCCAATCCGGGTATTGTATCTCTCAGATATGCTCAGCCTCCACCAGTTTCCTTATCTCCTCGGATGCGGCCCGAGCTTTTTCTTCGTCGAGTCTGCGTCGCCTCTGAATTCGCGGCTTCATTTGGGGATTTATATTCAACCTATGACAAAGTATGTCCGGGTTGATCCCAGGCATATCACGGGCCGACCATGCAAATGACGTCATGTTCGTGCGCAAGACACGGCACAAGGCCGTCTCGACAATTGGGTCAAGATCTGCGCCAATTTTCATCTTTCTCCCCGAGAGGATCTCGACTTCTTTTAGTTCACCTATAGGTCTCGGTCCTTGATCTATAGTCGGCCTTGGGTCGAGCTCTGTTTCTGGAAGATCTGTACGAGTAGGGAGTTGAGAGACATTGTAAGTATCTCGTCGAGAGCGTAGACTTCTTTCGTAACATTTACGTGCAACCTCTTGATCTACCTCATTGTCACTAATCTCCCTTCCGCTGGAAATTTCATTTTTAAGTGAGTGGTGGAGACCACGGCTCCGAGCATGTTGAGGGAGGGTCGTCCAAGCAGCATATTGTAAGATGATGGAGCGTTGACGACAATATATTTTATTATTATCGTTTTTGCGGCGTGCTCGTCAGAGAAGGTCGTTCTCAAGTTTACGTAACCGCGGACTTCTACTTGTTCTCCCGAGAATCCTACTAAGACTCCATCAAATGGCAGAAGTTGATCTCTAGGGATTTGCAAACTGACGAATGCTTCCCAGAACATGACATCGGCGGAGCTTCCTTGATCAATCAATATTTTGTGCACATTTCTCCCCATCAGAATCACAAATAACACCACTGGGTCGTCTTCATGAGGAACCACATCCTCTAGATCTTTTTTCGTGAAAATCAGATCGGCAATCGGCAATGGCGGTCTCGATGTCGTGGCCATGATTACACTTCGGGCGTATCGTTTTCTAGCCGACCTTGTCGATCCGCCGCCTGCGAATCCTTCTGCTATTGTGTTGAAGTCCCCCAGGATGGGAATCTCGTGAGACCCTTGCGTTGGCTTAAGTGATGATTTAGCGGGTTCTGTCTTGGGTAGGTCATCTTTGATGTATTTGCTCATAAGCCCTTGGCGAGCTAAGCTGATCAACAGACCTGTCAGGGAATAACAATTTTCGGTATCATGCCCATGGGTTTTGTGAAACTCACACCAGGACGATAGCTCTCTTCCACGAAGCCGACCAATCTCCAAGGGAAAACGCAGATGTTTGACCAGTTCATGATCTCTCAAGATTCGAATCTTGGGCTCCGACAGCTAGGGGCACATAGGCTTAGTTATCTTCTTGTCGAACGGACGAGGTGGATTGTATGGTGTGAACTTGCGACTGGCTCTTTTATGGGGAGAGGATGTTTCCAATACTTGTCGACGAATATCCTTTCCCTTATACTCCTGTGGGGGAGGTCGCCTTTCTTCCAATCTCTTCCTCTGCATTGCTTCCTCGGTTTCTATGTAAATGGTGGCTCGGTTCCTTACTTCCGCCAGAGTAGTGGCTGGTGCTCGAATTAAGGATTTGCTGAAAGGATTTGCTCGTAACCCCTTCACAAAGGCTCCCACCAACATCTCTTTGCTCGGATTCGTGAGCCCCATGCTAACGTCACAGAACCGGTTAAGGAACTGTTTCAGTGACTCCTCCTGTTGTTGTTTCATATCGAACATATCTGCGATTTGTAGCTGTTTTGGACGATTTACCGCAAACCTTTCTAGGAAGAGGCGGGAAAAAACAGGGAAAGAAGGGATGGCGGCGTTGGGTAGCTTGCCGAACCACTTCAGTGCTGAGCCCGAGAATGTTCCCACAAACATTTTGCAACGCACTACATCACTTCCACCCGATATCAACATTTGTGCTCGGAAAGCTTTCAGGTGTGCTTCCGGATCACCCTCACCGGTGAAAGGAGATACTTTAGGGATAAGGAAATGGGGTGGGATTGCCTCCTCCATGATCACCCTGGCCAATGGGTGATTTTCATCCTGCTCTGCCCCTCTTCGACTGATATTGGAGTCTCTAAAATTGCTACGCTCCCGCATCCAAGCTCGTAGTTCTTCGTTACTTTTATGCAATTGTTCCTGTTGACGCATCGATTCGTCTGAACGCTGTCTTGCCTCCGCCATTTCTTTCCTTAATCTTTCGTGTTCAACTTCCATTTCTACTCGTCGTCTCTCGCTCTCCGCTAACCACTGGGTTCGCTCACCGTCAGCTTGCTTTCTGATAATCTCGTTCTTCTGTCTCAGAGTTTCAATGTGTTGCATAATCTGCTCCAGGGTTGCTTGATTGTTGTTATTGCTTTCTGATGTTGTAATCGCCATTTTTGGATGTCTTTTCTCTTTAAGTGGTGCCAGTTTCAAGTTTTACCGTACCCCACGGTGGGCGCCAATGTTCCGGTTTGGAAATTATAGCCAAAACCAGAATAATCAGTCTCTCTCTCTCTCTCTCTCTCTCTTTTGCTCTCTTTTTTCTATCCTGTGTAGCTTCTCCTTTTTCGTTTTATCAGGTTCCTTCTCTCTTCAGTTACCTCCTTTCCTGGGTTCCAGCTAACCACTAACCATTTCTCCACATATCTTTCCGTAACTTCTTCGATAATCTCGCAGTATGATGTTCCTAGAAAAAGGGCATACTCACTTGTCAGTTACATAAAAGATCGTGGTGAACGATATTTTTTACCTATAAGGTTTACCGAGCTTGGCGAGGTGTCCAAGGTGTCCGATGCTTCCGAGCTTGACGAGTTCAAATTCAGGGGAGTATATATATATATATATATATATATATATATATATATATATATATATATATATATATATATATATATATATATATATATATATAGTTTAATTTAATTTTTATATTTGGTCTATAATTTAAGTTGTTTTTTGTGTTTGATATTTCATTCAAAAATGTATAATAGTTAAAAATATTAAGAAACCTAATCAATCATTTAACGTGCCTATATCAATTCCTCCATTGTTTTAAAATCTTCAACAACTCTTACTTGTGTATCTTAAGGCAATTAAAGTAATAATTTATTAATAAAATATATTAAAATTAATCAAATAATTCATGAACACGTAATAAATGAACGGTTTTTCTGAAGTCTTCAATTTAGATATTAAAAGATTACTAGTAGTAGGTAGCACAGTTTTTGCTTAAGAAACAACACTTCTGGCTCATGCATAATCAAGTGAAATACACAGATCACAAAGATAACAAATAATTAGGTACACAATCTGTATCTTACAACATCAAATCAACCATAAACAGAGTAACAAATATAATTTTATACTTATTGCTCCAAACTTTGGATTCCACAGTCTAATGACTGTAGCAGCAAAAGCCTTATTTCCCATTTTTTGGCTTTTATGATCACACTGGAAGAGGTGGGATACTCTGTTCATGCCTGAAGATGTTTTGAGGATCCACTTTGGTCTTAATCTTCACCAACCTATCGTAGTTGTTCTTGAAATATCTATAACCCCAAACACTTGCCTCTATGTAGCTTGTGCTATTCTTTGTGTTTACTCCCAAATCAAGATCTCTGTAATTCACATATTGTCCCCTTGGAAAACTAGATACATAAGGAGCCATGTAGTTGTGAACGTTCCTAATCCAATCTATGTGCTTTGCAACATTCTTGTCACCATCTTGCCAAAAAGACAAGTACAGACTTATGAACCTTGTTCCCTTTCTGTAAGGAAAAGGGGTGTCAGATTCTGAAAACTGCTCCATCCTTCCACCATATGGGCTCCATAAAATCATGGGGCTGTCTTCTGCAACCACCCTTTGCCACAATCCTTCAAGTCCACTTTCTGGTATCGGTTCTCTTACAAAATCTGATTTTCCCTTGAAGAAGGTCTTCACTAGTGGCTTTCCTCGAAGTAGAACTTCAGGATTCGTGCCACTTGGAAAGCCTGCAAAATAGAGCACAGATTTGATCCAGCTAGTTTCCAAGCAATCCTTCCTTGTCAAACCCAACTCAGGGAAGCTTGTCTTCGTGATTTTAAGGAGTGATCTGGCATCACCAAGGAAGAGAGCATTGTACGAGGTTGTCACAGTTCTCTGTGTTCTTTGAATGATGATTCTGATGAAGAGGTTGTCATCAACATAGGGTGCCACTTCCTGCCATCTTTGAACAAGCTTGGTTGCACCTTGCTCAAGGGTCTTGTTAACTGTAAAAACTGTCACAGTTGAGGGCACAGGAACCAGCTTAATCTTCCACCATAGAAGAATACCAAAGCTTCCACCTCCACCACCTCTTATTGCCCAAAACAAGTCTTCCCCCATGGCGGCCCTGTCAAGAATTTTACCATTGGCATCAACAATTTTAGCATCTATGACATTATCCACCGCTAAGCCATATTTTCTCACCATGGTTCCATATGCTCCTCCTGTAATGTGCCCTCCAAGTCCTAAGCTTGTGCAAACCCCTGCAGGGAAGCCATGAACTGCACTCTTCTCGTATATTCTGTAGTACAGTTCACCGTTTGTGGCACCAGCTTGAACCCAAGCAGTGTTGCTTTCGATATCAACCTTGATTTCTCGGAGCTTGATCAAGTCAATGACTATGAAGACGCTTTCAGTTTCGGAAACGTACGAGACTCCTTCAAAGTCATGGCCACCACTAAGCACTTTAAAATAAATCCCAAGTTTCTTGGAGCAAATCACTGCTGCTTGAACATGGGAATCTCGGGTGGGTGTGAATATAAACTGAGGCTTTGGTGCTGAAGGCTCCAAAAGCCTTTTATTCTGCCCGGAGGAGTCAAGAACACTGCTGAATGAAGGATTGTTTGGAGTGTAGATTAACGAATTAAACGGAAATGATCTGTCGGAATTCAAGTTGAGACATTTGACAAAACTTTCTTGATGTTTTGCTGAAGTTGCCAATGAGAGGGATAATAGGATAACTACAAGTGGCAAGTGTGAGATTGGTGACAACATGGTCTTTTTTGTTCAGGTTTGGGACTCTTTGTTTTTGTGCCATGGAGGGTGTCACCAATGTTCTATATATATTTCAGCTATTGTGCCAGAATGCAGTAGCATTATATGATGTTTGAGGTAAGACATGCGTCACGCTGACAAAGAAGAGCATGAACATTTGTTTGGAGTGAATGTTCTAGTTTTAATCATGATTTTTATTTGTTTAACAATTTATTTTCTTAATAATGATATAGAGTTGAACAAAATCTTTCATGCTTTAACATTTTTTATTTAAAGCAATTTCAAATAAGATATTGTAATAAAAAGATACGCCCTTTATAATGCAGTCCTAGTTTTATTATTTGAGGAAACATACAATACAGCATTGATTATGTTGAGAAATTTCTTAGTTTATAATATGACATTGACTTTCTTGTTTCATCTCAAAAGAAAATGTGGTATTACTATTACAATTAATCTTTAGTAATGTACAAGCCAATGCATTATCCCACGGGTTTCTTGATGTTTTTTTGAATAATTGTATGAGAGAGCCATGTATTTTTCCTTTTTGCAGCATTATGCTACTTGCACCAAATAAAACAAATTCTGTATAATTTTATATTACCTTTAAACCTGGAATCCGTTTGGTGGCCTTAGGGTGGTAATGATTCTTCGGAAAGAAAAAGAAGATGAAGAAATTGAAAACATTAACTGGAAAAGAAAAAAATAATAAATAATAACATGCTTCAAAAATGGTGCTCTAAGTGCAAGAAAACTAATCATATTATGATTGACACATGCTTCAAAATTAAATTGTTCAAGGTCTTTCCTCTGATTACCTTTACCACCTATTCGTGTATCGATACAAAACACAGGAAATTATCTTTTCCAAATTGTGCTACGAGAACACAAATAATTTTTGAGCTTATGCATGTTGATTTACGGGGATCCTTTTGATTCTTTCATTAATAGTGTTTTATGTTTTAGGTGTAAGAGTCAAACATCTACTTAACAATTTGTCAAGTCTTTTAATCTTTATTCTAGTCGTTCGGTTCTTCAGTTTGTTAGTCAATCGGTGTACCTGTTAAAGGAACTCCAATGCTAAAGTTAAAAATGGTTCAATCAGAAAAACAATAAATGTTGTAATAAATGCAAGAGAAAAGATCCAACAACATTACCTTTGACCTATATTTATAGTTTCCTACATAGGCCTATGATTAGGATCGGCCTAATTATGACCCAATTACTTTTTAAACTTGATTAATGACTTGTCAATGCTAATTACAAAACTAGTTAATTCATTCTTACAATGTTCAGCCTACCATTTGGATAACATATCATATAATTTGTATAAATGGATACTGGACTGGAATCTTGGGGGCAATCCAACATTTGGCACTACGAGTGATCCTCTCAATCATCGAGCGACTTTTATTCATTGCACATAACTTGCATAAGAGGACATCAAGTGGAACCTTGGGGCAGTCCAACTCTTGACATTGCGATGAATCTACTTTGTCAATGAGTAGTTGTTGGTCACATTAGTGCAAACCTTCTTGACGTAAAATCACTCTAGCGGGGGTCGGTCGACTGATAGGGCAGTTGACCGACCCATGTAGTAGAAAAGCCCCTAATGCCTTGAGTAAGGTCTTGTGCCAAAGCAAAAAGGGTTTGATTAGTCGCTCATCATACTACTTCGTTTGGGGATGTGACACTTTGTGGACTGTGTTATCGCCTTGCGATTCGTGCTTGTTAGGCATGAATTTGAAGAGTCGTGTCTTTTGGACTGTTGAGGGGTGGGAAATAAGATGCTCCTCGTGTTGCCATGTGTCCCAAAGATTTTCTATAAATAGGAACAATGGTCTATGTCATTTTCATAGTTTTCCTTTCTTGCTCACCTGATATGCCACTCAAATTTTTTCTTTCTTCACCAGGTAATAATGTTTGCCCTTGTGGTTTCCAGCTTGAGAGGTTCTTCTAGTCGGGAAGGGAAGGGATATGTCGATGATGAGTCTTTATTGTTGTCATCGCTTAAGTTGTCTTCAAAGATTCAAGAGTCAATCAACTGAGTTGCGCCTAAAGGTAATAGCACCATTACTCTTAAAGATATCAGTAATAAATAGCCATCGGGTTCAGACGGTGAAGCTGGTTCATGTGAAAGACCTGCCAAGCGAGCCTAAAGTAGTAGCAATTGAAGCCCCTCCTACTCATGTTGACATCTTTGATGACAAGGAAGCCGACCATGCAGACCTTGTTGACCCCTAGTTCTTGTTGTTTTTAATTTTAGTTTTTAGAGTTGTCTTTTATTTTTAACGTGAGTCAATCAAGGACAATAAGATATTTTGTTGTTTCGTCAATGATCGACTTCTTGATTTTTACAACTCTGATTAAAAATATGAATACAAGGTGTCATTATTCGTTTGTTATGCCTTTTATTTTCTACTTTTCAAATATGTTGTTATAATTAATAGATATTGACTTCTCTATGATGATTAATTCACTTAGCATTTCTTAATTCTCATTGTTTTTTGCTTGTTGATAGATTGGTAGGGGTTTCGAATGAGCTCGCCCTTAACCAATCGATTTTGCTTGGTAAAGGTTTTATGAACTCTCCCTTAACCAAGTTTGTTGATCAATCGGTAGGGTTTTTGAACGAGCTCGTCCTTAATCAACCGATTTGGCTTGGTAGGGGTTCTAATGAACGTTCCCTTAACCAAGTTTGTTGCTCACCGGTAGGGGCTCTGAACGAGCTCGCCCTTAATTAATCGGGTTCTAATGAATGCTCCCTTAGCCAAGTTTGTTGATTGATCGGTAGGGGCTCCGAAGGGTTATGATGAAAGCTCCTTTAACCATGTTGTGAAAGGAAACGCCTCTTTTGTTGACAGATTTGGTTGTGAAAGGAAACGCCTCTTTTGTTGACAGATTTGGTCGCTCACTGAAAGTAGAGTGTGCCGCTTGGTTACAGTGTGTGTACTTGCGTGCGTGCGTGCGCGCGTGCATGCGTGCGTGCATGCTGTGTGTAATCTTCCTTAACGCCTTGTGAGAAACTTTATTAAAAAGACTATAAATTAAATCGTGAGTATATTTATGTATGAATTACGTTTGCTTAGTGAGTTTTAATATTTATGATGTATGTAATCTATAAATAGAAATTCTCTATTTTTGGGTGTTTCATTGGAAAAAATATTAGAGTGCTAACATAAATATATTTTACGTATTTAATATATGCTTATAATTATTATACTTTCGTGATTTTTACATTTTAGTTGGTTTTTATTGTTGTTTTTTGTTGGGATTCTAGAGTGTAAATACTATCATTTTTTTAATTATAATTATTATAATTTAATGATTTTTTATTTTTTGGGGTGTTTTTTTGTTCTTATTTGTTAAACTTTTCTAAACTGTGAACGATATCCATTTTATGATTATAATTATTTAATTCTAATTATTATATTTTAGTGATTTCTTTCTCTGTTTGTTTTTATTGTTCTTATTTTTTGAATTTGGAGTGTAAATGATATGCATTTTTTTAAATTATAATCGTTATACTTTAATGAAAATGCTTTGTACATTGTTTCTTTTTTTTTAGGATTATTACTTAAATTCAGAAATTTCTGGGTCTAGCATACAATGTGTTGACATTTCATGTTGAAAGTAGAAAATTCAGGCCATCTAAAGTTTTGTATATTTTTATTTTTTTTGTTGGTTTTTATTGGTCTTAGTTGTTGTGCTTTTGAAGTGTAAATGGTATCTATATCTATTTTTAAAGGGAGTTTCTCCCTGCACCCCTAAAGGTTCCTTTAGTAACACGCTAAGCGTCATACATTATTACCATTATATCCTCACCTAATTTAGTTGTTGTGGTAATTAAGAAGAGTCATTGTTGCATAGTAATGTTTATTCTTTGACTGTTGAACGTGGTTCTTTTAGAGTTCTAGGGAGCAGTTGGTTGAGGATAGCATCTTTGATCCAGGTAAGGGGAGTTAATCCAATCTTATTTTCTTTTTTATTCTATTAGGGTTGATCTTGCTTCTAAGTTGATGAATTTTGGGGTTTATCTTGTGTGGTTGGAGTTATCTCACTTGTATAGTGATTTATTGGTTGCAATTGGTATGTTGGTCTTGTGTAAATTTATGAATTAGAGTGAATGATCCCAGATGCATGATTTTATATGTATTAAATTGGAATTACCATGTGCTATGAAAATTAGGGTGGTCTGATCAAAATTGGTAATTGAGGAGTTGAGTGGAAAGGAGGTTTAAAGCATGATTGGTATATGATCTTGAATGTTAAGAAATTTTGTATGTGGAAAGATACATGGAATGCTTATGTGAGAGTATTAAACTTTGATGACTTTGGGAATAGATATGAATTTATATAAGGTATGAGCAATGTAGTGTATAAGGATTGGAATGGGACTTGGATTTAGGGATATTTGATACTTGATTGAATTCCTGGGTTGATTCTTGAAATGTGACTTATTTGTTATCTAGAATTGTATGTAATGTTTTAGAATGGCTTGGTTTGGTTGAATGCTGTCAAAATTGTAGGATTTCGGGTGTTTGCGTTATGCAGACTCGTTGGACGAGCAAATAGAAACGGAGTCCAGCTCCCCTAACCTTTGGAAATTCCTTTGCTTAAGATATGAACCTTGAATCCTTTCCTTGATTTCTCAACCACCTATGGTTGCCCATGCTTCTTAACCCTTCAAATTCAAGCCAAAAACCCAAAATGACAAAAATAAAGCTTAATTTGAGTTCTCCAAGAGTTGAACCCACAACCATACAAATGCCAAATCAATGTCAAACCATCATGCCAATTCATATTTCATTCAAACTAATACAATTCAAGCATTATATCATAAGAAACATGACTAAACATATTATCAAAACAATAATAATTAAATAACACACAATTGGCATACATAAGACTTAAACTCAAGCCCTCACACACAATTAAGTACTCTTAACCACTTGAGCTAGTATTTTTCTACGTCATACCAATCAGAATTTAGTATCATAAATGCTCTTCCCACCCGCATTTATTAATTAATTAATTATTTAATTAATTAAATTCTACGGGTCTTACATATACCGGCAAGGAACCCCTTCATATAAAGGTATAGAGCGAGAATGTAGACACAAAAAATGTGGACATAAAAAAATATTTAAGAGAAAAAATTCTATTTTACTTTAGAAAGAATGTGTTTCAATTTCCTACATCAAGCGATTGATAGGAATGATCATGGATTGGATTTTCAAATATCTATTCTAGATTCATTTTAGATTCAAATAATTAGATTAGATTTTAGATGCATTTACTTTTGCTGCAAAACAAGTTTAAATTCTTTCTTTTTTAAATCCAAATATTTGGATCAAGATTTAAATCCAAATCCAAATATTTGGATCGGATTCAAAATCCAAAATCTATTTTTTATAAAAAAACTAAATTAAATTTTCTAAAAGTGGTGTCATCGAGGTAGACTCGATCGAATTCGGTCAAATTTTTGTTGGTTCAACTCGATCGAATTTTGATAGGGACCAGATCAGTCCGATTTTAGTCGAGAAGACTAGGCTGAATTTTAGTCGAGGTCGACTTGATCAAATTTTGGTCGAAGCCAACTTAGTCAAATTTGGTTAAATTCCAGTCAGGACAAACTCAGCCGAATCCAGTCGATGTCAACACAACCAAATTTTTCCAAATTTAAATTATGGCAAACTCGGGTGAATTTGACCAAATTTCGGTCAATACCGATTTGACTGAATATGACCGAATTTCGACCTAAACTAAATATGGTTAAATTCAATTAAGGCCTACTCAAACACTAATGCTGAATTTCAATACCGAATAATCTAGACCTTGAATCAAGACCAATCCATCTTAATCTTGAGGTTGAGCCGGCTTGATTTGATCTTCCTAGTGATAAGGTCATTACTTAATTGATTAAATAGGAATGATGAAGCCGAAATTTTGGATATTTATCGATATAATAAACAAAAATAACTCGCACGGTGAGAGAAATTCGTTTTCCTCATTCAAGAATTTATTTTCGGATTCTAGAGAAACAACACTTCAGCCACTCAGACATATGATACTGAAATACACAAATCAGAAAGACACAAATCTGTTTCTCACAACTTCAACTTGGCCAAAATCAAAGCAACTAATATAATTGTATTGTATCCTCCTTTCCCTAAACTAGCACATTAAGTTATTAATCCTCTCACAAATCTATGGATACCACAGTCTGTAGCAGCACAAAGCCTTATTTCTCATTTTTTTTGCTTTTGTGATCAGAATCGACGGGTTGGGATACTCTGCTCATGCCTGAAGACGTTTTGAGGATCCACTTTGGACTTAATCCTTACCAACCTTTCAAAGTTGTTCTTGTAATAACTATAGCCCCAAGAACGTGCCTTTTCGTAGGTTGTGCTGTACTTGGTGTTTTCTCCCAAATCAAGGTCCCTGTAATTCACGTATGCTTCCCTTGGAAAGCTAGAAACATAAGGACCCATATATTTGTAAAGCTTCCTAATCCAATCTATGTGCTTTGCAGGATTCTTGTCTCCCTTTTTCCATACAGTCAGGTACTGAATTTTATACAGTGTTCCATTTCTGTGAGGAAATGGGGTGTCAGATTCTGAGAACCGGCTCATCCTTCCACCATACGGGTTCCAAATCATTAAGGGGCTATCTTCTAGCAGCAACCTTTGCCACAGCCCTTCAAGACCCTTTTCTGGTATTGGTTTTCTCACAAAATCTGATTTTGCTTTGAAGAAGTTCTTGAATGTTGACTTCCCTTTGAGCAGTACTTCAGGAGGGGTGCCACTTGGAAAGCCTGCAAGGTAGAGTACAGATTTGATCCAGCTAGTTTCCAAGCAATCCTTTCTTGTCAAACCCAACTCAGGGAAGCTTTTCTTCATGATTTGGAGGAGTTTGCTTGCCCTACCAAGGAAGAGAGCATTGTAAGAAGTTGTGACAGTCCTGTGAGTCTTATTTGCAGCGCTTGATGGCTCAATGATGACTCTGATGAACAGGTTTTCATCAATATAAGGAGCCACTTCTTGCCACCTGTGAAGAATCTTGGTTGCACCTTGTTCAAGGCTCTTGGTAACTGTAAAAACAGTCACAGTTGGTGGCACAGGAACCAGCTTTAGCTTCCACCAAAGAATGATGCCAAAGCTTCCACCTCCAGCTCCTCTTATTGCCCAAAACAGGTCTTCTCCCATGGCTTTCCTGTCAAGAATTCTGCCATTGGCATCAACAATTTTAGCATCTATGACGTTATCCACCCCAAGGCCATACTTTCTCATCATGCCTCCATATGCTCCTCCTGTAATGTGCCCTCCGATGCCTAAGCTTGTGTAAAGGCCTGCAGGGAAACCATGAACTGAACTCTTCTCAGATATTCTGTAGTACAGTTCACCAGTTGTGGCACCAGCTTGAACCCAAGCAGTGTTGCTTTTGATATCAACATTGATGCCACGGAGCTTGACCAGGTCAATTATTATGAAGGGGCTCTCAATTTCAGAAACATAAGAGATTCCCTCGTAGTCATGCCCTCCACTTCGCACAATAAAGTGTATACTAAGTTTCTTGGAGCAAATAACTGCTGCTTTGACAAGGGAATCACTGTCGGGAGTGAATATAAACTCGGGTTTTGGCGCTGAACGCACCAAACACCTTAGGTTCTGTGCGGTTGTATCAAGGATGCTGGTGAATGAACGGTTGCTTGGGGTGTAAATTAATGAATCAAGTGAAGGCTTTCTGCCTGAATTCAATTTGAGACATTGTAGAAAACTTTGTGCAGGTGAAGCTGAATTAGCCAATGAAACTGATAGAAGGAAGACTAAAAGTGACAAGGGTATGATTGGAGATACCATGGTTCTGTGCTCCCTGTTTTGGGCAGAGAAGTGTCACACCAAAGCTCAATATATAACGTGGCCATTGAGCTTCATTTAGTTAAGAATTATGAACGTAATTAATTCCTGAAGAATGATAACATGACTCTTGTTTTTTTACTCTTATCTTTTATTTTTTGAAGTAATTTAGTATAACTGACCATTGAATGAAATTTATAGTATTATTTTTCTAATTTTTTTTACATCTATTTAATATTATCCCTAGTTATCTTTTAATTTTATTTTACCTTTTATCTAAATACAAAATTAACTAAGACTATATTACTATTATAAAATATTGTGTACCGTCTTTATTCATTACATTTATTAGCAAGTATATCTTTTTAATATCATGAGTAATATATTTTTCTAATCAAAGTGATTCGTACATTTCATTATATTTTAATTCAACATAAATATTTATTTTAAAATTACAGGACGAATTAATTTAATATTATTATGAATCTAAATATGATTTAATAAAATATTAAAATTTGTTAATTATTATGAAAAATTATAATAAAAATAAAATAAAATAAAAACACTTACTGTAACTAACTTGATTTATGTTTTTCTCCAAATTTATTTACAAAATTAAAAGATGTAGAAATTTTATGTTTTCGCGCTCTATGATGAAATTATGTTTTTAACCACTGCATTTCTTTTAATTAATTGAAAGCTTTTTGTCACGTACGTGAATTGAAAATCAATTGCTTTTTGAAGTGTATATTGAATAACCTTGATTGGTAAAACAATTTCTTGTTATCCTAATTGAAAATTTTGGATGCACTATATTATGAAACTAAATGCGTTAATTGCACATCAATATTTTTTTATTGGTTTGCGTGTATAGATTAAATTAGAAAATTAGTGCAACTGTTACATGAATTCAATTTTCCCTTAATTGGAAGCATTGAATTGCAAATTAATTAAAATATAAATGCATGAGCGTTGTCTCTATGAGGTTCAACACCAATCGAATTTGAATAAAAAAAGAATAAGTTTAAATATGTATTTGTCCGTGTATATAAGTGGATTTAGTTATTTTGATCAAATTTTATTAAGTTTATTTAATATTTCGAATACATTTCATGATTGTATGTGAGTTGTTTATCATGTTTAACACATTTTTACTTCATTGTTAATTGAAATACTATCATAAAGAACGATTAAAACATCAAATAAACTTGCCAAAATTTGGTTAAATAATTAAATTCACATATTTCTAGAATTGAAGAATTATATTTGGTCAAAGTCTTGAAAAGAGACTAATTCAAATTTTAACTGAGTTATGAGACCAAAAACATATTTATCCCAAAAGAAAAAAAAAATATTTTTTTTGTTGTAACATTAATAAGTAGATGCCAATATTCGTTAGCAATTTAGGTCATATACATGATAAATAATTAAATGTGTTAGGAGTGTCATATTTTACTAGCCAGTTTATTAAAGTGATTTAATTGAATATATCTAATGACGTCATGAAAATTTTAATATTTTATATATAAATGAAATAAACGCCGTCACTTTAAGCGAGGAGATTCACATGCTGTCGAGAACCATTTCATAATAGAGGACTTTATAACATCAACCGACTGTAGTCAGGTAGCACTTCTAAAATCTTTCTTGGCGAGTCACCATTGACTCTCTTCGATCGAGCCCCCTGTATGCCCTACCCCTTTGTCGAGGGAAGAGGAAGAAAAGACCCGTCCCTAATGAAAAGAAGAAGTTAGCAATCCAACCATGTTACCAAAGGTGGAACTATAAGTTTAACTGGGCAATACCCACAATATTTTAATTTGTTAAAAATATTGAATTTTAGGAAAAAGTAATCGATAGGTTGGTTAAACAAAGGGGTCATGATCCCATCTAAGAGCAAGTACATTATTATTATGTTTCTACATTTAATTCTTTGGGTATTGTAAATTGTTTATAGATTTTATTGCTCTTTTTTGTTTTCATAAACAAATTATATTTCGATGCAGGGCGAGTTCATTGTCCAATATTCATCTTCAAAGAAAAAAAAAATTATTCTCATTCTTATGCTCATACTTAACGGGTATAATATTTTTACGGGTCTTGTTAACAAGTGGCCTAAGGACACTAGTTATGGATAATTAATATACTTTAAATTTTCAGAAGTGCATAATTAATTACAATATTAAATGAATTTTCCTAATCATCATAAATGCAAGTTTACTTTATTTAAAAGACAAAAATGCCCATAAGTGATATACAACTATAGTTAATAATTTATTTTATGCACACCTATACAAATTTAAAAAATAATTAAATAATAAAATAACTATATTTTAATATTGCTAAAAATGATAATATAATTAAACGTAAAAAAAATTAATTTGAAGGAGTGACAAAAAATATTATGAAGAAAGGGAAAAAATTTTCACATGAAAATGCAATATTTTAGTCATAGAAGAAATTGAGAAAGATTATAAATTTTAAAGAGTTGTTTTTTTGTAAAAATTAAAAACGATACCTTTTAAACTTTTTAAATTTCCACTAAGAGACTCTAAGTGTCAGAGAGATACATTTTTTCTTACATTTTAGGAGCGGGCTTAAAAATTCCAAAGTGTTTATTTTGTGTAAGAGATATTGTTTAGAAATTCTAAAGGACCTTCTTGTATTCATAAAATCTTTTATATAAATTTAAATTATTTTAATTAATGAAATTAATTATTTCAGTTTTCAATGTAAAAATGGTAAAATCAAAGATCATTAATTATACCTTAACCCGTGTCTTTAGGGCATAGTTAGCATTCTTCTATTTTTATTTCATCCTCATCATTAATGGGTAATGAGTATGCACTCATACCCATTAGGTACCCACTTTCTTATTATTTCAACATTAATTAATTAATTTTTATTAAAAAAAATAAAAAATCTTGGCAAAGAAAAATGATATTATCAAATATTCAATATAAAAATAATGTATTCTTGTTTTTTTAATATCAAAAATTTAGAAATAAATTACAATTGTATACCTTTCAACTTAGAGTACCTACTAAAAAAAACTAATTTTTGCTATGAAAAAAATGTGTATGTAATGTATAACATTTGTATGTAATTAGATATTATCTACTTACATATGAAAACAAATCCATACGTAAACCAAGCATCGGTAAACTTATATACGAAAAAGAAAATCGGTATGTAACTTTACATATGGATTTTTTTCGTAAATATTAGCATCTGTATGTAAATTACATATGAATTATTCTGTATGTCATTCTCGATGACTTACATACGAAATATTTCG
The DNA here is from genome assembly GCF_037176805.1 of Vigna unguiculata. NCBI lineage: Eukaryota > Viridiplantae > Streptophyta > Magnoliopsida > Fabales > Fabaceae > Vigna > Vigna unguiculata. Next base: position 14,239,705 of record NC_140794.1, on the reverse strand, counting down.
TATGTAATTTATATACGAAAAAAAATTCGCAGGACCAAAATATATATTTTGTATATTACATACGAAAAAAATTCATATGTAATGTGGAATGGAATACAATGAACTGGATGCGAAACGATAACAAATCAATAACAAAGAAAGAAAGAAACACATTACAAATTGGCTTACCGGATGCGAAACGATTGGAACTCGAGCTACTCTCTTCGATTTGGAACAAACCAAACCTAGGTTTTCAAGAATAGGAATTCAATCTGCAGAGAACAAAGGAGGGTCAATGTAACACAAACCACAAAACAATCATGCAAGAAGCCAACTTCAAAAGGCAAGAACTTACTCCAAGCTCCGATTTCTCTGTCCAAGTTGCAGGAAGTGAACCTATGTGACACGCAACGCCAATGTGAGGAAGAGATGGATAGACACGAGCTTTAATTATGCCAGATCTAGTTTGCATGGAATCACATGATGAAGTATTGGAGGGAAGAGGAGGAGGAATAGGGAGAAGTGGGACAATAGTGACAGTGGAGGAGCTAATAGTACATGGATGAGGGGAATAGACAACAAGGAATGACTCCGGAGGTGGTAAAATAGATGGTGACTTATGTGTAGCGTACTGAATGGGTGAAGAACATAAGAGTGGGATAATGGTAGAGAAATAATAGGTCCTAAAAAGGCAATAGGAAAAGTATGTTCATCAAATATAACATCCTTGGAAATAAAAAGTTGACCATTGGTAGCAATGCATTTGTAATTGTTAGGAACAAGGCAATAAAGGAAAGAATAAAGGAGAGAAAAATAGACATAGAGAATTTAACGTGGTTCGGCGTACAATGTGTATGCCTACGTCCACGACTACACTAGGAAGTATTTGTATTTCTGGTGTATCTTAAAGCTTTACATAGAGTCTCTTATATAGTAAAATAGAGAACCACATCTCACTATTCTAAGCGATGTGGGACTAAATCAAGCACCATAATTCTAACAATTCTCCCACTTGGGGTTTGATTTACATTACCACCTAGTGTAGTGCCTTCATCATCAATTTTCTCGAAGGCCAGTTGAGGCAATGCAAAGCCTCAACTTAGTTGTTGTGACAGTCTTAGTCAACATATCAGCTGGATTCTCTGCACCTGGAATCTTCAACAAAATCAAATCTCCATCATTTATCAAGTTTCTGATAAAATGATACTTCAATTCAATGTGTTTGCATTTGGAGTGAAGAATTGGATTTTTAGCAAGACAAATGGCACTTTGACTGTCACTGAACAATGAAGGTTCATCTTGCCCTTTTCCTAATTCTTTTAGAAGATTCTTCAACCATATCATCTCTTTTGCTGCTTCTGAGATAGCTATATATTCAGCTTCAGTGGTTGAAAGGGAGACTCTTCCTTGAAGTTTGGACTTCCAACTGATAGTTGTGCCACCCAACGTAAAAATATAACCTGTTGTGCTCTTTCTACCATCCAAATCATCTCCCAAATCTGCATCAGAAAACCCCTGTAAAGTGAGATTACTTCTTTTAAAGGACAAATGCATCTTTGAAGTGCCCTTCAAATATCTCAATATCCACTTCACGCTTTCCCAATGCTCCTTTCCGGGATTGGATAAAAACCTGCTCACAACTCCCACTGCATGTGCTATATCAGGTCTGGTGCAAACCATAGCATACATCAAGCTCCCTACTGCAGATGCATATGGCACTTTAGACATGTGATTTTCTTCTTCCTCTGTCTGAGAAGATTGCCTTTTTGAGAACTTTAAGTGAGTTCCCAAAGGTGTATTCCTGGTTTTAGCATTTCCAACATTGAATCTGCTAAGCAATTTTTCAATATATTTTTCCTGAGATAAATTTAGAATACCTTTAGATCTATCCCTGGAAATTCTCATACCAAGAATTTGTTTGGCTGAACCAAGATCCTTCATTTCAAAATTTCCAGACAATTGTTTCTTCAACCTGTCAATTTTTGCCATATTAGCACCAGCAATCAACATGTCATCAACATGCAAGGCAAGAATGATATAACTATCAACATATTTCTTCACGTAACAACAATGATCTTCTTCACATCTGTGAAATCCTGAGTTTCTCATAAACTCATTAAACTTCTTATACCATTGTCGCAGTGCTTGTTTCAACCCATACAAACTTTTATGAAGCTTGCATACAAGATTCTCTTTGCCTTGTACTTCAAAACCTTTTGGTTGTGCCATAAAGATTTCTTCCTCAAGATCTCCATGTAGGAATGCAGTTTTCACATCTAACTGCTCCAGATGAAGATTTTCTGCAGCTACTATACTCAAGATAACTCTGATGGTAGTCATCTTGACAACATGAGAGAAAATTTCTGTGAAGTCAATTCCTTGACTTTGTTGGAACCCTTTCACTACGAGTCTGGCCTTATATCGTTTGCTGCCATCTGGTTCTTCTTTTAACCGATAGACCCACCTATTTTGCAAAACCTTCTTTCCTTCTGGAAGCTTGGTTAAAGACCATGTCTTATTCTTCTGAAGAGACTTTATCTCATCTTCCATTGCTAGCTCCCACTTAATAGATTCATCTCCCTGCATAGCCTCAGCAAAATGCTCTGGCTCACCAGCATCAGTCAACAACAAGTAATGCAATGAAGGGGAGTACCTTTATGGTGCTACAATTGTTCTGCTAGACCTTCTAGTCGGTAATTCAGGAGTTACTAACTCTACTATCTGTTCAGGTTCTGACCCAAACTCTGATTCAGGCTCTGACTCAGGCTCTACTTCTGTATTCTGCCTTCTGTTGGATACATCACTTTCTGAAATTTCTTCTAATGATACCTGCTCTGGCTTTTTATTTGCAAATTCTGCAGTTCTGTCCTTATAGAACATGTTTTCATTAAAAGTAACATTTCTACTTCTGATAATTTTCTTGTTTTGGTCATCCCAAAATCTGTAGTCATACATGTCAAATCCATAGCCAATGAAATAGCATCGCTTTGCCTTAGGGTCCAATTTATCTCTACTATTAGAGTTCAACAAAATATATGAAGCACAACCAAAAACTTTCAGATGTGAAAGGTTTACCTCATTTCTAGACCATACTTCTTCAGGTAACTGATAGCCTAAAGGAACTGATGGTCCTCTATTTATGAGATAGGCTGTTGTGCTTATTGCATCTGCCCAAAATACCTTGGGTAATCCTGACTGGATTCTCATACATCTTGCTCTTTCATTCAAGGTTCTGTTCATTCTTTCTGCCACACCGTTTTGTTCTGGTGTTCCTGGAACCGTCTTGATCATTCTGATCCCATTCTCTGAACAAAACTCCTTGAATTGATTACTGTCATATTCTCCACCATTATCAGACTTCAAACATTTAATCTTTAAACTTGTTTGAGTCTCAACCTCCTATTTCCACCTTTTAAACACAGAAAACACATCTGATTTATTTTTAAGAAAATAAACTCATACCTTTCTTGTAGAGTCATCAATGAAGGTTACGTAATACTGTGAACCTCCAAGAGATTTCACTGGAGCTCGCCCCCAAACATCTGTATGCACTAGTGCTAGTCTTTCAACTTTAGACGACTTACTTGTTTTGGAGAAGCTAACCTTTTCTGCTTTCCAAAGATACAATGTTCGCAAGGTCCAACGTCAACATGTTTCAAGTTAGGTATTTTACCTTTTGAGACCATGAGTTTCATTCCTTTCTCACTCATATGCCCAAGTCTCTGATGCCACAAAGAGGAATTGTTGTCAACTTCTGCAACTGATATCATATCCTCATCTGCAATCATGTAAAGAGATCCTCGCTTCTTTCCACGAGCAACAACAAGGTTACCTTTCATTACTTTCCAGTGTCCATCTCCAAAGGTGGTGTAATGACCTTCATCATCCAACTGCCCTATAGATATTAAGTTTCTCTTTAAGGCAGGAATATGTCTGACATTATTCAAAGTCCACACACTTCCATTAGAGGTTCTGATATTGATATCACCTCTTCCTATAATATCAAGAGATTTCTCATCTGCAAGGTAGACCTTCCCAAACTTTCCTGGAACATAGTTAGATAATAGTTCTAAGGAAGGTGTAGTATGAAATGACGCACCTGAGTCCATAATCCATGAGTCAATAGAACTATCTAGACTACATAATAGTGCATCTTCAATTTCATCAGTTGCTGCATTTGCTGATTGATCATCATCTTGCCTCTTGTTGTTGTTCTTCCTTGGAGCCCTACATTGATTTGTAAAGTGACCCCTTTTCTGACAATTCCAACAAGTGATATCATTCCGAAATTTTGGTTTTGATTTCTCTCTAGACTTTGATCTGCCTCGGCCTTGATTACGACCTTTCTGGCTACTTCTTCCTCTAGTTTCAATACTCAATGCTGAATCGGAACTAGAACTGGAAGATTCCCCTGAACTTTTCCTGCGAACATCTTCGCTTAAGATCAAGTCACGGATGTTATCAAGCTTCAACTTACTATTACTTGCAGAATTACTAACTGCAGTAACAGTTGCACTCCAACTTTCCGGAAGAGATGATAATAAAATTAATGCTTTCACCTCATCATCAAATGTTATCTGCACTGATGTCAACTGCGCAATAATTGTATTGAATTCACTAATATGATTAGTAATCGAGTTACCTTCACCCATTTTTAGGTTGACAAGCCTGCGAATCAAATACACTTTATTGGCTGCAGATGGCTTCTCATACATATTTGACAATGCCTTCATCAAATCTACGGTTGTGTTCTCGTTCATGATGTTGAACGCAACATTCTTGGCTAATGTCAACCGGATCACACCGAGTGTCTGCCGATCTAACAAATCACATTCCGCCTGCTCCATGTCAGTTGGCTTCTGCCCTGTTAAGGGTAGATACAACTTCTTCTGATACAGGTAGTCCTCTATCTGCATCTTCCAGAACCCGAAGTCACTGTCATCAAACTTCTCAATCCTCACCTTCCCTTCTTCCAATGCCATTGCTCTTGCTACTTTGACGAAAGCTCCTGCTGCTTTTGACCAAAGCTCCTGCTGCCTTTGACCAAAGCTCCTGCTGCGGCTTTTGACCAAAGCTCCTGCTTCCTTTGACCAAAGCTCATGTTGCGGCTTTTGACCAAAGCTCCTGCTGCGGCTTTTGACCAAAGCTCTTGCTGCGGCTTTGACCAAAGCTCCTACTGCCTTTGACCAAAGCTCCTGCTACTTCTCTAAACTGAGATCCCAAGAAGAAAAAATAGAAACCAAATCTTTTTTGATGTAGAAGATCAGACAATGCTGCAACCACAGAGCATACTAAGAAAAATGGCTTTTGATACCAATTGTTAGGAACAAGGCAATAAAGGAAAGAATAAAGGAGAGAAAAATAGACACAGAGGATTTAACGTGGTTCGGCGTACAATGTGTATGCCTACGTCCACGACTACACTAGGAAGTATTTGTATTTCTGGTGTATCTTAAAGCTTTACATAGAGTCTCTTATATAGTAAAATAGAGAACCACATCTCACTATTCTAAGCGATGTGGGACTAAATCAAGCACCATAATTCTAACAGTAACCTTTATGACAAGGAGAATAACCTAAAAATGTGCAGGCAATGGATCAAAACTAAAGTTTATGATTATTATATGGACAAGTATGAGGATAACAAGCACAACCAAAGGTGCGAAGAAAACTTACCACCCTAATCAATTTGAACCTCTTACATTTGTGGTTTAGTTGGAGTTCAACACTGATTTTATATTGTTTGAAGATGTTTAACGTATCAAATTTTTGTTTAAGAAAATATATCTAGGTGTATCTATTATAAGCATCAACAAATGAGGTATAGTAAGTGTACCCAAGAGATAATGAAACATGGGATGGGCTCCAAAGATCACAATAAACAAGTTGAAGAGGATGAGTACAGTAGGTCATAGATGAGTGAGAGGGAAGTTGATGAGATTTACCCATACAACATGCAACACCAAAGTCAACATGTGTTTTATTCAGTAATGAAATATTACATCATTTTAGGACAAAATTTAAAATAGTAGACGATGGATAACATAGTCTATAGTGTCATAAACTGTATAAAGTTATGGGAGGTGAGGTCGTAAGGGACTAAGACTGGTGAACTTTGAATTAAATAACAATGAGTAAAGCTGGTAGACGGTAGACGGCTATAGAGGAAGTGTAAGAAACTGATGTAAGTCATCTACGCCAAGATAACCCGTGAAAAGAACAAATTGATCAACCTGTGACTTGACAAAACAAATAAATGGGTGAAATTCAAAATAGACATGGTTGTCACAAGCAAATCCACTAACACTAACAAGATTTTTATTAATGGAGGGAACATGTAAAATATTTTTGAGATAAAACATGGCAGGAGAATTAGTAAAAGAGAAAAAAGTGGCAGAACTAATGAACTATACAAGTAGACCTTATCTATTTCCCAAAACAACATTGACATCGGTAGGTGTTGGCACAATGTCAGTAAGATTGTGAGGATCAAAGTTAACAAAAATTGTGGTGGCCCACTACGAGATGGAGGAGGCTGCATAAATGGTTACTGAGAGAGAACACTTACTATCTACAAACTTTGACATAGTATAACAATCTCAAATAAAATGTATCTCTCAAAATTCTAACGATTATATTTAGGCTTAAATACACATTTGGTTCCTATTTTTGATATTTTTGTTCAATTAGGTCCTCATTTTCGTTTTGCGTTCAATTAGATCCCCATTTTCATCAAATTTTGTTCAATTTGACGAGAATAAGAACCTAATTGAACCCACAACGAAAATGATGACCAAATTAAACAAATACAATGAAAATAGGACCAAATATGTATGTAAATCTTATTCTTAATTATAAAAACACTAATTCCTATCATATTTACCTTTTAAAATTTGAGTCCATATATTCAGTGAAACGCTATTTTAAGTGGCTGAACAACTTTTAATTTGAACAGTTTCTTAAAACTTTTTAGATGATAAAGTGATTATTCAGTTGATCATATAGAAATGATGAAGCCACAATTTTGGATACTGATCGATATAGTAAACAAAAATAACTGGCACGGTGAGAAAAATTCGTTTTCCTCATCCAAGAATTTATTTTTGCATTCAAGAGAAACAACACTTCAGCCACCAGACATAGTATACTGAAATACACAGATCAGAAAGACACAAATCTGTTTCTCACAACTTTAACTTGGCCAAAATCAAAGCAACTAATATAATTGTATTGTGTCTCCTTTCTCTAAACTAGCACGTAAGTTATTAACCCTCTCACAAATTTATGGATACCACAGAATGTAGCAGCACAAAGCCTTTCCCATTTTTGGGCTTTTGTGATCAGAATCGACGAGTTGGGATACTCTGCTCATGCCTGAAGACGTTTTGAGGATCCACTTCAGTCTTAATCCTTACCAACCTTTCGTAGTTGTTCTTGTAATAACTATAGCCCCAAGAACGTGCCTTTTCATAGGTTGTGCTGTTCTTGGTGTTTTCTCCCAAATCAAGGTCCCTGTAATTCACATATGCTTCCCTTGGGAAGCTAGAAACATAAGGATCCATGTAGTTGTAAAGCTTCCTAATCCAATCTACGTGCTTTGCAGGATTCTTGTCTCCCTCTTGCCACAAAGTCAGATACTGAATTTTATACAGTGTTCCATTTCTGTGAGGAAATGGGGTTTCAGATTCTGAGAACTGGCTCATCTTTCCACCATATGGGTTCCAAATCATCAAGGGGCTATCTTCTATCAGAAGCCTTTGCCACAGCCCTTCAAGACCCGTTTCTGGTATTGGTTTTCTCACAAAATCTGATTTGGCCTTGAAGAAGTTCTTGAATGTTGGCTTTCCTTTGAGCAGTACTTCAGGAGGGGTGCCACTTGGAAAGCCTGCAATATAGAGCACAGAATGGATCCAGCTAGTTTCCAAGCAATCCTTTCTTGTCAAATCCAACTCAGGGAAGCTTTTCTTCATGATTTGGAGCAGTGTCCTTGCCCCACCAAGAAAAAGAGCATTGTAAGAAGTTGTGACAGTCCTGTGAGTCTTATTTGCAGCACTTGATGGCTGAATGATGACTCTGATGAACAGGTTTTCATCAATATAAGGAGCCACTTCCTGCCATCTGTGAAGAATCTTGGTTGCACCTTGTTCAAGGCTTTTGGTAACTGTAAAAACAGTCACAGTTGGTGGCACAGGAACCAGCTTTAGCTTCCACCAAAGAAGGATGCCAAAGCTTCCACCTCCACCTCCTCTTATTGCCCAAAATAGGTCTTCTCCCATGGCTTTCCTGTCAAGAATTCTGCCATTGGCATCAACAATTTTAGCATCTATGACGTTATCCACCCCAAGGCCATACTTTCTCATCATGCTTCCATATGCTCCTCCTGTAATGTGCCCTCCGATGCCTAAGCTTGTGCAAAGGCCTGCAGGGAAACCATGAACTGAACTCTTTTCATATATTCTGTAGTACAGTTCACCAGTTGTGGCACCAGCTTGAACCCAAGCAGTGTTGCTTTTGATATCAACATTGATGCCACGGAGCTTGACCAGGTCAATTATTATGAAGGGGCTCTCAATTTCAGAAACATAAGAGATTCCCTCATAGTCATGGCCTCCACTTCGCACAATGAAGTGTATCCCAAGTTTCTTGGAGCAAATAACTGCTGCTTGGACAAGAGAATCAGTGTCGGGGGTGAATATAAACTCAGGTTTTGGTGCTGAAGGCACCAAACACCTTAGGTTCTGTGCGGTTGTATCAAGGATGCTGGTGAACGAAGGATTGCTTGGGGTGTAAATTAATGAATCAGGTGAATATTTTGTGCCTGAATTCAAGTTGAGACATTGGACAAAACTTTGTTTAAGTGAAGCTGAATTAGCCAATGAAAGTGGTAGAAGGAGGAGTAAAAGTGACAAGGGTATGATTGGAGAAACCATGGTTTTGTGTTCTCTGTTTTGTGGCAAAGAACTCTGTCACCAATGCTCAATATATAATGGAGCTATTGAGCCTCATTTAGTTAAGCATTACTTATAGTATTCAATTTATGCTATCCTTTTATTAATCTAACCAAATATTTCATCCTTTCATCTCCTCATCTCCTCAGTACGATGATGGAAATACAATTTTATTTATCATATTTATTCATTACATTTATTAACAAATACATTTCCTTTATTAGTAAATATATTTTTTAATTATTATGACTAGTAAAATTACAATTCAGCTTGTTTTAAAAAAATAAATAATATTTTAAAAGTAGATTTAACTAATTTTACCTATTTTTCTAAGTTTCCTTTAGTTTTTTTAAATAATTTTTAAATTATAAATAATTATTTTAGTTTAAAAGAATAGTTAAATTTTAGAAAAAAAAAATAATCATGTTGAATAAAACGGTTAAATTAGAAAAAAAAAACTGCTAAAATTTGTAAAAGAAAAATTTTAGTTTAGAAATACATTTATTTAAAAGATAAATTTGAAAAACAAATATGAACATCATAAAAAATTTCCTTTATTTATATTTATATATATACATACTTTTTTGTGATAATAAAAATAATAAAATTATTATTATTGTTATTATTATTATTATGATAATTTTGATAATTTTATTGTTAGTTTTATTTGTTTTGTAGTGTAATTAAAAAAAATTAAAAAAAATTATAATTTTAATGCTGATACTGTTGAAGGATACTTGATCTCAGACATACGTCATATATGAAGAGTGCTGGCATTGATTTGGGGTGAACGTTCTAATCTTAATTATGAAATTCGGAACATAAACTTTTTCATATTCTTTTGATTTGAAAAACATAAACCCATTATCATATACAAAAAATCTGAGAATGAGGACTTTACCTCATCCCATAAAAGGAAGAGGCATAACCCTTTAGTCATGTGCAATCCCCACATGTTTGTTAATGTTTTTGTTGTAAAGAATAAGAGACAAACATGTCTGTCTATGTATTTGAGGCATCATGCGATCATATGCACGTTAAAATTAAATGATGAATTAATACAATTATATGACTTATATGAAATATTAGGATAGATTTAAATGTGACTTAATAAAATATAAAGATTTATTCATTATTATAGAAAGTCATAATAAAAATAAAATAAAAAAGTTATCATAATTAACTTTATTTATGTTTTTGCAAATTTGTTTAGGAACTCTAATTTTAAGATTTAAGAATTTTATTATTCCGCTACCTATGATTGAAAGCATTTCTTAGCAAATTAAAATCAGTAATGCATGATGTCATGTTGTTGCGGTATCCTTATGAGGTTCAATTCCAATCGGAATTGAATAAAAAAAAAACCCTTTTATTGTTACCGCGTTAATAAGGTGTAATTGGTCTTCAATTGCGTTATAGAAAGCATTAATCGAAAATTTTGATTTCCTGTCAAATTGACATTCATTTTGGTGCATGAGTTTGAATTTCTTTTTTCAATTGGAATTCAATTAGAGTTATTTTGCTAGGTAATACGCGATTTGAAGCCGTGTTATTTGGAAAATTGTAGGTACTGTTACGGGATTTGATAACTAAATGTCTTAATTGAACGTGAATGTCTTTTCTCGTAGATTTCAATTGAATTGAAAGGAATGTGCAATTAAGTTTTATGTATTTTTGTTATGATATTAATGAAAATATTATGTATAATTTATAGTAATTAAAAGTATGTATTTATTTGAAATCAAGCATCACAAATCTTGGCAGCAATTAAAGTGAGTAAAATCTTAAAGTTATTTGATTTTAAATTACTGATGAATTGATTTCAATTACGCATAATATGGATGTTAATTAAAATTCATTATTATAATAGGTTATGAATAGCCTAATTGATTAATTATTCTTATAATTAATGAACATGATGATAGATAAGTTTGAATATATGACTAGTTTTATTTATATACCCAAAGGTAGTAAGTATTTTAGTTTATGCATATTTTAATTATCATTAATGTTATAAAATGATTAGTATAATTATGTTTCTTTTGTAGTGGATCTCCTAAAAGAAAACATTAGTCTACATAGAATGGTTAATTATGTATGAATCTGTATTTATGTTTAATTTTGGATTAAAGCATTAATGTTAGGCATGTGTTAATTACATGATTTGTTCTAGTATCTTTACATTTGTTTGCTATGTTTATTCTAGTATTTAATTGGTCGAATTTCTCTAAGTGAAGTGAACAAGTCCAATTTCACTTAAGTGGGTTGGATCTTGATTTGGCTTTTCAAGTTGAAAAGTCGCAGACTAGTATCACTAATGCTAGTAGCAATGAAGAGAAATCTCGTTTTAAAGTTTGAGAAAGGTCAAACGAACTTAACTTGATCTTTATATGAATGATCATAGCAAGTAACATTAAGTTTGTTATTTCTAAAACTAAGAATGAGCTACAGTTTATGAAATTGTGGAAGAGCTCTCTCAAACTGCTAACAAGTCCTTCATTGGGACATTAATGAGTACCTTGACAACCATGAAGTTTGATGGTTCATGTACTATACATGAGCACATGATCGAGGTGACAAACATTGCAACAAGACTCAAGTCTCTAGGAGTGGCAGTGAGTGGATGAATGTTTGCTCATGCAGTTCATTTTGAACTCACTATCGTCTAAGTATGGTCTGTTTTAGATGGAACTATAACACCATAAAAGACAAGTGGAACGTGTATGAATTGCACAATATGCAAGTTTAGGAGGAGACCAAACTTAATGACGTATGAAGCCACTTTGTTCATTATGTAAGGAATCAAGGAGTTGGAAAGAAAATTGACAAGTCTTCAACCAAATCCAGAAGAAAAATGACAAATTTCATTTTTGCGAGAAGTCTGGACATTTCCAAAGAGACTGTCTAAAGCATAGAGCTTGATTCGAAAAAAAAAAGGTGAGCATAATGTTTATGTATTCACATAGAGTAGAATGGTTCATGTGGTGAGAGTAGTAGAAAATCCTAGTCTAAGGTAGAATAATGGCCTTAGATGATCATGGATTAACTTTGTGTGTGGTAGGAGGAAACTCATTGGCAATGACACTACAGAACGGTAGAGGTCACAACAAGTGCAAGTTTCCAATAAATCCAATTTCATTACATATATCAAGATAATTGAATTAGTATATCTTCTATGTTTGGTAATACATGTTAACTTTGTTTAAAGTGGCTTGATTATTACTTGCTCATTTTATTTTCACTAGCTTATCCTTTTTTTGTGTTTTTGTTTTCTTGTTAATCTTTTCTTTTGCAATTATAATCAAAAATTTATGTGAGCAGATGGAGATACTTGTTTATCCTCATGATCAGGTGGAGGGAGATACTGCTGTTTAAAGTAGATGTTATAGATCAATCCATTTCTTTTAACATCATTTCGAGAAACTCTATATTGTTTATGTTCATAATTTACTTTTAAGGTTATTCTATGTCTTTAAACATTTTGTATAATTAAATTTTTAAATAATTGTAATAGTTGATCTTGTATCTCGTTTGCTCGTTTATATTTGAACATATAATATTTTATTTAATAATATTTTTTATTAAATGGGACATTACAAATTTTAACCTCTTAAAGTAATTTTTTGAATTAATAATAACATATAAAAACTACCACTATCTTACGATGCGTCAAAGAAAAAGAGAATTCTTGTAAATTGAATCCATTTTCTGGACCACTTTCGGGGTTATAGTCTTATGGTCCACATCGCTAATCAATTACCATGTTTTTTACTTTAGTTCATTGCGTTCCGTAACGTTTACCCATCCTCAAGTTTTCTAATACTCGTTTTCCAAGAGTAATTAAAGTAACAAATATTCCCCAGTGTTGAACCTTGAAGTCACAATTCAAGATGATATGTTGTTTTTGAACGTATACAACAAAATTTTAAGTTGCAGTGTAACTATATGAAAAACAATTTGAAAAACATGGTACTATAAATTTTTTTTTTCATTTGGAGAATTAATTACATTATGTTTCTAGTGGTAAAAACACTTTTGTTAGTAACTCAACATATCATTAAGTTTGTTTTGTTATTCAACATAAATAAAACTTATATAACTATCTCACATAACATATACGTGTTTTCAAAAAGAATTACGCAATCTAAACAAATGTTTCACATAATATTTCCTATCAAGCCTGCGTGCATCTATAACTCTTTTTTTTTTCACGTATATACAGTTAAAACATAATTTATTTAAATTAAAGACCTTTAAATTTTGGCATGTATTATAAATTACAATAGCATTAGAATGTTAAACCCCCCACACTATTTTAAACAAAACCTTTATTATTGGTTAAAATATTCTAAAAATTGCATTTCTTAGATTATGTTCGGCTTAACATGATTTTTTTTATCATCTTTATTATCTATTAATTGTATGGTTAATTTCATACTGAAAAATTTTATTTATGTCCGAAATTATTACTTTTGAATTGATGTTATGTTATAAGTAGTTGTTGTGCTGGATAAAAAAGCTATATTTAGTTTTGCTAATTGGTTATGTTTAAAATACAAATATTTCAAAATAAATTACTTCAATTTAATTTGATTTTAACCAGAGTTATTTTCATTATAAATCCACTTTACGTGCATTTACTTAAACATAATAAGACGACTTTTGACTAATGGGAGCTCGTGTTGACTGGACCCTTAATTAATACTTTCCCCAAAAGATAAAAAGTGAAAATTAGGGAGAAAATAAGAAATATAAAGGAAATTCATTGGCCCAGTGAGTTAGAAAGTAAAGAATCTATTCATTCCTTTGTAAAAGCACTCTAAAAGCAAACTTAGTTAAAAAGTAAAGCATTTATTCATTCCTTGTAAGAGAAACACTCCAAAAGCAAACTTAGATCATTTTAAGTTTATTATAGGTTTAAAAATATAAATAATGTCTTAGTGATATGATTAAATAAAATTAATTATTTATCCTATAATCCTTACAAAAACATCATGTTTTTTTAATATTATTACTTGAATCAATACAGTAGATATTAATAGGTATGATTTTCAACACTTGTGAATTTATAAATAGTCCTAGATTAAAGAAAATATCTATAGAAAAAAGAAAATATATGGCACGCTCCACAAGGCAGAAAGAATTCAACACTCCGTAGAAAAGGAAATAATAAAGAATAGAGGTAGTTGAACTACCACCCTTTACATTTCTCATCTTTATCTTTTTATAATACATAAGAAAATAAATAACTGAGTCCAATCTCATTTGGTTCATCTTGAAATTAATATAATATAAATAGGTTAGAATAGAATGATATGGCCTCTAATGATGATTGAAAATCATGTTTTAATCTGTCTAGAGATAGGTTAGCAATTAGCAGGCTAACCCTAGAAATGAAAAAAAAAAATGTTTAAGTTCTTTCTATTTCATGAAGTTAATTTTAATTGTTAACTTTAAGTAAGTTAGCTAAAATATGTTACACAATTTAGTTAAAATTTGATTTCAACATAAATTTGTCTTTTAGTATATTAGAGAATTTGAATTTATAGAAAAACTAACCACAATGATAAATTTATTTTTGAATTTGTAAAGAATACTTTAGAAAAAACATATATTTAAGTTTAAACAACTAAGAACATTTAATATTATAAAAATGAAAAAAATAATGGTTGGATGGAGTAGTTAGAAGCTTGAATTACCTATAATGTTCCATCATTTTAGAAATTAAGTAGATCAATGCAATCTATTTTGTCATCTTCAATCATGTTTTGTGGATGAAATAAGAAAGAGTGAAAATATGGATGGTGAAAATAGTGTTTATTGTTTGGTGAATTAAAAATAAAATAAAATAAGACTCACTTGTTATTATTTAATAAATTCTCATATACTTTAATTCATTTATCAATTAGTTTTTCTTTATTTTTTGAATTTCTTCTCACTCAAACACTTTTTATTCATTTTTAATCTATTCCCTTTCACATTCTCTATTTTGCATTTAATCGCTTTCTCACTGTTTAACAATTAATTGTTTTAAGAATATCTAAAATGAAATCATTCATACGTGAAAATATAAGGTTGGAAATCTTTTTGTTTATGTTTTCTTTCTTATTATTATTTTCCTCTCTAATTTTTGTTTTCTGTTTTGGAAGTCGACCATTTCTCATATTTTTACAATCAGTTCCTACCAGTTGAAAAATATTGAGAAATGGTATTTATATTAAATGAATTTATTCAATTAATTTTTTTCTCTAAAATATCTATATTCTTAATTATTTGAAGTTATCTTTCAATATCTTATAGTTTCATCAATTTTATCACTTACGAAACATTTGTGCTTTTGTTGATTTGGGTGGTTCATTAGTATTTTAGAAGTCTTGTTATATTTTCAAGTATGTTTTGTTATTACGTGGAAAACAAACAATGGTGTTTAGAACATATTAAGACAGTAAGAGGAAAGGTTTTATAATATTGCTTTATATTTTATATTATAACTGTAATTTATCAGAATATCTTTTAGAACTAAAATTTTGACGGGTTATCAAATTCTAAAAAAATATAATATTTATACAATATCCGATGTGATTATTCACCTTAATAATAATGTCTTAAAAGACTTGAGATGATTTCTTAACTCTCCACAACATCTTACATAGACTAAAATCAGACTAATATTAATCCATAGTCTAATTCATCAAGACAATTTTTAAATTAAAATCATGACATAATTGATCCTTTTATATCAGAGAACTTGATGTTTAAACAAGAATAAACATATAGAAGAAAGATTAAAACATAACTTTTTTCTACTTTTTTGGTTTAGTTTAATCACTAATTAATTTTTATATTAAATATGAAATCCCTTGTCCAGCAGTTTATTTATTATTTTTCTAAATAAATTTGCTTTAGAATTGTTTTGTTTATAATTTTAATTTTAGAAATTTCTTATTCATTATCTGTTTTTAACCTTTGTTGAATTTTAAGGACTTATAGTTATAGAGTATAAATAAACTACGTTTGATTTAAACCATTTATTTAGGCTATTAAATTTGTTAAACCATGTTCTTTTAGATTGACTCAGTCTGTTACTATCTTATACGGTAAAATGTCACTAATATTACCCAGGAACAAATACAATTATTAAGTTAACAAAAGTATATTTAAAAGAAAGCTGCCATGTTACTTTAATGTTAAATGATTCGTTTAGAACCAAAAATTAATATAGTAACTGAAAACTTCAACATAAATAAATTATTAAAAAGATAAAAGTAAGCCTTTTTTTTTATCTTAAAAGAAGAGATAATTTATACTATAGAATGGCATTGGAAGGAACAAACTCATTGCAATAAGTTTTAGTTATATTACTTTGCTCAGGACGTGATAGGGTTAATTTCTGATTTAATTTTTTTCGTTCCGTTTCTATTTGCATTTTACTATTAATGCACAGCAAGTGTTGTTGTACAATATGGAGTGTAAAAAGTAAAATAAAAAGTCCAAAAGGTTATGCATAAAACAACGAAAGGTCAAAAGTCAAAGCAAAATATAAGGTACAAAATATTATATAAATATTTATCATAAAGTAGTGATTATGGAAAATTTTTATACTATATACAAATAAGTTACATTGATTGCATTGAAATTCACTAATTTTTTATGGTATTACAATATTTATATTTATTTAAATTAATGTTAATATATAATATTAGTGTAATATATTTTTAACATTTAATCTAAATTGCTTTTAATATTTATTAAAATTGTGAGTTTAAAATAAAATTTTAAATTTTTTTATCATCATCTTCATTAACTCAAGAATGGATGAAAATTGAAAATAAAGTAAGTTTCCTTTTTGCATTGATTGATGAAAATGGAGAGAAAACTGATTTACAAGAATCTTTTATAAGAGGTACTACTTTGTTCTTTTCATACACTAATCATAAGATTAAGATCTAAGTCTTAGAAAAAAAAGTAGTTATTAAAGTATCCTATAAGATTTTTAGTATGAATGAAAAAATATTTTTTGTTTTAAAAAAATATATTTCTGCCAACAACTAAATAATTTTTATGAGATTGTGTTTCTTATAAGACTTTTGCATTGGATTAAAAATTGAAAATAAATGATATAAATAATGTGTAAAATAAAACCTATAAAACTTAAATTAAGATCTCCGCCAATGGACTTTAGATGTTAGGAAGAAATATGAATAAATTTTTTTTAGTATCTCTTTAGAAAAAACCGATCTTCCACATTCAATTTAGTTTCACTTTTCAAAGACATTTGGTAGGTAAAGCTATTAATTAATTATAATGACTGTGTGGTTTTGAGATGGTTCCCTGTTGTTCAAAGAAGGCATGCTTTAGACTTCAATTGAGTAAAAGGAGTAATTAAATGTCCCTCAAACTTTTGGATCTTTTTCTATGTAAAGTCACTTGTCATGCTCACCAACAAACAGTGAGAAAAAACATCTTCATTCATAAGAAAATATCATGTATTAGACTATTGGTGACGATTTTAATATGATGATTATTTAAATTTGTCTTTTATATATATATTTTTAAATTGTACTCATTCATTACATAGTTTAAATGAGTTCCTTAAAAATATTGGTAGTGTCATTTTTTTTTCAACAAATAAAACTCATAATTATTGAACAAACCCTAATTTAAACAATTAGAAGAGAGCTTACGTTTTATAGAGATTTTACACATGATTCTGTAAGGCCCATTTTTCTTTCTTTTCTTTTCAGCCTTGTAGTTGGGCCTAAGGCCGACCCAAACATGTAAGCCCTTAGGTCTGCCCTAAAACCTAGGGTACCCTACATTTTCAGGACACTTTGCCCTTACCTTGAGCTGCAACCGTCACCCATCTTCTGCTAGGGTTCCATTGCCGGGAAGTTTCGTTACTCCATGTAAGTACTATGCTAGCCATTCTCGTCTCCATTGTTCTTTCTCGTTTCCTTCCGTTAGGGCTTCCAAATAACCCATGTCGTGCTCCTGTTTCTCTATCCTTTCAGTTTTTCCATTCGCTCCTTGAGCTGTTGTGCTCGTGTGTTCGGTGTCGAGGGAGTGTCGGAGCGCTTTGCTAGCTTGAATCTCAGGTACGGGAAGTTAGGGTTCTAGTTTCGAGTCCCTTTTTGAACTGTTTATGAGTTAATTGTTGTTTGTACGGTTGGATCTGTCGTTTGGACGTGTGAGAGTGCTTTGCATGTGTGGTTTGGCCGGAAAACATGGTTGTACAGTGAAAAACAGTGGCGAGACCTGTTAATCTCGCCCAGGCGAGTCAGTCTCGCCTAAGCGAGATGAAACAGGGAGCTCACCTAGAGCTCTTGCGCGAAATCTCGCCCAGGCGGCTCGCTCATCTTTTGAGCGAGCAGGCAACTCGCCCAGGCGAGAGGGATCTCGCTTAAGCGAGATCCCGTGATGCCCTCACACTTGCCTTTGTGCTCTCGCCCTGAGCGAGCACGTCTCGCCTGAGTGAGACCCCTCAGCCTGAGCGAGGTGCTGGGCGAGACTGTGCTATGTATTGGATGTTTGATGTTTCCCGAGTGATCTATTTTGGTTGAGTATGATTGGATGATGGGTGATAGGTATATAATGGAGCATGAGGTATGTTTGGCATGATGCATGAGTTGAGTAGTATGATTGTATGATGGGTGATATGTATATAATGGAGCATGAGGTATGTTTGGCATGATGCGTGAGTTGGGTATGACGGGTTGAGTATGATATTGGCATGTGAAATGAATGAATGGGTTGGAACCAAAGGAACACGTGATTAATATGAGATGAGACCCCAGACTCATTGGGGTGGTGATGATCAGAGGTGCGGATTTGAGATGTGATTGATAAGAGGATTAAACTTCAAGAGTTGATAAGGAATTGATAATGTTATTTAATATTCTTTTATTGCTGATTTTATGAATGTTGGTCCGTGTCAGCGTGTAATTCCTTGGGGTCTCTAGGTGAGACCTCCGGGGTCGCGCTTCAGTGGTCGGGACGTAATTCCATGGCCCCTGCTAGTGGGTGTTCATGGTGGTGCCCCATCTGTATAACTAGGTAAGGATTCAAGGTAAGGTTGCATCCTGACGCTCCGAGGAGTCAGTTAGTCTCACTTAGAGCGGACTGACTCTTGTGGTGGGAGTAGCAGGAGGCCTGAAACTCATTAAGGGCTAACCTTGTGGTGGGAGAGATTTTGATTCATCATAACACTTGTATTACAAAGCTCAGGGATCGAGCAGCTCAGGTTCGAGCAGAGGTATCCACACAAGTGCAAGCATCCGCTGAATCCGACCGAGTTATATGTATCCGGATGAGTCGAGTCGAGTCGTAGTGTATTGAATGAAGAGTCATAACACGTTTGGTTGCTATGTGGATGAGATGATGAAAATATATTTGATTGCATGTTGAATGTGTTGTTCGGGTCTAGCTTACCCGTTTTATTGCATGGTTGTGATTGTATGTGGCTGTTCTTTCTTGCGATGATCATCGACTTGGTTGATGGGAGCAGATGGGCGAGGTTCTCGTGGTCAGTAAGGGAACGGTGATCCAGCAGCTTAGCCATCTGGGCTAGATCTCACGCTTCTTTCTGTCATGCTTTCTTTAGGGCTAAGGCCCTTGTACTCGTTGTCTTTGGATTGTAAACCCTTAGTTAAATTTGTTATCCTGCTTTTGTTGGCATCGTGGTGTGCCTGGTTTTGTAGGGGTGATGTTATGAACCCCAGGACTGCATAGTTGATTATCTCTGTGTGACGTTTCCTTTAATTTTATGTATTAAATTAAATGGGGCGTTACAGATTCCACCTAAGGGAGAGTGAGTTAACCTGACTAATACAGATTGGTTCACTACATGTTGAGTTAAAAAATTGTCAGCTCAATCCAGCTCACTTTTTAATGTGCTAGAAAATTTACCACCTGATTCAACTCACCAGTGGGTTGGTTCACTTATGAATGTTATTTTTTTTTTACAATTTATTTTATATATTTATTATATTACAATGAGAATGAATTGACTTAATTTATTTTTTATAATAGTGGAATCAAAATGTTCACCTAATCCTTGAAATATTATTATAAAGATAATAGTTAAAGATTAAGATTGAAGTATCAACATATATAACTTGACAAACAAATTAATTAAACATTCAAACTATTCAAATATTATTTAACAACATTCTAGCATTTAAAAATATGAAATTATGAATCTATATAATTATAAATACAATTAGAAGTAGTAAATAGTTATAATAAAAAAATTTGAAAAAAATTGTAAAAAATTTTTGGTGGGTTAAGTGAGCTAGGTTAGTTCAATCACTTTTGAAACGGTTAATTTTTCTTAACCCAACCTGAATCAAACCTTAGTGAACTGGATTGACTTACGTGTTGGAATTCATTTTGACATATCTCTAATTTCATCCATCCAAAAAGTTTAAACTTACACATTAGATATAATCAAATTGATGCTAATGAAGACATATATATATATATATATATATATATATCATTGATGGAAAACTTCTAACTTAGAGTTTATTCAAAAGTAGAATAAAGGTTAAGTGCCACAAAAAAGTTCATTTGGGACAAACCAAGAAAGTTCCAAGTTAAAAGAAAAGTGAAATATAATTTACCCTACCCTGAAAAATAACATTTGTCAATTTGAACTTTTCTTCAAAATTTAAATCATTTTCTTTGGATAGTATTATTATTAATCTGAATATTTTAGTTATATATTTATAAATTTTCCTGATATAAGTACGCATGTTCTTTTATAATTTGAAGAAATTGAGAAACTTCTAGCAAACTACTCAACTTTAACAACTAGATTTTGAAAATTCTCATTTTAATTCATCAAAGTACATGCTATCACGTGTGTTCATAAAAAAAAATTGTAAATAAATTAGAAAATAAAAAATTTAAATCACTTTTCATACTCTTCTCTCTCATGGTTCATAATATAATTTCACCTTGCAAAAAGCAAAGGGTATCATTTTCATTGAAATTGAAATTGACCATGATAAGAAGTTTCAGCTGAAAGCCCTAAACCGACAACAAAGATAGATCGTATAAAAGGATTGTGAGTAGGAAAAGGAGAGTTGACAAAATAGTTAAATCAATAACTAAATTATGCTTTTTATTATTTATGCACATCTTTCACTTTCTACTTTAAATTAAACTATGTTTTTGGTGGCACCCCTATTCTCTAGATATCCAAAATGATTGTGTTTAATTTTTATCTCCTAAAGCTGAAGTCTTTCTTTAATCGAAATCTTGTTCTTTCTTCCACATTTTGCTTGGTTAAGGAATAGATAATTACAACCGAGTTAATTAAACTTGTTTAAATGTTTAGTTTAATTAGATTTAACTTAAACTAAATCAATCAAATGATTTTATAATTAAATTAATCTAAATCAAATGACTTTTATCATTAATTATTATATATGAAGTTCAATGATATAATTATACAATTATAAAACAATTACAATGTGAAAATGTTGTTTATTTTATAAATAAGTATTTTTTAACAAGATTATATATATTTTATTTATTTTCTAGAATATGTTGATTCAAATACACTGATTTTCAATCAAATTGATTTGATTAAAAGTTGGAAATTTTCAAACTGATTTGACTTTTAATCCCCTCTCTAGTGGTGACTTGTATTTATATCTTTATTTACTAGATATATTTGTTTCAAATTCCTGTTCAAAAAATATTCATTCAAAAATTCTATAAATTTATCATTTTTCATTCACTTCATATTTTACTTGTTTACGAATCACAAAAACAAATCCAACAATTTTAATACCACTTGTTAGATTGTTTAAGAAAAACGAAAAAAATAAAAATCAACACCAGTAAAATATAAACAAACTCATAACACTATAATACCATCCTTAATAAAAAATATTAAGCAATAACTTTTATGAATTTTTATAAATATTTTTCTTATTCTTACTAAATTTAATACTTTCAACTTAATTAATTCTTTTTATCGAATATTTCGAAGAAAAACCTCCATATTTTGTATGTAGGAATAAAGTTACTTTTGTTAACAGTTTTCATTTCCTATTTTGCTACATATTTAAGACACAAATTAAGTTAACATGAAATATATGAAATATATGCATACATATTGAGATCAGCACTACGTCATATGCTAATCATGGGATAAATAAATAAGTATATATATATATATATATATATATATATATATATATATATATATATATATATATATATATATATATATTATCACATTTACATCGAGACGTGTAAGATAACTGAGATCTCCCTAATCAAATTTTATTAGCCAAAATTCCTCTCTTATCTTTTAATTTGCAACGAGGACATGTACTATCAACTAACTTTTCCTGTATTTTAGTGTAGAAATACTCACTACTTTGGATGAGACAATTTAAGATAGTAATTCATTTATTTGGAGAATTTGAATTTATTTTAAGTAAATGACTTGTTTGGATAAAGAAATTAAAAGGAAATTAAAATTGCGGAATTTTAAAAAGGTATTTCAAATTACTAAAATAGTAGAATTTAAAATTCACTCAAAAAGGAAGGAAAATCAAATTCCACAATTTGTGAAATTCCTCATTGTTCAAAAGTAGAGGTGTCAATTTGTCCCAGATGACCTAGACGGGTCGGGTCAGCCTGACGATATACATGGGTCGAACCGGCCTGACGATCTAGACAGGCTTGGTAGGTCCGACGACATAGACAAATTAGGCGAGCCAACGATCAAGACGGGTCTAGCGGGCCCGACTACCAAAACAGACCCGACAACCTAGACGGGTCAAGTGGACCAGATGTCCTAAACAGGCCCGACGACCTAGACGGGTCAGGCGAGCTTGAAGGTCCACATGGGCCAAACGAGCCTAACAACCCAAACGGGTCAAGCGGGCCCGATAACCAAGACTAGTCGAGCGGGCCTGATGACTAACATGATTTGGGGCCTGACGACCACAACAGGTTGGGCCAAGTCGACGACCCAAATAGGTCTAACGATCCAAACGGGCTTGACCAAAAGAGCTCGACCACCCAGATGGGTCGGGTTGGGCCAACTACCTAAACGGGCCGATGGCCAATACGGGTTGGGCCGACGACCTAGACAAGTTAGGCCGACCCAACAACTTAGACGAGTCAAGTAAAATCGACAACCTTGATGTGCCCGACCGGCCTAATGATGCAGACGGCCCGACCAGCCCGACGACTCAAACGAGCATGGCCGAGAAGACATAGTCTTAAACTTGTCCAAGGTCGAGTTGACTTCGACCGAAATTTTGGAAAATTTATTGAGTCAGCACCGACTGAAATTTGGCTGAATGTGACCGAGTTGGCTCCGACCTAAATTTGGCCAAATTGGAATGCATTTACACTGGCCAAAATTTGGTTGAATTTGGCCGAGTCAGCTCGATCAAAATTTGACCAAATTTAAATATTTTAAGTTGACAATTATATTTGTTAAATTTAATTTCAAAATTTATATATAAAAATAAATATTATTAAAATGAAATTTTATCTATAAGAGTAATTCAATTATTTTATCCAAATAAGAAATTGAAATGTAAGATATTCCAATTACTCTATCCAAACATATTATTTAGAGAATGAAGAGAATTCAATTACAAGAATTTCAAATGCAATGCATTTCAATTTCTTAAAATCGTTGAAATGCTTCATCCAAATACAAGGTTGGAGTTGTCATTGCCTCGCCCTTCATCTGTGTTACGTAAGGTCAAGGTATCCTCTCCCATTTACTAGCATCACTTAATAATGTACACTTCTCTTGTTAGGATATATTATACTCCTCTTGATCGCTGCCATGCAATGTTTCATGGGTTGGAGTATACTCGACTCTCTAGTTCGAGACATATTCGGGAGTTTGAGATGTTCCATCTATCCAATATGTACAGTTTATAAAAAAAATAATAGGAAAAAAAATTTAAAAAAATTAATTATAAAATATTACTTTTGAATATAACATAAATAAATAATTTTTATTTATTATTAAAAATAATGTTTAATTATAAATATTAACATCAACATTTTATAATATTTCATTTATAATGCCGCTTCATAACTTTGAATATATAAAAAAATAACATTATGTTTATATAAATTACAACTTAGACATTTTCTTATCAAAAAATAAAATAAAACGTATATAGATATTTTTATAAAAAAAAAGTATAATTTAAAAAGAATTAATGTATAAAATTTGTGTTTAATATATGAATTATTATAATTGTAATTTTACATACTTGCAATATAGTGGATGCAACAACACCAATATTAAATGTAGTTTTGTTTAATTAAAAATCATCAAAATATTATATATGGTCAAATTTTGTTTATGTGGCCATTATCATATATATATATATATATATATATATATATATATATATATATATATATATATATATATATATATATATATATATATATATATATATATATGCTCAATTACATAGTTCTAAGTAAAACAAAAAAAAATACAAACTTTTGTTATGTACGTTCTTTTTATTAACCAATGATTTAATGGGAAATTTTAAAGTCTTTTTAATAAAAAGATCTAAAAAATTTTAATCCTTATACTTTTATATAAATTAAAATTTAATGTCCGAAATTTTAATATATTTTGATTCTTAAATTTAAAAATTAATAGGTATACAGTCCTTTAGAAATGAATGAAGGTCTGTGTCATGTAACATATTCAATGTATAAAGGATATTATTTCTTTTTGCTCGAGGTCGTGGGGAACAAACTAAGAAGGTATAGATGATTTCTTGCGGAGACACAATATAGTAGGAATTTTGAAATTTGACAACAAAGCTCCAAATCTAGTCATTGTTCATAATTATTTTTGGCTTCCCAGTGGATGTACTAAAGAGAGAAGAGATATGGATCTAATGAGTTAATTTATATAAGAGACATGATACTCACACTTTTCATAGATAGAGTGTCATTTGTTGAGTTTCTTGAGTGGACGTATTAGAAAAGGCCAATATTTAACATGGGTGATATGAAACCAATAAGTTGACCATATATAGAAAACATACAATAAATTTGTATGTTTTTCTCTTTACACCTCACTCATCTTAAGTTAATGTAAGACTTCTCAGCTTTTTACACAGACAATGAATTGTATTCGTTTGATTTTCTTAAAAACTTTCTTTGACATGTAATGCTTCAAACTTCCCAACTATTCGTTCCTAAAATATGATAAAGTCATACGTGCAGAAACCTCTAGTACAATACATTAATGAAACATGTGCTTTTATTCTATTGTATTAGTAATATACTTCTCTTCATCTTTCATAACGGAACTACTTTTTCTTGTTCTCAGCTTTGAAACCCTTCCTCTATATTTGTTTAAAAGACAAATAAGATCTATATCGTGTCTCAAAATTGCAAAAGTCAATATTCTATGCATTTTTTTTTTATTACTACAACTTTGGAGAATGAAATGAAATAAAGATCACACATAATGATGATTACCAATTATTTTTCAAAACAATAGCTATAGTTATTTTTTTCTTTTTGTGCGCTCTAAATTAACACCACCTATAGTGTAGGAGAGAACAATTTTTTAACATGAAATATGTATATGATGTTATGATGACGTAGGGCAAGAGTTGAATAACTTGTTCCGTTACTCCAAAAAGTGGGAACCACCATGTGTATATTGGCTTGTTTTGGTGCCCACATGCACATGGGTTGACCCTATATTGATTTGAACTTCAACCCTAATTTGAAGACCCATTTGAAATGTGGAAACAGGAAACTTTCAGAAAATAATTGCAGTGTTCGGTCACAAAAAGACATCCACACCCACCACAAATCTCAAACTCTGCAAAATGCAGTTTTAGCTTCTGACCAAGCATACACAATTAATGCACTTTTTTGTTTCAATCATTCAACTAAGTTTTCTCCCGGTTAATGCGCAGGACAAAGTCCTTTTTCTGGTTTCATACCTAGAGCTTAATTTGCGGTTTAAAGTTATTCTCAACTCAGAAAAGAGGGTAAAAAAAAGGTCCAATTTGTTATCTGGTTCAACCTGATATAGATTGCATGGTGTCAATTGTTCTACTTAAATCATGCACCAAACCTAACGCGCAAGCTTTGTTTGACAAAATGCTGGGATAGAGCATGGATTGTTATTTGTACATGTATTAATGTCTCCACCAAGTTTTGCCTCTACAGTTTGGTGCACCACTTCAAAGTCCACTAAGGTACTCAGACTTACCAAATCTTTGCTCGCTGCTACTGTACAGACTAAAGACTTCTCAGCTCTCCGAAGGATTTTGTTTCAAAAAATCTTTTTGCATTCATACGAGAATGAGAAATTATTTTGTAAATTTGATTTTAATTTCTATTTGGATGCCACTCAAACCTAACTGGTTAAGAACACACAAGTTTCTAGACCAGATGTTATGTAAATATATTTCACTTAAAAATGTTAAATAAGGTTTTAGTCTTAAATTTTAATGAAAAATTGAAATTTATTTTTGTTTCAAAATTTAACATTTTGGTCCTCAAATTTAAAAAATAACACGTTTCTACTTCAATGTCAACTGAAAAAAATTTTGATGCATCAAAAAAATTTAACGTAATTGGATTAAAAAACTATATTCATTCATTTCTATAATTTGGGGACAAAATATATCAAAATTTTGGATAGAGAGAAATTTCAATTTATCGTCAAAGTTTAAGGACTAAAAACATATTTAACCAAAAAATAAAGTGAAATTACACATCGGTAAAATTTGTTGCTATTAGAAAAATTTTATCGAAAAACAAAATTTTTATTGAAAAACACAAATTTTCAACAAAAAAGCAATGGTTTCAATAATTTTTACTGATGAATAAAAATAAATCGTCAATAATTATCCTCTAGTAATTATCATAACTTAATTATTCTTTTTTCTCCTCTTCTTAATCACAAATTTTAGTGATTCATTATCGACGAAAATACCTATTCATAATAAAAATTATAAAATTTATAAATAAAAAGTTTTATTCACAAAGCACTTTTAAAAAATGTAGTTTTAATTTTAATTAAAGAGTGTTATTTTTGAAAATATTGTCTAGTGTTAATTGAATTAGCTTACAACATTATCTTCACGGATCTTTGGACATTATTTTGGGTGTCAAACTACATATAAATTTTTTTTGAAGGTGTGAAACATATTAAATAGGATTAAATATGTTTTTGGTCTCTTAACTTATATGAAATTAAAAAATAAATAGATATAATCTTCTTAATTCAACTGCAATGAAATTTTTTAACGTGTCAAAAGATATTTTAGGTTGGTGTTTAAACTGTTTACACCATTTAATATTTTTTAGCTTGAATGTCTACCAAGAATATCGTTTAACACATTGAATTAATTTTATGTCATTGGATTAAAATAACTTTATCTATTTTTTTTTTAATTTAGAGATAAAAAAGTATCACTAGTAAAAAAACACATATTTCCTGTCAATTTTGTTTTGATTTTTTTTTTGCAGAAAATACTTATAAATTTTGTTATCAAAAAAAAAAATTGCAGGAAATTGTTGCCATTTTTTTTTTGCAAAATATTTTGTATAAAACATTTTTCACAACAAATTTTGTAGGAAATACTTACGAATTTAATAATTTTGTAGGAAATAATTACTCATGAAGGAATTACCTGTCAATTAAGATTCTTAGGAAAAATAGTAAAAAAAAGTCATTTCTTGCAAATTTTTTTAACAAATTTATAAGGAAAATCTCATGTAATATGTGTATCATAGTTTGAGACATGGACAAATTAACATTTTACGTAAATGTGTAGGTACATGTGTAGAAGTTGAAAGCATATTTAATCCTATTAAATATATTAAAATTATAATTTTTTTTTATTTATATATTAATTTATTTATATAAAAAAAATTGGGGCAAGGCCTTCAATACACATTACTTAAGAAATTCCTATTTCCTACAAATTTTGTTTTGATTTTTTTTGTAGAAAATACTTATAAATTTTGTTATGAAAAAAAAAATTGCAGGAAATTACTGCCAGTTTTTTTATAAAATATTTTGTATAAAACACTTTTCACAACAAATTTTGAAGGAAATACTTGCAAATTTTATAATTTTATAAGAAATAATTACCCTAAAAGGAATTACCTATCAATCAAGATTCCTAGAAAAAATAACAAGAAAAAGTCTTTTCTTGCAAATTTTCTTAACATATTTACAAAAAAAAATCCCATATAATATGAGAATTTTTAATAATGACGCTAAATCCGTCATTGCTCTTTACACCTTTTAATAGAAATATTGCACTTGCATCACCTTCGGTTAACCACAAGATAGATGAGTTTGAATTCAATTGCCATCGTAAACATATGATCATGTTACATAAGAATAAGTGGCACACTAATTTGAAAGAGCCAAAATCAAAAAGTATTTGGTGAGTGTCGTGTGAATGATTGGTTTGTCCATTAATTTAACCAAATATTAGATTTTATATAGGAAGACTGTAATTCATGCATCATCAGAAAATAAAAATGGTGATTGTTTGTAAATCCACATTCTTTGGAATAATAAGAATAAGTGATAGTGATATATCATATATGTTGACAAAGATTGATTAAAAGATTTTGATGATGATAAAGATGCTGAAGAAAACACTTGAAGATATTGAAGACAATATAGTTTATGTTTAAAGATTCTTATTGTAATAGACTTAAACTTTTTCTAGTTAGGTGCTTTTTTCTAGTTAGGTGCAAAATTGTTAGAACAACAGCCAGCTCGCAACTCCTCTGAGAGAAACTCAATTTTTTGCAAAAATCAGTATGGTAATTGATTACCAACTTATAATAATCGATTACCAACTCAAAAAATTCTATTTTTCAAAACCTACTTAAGATAATCGATTACCACGAATGGTAATCAATTATCACTGGCAGTTATAACTTGGCTCTTGAAAAACGACTTGAAATAATCGATTACCATTTCTGGTAATCGATTACCACTGGCAGTTATAAAAATATTTATTCAAATTTGTACATGAGATAATCGATTACCATTTTGGGTAATCGATTATCCTTGGCAGTTTCAGTAAACTCTTCATTTCTAACTCAGCCTGCGAAAATCTCTTTAAATAGAACTCAGTTTCCAAACTTCAAATTACCTTTTTAAGATTCAGAGTTCTTGTGTTGTGACTGCAAAGTGTTGCTCTGTGAGATTCTTAAAAAATAGCTTTGAAAAGCCTAGTGTAAGTGAGTGATAACTTTTTCTAAGTGAGTTCTTAGAAGATTGAGTGTTGCGCTGTTGCTAGGAAAGCTGGTCATCCTCTGTATGATTCAGGGGGAGCTTTTTGTTCATCTCTTGTGGTTGTTCAAGAGAGATGTTTTCTAATCCTTACTCTTTTATAATCTATTGTAATCTGATTATTATAGTGATTGAGTTAATCTCTTTGTTTAAGAGATTAACAACTGGACGTAGGGTCCTTTGATATGAACCAGTATAAATATCAATGTGCATCTTCCTGCCTTAACCTCTTTATTTATCTGCACTTGCATTTAAAGTAACTGTGATTTTAAGTTAATCATTTAAATTTTGAGAAAAATTTTAAAACCTGTTAAGACTTATAAAAATCCAATTCACACCCCCTCTTGGTTTTTGACCAAAGATTAAATATTTCGCTGCGCGATACCAACAATTGGTATCAGAGCTTGCTTTGATAGTTATTCAAGTTTTTCAAAAATGGTAGGGTCAAACCAAACTTTTGCTGAAGGTGCGTCTATCAATAGACCTCCACTTTTCACTGGTGAAAACTACCCTTTCTGGAAAGTCAGAATGCAAATATTTTTAGAATCAGTTGATAGGGGTATTTGGGATGCTGTTTTGAATGGACCATTTGTTCCTGTTAACACTGTTAATGAAGTGCAGGAACCAAAGCCTTTTGCTCAATGGACTGCTGATGAAAATAAGCGAGCTCAATATGATGTTAAAGCCAGAAACATCATATCATCTGCTCTAACTCTTGATGAGTTCTACAGAATTTCTGTTTGCACCAGTGCACGCGAGATGTGAGAAATCCTTCGAGTGACTCATGAAGGAACTGATGATGTCAAACGGGCTCGAAAGAACTCCTTGGTACAAGAATATGAAATGTTTCGAATGCAGCAGGGAGAAACCATCTATGATGTGCAGAAGCGGTTCACACACATCGTCAACCATCTCATTGGGCTAGGTAAAACCTTTGATATTGATGAACTTAACATAAAAATTCTTAAATCCTTGAATAGGACTTGGCAGCCCAAGGTGACGACCATCACGGAGTCACAAAATCTTGCAACAATGACCATGGCGGCTCTCTTCGGAAAACTGAGAGAGCACGAGCTTGAATTGGGAAGATTGAATGATGAAGAAGATCAAGGAAGAAAGAAGAATATTGCTTTCAAAACTGAAGTTGTCAAAGGAAAGAAGCAAAAAGAGGAGGAAGATTCTGATGATGATGAGAATCTTAGTCTCATGATAAAGAAGTTCACAAAGTTCATGAAGGCCAAAGGCAGAAATCAATTCAAGAGCAATAAGAAGGAGAATCAAGGATCCTCCTCAAACTTTAAATGTTATGGATGTGGAGAAACTGGTCATGTAAAAGCAGACTGCCCAAATTCAAAAAGAAGTGATGAAAAGAAAAACAAGAAATATTATAAGAAAAAGGCATACATAGCGTGGGAAGATAATGCCTCAAGTTCATCCAACTCTGAAGGATCCGATGAGGAAGAAGCAAACTTTTGCTTAATGGCCAATAATGATCACTCTGACAGTGAGGTAAGCTCCTTTGACAATGAAAATGAAAATGATTATGATTCACTTTATGATGCCTTCCAATAATTGCTTGCTAAATCTAGTAAACTAGATATTGCTCACAAAAAATTAAAAAGTGATTTTAAAGAATTACAGAGCAATTTTGAAAAATCTCTTGAAGAAGAAAATGCTTTAAAAAATAAAATCTTAAGTTTGGAAAATAGAGAAATTGAGACAATTGAATGTGCATCTTGCAAAAGCTATATGTTTGATTTAATGATTTTAGAAAATCAACTTAAAAATGCTTTAGAAAATAAATCTTTTGAAAAACATGTTTACGAGAAAAAGAATTTAAGTAGAAACAAATATGTTCCTAAAAATAAAATTAAAAGGACTCACAGAGTGTGGGTAGAAAAAGGAACTGCTCACTCTAAAAATACTTGTATAACTACTTGTTTTTATTGCATGAAAAAGGGGCATACATCAAATAAATACAATATTAAACATTATGATGTTCCAAATGAAAAAGATTTGAAAATTAAGACTATAAGAAGTGATCATGGTAGGGAATTTCAAAATAGTCATTTGAAAATTTTTGTGATGAAAATGGAATTTTGCATAACTTCTCCGCACCTAGGACACCTCAACAAAATGGAGTTGTAGAAAGGAAAAATAGGCCCTTAGAGGAACTAGCTAGAACAATGCTAAATGAACATAATGTTCCTAAATATTTTTGGGCTGATGCTATGAGTACTGCATGTTATGTTTTAAATAGAATGCTTATTAGACCTATTTTAAAAATTACTCCTTATGAATTATTTAAAGGTAGAAAGCCAAATGTTTCCCATCTTAAAATTTTTTGATGCACATGTTTTGTTTTAAATAATGGAAAAGAAAATTTAGGAAAATTTGATTCTAAAGCTGATGAGGCAATATTTCTAGGATATTCTCTCACGAGTTGAAGAATCCATGCATGTTGTCTTTGATGAAGTTGTAGACCATGAGGAGAACCCTCTTGAGTCAAATAAGCAAATTACAGGTGATGAAGAATATATTCAGGAGGCCCTTGATGAAATGTATTTAAATGAGAATCCACCTCCTCAATCTGAAGATCATGAAAAGTGCTGGAAGTCACTAAGAGGACTATCTCTAGACAATATCATTGGTGATATTTCAAAAGGGGTAATCACTAGAAATATGAATAATTTTTGTATGAATGTTGCCTTTGTTTCACAGATTGAACCAAAGAATGTTCAAGAAGCTCTTCAAGATGATCAATGGTGCATTGCAATGCAAGAGGAGCTCAATCAATTTGAAAGAAATAAAGTATGGGAGTTGATTCCAAGAGATGAATCACTTCAAGTGATTGGCACAAGATGGGTTTTCAGAAATAAGATGGATGAGGATGGAAATATTACTAAGAATAAAGCTAGGCTTGTGGCAAAGGGATATCGACAAGAAGAAGGTATAGACTATGATGAAACATATGCCCCTGTTGCAAGGTTAGAAGCTATACGCTTACTTCTTGCTTATGCTTCTATTATGAAATTTAAAGTATATCAAATGGATGTCAAAAGTGCCTTTCTAAATGGTTTTATCAAAGAAGATGTGTACGTTGAACAACCTCCTGGTTTTGAGGATTATAAATTTCCAAATCACATTTATAAATTGAAAAAGGCACTTTATGGTTTAAAGCAAGCACCTAAATCTTGGTATGAACGCTTAAGCACATTTTTGCTCGAAAATGATTTTGAAAGAGGTAAAATAGACTCAATTATGTTTATTAAAAGGGTAGGTGAACACATTTTATTGGTTCAAGTTTATGTTGATGATATAATTTTTGGATCAACTAATAAATCTCTATGTGAAGGTTTTGCAAGCATAATGCAGGGTGAGTTTGAAATGTCAATGATGGGAGAATTAACCTTCTTCCTTGGTTTGCAAATTAAGCAAATGGA
Organism: Vigna unguiculata; assembly: GCF_037176805.1. Classification (NCBI taxonomy): domain Eukaryota; kingdom Viridiplantae; phylum Streptophyta; class Magnoliopsida; order Fabales; family Fabaceae; genus Vigna; species Vigna unguiculata. The sequence continues at coordinate 14,207,027 of NC_140794.1, read as the reverse complement.
AGAAGGGACATTCATATCTCAATCTAAATATTGTAAGTAAGTACTTAAAAAATTTGAAATGGATAATGCTAAAGCAACAAGTACTCCTATGGCAACTTCCTGCTATTTGGATAAAGACGAATCAGGTATTGAGGTGAATCAAACTATGTTTAGAGGTATGATAGGGTCTCTTTTATATCTTACTGCAAGTAGACCTGATATTATGCAATTTGTATGTGTTTGTGCTAGATATCAACTACAGAGGCTGAATACATAGCTGCTGGAAATTATTGTGCTCAAATTCTCTGGATGAAACAACAGTTAGAAGATTATAATATTTTTCTAAATCATATACCTTTGAAATGTGATAATACTAGTGCTATTAATTTAACCAAAAATCCCATCATGCACTCTAGGACAAAACACATTGAAATTAGACATCATTTTTTAAGAGATCACATAAGTAAAGGCAATTGTGAGATAGAATATGTAGATACCAATCACCAATTAGCTTATATTTTTACCAAACCTTTAGCCAAAGATAGATTTTATGAACTTAGAAGAGATCTGGGAATCTTAGAAGTGTCTTAAAAATGCACCAAATTGAACAAAAATGCACAAATTTGCACTTTATAAAAAATTTCGAAAAACAGTGTTAATAATCGATTACCACTTATGGTAATCAATTACCAGGTCCTCTTTCTATTTATGGGTTCTCAGATTATGAGCAAATAATCGATTACCACTTATAGTAATCGATTACCAAACTTCTCTGAACATTTTATTTTCCAGATTATGAGAAAATAATCGATTACCACTTACGGTAATCAATTACCCACCTTCGTTGCCCCATTCTGGACTCTGCAATATGAGCAAATAATCGATTACCACATTTGGTAATCGATTATCCTTCGTCGTTGCGCGTTAACCTTTCCTCAATTCCAATTTAAAAGTGTTTGGTTGTTTGTTATATGTCAGCACTCATTCTGTAGGCATAAATAAATTAGATTTAAGAAGCCAAAAGCGTGTTTTCCTTGGCTTCAAGCCTGGCACCAAAGGCTATGTTTTATATGACATTCATTCCAAATCTATTATCGTACCCCACAACGTCCTTTTTCATGAAACTATTTTTCCCTACCCTGCTTCATTATCTCCTCCACATGATTCCCTTGTTGCATATCCCTCTACCAACAATGACTTGTTTCATTTTGATATTCCCATTTCATCTGCCACAACTACAGGAAACAATGATATTTCTAACATACCTACTTCTGATACTTCTCAAATTGCAGTTCACGACACTTCTCACCTAACAGCTTCTGATAACACTCAAACAAAAGTTCTTAGGACTTCTAATCGTCTTAAAAATAGGCCTCGATACTTACAAAATTACTATTGTGGTTCTGCTTCCACATCTGATTCAGCCTTCTCTACTCCCTATCTTATTCATCATTTTCTTTCTTATGATAAATGTTCTTCTAATCATACTTCTTTCTGTCATAACATATCTGCCCAAGGTGAACCCTCTTCATATAAAGAAGCCATTCAAAGTGACTATTAGAAAGAAGCTATGTTTGCAGAACTACCTGCTCTTGATAGAAACGAAACCTGGACTTTAGTTTCTCTTCCTCTTGGCAAGAAGACCATTGGATGCAGATGGGTTTATAGGGTCAAGCATAAAACAGATGGTTCGGTGGATAGATACAAAGCTTGTTTGGTTGCAAAGGGGTTCACACAAACTGAAGGGATTGATTACTTTGAGACTTTTTCTCCTGTTGTGAAGTTGTCTACTGTCCGCATTGTTCTTGCCTTAGATGTTGCTCACCATTGGTTCATCCTACAATTAGATGTTGACAAAGTTTTTCTGCATGGTGAGTTGGATGAAGAAATTTACATGAAACCTCCATATGGACTTTCTCTTCCTCATCCTCAATATGTGTGCAAATTTCACAAGTCTGTGTATGGCCTTAAACAGGCCAGCAGAAATTGGAACAACAAGCTTATATATGAACTTCTCACTTTGGGTTATTCTCAAAGTGTCGCTGATTACTCTCATTTTGTCAAGCATTCTGGTTCGACCATCACAGTATTATTGGTTTATGTTGATGATGTAGTACTCACTAGTAATGACATTTCTGAGATTCAAATGGTTAAAAACCATCTTCATGATAAGTTTCACATTAAAGATCTTGATCATCTTAAATATTTTTTAGGGCTAGAAGTTGTTCGGTCTCCACAAGGCTTAATTTTGAATCAGCGAAAATATTGCCTCGACCTTATCTCTAAAGCAGGCCTTCTTGGTTGTAAACATGCACCTTCGCCCTCTGATCCTGCCACCAAATTACATGCTGATGAAAGAGTGTTGTTGTCTGATCCTTCTTCCTATTGCAGGCTCATTGGCTGATTCCTTTATTTGACTCACACGCGACCTGACATATGCTTTGTTGTTGAACTAAGTCAATTCATTTCCCCACCCCGTGAACTCCACATGAATCAAGCCTTAAGAATTGTTTGCTATTTGAAAAATGCTCCAGGGTGTGATCTATTTTATCAATCCAACATTGAGTTTAAAATCCAAGCTTTTTTAGATTCTGACTGGGCCACTTGTGCTACTACACACTATTCTGTCTTTGGTTTTTGCATCTTCATAGGCACCTCTCTAATTTCTTGGAAATCCAAGAAACAAAGCACGGTCTCCAGGTCTTCTACAGAAGCTGAATACCGTTCTTTAGCCTATCTCATGTGTGAACTTCAGTGGATCCAATACATCCTTTGTGACCTACATCTTTCCATTCCTACCCCTTATGTCACCTTTTGTGACAATAGTTCAGAAATCCAAATTGCCAAAAACCCCACTTTCCATGAGCGTACTAAACATGTAGAGATTGATTGCCACCTCATACGTCAAAAAATTCTTGATGGTCTCATTCATCTTCTTCACGTTCCTTCCACTCATCAACTTGCGGATGTTTTTTACCAAGTCTCTCCATCCTACACCGTTTCACACAGTTGTTTCCAAGCTTGGCTTAGAAAATCCATATGCCCAGCTTGAAGGAGGGTGATAGAGATATATATCATATATCTTTTTCTCTATTTTTCCCCCTTCTGTTTCATTTTGTTATTCTATTTTTTAGTTTTTGTTACCTTCCCCAATTGTATGCTTGTGTTATATAAGGCCAAGCTCTGATATTGTAAAGTCACGTTGTTTCCTTCAATGAATAACAAAAGCCATTTTTGTAACACCCCATTTAATTTAATATGCAAAATTAAAGGAAGCGTCACATATAGATAACATACTAGCGTAGTCCTGGAGTTTTAAAACTTAACTCCTTACAACCCAAGGCACACCACGATGCCCAAAAGAAAACTGGATAAAAGTTTACAAAATGTATATAAATCCAAGGACAAACAAGTACATGGGCCACAACCCTAAAGAAAAGCCCATAAAGAAAATCAAGCCCAGTCCACGCGGACTATGCAGCAGAATCATCACCTCCATGTCACCCACGGGTGTTCCTCGTATCTGCTCACACCAACAAATTGATGATCATCGCAAATGAGAGTACCACACAGCAGGACACACAACAATAAAGTAGGGTAAGCTAGAGCATAATGGATTTCATTCATGCAATCAAATATATTTTCACAATTCCATATACACATATCAACCAAGCATGTTATGACTTCACAGACATTACACTAAGACACAACTCGACTCATCCGGATACATATAACCTGGTCGGACTCAGCGGATGCTTGCACTTGTGGTGGATACCTCTGCTCACCCCCGAGTTGCTCACCCCCGAGCTATGTGTTATAAATGTTACAATGAATCAATTTCCCTCACCACAAGGTTAACCCTTAATGAATTTCAGGTCTCCTGCTACTCTCACCACAATAGTAAGTCTGCTCTAGGTGAGACTAACTGACTCCTTAGAGTGTCAGGATGCAATCTTACCTTGAATCCTTACCAAGTTATACAGATGGGGCACCACCATAGACACCCACTAACAGGGGCCGTGGAATTATGTCCCGACCACTGAAGCACGACCTTGGAATCTCACCTAGAGAATTCAAGGAATTACGCACTGACTACAACCAAACATAATCAAGCAAACAATTAATAATTATCACTCATATATACATACATATATGTCAACTCTCATAACCAACCTCTTTCATATTCCAGGTCAAACCAATACCAGCACATCATGCTTCATCAATGAATCAGAATCTCAATCCATCTCATAACCATGCCACTTTCGCAACCAACCATTTCATGCCAAGGATTTATTCAAGTTTGTCATTCATAACTCATACACCCTCCCACACATGCATATTATACCCTTCATGCCATTATACAATAACCCCATCAATTACATGCCAAACACAAAAGAGCAAGGAAGGAAACACCAAACTAGCGCGTACCCTCACCCAGCTCGTCGCTAAGGCCGAAAGGGTCTCACTTAGGCGAGAAGGACTCTCGCTCAGGCGAGCTCCCCTTCGCCTAGCGAGAGCTCGATAAAACTGGACAAAAACAAACGCGCCAGCTCGCTTAGGCGAGCTCACCTCGCCTGAGCGAGGCAGTCTCTTGCTTAAAACCAGGACCACCCGCCTGGGCGACAACTCGCGCAGAAGGCCTGGGTGAGCCTCCGCCAGACTCGCTTAGGAGAGTCTGACTCGCCTGGGCGAGATTACCAGTTCTCGCCCTGATCTCACCTATAGCAGATGCATTTTCAAATCCAAGCAATCATACAAGGTATTCCACGCACCAAAAATAACGACTAACCCATACAAACATCAAGCAAGCTCAAGAACAGGCCAAAAATAACTTAAACTCGAAACCCTAACTTCCCGTACCTGAAAAAAGGGTTAACAGAGGCCTTGACGGCACGACAACGAGCATTGTAGCTCTAGGAATGAGCTAACGAGCTGAAAACAGAAGGAAAACGGAACCAAGGGATGGATTATTACGAAACCCTGACTGGGAATACGAAGAAAGATCAATGGAAAACCATACAAGCTAGAAAGAGGCACTTACGTGGAGTAGGAGCTGGGTTCAAGTTAGCTCGAAGAAGGCTTAGGGCAAACCCTAGCAGAGTGTCCTATGAGAGTAAGGAGAAGGTGACGGCTGATTCTGTGAAAGAGTGAGAGTGGGAACATTAGGACAAACTTGAGATCAGCTTTATCCTTTGGGCCAGCTCTTTGATCCATCATATTTGGGACAACCCTTTTTGTTAAAGGTTACAAAAAGAATAGGGCCTTACAATTTCTTTCTCTCTTTCTTAATACACTAACAATAAGAGGAAGAGGAGTTGGTCGCAGATGGATGTAATAATTTAAAATGATCATCATATTAGAAGAATATGCTTCCACATTTTTTTATTTTTTCTTTTCAAAATAATATGAATCATAACTCACAAATTATAATAGTTTAATTAATAAATTATCAATGTAATTTCTTTTACAATATCCACTACTTAGAAATAACCCTATATATGGCTTTAAATTAATTTTATTGGAAGAGTTCAATAATTTTTAAATATATTATTAAATAACAGTATAAGAAAGTTGTACATATATCCCAGTTACATTGTTTTGTACTAATGCCTAATTGTTACATTTATCATTGAAGTTTAAAACTATAATGTAGTATAGTATTTATAGATATGAAATTGTTTTTTAACACATGTTAATTATTTATAATTTTAAATATAAAATGCATAACTAAATTAATATGAAACTTTGTATGTAAGGAATTATAAAATAGGATTTAAAAGATAAATTATATATAAAAGATAAATTTTATTTTTAGAAATCATAATATATATCTTCTTTTTATAATTTCTCTAAGTTTCTTTTTACGATTTCCTTTTTCAAACCAAGTTTTAGGATACATAACTCACTTGAAAAAAACTGACTATAATGTGAACTTTATTTTCTCTTTAGTTTTCATATCTCTTATGTCTATTGTTTAATGCATGTGTTGTTTGAGTCACCACATATATCAATTGAGAAAATAAGAGTCATTTTAGTAAGATAGGATTTACATCTTATGTACCATAATTTAATTATATTTTTAAACTTATGCAATATTGAAAAAGTGATGGTATTTCATTTTATTTGATATAGGAGAGTTATGAGTTAAGTGTAGAAGCAATGACAGGGTTGTCCTGGTTTTGGTGATTTGCAGCTGAACCTTGCGCAATAATGGTATGAATATGATGCAATTAGTTGTTAAACTTGCAGAAGGGGCGAGCAAAGGACAAACAAACTCTTCCAAAAGTAAGTATACAACACTTTACATTTTACATTCTGTGTTCTTCCTCTTCGATCCAGGTTCTTCTATTTGTGACTCTTAGAGTTAGTTTTTATATACATATATTTTATACACACTCAAATAATATACGATCCCATTCTACTTTTATTTGTTTTCTACACCTCTTCCATCACCCTTCATGTCCCAAGTCTCTGATCTCAATGTAATCAGTTTCAACCACTGAAAGGTGAAACACCTATAACATCAACTAACTACCACTAACAACAAGTCACCCATTTCAACCTTATTCTGCAACATTTTTCTTATGTTCATGAAAAAGTGCAATTATTATTGGATATTTCAACTATCAAATGGCCCATGGAACTTCTGCTTTTTGTCCTTTCCTCATTTATTTCCTCTTTTTTCTTCTTCACCACTTCACACCCTCAATTATCATTCATCAACTGATATTTGCATATATGGAGGGAGCTTACATATAATATTATGAATAACTTTGTAGTTATTCTCTAATTATATCATATCCAAATTTTTACTTTTTTATATATAATGTATTCTTCAATAAAATAAATTAATAAAGTAAAACTTTAAATTTGATTAAAAACAATATTTTTATTATTTTTTCAATTACATTTAAAGTTTTATTTTGATAATATATGATATATCTTATAACATATAAGTGAATAAATAATAAGTTCAGTATAATAAATATTTATATATTTTATTTTTAATACAATAAAAAAATAGAGTATGAGTACAATAACTTAATTTCATTAGCTTTGCTTGAAATTCGTTAATATGGTTAAAGAAAGGTATAATACTAATGTCATATATGTTTATTAAAAGGACATTTAGCCTTAATACGTGCAATTAACCTTATTAAATAATTAGTAAGAATTTTAAAAACAAAATGTAATGAGTAAAATGCTTCCTTCAAGGTGAAGATGCATATTAACGATAATTCGCAATTCAAACAAAATTAGCCAAGTAAACATTTTTGTACGAAATATATAATTTCTTGTATTGAACTAAAAGTAAAATATATTAATACGGGAAGTAAACTAATTTATCTAATATAATTAACGAAGTAAAATTCTAAATTACAGGGAAGAAGGATAATTCTAATATTGAGACTCTGTAAATTTTTGTCCAAATATTATTCATAAATTATTCCTACTTTATTCTAATAAATGGATTAAGGATTCTTAAAAATATTCCTGCCATATTCAAATAATTGTCATCTCTACTATGCTTTTGGTGTAGATTTGCATATGGTAATTAATTAGCCATTTATCTATCATACCTCATTAGGGTTACACAATTTATCACTATAGGTTCCTAGAAAAGGCTATAAGAGCGGGTGGATAAACTTTTACGGAGCGGAGCAGAGCAGGTAAGTTACATAAGCTCCATTACTTATTAATTACACTTTTTTTATTTATTTAATAAATTAATTCAAGTTGTTTTATCATTTAAAACTTTTAGTACGAAATTTATTAAAATCCTATATTATGATTAAATTATATTACATAAATAAATTGTAAATTTCATTTTATTAAATTGATGTGTGAAGATTAATTATTGAAATCACTTTTTCATAATAATATCATAATTTATCTAGTTTATGTTAATTGAGATTTAATTTTCTTGCTCAAAGAAGTAATAATCAACTTGTGAGTAGAATTTCAGGTAAGAAGCACTTGCTTTCTTGGATTTTGCTATTTTTATTTTGATGATAAAAATATGGAGTGGAAATAATGAAATAGGTAGCATAGTTTGTCTTTGGTGCCAGCAGAGTCTATAAACACTGAAAAATGTATTAGAAGTTGAAAGTTTTCATTTGTTATATAAATTTGTTGGTGCCTTTGTCTCTTTGGGATCTTCCTTTAAAGGTATAGAAGGAAATACAGAAACTAAATTAATACACATGAGATTACTAAGTTATTGTATCTTGTACTTTCATAATTACTAACTGCACCCTCCTCATAGTTACTAACTGCACTCTTCATAGTCACAGAGGAAGAAGAGAAATGCTCTTTTCGGAACATTTTATATATTTTGGTAAGCTTTTGTTGAAATGTATTTCCTGTAGGAATATTCTGGAAAAATTACTCTAGAAGACATCATATTCATATACATTCCAGAAATTCTGTTCTGAAATACTTTTTCAAGAGTGTATTTCGTGCATTTCAGAAATCTAATTCCGGAAATTCTACTCAAGAAATCTGATTTCAAAAATTCTTTCAGAAATTTCACTCTGAAAATTTTGTTCCGAAATTTCCAGGAACATATATTCTTAAAGTCACTTTTTTTTAGAAGATAAAATGATCATTTTGTAAATTTGTGGGGGTGAACAAATAAATTGTGGAGGTGCAGGAAATAAAAGCCTATACTTTAGGTATGAGCTGGACTTGATTGTTTTCGGCCATTAGAAAGGGATGAACAGATTCTACAGTTACATTTTCAGAGAATGGTTGGCATCGGTTTTATTTTGGCAAAATGATAGTTTGACAAAAATATTAATAAAGTTTGACAAACTTTCTAATTAGGTAAAAAAATACTATTTTATTATTTTATTTTGATTAAAAAAATAAAATTAATCTATTTAATTTTAATAATGGAAACTTTGTAAGTTTGTCAAAAAGAAACTTTGTCAAAAAACTTTTTTTTTTATGGTTTGTAGTTACATAACTCTACGAAGACGTGTCCTTTGGTACTTTGTTCAAGGTGTGAAGTTGTTAATTTTATAATTATAATCACACTATCCAAGAAAACAACTTTACTTTTTAGAATATACAATTTGGAAAATCAATTTAATATTTCTAAAAAGTCTAAATCCAAAAAGTTAAAAAAGAAGAAGAATTACTTTATTGTTTTTGAATTATGATAGTGTCATAAGAAAGTATGGGTGCAGAAAGAAATACATATTGTCCGGAGCTGCTGGGTTCTTTTTATCGTTTGAAAGAGCATTCAACAAACATTCACCCCCTCACTTTCCTCGCAGATTAGGAAAGAAAAAAATGTCTAGAAAAGTTCCGAATCTCGATTTCAAAATCTGGTGAGAGAATTACAGGATTCAAAAAAAAAGAAGAATATATATATATATATATATATATATATATATATATATATATATATATATATATATATAAGTATTATATTTTTATTGTTCAGGGTCTTCTTCTATATTTTTACTAGAAATTTTTTGTTCAATTTGTTCTAATTCTAATTTATTATCCTCTACTTCTGTTGAACCATTATATTCTTCAGATTCAGAGTAATTAAAATATTTAATAAACTTTCTCTCAATTTTTCATCTTTTATTTAATTTATTTTTTGTAATACTTTGCAACTATTAGCATAATGACCTGGTCTACCATATTTTCAACATACGTTATATTTTTTTCTTTAATTTTTTATATTTGGGTTTTCTTGGAACCTTTTTTTTAGTTTTGATTGTTTGATTTATTTGAAATTTTTTATACGATTTTTTTGTAAGGTTTTCAACATGTCTTTTCTTGTTTTTTATTGACTTTCTTTCTTGCATTTAACGAATTTTATGTTATATTATTACCAAAATGTACCTATCTCTCTTTCATTAACCATATTTTATTTTTCTCAATTTATTTTGTAATTTAAAATTTGTACATACTTGTATTCCTATTTCTACCATTGTGTTACTTGACCATGAGTTAATATATCATAGGCTATTGGTTTACCATAATGTCTTTCTAAATTCATTTTTACTTTTTCTGAAAATAATTTAGGCAATCTTGATAAGAATCTTTCGTTCCAAAAGTTAACAAAACCATCTTCTCTTAGAGTTACTTTTGATAAAAAATTATCTTTATACCATGTGTAATTTGACATTGTTTGATAATAAAGGTTTGCTAATTGATTGGCATATCTTTCTTTCAAGATATTTGGATCTTTTGTAAAATTTTGAATTATTGAGTAAATTAATGTTGAGATTGTGTTTTCTTGATTTGTTTAAGTTTTTACATTATTAATAATTGTTAATTTATCTTCTTCCGTGTAAAGGTTATCCCACCGACCTTTTAGTTGGCCAATCAATCCTTATACAATGACTATAGCAACAAAGTTGTCAGTACAACCTTTTGTTTTATGAGCAATAGTTGTCATTGTCATTTGACAAGTTAGATTTAGTATGGTCAATTTATCCTTAACTATTCTTTTTGTGATTATAAGTTTGTTTCATTTTTAGTGATTGAGTTAATATCTAATAACTAGATGTAAGGTCTTTTGATATGAAGTAATATAAAGTACCTTGTGCAATTTTCTCTTTCCTAATATCTTTATTTTATTGTGATTATTAAAATAAAGGAAAGAATTTTGATTGGACTTTGATATAAAAAAGAAAAAATTTAAAAGTACAATTTTTATTAATAACCAAATTCATCCCTTCTTGGATTTTGTCCAAACACAAACATTTCATGCACAATTTTAACAATATATAACAAATTTAGAAATTCGATAACTACTTGAATCAGATTTCGAAATACAACAATTTCTTTAACCAAATTTCGACATTGGGTAAATTTCTAAGCGGGACTTTAAAATCCAATAAGTTCTTAAATTCGGCAAGTTATCTAACCGGTTTTTAAAATTCGGTATATTCTGAATGAACATATTTGGCATTACAATAAATTTTTGGTGCAGAAGAAATGTTGAAGTGCATGAAGAAACCCCATAAGAGATTTGCAAGCCCAATAATAATATCAACTATAAACAGTCCAGAATACTTAAATGCAGTTTATGCTAAATGAAATATTGTCTGTGTTTGCTACCCTGTCTGGCTGTCTCAAATTAGTGAAATTTATATCCACTTAATCGAATAATACCACTTACATAAGAAAGTATTCTGAAACCAATAAAAAATACATAATTAATTATATAGTAAATATTACACAATTAATTATGTAATAAATATTTTATTATGACTACATTTTTAATTAAATAATAATAAGTTATTAAAAAAATTATTAATAAAAACTATCGCATTTTTTAGTATTCTTTGTTTAATTCAAATAACTTTATTTTCTCTGTCTTTCAATCAATAATTTGTTACTCTATTTATTCTTCTTTAATTCTTTTTCTCAATTTAGTATGAGAGTTTTAGGATAAAAGTTTTGAATAGTATACGACATATTCCTTATATATTTTCCACTATTTCAGTAAGAAAATTTTCATTCCATATCGATTAAGAAATTAGTTAGTACTCATTATTAGTAATTTTTAAAATTCAATTCTCTAAGAGAATATTCCTTTGTACTAAATTCATTCATCTTCTTAAAATTATTTCATTGAAATTAAATATAAAAAGAATTTCATTGAAATTATGTCTTAGTTAACTAAATGATATCTCAAGCAATTTCATTAAATAAGATAAAATATGGTTAAAACTTACTAATATTTAAAACCAACTTATTAGCATTTTTCTTTTACTTATATTCATCTGTACCTCCGTGATACCTTATCGTCAGTATACACATTTGATTCATTGCCAATTAGAAAGACAGTGAAGGAGAAAGAAACCAAGTAATGAAGGAGTTTTGTCTGAGAGGATAAAATTTCCCCAAATACACAGTTTCATAATGTACTATAAAAATACAAGAGTTGAATCAATCTACTAGAGAATCGATCAGTTTAGGTTCCTTATGCCTTGATTGGATACGATGGAATGCTCTGTTCATTCCAGAAAAAGTTTTCAGGATCAACTTTACTCTTAACTTTCACCAACCTTTCAAAATTTTTCTTGAAGTACTTGATACCATAAACTTCTCCATCTTCAAAGTTATCTTTACCATGCCTATTGATACCAATATCAAGGTCCCTGTAGTTAAAGTAGGCACTCCTCGGATTCTTGGACACAAAAGGGGTCATGTAACTGTGCAGCATCCTAATCTCGCTCAAAAACCTTTCTTCTGCACCACCTCCTGCTTCCTGCCAACTCACAGTGTACTGAATCTTATACAGATTCCCAGCACGGTGAGGAAACGGAGTAGCATCAGAAGGAACCTCGTTCATTTTCCCTCCATAAGGGTTGAAAACAAGCTCCACTTTCCCCAACTCAATCATCTTTTTCCATATCCATGTCAACCCATTTCTTGAAATTGGGGTCTGAACATAATCAGATTTCCTTTTGTTGGAATGCACCCAGTAATGGTTTCGGTCGAGCAATGCATTAACCGAGGAACCATCGTTGTAATTAGCCCACCAAACAACAGAATCAATCCACCTCATTTCATGACAAAGTTCTTTCTTCAGTCCCAGCAAAGGAAACTCCTTCCCCAACAATCTCACCACCTCACTAGCCTCTCCTAGAAATAAAGCCTCAACTGAGGCTCTGATGGTTTTCTGTGCCTTCCCAACAGGTTGTAGAACAAGCCTCAAGTAAAGCCTATCATCTGTGTGTGGTGCAACCTGCTGCCACTGAACAACCAGATCAGTGGCATTCTGCTCCAAAGTCTTGTCAACTTGAAAAACTGTAACAACTTCAGGCACTGCAACAAGTTTAACAGTGAATGATAAGATGACTCCAAAACTTGCTCCTCCCCCTCCTCTAATAGCCCAGAAAAGATCTTCCCCCATGGTTGCCTTGTCAAGAATCCTACCTTTGACATCAACAATTTTAGCATCAAGAATATGATCAATAGATAACCCATGTTTTCTCATCATGTTACCATACCCTCCTCCACTCAAATGGCCACCAACTCCTACAGTTGGACAAGCCCCTGCAGGAAAGCCATGAACTTTACTCTTCTCCCAAATCCTGTAATAAACTTGTCCAAGACTGGCACCAGCTTCAATCACAGCAATCTCATTCCGCACGTCCACTGTGACACTCTGAAAATTGAACATGTCAAGGATGATGAAAGGTCCCTGGGAGACATATGAAACACCTTCAAAATCGTGGCCTCCACTTCTGATTTTGAGTTGAACACCAATGCTTTTGGCGCACAATACAGTGGCTTGTACATGGTGTTCACTTTGAGGGGTGACAATAAGTAATGGCTTTTGGACGGAGGGGGAGGTGAACCTTGCATTTCTAGCAAAGGCTCGAAGAACTGAGGTGTAGGATGCATTGGTTTGGGCATAGATTATGTTGGAAACGTGATCTGGTTGGTTTGTATGGATTTGAAGACACTGAAGAAAAGTGTGGTAGATGGAGTCTCTTGATGTGGTAGGCTGAGAGTTAGCAACATGAAGAAGCAGAAGAATAACAGAAAGAAATGGTAGGGAATTTGGTTTTTCCATTTGTTCTGTTCTGGAAAGCTTAGAACATGGTAGGTTCCTTTTATGACTTTATGTACTCCTAGTTGGACCACCCGTTATGTCTCGTGCAACATAATAATAATTGAGTTCTGCTGTCATCAACCCCATTTGAAGATATTTTTATATTCACCCCGTTTTAATGACTCAATTATGCCAAAAGTGTCAGTGATTTTCCTGTGCTCGATCATTTTCTAAATTTGTTGATGTACTTCGATGCACAAGGTAACATGCGAGATATATATATATATATATATATATATATATATATATATATATATATATATATATATATATATAGGCATGTATTTAACATAAAAACTAATAAATAAATGTTAAGTATAGAACGAAGGAGTAAACAAGAGCTACATGGTAGAGAAGTGTGTCAAAGGATTTGACTTTAAATATTTATTAATTCTTGATTCTAATTCCAATTAATGGGCTTAGGATTTAGTAATATGTTAAAAGTTATAGTTGTTAGTGTGTTACGGTTGTTAATTAAGACAACGGCACAATTACTTTTGTTGAAGAGAGTAACAGTTTAATGTATAACTATCTGAGCTGTAAGTATGGTGATGATACATTTGTTTTTTTTTTTCAGAGGAATAAGAAAACTTTAATGTTGTGTTCGTTTGTGGACGATTTAATGTGGTGAGTGACAGAGGAAAAATGATTTCCGTTGTATTCGCAGATTTGAGAGCAGAAAACAAAGAAAATTAGCAGGATTGTGAGATTTTCGAATCTCCCTTCAAATAAGGTGATTTGAAGATGATATATGTGCAAATACAATTATACTCTCAATGTAAACACATTTTTTCTTCACATGCATGTCTTCTTGACGTGGTGAAAAAGGTGATTAAAGTTGAACGAAGGAGTAACTGATTCCAAAGAGAAAGGAATCGTTTCTCATTGACGCCGGAACCAATTTCATGATAGTGCAATGAAAAGAGAATCGAGTGGAAGGAAGTTTGAACCATTTCAACATGCATGGAATTGGGTATGATGTGGTTTTGTACTAAAAATACATAAATAAACCGAAAACACACTTTTGCAATTGACTCCTGGAACGACATACTTTTACAAATGCTCACAATCTGACCATTTCTGTAAATTCATTACATTCTCCTTGTGACTTCAAGGATTACCCAAACAATTCGACGACGTGGAGTTAGGATTAAATAGAATTGAAGATAATAAAATAACATCTACATTATGTTCACGGATTGAATTAATTTAATTTTGAAGAGATAAATGATATTTTTATTTTAGTTTGTGTAATACATTGGATAAATAAATCTTTCTGAATACATAAGTTATATTATCGTTACTAATTATTAATAATCTTCCATAACTATAATAAAAATAAAAAAAATGGCTTTTAAAATTACTATTACAACAAAAATTAATACCCTGTGAGAATAAATTATTTACCACAAAAATATTTAACATCTACACATTTAATTTCCGGTGTTATTGTAACATCCCGTTTTAATAGTTTTTATACTATCAAACAAAACATTATATTGTGATAATTCAAAGACAGGTGATAGGGATAGGCCAGTATGAAGTATTAGTACAGTCATCCTCAAATAACTTTATATGTAATATCTATACATACATTCTTAACCAAAAGAGGGTCATAAACACTCCAAACATTTTTCTAAGCAAGAGAAAGGGTATAAGCCACAGCTGGAAGCGCCCAAATACCACTCAACTCCTATCCAGGAGGGGTGTATCCTCACCTGCATTTTTAGCTGCTCACGCCATTCATTAAGGGCGATCATTGCAAAAATAGAAAGACACACAAAACAAACATATGCAAGAAGGATAAGCTAACTTAAATAACAAGAAATCATGCAATTTACTAGTTAAGCATCAATCAGGGTCGATCACACAATTATCAGAATTGTTCAAATCACCACAACCATGACACACCATCACCATTCTAGACTCGATATCCGGATTATGTAAGTGACATTGGAGCTCTCGGTGGCTTGCACTTGTGACGGTTCCCAAACTCTGCAGAGTTTTAGGCACAAGGGGTATTCACCCAACCACTCCCAAGGTAAGTCCCCTTCACGTCTATGACGGATCGGGTCCATAGACTAGGACCTTCTGCTACTCCTCCCGACATAATCTATTATACTCTATATGAGTCTTAATGGTTATTAGGAGTGTTAGGATACCACCAATATGAGTCCTCATGTCCTTACATCCACTAAAACCATCTTCCTTAGAATTTCCCTTGAAATCCTAAATCCAACACATTCTCAAATAACCAAATTCACACGATTATCATCAAATAGACTATTAATCATAAAGCTCACATACAGAATAGGAAATTATCAAGTCAGTCCACTTAGCATAGCTTCATTTCATCTAAAACAGAGAAGACAATCTAAATTTGCAGCGAAACTCGCTCAAGCTAGAGGATCTCGCCTGAGCTAGAGAGTAGTCTCGCTTAGGCGAGTCACTCTCGCCTGGGCGAGACTCCAAACAGGGAGCAACCCCAAAATCCGAGCAAATTCTCGCTCAGGCTAAGCTGTTTCGCCTAGACGAGATTGACTCTCGCTCAGACGAAACCAGCTCGCCTAGGCGAGACCTCGCGTAGCATCATGGGTGAATTTCTAGTATTTTCGCTCAGGCGGAAGCTGCTCGCCTGGGCGAAATCATCAGAATTTCAAGCTATTTTCACATGTAAACCACACAGTTCATGCCAAACTCGAAATTCACCACACACAATTGTTCACCCTCATCAATCAACACCCAATTCATGCAATTCTAACCCTAATCAATGATTTATTTGCGAAATTAGAGTGAGAGGTTAGCTTCCTTTACCTTAATTGATCACCAACTAACAAGTATGGCTTCTCACTGTGAGGCACTCCAAATTACAACCTAAGAGACTGAAATGAAGGTTCACATAGTAAGGATAAGGCCCTAATTTCGGTCTAGCTCAATAAGAACTTCCAGAATTCGAAATTGATTAGAAGTGAGAAGAAATTTCTACTTACGTTGAGAGGATGGAGGTTTAGCTAGGAAGGAAGTACTGGCTGATCCTTCTGATTTGTTTGCTGCAATTCAGGAAGAAGGATGGGTCAGAAAAAGAATTATTATGAAATTGTCCTCGAGAATAAATCCTAGACTGTTGACAAGGGGATGAAATAAATTTCTGAAATGATTTATCATGTTGTTATGAGTGTCCTTGAGAATTAATTTATCGGCTTTTGTCCAATCTAATGGAATTGTTTGAATTGGAAAGATAGTTTGTTCTGTTTCTGGTTTATGTGATTTTTCCAATATGCGACCCACGTAATTGTTCCTTCATAGATTTATGTACCTTGGTTAACTTTTCATCTCGTTTTCTCTTGGACATCGTGGTGTGCCATGAATTGTATGGAGTTGAGTTTAAAACTCCCATACTGTGCCTTTATGTTATCTTTCTTGTAACGCTTCCATTAATTTCGCGTACTTAATTAAATGGGGTATTACAATTTTATTGCATATTACCTTGTGCAAAGTATGGGAGTTAACACAATATTATTGTCTTTTTCAATTTATATGTAAAAGTAATTAACACAATATTTATCTATGAAAAATGTGTTTAAAATGAAATTAATTTTACATGACTTTGAGTTATAAGTTTATCTATTTGTTTTTGGAATAAATTATTAATTTATTTAAATTAATAAAATAATGCAAGTAATAGAAAATATTTTAATACGTTAGAGTACAAATTGCCATTTGCAACATTTTTTAATTGGTCCATTCAACTTTGCAACATTTTTTTATTGGTCATTTATCTGAGGCATTTTCCGATATTAGAAATACTTTCCAAAATATTCGACCCAAAATCTATTTTTTTATACTTTCTGGTTTAGAAATACCTTTTGAAACACTCTGTCTAAAAAATATAAAAAAAATCGATCTAATATATATATATATATATATATATATATATATATATATATATATATATATATATATATATATATATATATATATATATATATATATATATATATATATCAAAGGATGCAGGAAGAGACTGCCAGTATTCAGCTCTGTTTCACTAACATTCTTTGACCGGAAGATCGAATTTTGGGGCCTTATTTTGGGGCCTTACTACACAGGATTATTAACCTAATTGAATTATCAAGTTATAGATATCTTATCTTAGAATTTACTTAGATTTGAATTATAGATATCTTAACTTAATATGTAACTTAATTAAAATAATAGATATCTTAAAATCTTATCATAGGATTTTCATGAGTCAATTTTGAATGAGATCATTAACCAGCAACCACTTTCTATACTTCAATGGTTCCTTTCTTTCCAAAGGAAACATTTACTTGACTGTAACTCATCCTTTCAGCTGGATTATTCAACAAACCTAAACACCTTCAATTCTAAAATTCCCAGTACACAAAAGAGCTAGATACACATTTTTTTTCCTTTGCAGGGAAAGATAGAAGTAAATCAACCTAATTATTATAGCTCCATATTTGATTACAATAATCATATGAATAATTCAAGTATGAGAAAACCTCCCACCTTTACCATCACTTTCCAATGAAGGCTGAAGTGTGATAATTTGGAAGCACCAGATTTACTTGCACCAGTAGTGTTCAATCCTGCAATCAGTGAAGAAATGACATTAGAATTTGAGTACATAAAAAGGTATGATTACTTCTCTACTGTAATTAAAGTAGAGTGCTTAATGTTTGATTCCAGAAAATCACGTACTAAATAAATCATGTTTTACATTGCATAAGTTGAAACTCACATATGCAGGAATCAAAGTGATGCAATTTCTTGAACTACCCAAATTCCATAACAATCAAATTATTTACTAAAATAGTAGGAACTATTAGGCCAAGCAATTCAAAAGGAACTAACAAGAGCATCATCAGTTTCATTGTTACAAACCTGTATTAGTTGGAACACTCTGTTCATTTCTGAAGAAGTTTTCTGGATCAACTGCAGTCTTGATCTTCACCAACCTGTCAAAATTGTCATTGAAGTACTGGACTCCATAAACAGCTCCTTCTTCATAGCTATTATTTCCAAAACTGTTGGTACCAATATCAAGGTCCCTGTAATTTAAGAAGGCACTTCTTGGATTACTGGACACAAAAGGGGTCATGTAACTATGCAACATTCTAGCTTGTCTAGTAAAATTATTTTCCAATTCAATCCCCGGTTCATCCCAATTCACTGAGTACTGAATCTTGAACAAGTTCCCTGCACGGTGAGGAAAGGGCGTTGCATCAGATGAAACCTCACTCATTTTCCCTCCATAAGGATTAAAAACAAACCCAGTTTTCCCCAATTCAACCATCTTCTTCCAAATCCCTTCCAAACCCTCTTTGGAAATTGGTTTCTGCACATAATCAGATTTCCTCTTGAGGAAACTTGCCGAATTTACATTCCTGTCAAGCAGCGCATCAGGCTTTGTGGTATTGTCAAAATTTGCCCACCAAATCACAGAATCAATCCAACTCATCTCAGTGCAATTCTCCTTGCTCAAGCCAAGAGTAGGAAACTCCTTCCCCATCAGTGTAACAACTTCATCAGCACCTCCAAGAAACAAAGCAATGACAGTGGCTCTGATGGTTTTCTGGCCCTTCACAACCTTAGAACTCACAGGCTGCAACAGCAGCCTCATGAAAAGCCTATCATCAGTGTGCGGCGCCACCTGCTGCCATTGCAACACAAACTCAGTGGTATTCTCATTCTCATCCAAACTCTTTGGCACCCTATAAACAGTAACAACTTCAGGCACCGGAACAAGTTTAACAGTGAATGATAAGATGACTCCAAAACTTGCTCCTCCCCCTCCTCTAATAGCCCAGAAAAGATCTTCCCCCATGGTTGCCTTGTCAAGAATCCTACCCTTCACATCAACAATTTTAGCATCAACAATATGATCAACCGACAACCCGTGTTTTCTCAACATGTTACCATACCCTCCTGCACTCAAGTGGCCACCAACACCAACAGTGGGACACACCCCAGCAGGAAAGCCGTGAACTTTACTCTTCTCCCAAATCCTATAATAAACCTCCCCAAGTGTGGCACCGGCTTGAACCACAGCAACCTCGTTTTGCACATCGACAGTGATGTTCCTGAACTGGAACATGTCGAGGATGATGAAGGGTTGGTCGGAGACATACGAGATGCCCTCGAAGTCATGGCCACCACTCCTGATCTTCAGTTGAATCCCAATGTTTTTGGCGCAAATCACAGAACCTTGGACATGGGGTTCTTCCGAGGGAGTGACAATAAGCAAGGGTTTGGGGGTTGAAGTGGTGTTGAATCGGGCATTTCGAATGTAGGCTTGGAGAACAGAAGAAAAGGACGAGTTGGTTTCAGCAAAAACTATGTCGGAAACATGGTCTTGGGATTTTGTGTAGTTTGTGAGGCACCGGAGGAAAGAGGTATACACAGATTCTGCTGTAGGTGCTGCCACCGAAGCAGTCACATTGAGAAGAAGAAAAAGGAAAAGCACAGATGGCAAGGGACTTAAATTTTCCATTGGTTTGGTGGATACCACAGTTGGGGTGATAACATTTATTACTTGTAAGAAAGGAGTTTTCTTAGTAAAGAATTTTTTTTTCTTCCAACTTCGAAAGTTGAAACGCCCACAATTTGAATTGTCAGAAAAAGATTACATAAATCTTGTCTTAGAGCCAAAGAGAAAACCATGTATACATACAGACCCCATGTGTTTCACTACATCGTGCATTCCCTTCGAATGCGGCACTTTGTTCGGTGCACGTGATTGTTAAACTATCTTGGTTGTTCATATTTTGCACAATTGTACTCGTGCATTTCTTTTGTGCAATTTTCAAAGAGTTTATGGGACTAAATTTTTGCTTTCATTCCATTAAGCATCATAATTTAATACTCGTTCTATGTTTTTTTTCTCTTTTTCTAGTTAACAAAAGCATAGCACAACTACGGCCTATTTCCATAAAATAAATAGGAAGCAATAAAGAAATGGTGATGATGTTTGTGGCTACCATAAGTTGTGTTTGGATTATTCTCAGGTGTCTTCATTGGAAGTTTTTAAGATGCCTGTTTTCTTTCCATTGAATAGAAAATCTGATAATGAATATAACTACGCAATCTCAACAGCTTATGCGGTCAAATGCTTCCTTAGTCAAACTGGCAAGCAGATTATTAGCGATTGATTGAGCCAATTGTCACTGTTTTTTTTCTACCATATGATAACTACGTGTTGACCGATCGATTGTATAATCAGTAATCCCTGGCTGTCGCCACACTCCTTAATAATAGAATAGTATACATATTGATTTAAGTATATTGAAAGAATAAATTTAACTTGTACTGGCTTTAATCAATGTTTTAACTCCCATTTTAACTATTAATTTTAAATAGTTTTATCATCATTAATCACAGCATTTTCGAGATAGGGGTATTATATTTAAGGAAATAATAAAAGTTTTCTTTTTGAATTGCAAAACATTTTGAGAAAGGAAAAAGATAATGCGGAAACCAGTGCTATTTGATTTCCACAAAGTATTAAAATAAAGATAAAATTAGCGACTACAGGAAATGTCAATTGCTTAAAATTTAAGACATTAAATCTTGAGATTTATGAAGATTTATTCATACATTTAGTATTAATGGCTCTTCTTTTAAATTTGGTGGGTTTAAGATAATTTATAATTATAAAAGGAAAAATATTAGAAGTGGCAAAACGAGTTAACTCAACTCGTTTTGGTTCGGTCCATCAAAAATAAATTGGGTTGAACTGACCCGTCAAACAAAAACAAAAATGGACCAATAACTATAACTTGTCTCGTACAAGATGGGTTAACGAGCCGGGTCGGTCTAGTCCATCAGTTTTTTTTCTTCTTTTTTTTTCCAAATTTTTTTAACTTTTTAAACTTGTTTTCAAATTTTTAATTTTTTTAACCTTTCAAATTATATATATATAAATTACTATTAAAAGCATATTTAATTAAATAAAATATTGTTTAAACTTTTAATTGATTAATTAATGTTTTTAATTAGATAAATTTAAATAATTATTACATTTATATGTTAAATTACTTAATTATAACTAATATTTGAGACTTAATTTGTATGTGTTAATGATTTAAATTACAATACTATTATATATTTACATATTTAAAAAATATAATATAAAAAATTATTTTTTTAATTATTTTTATTTTATTTTATTTTTTAAAAACGGACCAATAAGCCAAAACGGGTTGGTTTGTATTTTGGTCCGTCAAATTGACAGACTGGATATGACGGACTAGAACGGGATGACGAGTTGAGATCTTCAACCCAACTCATCTCTTTTAACACGGGCTGACAAGCTGGCCCATTGGGCCTAGCCCATTTTTCCGTCCCTAGAAAATATCTCTTAATGAGCTCATTTCATATTGTGTGCAAGAAGAAAAAAAGATTGAAGTAAGGAAAGACAAAAAAAATACATTTTTTAAGCACCTCTAAAGACACAGACAAAAAGAAAGAAAGATGAGGATCCCGAGCATGGAGTTGTTAAGGGTCAAACACAAAAGAAATAAAATTAGGATGACAATTATTTCTTTTGCAGTAAGCTTAGATATGTAAAGAATAAATGACTAAATATCATGATTGGCGTGCATAAAAGATATGTTTCTTACTCTGTTATGTTTTGAGGTTAATATTAAAATTGACAATACTAACTCAGGAGCATTATAACACAAACACCTTGGTCACATCTTTATAAATAGAGTTTAACAACTTGTGTTAAATGAGATATTGGATTTCATTGAATTTATAAACCTTTGATGTTTTTGTTGAATGCATTAAAGATAAACAAACCAAAACAAGAAGTTAGGTGCATATAGAGCTACAAATATCTTAGAATTGATACATACGGACATTTGTGGGTCATTTCTTACACCTTCATGAAATGGTTGACAATATTTTATATCATTTATAGATGGTTAGTCTATATATGCATATCTATTTCTTATACATGAAATTCTTAATATTTCGACTTGTTCAAATCATTTAAGGTTGAAAATCAATTCAACAAAATAATAAAGACGATTAGATCAGACAATGGTGATGAATACTATGGTAGATATGACGGTTTAAGTAAATAACATATGGGACCTTTCATCAAGTATTTAGAGGAATGTGGAACTATCCCACAGTTCACCATGTTGTGTAGGTACCCTAAAGTAATATTATAATTTGATGAGAGGCCAAGTAGGAATTATTAAAATATGGAATGTCACTAACAAAAGTTACAAAAGAGAATATGGTCCCCATTTGTAGAAAAGGTAACAACATTACATACTATATTAGGATTTTATTTTCTCTTCATTCCCATCAAGAGAGAAAAAAATGTGATACTTAACTCAAGTCGACCTTCAACCATAATTGGCTTAACACAACCTTCTGCCTGGGTCGCTCGACTTGGGTTAACATGGCTCGACCTTCAGCACAAGCTAACTAGACTTGATTGTTTAACCCAGCCGACTTAAGTCG
The DNA here is from genome assembly GCF_037176805.1 of Vigna unguiculata. Classification (NCBI taxonomy): domain Eukaryota; kingdom Viridiplantae; phylum Streptophyta; class Magnoliopsida; order Fabales; family Fabaceae; genus Vigna; species Vigna unguiculata. The sequence continues at coordinate 14,183,953 of NC_140794.1, read as the reverse complement.
ACCTTTAACCCAAGCTGACTCGGGTTGATCTTCCTCTAGGCCGACTCAAGTCGAGCTTTGACTTAGGTCAACTTGCCTATCAGTCCAGGTTGATCTACGCTAACCTTCGACCTAGACTATCTCGACTCAATTCTTTATCTAGCTTAACTAGACTCAAGTGACTGTTGGTTTGAGACAACTCGGGTCGACCATTGCCCCATCCAGCTTAGGTTAACCTTTGGCTCGGATTGATTTGCCTCGACCTTCGATCCTAATAAGCATGACTCGACTTTCGTCTCATGCTGACTTGACCTTCGTCTCACGCCGACTTGACTTGATTCTTTGATTTAGTTAACTCGACTCGACCTTTGCCTAAGACCAACTCGATTGAAGGTCGAAGCAAATTTAAACTCGACTCGACTTGACTTGATTCTTTGATCTAGCCTTCGACCCAAGCTGATTATTTTGGCTTTTGTTACTCTTTTGAGCTTGTGGGGTTTTTTTTATGTGATATTTTTAACCTTGTGGACTTTTGTAGCTTTGATCCATATGTATCAAGGCTAAGCACAATGAGTTGAGCCAAATTAACACATACATATTGAAAAAATAAATATATTTTTAAGTATTATCTTAATATTTAAATTTAACTTATATTTTTTGTAAATTTTAATTTTTAAAATACACATTTTTAAAACAAACTTAAAAAAAAAATTCAATTATTTTATTCAAATAAAAAAACTGAAATGTAAAATATTTTAATTACTCAAACCAAACAAAATTATTTAGAAAGCCAAAAAAAAAAATATTACAGGTAATTCAAATATAATATATTTTAATTTTTTAGAATTTTTAAAATCCTTTATCCAAACTCAATAAATTCGAAGAATTATGAGAACAATCTAGAAAAGTAAACACAAGATGTATTGTGTGTAAAATAGTCTGGAAATACCTAAAATAGACAAGTTATAGAAAATTGAACAAATGTGTTGATAATTAAAATTAAGTGATCAAAATTGTGAAAAAGAACTTAGGAACCAAAAATTATTAATTATTAATAATTAAACATCTAGGGACCAAAATTGTGGATTTTGTAAATTACAAGAAACAAAATTTAAATTAAGCCAAGAAAAATATACAACAAATAAATAAAATTAAAGAATAAGCTTACTCAACCAGACTGACGTTAACCAACAGCAATGCTACTACTAGACACTTTATCCTCGTATACATATCAGCTAATTGTAGAGTGAAGTATGTTGCTTTGAGCCTAAAAGTTGTCTTAGATTTTGTCTCGTCGTATGTGCTTCTCATATGCTACCAATAGTCGCCACAGGAACATACCCCATCTCTAAAATGATGGTATCGAATAGGATCTCTAATTACAACATGTCGTTGCTCTAATTTTCCTATAAGTTTTGCAAACTTATGACAATCTCCACAAATCTTTAGGTTCTTCCATATTCTAATAGTTTTCTCTTTAGGAAAGCTCATGATACCAAAAACAATTGCCAGTTTCTCACTGTGGTATCTAAGAGAGTCTTCTCTCTGTTCCCCTTCAAGATCTTGTAGTACAAAATTTGTGTCAGGTACATAACCAGCACTAGTTAGCCTATAAATGAACTGGCTCAACTGTCTATTGATCTCATCTATTTGAGGATGTGATTTATCTCCCAAAATGAAAGCATGTATTTGCTTATTGACTTCAATCCAACTACATCCAGGTTCTTTCCTTATGCCCCTTATTTTCATAGCCCTCCGAACTTCTGCAACCTCATTCCACCTTTTTGAAGTTGCATAAATATTAGATAATAACACATAAGCTCCTGTGTCATGTGAATCCAACTTTAGAATCTTTTTAGCAGCATACGTGGCTAAATCCACATTCTGACGTGCCCTGCATGCATCAAGCAAAGTCCTCCACGTAACAACATCTGGCTCACAATTCATTTCATGAATTAACTTAACCATGTCATCAAGCTTTCCAGCTCTTCCAAGAAGATCAAGCATGCACCCATAGTGTTCTCTTTCAGGATCTACCCCATACAAGTTCTTCATAGATCGAAAATAGACCCAACCTTCATTTACTAGCCCCGCATGACTACACGCAAACAGAATGCCAATAAATGTAATATGGTTTGGTTTTGGACCCTTCACTTTCATGGACTCAAATAAATTGAGTGCTTCCATACTGAAACCATTTTGGGCTAACCCAGCAATCATGGTGCTCCAAGAAATTACATCTTTCTTGGTCATCCGATTGAAAATGAATTTTGCATCCTCCAAACTACCACACTTACAATACATATCTAAAAGGGCATTGTTGAGGATAAGATCTTGGTCAAACTTTAGCACAAGAACATGGACCTGCCTCCCTAACTCCAACAACGACAAAATAGTACACGCTCTCAAAATACTAGTAAGCGTTGACTGATCCGCCCGAAAACCCGCTCTGCTCATGCTCTTGTAAAGATGTAAAGCCTCATCTCCATCACTGTGCTGAGCAAACGCAGCAATAATGGAGTTCCAAACAACAGAATCTCCGGTGACCATCTCACGAAAAACACTCAAAGCTTCCAACAACTCCCCCAATTTTGAGTAAACATCAATGAGCGCACTGCGAACAAATACATCAGACTCCAACCCCACTTTCATTATCCAAGAATGCAGCTGTTTGAGATCAGACAACCTCTCACACGCTCTCAAAACAGAAGAGAAAGTAAACATGTTAGGCATGACACCATCCCTAAACATAAAAACCAAGAGCCTCATAGCCCTGTCATTGAGCTTGGCATTAGCGTAAGCAGATATCATAGTCGTCCACGATACAACGTTTCGTTCAGGCATTTTATCGAACAGCAGCTGTGCTTCTTCCAAGAGGTTGAATTTGACATACATATTGATGAGAGTGTTGATCAGAAACGTTTTGGGGTGGTACCCGTTTGAGAATATGTGGCGGTGAACGCGTTTGCCTTCCCTGACAGCACCGTGAGCCAAGCAACACTTGATGAGCTCAGAATAGGTGATAGCGTCTGCCCAGATTCTGCGTCTTTCCATTGCATCCAACACATGCATGGCTCTGGGAAGGTCTCGTTGGTGACAAAGGTTGAGTAGTGACTCCGTCTCTGTGGGCACATGGTGTGAAGATACGAGAGAGGAGTTATCTCTATATGAACAGCGATGCAAGGTGGTTGGTCGCAACAATAGTAAGTGCTTTGATACACCTCTCATAGGTTCAGTTCGATGGTTGTGTTGTGGCGCGGGTTTCACGAACATAAAAACACTCAAGATTTAAGTTACAGCCTTTCAATATTAAGAGATGTTTTTTTTTTTTATTATTATTATTATTATTATTATTATTATTATTATTATTCGACTAAACTGTTAGTTTTATACAATATATTAATCATTTCAATATTAAGACATGTTTTTTATTTTTTTTGTTTTCTTTGAACTAGTGTTTGTATGACGGGATTATAAAAAATAATATTTAAATTTAAAATTTATAAAAATATAACTAAAATACAACTATTTTTATATGAAAGTAAATAATAATATTTTATTATTTTTATATTATTTATTTTTTATTAATAAAAATGTAATAATGAAAATAATCAAATTAAATAATTTATATCTAAATAAAATAATAGTTAATAATATTAAATGTTTTGAGAATAATTATTAAATTATTTTATTTTAGAACATGAAAATAAATAAATTTTGCAAAATTAATATGTGTATATATTTTGCATATCGAAACTTGAAGTTAAAGTTCAAGAAAATAATTGACTTCAACTTTTATTTTTTATTTATTTATTGTCGTTATAAAATATATAAAAAAATACACATATATTAAATATATAGTGTTTTCTTTTTTGAAACTTAAAATATAATTCTAAATAAATAAAAAAAAATCAAATTCATTTTTACGATATACTTTTTTTACGATGTTGTTACATGTAGTAGAAGTAAAAATAACATTCTTTTTAAACTATTCACTTGCAACCATGTTAGTGACAAAGATCACGTGTTTGATTATTGTTTCTTGAAAACATTATAAATACACTTACTTTAAATTTAAGTGAAAGAATGAGAATCCAAAAATACTTAATGTCTTTCAAAAACTCTAATGTTAATTATTTACCTTGAATCTTGTGGTCAAGGTATGCATGTTATGGTGGCGTTGCTCATGCTTTGGCATTCCCTCCTTCCTCTCACGTTCTCTCTCTTTATCCTCGTTTAGGGTTTTGGTGAAGCATAATTCAGGTAAACTTCAATCCTCATTCTCTATTTTTGTTTTCTCTCATATGTATATTATTTCGTATTTGTTAATCCATTTCATACAATCTATGCTACCATTTTGAAAACCACTTATTCCACTTTGATATTTTTCTTCAAATTTAGCAAAATTTCAATGTAATTGGGTTGATTAGAACGAATGATTGAGTTCTAGAATGAATGTTGAGAGAACCAATTGACTAAAAAAGATGTATGTTAATGGACCAATATTCACATAAGTTCTAACTCATATCCTACATTATCTCTTCTAATAATCACAACTTAATAATCACTTATATCAAAAAAATTCCATGCCAAAAGAATTATAGTAAGTTCAAGAATGATTTTAAACAGAACCAATTGATTCAAAAGATGTATGCTAATGAACCAATATTTACATAAATTCCGACACATATCATCTTCCATTATCTCCTCTAATAATCACAACTTAATAATTACTTATATAAAAGCAATTCACCAACAAAGGTCAATCTCTTTACCAAAATCATACATGATGGTCACGTCTTATAATTCACCTAACTTAGACTATTATTAAAAATTAACTAGGTTCCTTTATTTGGACCAGACTTGACTCTCACATGATACTATACATGTACATAAAAAACTTAGATAATTCTAAACAAATAGATATTCTCTTGAGGTCCTTTGAGTCAGATGCAATATCTCTATATACTCATGCATGCAAAAACTTTTAAAAATTGACTTAAGAAAAAGGAATAAAGATAAACGTACTCAAAAAAATTTTGATCGACTATAATTGTTTTACTTTGTCCCATAATCTTTATGATAGACTCTGATATTTAAAGAAATGAGTATGTTAATAAAAATATTTAAAGAAAAATCAAAGAAAAAAAATAGTTTTAGAACGGTAGTGACATTCAATAAATGATTTTTCTACTTATATGTCTTGTATTTTAATAATAAAATATTCAAGCTTCATTTTTTAAAACATTTCTACACCTAAGTATTTTTTAGTTCCTTACAAAACACAAGATAATAAATTTTTATTGCATTATAGTGCAAAATATACTTCATTAGTCTTTTATTCATACACTCGAAACGTAGCATAATAATCTAATATTATAAAAGAAAATTTTCTAATGTAAAGTGCATACATAAGCATTATTTTAATTTTAGAATGGAGATTTTATTATATCCAAATGATTATATATATATATATATATATATTTATTGAAGTAGTATTCTAAAATTTGAAATACATAAAAAACTGTTAAATCATATTTAAGTGATCGATGTTTAGGTGTATCTTCTATCCACAAATTGAAGATAGGGATATAAAAATATAATAGTGACGTATAGCACACCATTATTGACAAACTTTTACTTATTAAATACGTTTGTCATATCACATAAGAAAATAAAACACCGAAAAGTTTTTCTCCCCTATAAGCACCTAATCATGAAAGCAATTATTGCATGACTGGGGCCATCGACCTTATTTGGATACACATTTCCTACACAAAGGATTTATTACATTTAACTCACCCAAACCATTGAAATAGGACTCATCTTTTGTCTTAATCCACTCCTAACCATCACTCTTTATGATTGGCTGAATGTGGAATGCAACGAAATTGTGGAATTAAGCTTTTAAGAAAGACTCAAATGTGATATTGTTTGAGTAGCCATTAAAGAAAACGCTCTGTTCCACCATCCTTAAAGTCAAGTCTCATCCCTGCGCCGAATCGTTCTCACAAACTGCATTTCAAATAACTTATTTACATTCTCCAATCATTTTCCATTTCCTACCATGGCAGCAGAACTTGTTGGTGGCGCTCTCCTTTCATCTTTCGTTAATGTTGCATTTGACAGGCTGGCTTCCCGTGAAGTTGTAGACTTCTTTCGTGGAAGAAAACTTGATGAGAAGCTGCTCCACAATTTGAACATCATGTTGCACTCCATCAATTCTCTCGCTGATGATGCAGAACAGAAGCAGTTCAGAGACCCACATGTGAAAGCATGGCTTTTTGCTGTCAAAGAGGCCGTGTTTGATGCCGAGGATCTCTTGGATGAAATAGACTATGAACACACCAGATGTGAAGTGGAAGCTGAAGCTGGATCTGAACCTCAAACCATCACTTACAAGGTATCAAACTTCTTCAATGCTACTTTCAGTTCCTTTAACAAGAAAATTGACTCAAGGTTGAAAGAAGTCCTTAAAAAATTAGAATATCTTGCAAGGCAAAAGGGGGCTCTTGGTTTGAAAGAGTGTACTTATTCTAGTGTTGGATCTGGTAGTAATATCTCACAGAAATTGCCATCAACTTCTTTGGTGGTTGAAAGTGTTATTTATGGCAGAGATGCTGACAAAGAAATCATCTTTAATTGGCTCACGTCCGAAACTAACAGTCGTAACCAACCATCAATACTTTCTATTGTGGGCATGGGTGGGTTGGGTAAGACCACACTCGCCCAACATGTTTACAATGACCCAAAGCTGGATAATGCTAAATTTGATATCAAACTATGGGTCTGTGTTTCGGATCATTTTGATGTTTTGACCGTCACAAAAACAATTCTTGAGACAATCGATAACAAAAAAGATGATAGTGGGAACCTAGAAATGGTTCACAAAAAACTAAAAGAAAAATTGTCAGGAAGGAAATTTCTTCTTGTTTTGGATGATGTTTGGAATGAAAAACAAAAGGAATGGGAAGCTGTGCGAACTCCTCTTAGCTATGGGGCTCCAGGAAGTAGAATTCTTGTCACAACACGTGCTGAGAAAGTTGCTTCTAACATGAGGTCTGAAGTGCATCGTCTAAAACAATTACAAGAGGATGAATGCTGGAAAGTTTTCACAAAACATGCACTAAAAGATGATGATCTTGAATTGAACGATGAGCAAAAGGAGATTGGTAGAAGGATAGTTGAGAAATGCAAAGGATTACCTCTTGCTTTGAAAACAATTGGAAGTCTTTTGCACACAAAGTCATCCATTTCATATTGGAAAAGTGTGTTGGTAAACGACATATGGGACTTAACAAAAGAAGACAGTGAAATTATCCCTGCGCTATTTTTGAGTTATCACTACCTTCCTTCTCATCTTAAAAGGTGTTTTGCTTATTGTGCCATATTTCCCAAAGATTATGAGTTTCTAAAGAAGGAGTTAATTTTTTTGTGGATGGCAGAAAACATTTTACAGTGCCCTCAACAAATCAGACATCCAGTAGAAGTTGGTGAAGAGTATTTCAATGATCTATTGTCAAGGTCTTTCTTTCAACAATCAAGTGCCAAAAGGCATTTCGTCATGCACGACCTTCTGAATGATTTGGCAAAACATGTTTGTGCTGATTTCTGTTTTAGGTTGAAATTTGATAAAGGAAAATGTATACCTAAAGCAACTCGTCATTTCTCATTTGCATTTGATGACGTCAAATGTTTTGATGGTTTTAGGAGTTTAACTGAGGCTGAAAAACTGCGTTCCTTTATTCCAATAACAAAAATCGGGAAACATTTTTACCTTGATTATAGTTGGAAATTCAAGATTTCGATACATGATTTGTGCTCCAAGATGAAGTTTTTACGTGTCTTATCTTTCGATTGTTGCTCGGACATTAGAGAGGTCCCATGTTCAGTTGGTGATCTTAAACATCTTCGTTTGTTAGATCTTTCGAGAACCGAGATACAAAAACTACCTGACTCAACATGTTTGCTCTATAACTTACTAATATTGAAGTTGAACTATTGTTCAAATTTGGAAGAGTTGCCCTCAAATTTGCATAAGCTCACCAAATTGTGTTGCCTGGAATTTAAAAGAACAAAAGTGACAAAGATGCCAATGCATTTTGGAGAATTGAAGAATATTCAAGTACTGAATACTTTTATTGTAGATAGAACTAGTGAGTTCAATTCTAAGCAGCTAGGACGACTCAATCTTCATGGAAGGTTATCAATAAAGGAGTTGCAGAATATTATAAATTCATCGGATGCATTAGTAATGGATTTGAAAAATAAAACACACCTGGTGACGTTGAAGTTAAAATGGAATAAAAACCATATCCTTGATAATCCAAGGAAAGAAAAGAAAGTATTGGAGAATCTACAACCTTCCAAATACTTGGAGACTTTAGGAATCAACAACTATGGTGGTATGGAATTTCCAAACTGGGTGTTCGATAATTCATTACCAAATTTGGTGTTCTTACAGTTAAAGAACTGTAAATATATCTTATGTTTGCCACCCCTTGGACTTTTGTCATCTTTGAAGACCCTAAAAATTATAGGCCTTGATGGAATAGTGAGCATTGGTGCTGAGTTCTATGGAGGAAGCGACTCCTCTTCATTTAAGTCCTTGGAAAGATTGGAATTCTACAACATGAAAGAATGGGAAGAATGGGAATGTAAAACTGCTTCTTTTCCGCGACTTCAACGTCTTTCTGTGAACAAATGTCCCAAGCTGAAAGGCCTGCCAGAACAACTTCATTTAAAGAAACTAATTATTTGTTCATGCGAAATACTCACCATTAGCGGACATAGCATGGACCCATCGACTCTTGAAGTCTTGAAAATTTATTCGTGTCCACTTACAAATGTTCCCATTACCCATTACGACTTCCTTGAAGAAATGGAGATTGATGGAGGTTGTGACTTTCTTACGACCTTTCCTCTAGATTTCTTTCCAAAACTCCGTTTTCTTAAACTGTCCAGGTGCCAAAACCTACAAAGAATTTCACATGAGCATACTCATGATCATCTCAAGTATCTCATAGTTGAGAAGTGCCCTCAATTTGAATCATTTCCCAGTGAAGGATTATCTGCACCGTGGCTACAAGGAATTGAAATTCGAGGAGCGAAGAATTTGAAGTTGTTACCGAAACACATGCAAACCCTACTTCCATCTCTTACTGACCTGCATATAATTGACTGTCCACAAGTGGAGATGTTCCCAGATGGATTTCCATCAAATGTAAAATATGTGTCTCTTTCAAGTTTAAAACTCATTGCCTCCCTGAGTGAGATCTTGGAGACTAACACATGTCTTAAAAGCTTGAGTATTGAAAAGGTGGATGTGGAATGTTTTCCTGATGAAGTTTTGCTGCCAAGATCTCTTACCTCTCTATGCATATGTGATTGCCCAAATCTTAAGAAGATGGATTACAAGGGTCTTTGTCACCTCTCCTCTCTCACACTTATTGATTGTCCCAACCTTCAATGCTTACCAGAGGAGGCTATGCTCAAATTCATCTCTTCTCTTACAGTAAGAGGTTGTCCATTGCTCAAGCAGTATTGTCAGAATCCAGAAGGCAAAGACTGGAGAAAGGTTGCTCACATTGAAGAACTGCTTATTGAGTAATAAAAAGATGAACCACAAGTTGAAAATTAGGAGCGTACCAATTCCCATTTGTCTGCTTCTTGAACATGTGTTAATTTTCCACAATATCTCTGTTTTTCTTACATTGATTATGTCTGTTAAAGGAGGATATCTTGGCTTGTTTTTCATGATTCAATTACTTCTTTCATATTCTTATTTTCATGCGAAATTTCAAAATGACTTGTTGAAAATACAAACTTGATAACAGACCACTGAAACCGGGATATGAATGACACCAAAAATTCAGTTATTAATACCGCTACTTACGTTCTTGATAAATTAATAATGTTTTTCCATTGTACTTGAAAATACAAATTTCTGAATGTATTTAGAAGCTTGCGCTTGAAAACACGTTATGGTGTGAGTAATAAGGGAGTGCGGTCTTTTAAAACAAGAACAGAGCATGAAAGAGGTAAAAGAAAGGAGCAAAACTGAGATTTTGCACTAAGATTTTGCATATTTTTTAATTTATCAGATAGATTTTAAATATAGAAACTATGGAACTTCCTAATTGGGCACAACAAACAGCAAATTATGATTAATAGTACTGCTGTGATTCTTGACATTGCTTTGGGTGTCAAAGACATTATAATCATCTCAACCAAAGATATGTTTACCGTAAAAAAATCCATATAAGTGATTAATTTAAATATCAATTTATTAATTTAAAATTATTAATAACTAAAATATTTTTTATTAATAACTAAAAAAAATGGTGTGTAAATTAATTTTTAAAATTTAGTCGCTGAACAAAGCTTAGTCTTTAGTGATATTCTTCTTGCCCCTCATTCAGTACTGAATCAAGACTTCAGAACATATGCTATGCCTGTGGTTGTACCCTATTTCTCCGTAGGTGCTTCTATGATGGTTTCTAACAATGTAGCATGTTATAAAGAGTAGCTGATTTGGAAAATGGAATTCAAAATAGGGAGCATTGCAAACAGCTTTTACCTTTTGCTTTTTGTCCTTGGATTTCCATTTGTTTATAAAATTAGCATAGTGATTTCAGTAGAAGTAACCTGATTATAAAGCTCGAGTACTTGAACCAAAAAGGTATATGTATTTGTTAATGGAAGATGTTTTACATATTTTGCACTATATTTTACTCGTGGCTTAAAAAAAAACAATTTATGCTCATTAACAGTGAACTAAACTACTAAGTGTGTGTTTGGCTTGCTTGTAGTTAGAAAAATTAGGTTTGCTCGAATAAAATTGAAAATCTTATTTAATAGAAAATCTTTATAGTTTTATTTTGAAATCAACTCATATTTAGAATTCAATGAAACAAAACAAGTTGCTCATTTCAGGGAGGCTCCAATAGTAATGCATCAACAAGTTGTAAAAAGATTCTACGCTACATGAACGGAACTACTTACATGGGGTTGTTCTATACACGTGAAGTAGGGAAGAATTTGATTGTTTATTGTGATAATGATTATGTTGGAGACATTGAGGGTCGAAAGAGCACCTCGAATGTCTTTAAAATACCAAATGCGGTAGATCCTTGGAGTTCTAAAACACAACCAGTTGTATCGTTATCCACCACAGAGGTAGAATTTATTTCTACAGCAGCTTGTGCAGCTCACAACATTTGGATGATACGTGTTCTTGAAAAGATGGGAATAAAGCAAGAAAAATGTATCATACGGTATGATAACAGTTCAACTATTAAATTGTTAAAAAAATCCCATTATACATGGAAAAGTAAGCACATCCATGTTCAATTTCATTTTCTTCGAGAATTAGCAAATTAGGGAATATTAGTGCAGTAAGGGCTTTTGACTCCGGTTATTTTTGTTATTCTGCCTCGATTTTATAACCGAGACATATTGGGACAAGGTCAAAAGGGGTGCTTTTTGGCCTCTGTTATCATTCAAGGCCATAAAGGCACTTTTCTGCCTCGATTGTAGAGGGATTGGAGCCATAGAGGCACTTTTTTGCCTCGAGTCTGCGAGAACCGAAGTCATAGGTTCATAACATTTTTAATTAATTAAAAAATTCACAGAGCCTTTGGCCTCGGTTATGGTAAGAACCGAAGCCATAGACCACCTTTTTGCTTCGGTTTTGGTAAGAACCGAGGCCTATTCTATTATTATTTTTAAATAAATTTTCTGTTTTATTGTGATTCTCACATTTAAACATGTATATTTTTTTTACAGACCAGCACAAACCAGAACATAATATTTTATCAAACATCCACAATCCAAATACATTTAAAAGATAATTGGAATATCCACAATCTAAATATGTATATCCTAATGAATACTATTGTACATCTAAATTATGAATTTTACACATGTTATCCTACCAAACTTTATGGACTTTGCGGGAATTGGCGCATAACTCTTGAATGTCTGCAAAATAAGACATTAACTTAAGTTAGTATATAGAAAGACAACTTTAGTATACCAAACTTTAGTATATTGCAAAGTATTTGTTTTAAGTCAAATATATATTATCGTTTTCCAATTAGTTGTAATACGAGCATGCACAATGGTTGTCATTCATTGCATTATATAGTAATCACACTCATATGAGCCGGTTGGTCTATTACACTACATTATATCAACAACATTAAAATTAATTAAGGAAGAAAATCAAATCAAACAATTATAAATATATGGATAGAAATATCAAACTTGAAGGGAATACCATGCAAGACATTTTGCCTTAGTCGTTGATCTCCCTAACAACATGTTATGTCAAACAATTGAACTATGATAAAGGGAATAAGTTAGGATACTTTTATATAACATGTCATATTCATAAGATTGAGATTGAGGTTTCTTATCAATCTAAGATGGTTGGGGGGAGGGCGGTGCAAAGAGCAAAACCACACAACAAGATTCTCCATTAGGGAAATCACAAGTAACTGCCAATGACGCTTAAGAAGGAAATAAATTTATTGTTATGCATTAAAATGACAGATTATATTTAGATGTTAACAAAAATGATTTACCCAGCAACATAAGGGACAAAATAAATTTCTTTTCCACATTGAAAGCATTTGGTCACATATGCTTGGGTGTCATCAAACTTGTTGCCTTAATGAGTGAGTTGGGGGTTTATAAACCCATATAGATTATTCAGCCCCATAGTTTCAGTGATAGCAGACAAATACCTAAACATAAAATTGATTTGATATAAGTAAATAGATAAATATATCAAATAACTATATATAATGACTGAAAGAATTACATCAGCCATAACTAAATAATAGTAATATTTAATTCCTCTTGTCTCCGTGCAAGCTCCAAGACATCATGGGAATGCAAATAAAGTGGGATCTCAAGGTCTCTCCCAAAAATGTTAGCATCCCAAGCTGCATTGGCTTATCATCTATGATTTCTACAAGTTGGAACAATGTACCAAGAGAATCGTCCAAAGAGATAAGAATCTTCTTTGGTTGAGGATTTTCCTATATTGATGCAATTTCAGTTAAAATGGAATATAATTTAAGTTTTAATATAATAAACATGTAAACTTAAAAATTTAGTATATGGTGGGTTTCAGAACCGAGGGGTTAGAATCAACTAAATCTCTAGGCCAAGCGAGGAAACATTGGAATGTTTATGCCGCAGTATATACCTCATATGTTGGCACATGAACTAAAGCAAACGGCATGAGAATCCTAAACCTTAAACCCTAAACTCTAAGGAAACCATCACAAATAAGATGTCCCTAACTTGAATTGCATTCAATTTTCTCCCATTCAAACAATTGACACAAGGACGTATAAACTTCACCTCATCATCACTTCTACCCTCATAACGTTGCGCAAAAATTTTATAAATTCTTCTACTCCCTTCTCATATTCAACGTTGATACGTGGTAAATTAATCCAATCTCAATCCATACGTATATATACTGAAATTGCGTGAACAATTTCAGTAATCTTTGAATTAATGCTCGCGTCGTAATCAAGGTGTGACCCTATCCCATTCAAGAAGATTCACTTTCTTTATTTTATTGGTACATATTACTTTTAAAATACATATCTTAAATTTCACGAAATTTTGTCAGCATTTCGCATTGGCCTTCAGGATACACGAAATGAAAGTGATTATCAACAACAATCAAATATGCACCCGAAGATCAATACAAAACACAATTGACAAATATTCATGAATTTTAAGATATGTATTTTAATATATATATATATATATATGTATGTATATATATACATATATACGTACGTATATACATATATACGTACGTATATGTATACGTACATATACATATACATACATATATATATATATATATATATATATATATATGCACTAATAAACTACTAGAAAATGATTAATCTTCTTAAATTGTCCAATCGAATAATTCAAGATTCAATACATTTAGATTATTAGTATTGTATCCCTTTATATTAATTTAAAAAAAAATGTAGCTTCTTCAAAATGAAAACTCGTGGACAATACATAATTTTCGTATTGAATCTCAAATGGGAAACTAAGGTTAACTCACACTATAAGAAAAGTAAACAACATATTTAAACAAATAATTAACCACATATATAACATATAAAACTACTACATAACAAACTACAAAATCATAGGAAAATATTAGAATTAGGAACCTGGAGCGTAAAAAGCGAATGACAATGGAAGACGATGCAATACAACACGTTCGAGAGCTACAAGAGACAATAAAAAACACAAGAGAAGGTCATAAGTAACAAAAAAAGCAAAATCAACCAAAAACCTTAACAAAATATATTTCCTATTTAATTATAGTGTTGTTACAATTTTCTTAAATTCTGACTCAATGCTCTAAATTTCAGACGCAATGCTCTTAAATTGAGACCCAATTCTCTCACAAAATTACTCAAAACACTCCAAACAATTTCAATCCCAATGCAAATCAATACTCGCAATAACCAAAATTGAAAATTAATATATACAAAACGGAAAATGAAACAAAAACACGTTGGAAACTTACCTTGGAGGAATGGCGGCGCGACAGTTGCTGTAAAACGGAGAAGGAGGTGCACGAAATGGCCGTGCACGAAATGGAGGTGCAACACCAACGGAGGCGACGCCGCGGCGGTGGCCGGAGGAGCGTGGTGTAGTGACGGTGGATGTGCAGCAGGGAGAGAGACGAGAGAGTTGCACCGTGCACGAAATGGAGCTGCAGGAAATGGAGGTGCAGCACCACCGGAGGCGACACAACGACGATGGCTGAAAGGTGTGGTGGCAACAAAGAGAGAAGATCGTTGTTGTTGCAGAGAGATGACGCGGGGAAGAAGGAGAGAAAGGGAGTTCACGAATTTGAGCCCTAAATAAACTCAATGGTCTGAGTTCAATTATAAACCGAGGCATATAACCCTATTTGGTACCGGTTGAGTACCACCCGAGGCCAAAAACATAACAACCAGTAACACTTTCAAAATATGTGGCCAAGTTTTTGGCTTCGGGTCTCTAGAACCGAAACATATAATAGCTTTTGACACCGATTTTTAGTGAACCGAAGTCTATAACACTCTTTTGCTTCGGGTTTTCTCTTAACCGAGAAATGGAACTAATACATTGAGGGACCACTTATTCTTATTATTTAGGAGCAAATATTTCTCATTTGGTTGTTATTTTCTTCATTGCAGCCCTGATTAAAGCATGGGCAATTTTTCTGTTAGATTGATTGGCTTTTTATATAACCCAGTTACTTCATTCATTCAATAAATTAAGCTTTTAAACTAATTGCAAACGTTGTTCATCTAAATATTAACAAAACGCATCATTTACCCCTTTATATAATATTTAACTCAAATAAGAAAAACCTAGTAACCAAAGCATACAATTGAACAATGAAAGTGCTGATAAAAATTTAAATAAAATAGAATAAGAGTCCTGAACAGGTGAAATACTATTTCATATAAAAAATAATTTCCAAACTAATCAAATTGTATGGCAAAATATAAGTCTAAACTGGTTTTCTAATTACTCATAGATACATTTCGTCCTCAATTTGACCTTTTATTTTATACCTCGTTAAGTCTTCAAGGCTTGTTCTATTCTGACACTATAGTATGAGCAGATGCAAGTGACGGAATGCTCTGTTCATATCTGAAAAAATTGCTTGGATCTACCTTGCTCTTTATCTTTACCAGCCTATCAAAGTTTGTTTTGAAATACTTCTTACCCCAAACACTAGCCTCTGCATAAGTACCATTTCCAGGTCCATTAACACCTATATCAACATCTCTATAGTTCAAATATGAACTCCTAGGTGAACTTGACACATAAGGGCTCATGTAATCATACAGGCTTCGAATCGAATGTAAATATCGATTAGCAACATCTTCACCCTTCTCTTTCCAAATCACTGAGTACTGAATTTTATATAGGTTACCACCCCTGTGCGGAAATGGTGTTTCCTTCTCAGAAATCTCACTCATTTTCCCGCCATAGGGGTTGAATGTGAGAACAGGCTTTTCTAGTTCCATCATCTTCTTCCATATACCTTCAAGATCAGCTTTGGAAATGGGTTTCTGCACGTAATCTGATTTCTTCTTCAGGAATTTCTCTGGTGTACCATGCCTTTCAAGCAAAGCTTTAGCCGAAGTCCCCACTGGAAAATTATCCCAGAACAACACGGAATCGATCCAACTCATTGGAATGCACTGTTCACCAACCAAACCAAGTTGAGGGAAGCTCTCGTTCATCACATGAACCAGTTCTTGTGCATCTCCGAGAAACAAAGCGTTGAACTTGGCCCTTATCGTCTTCTTACCCATTCTTGTCACAGGGCTAAGAACCACTCTTATAAACAAGCCATCATGTATTTTATTAGCAACATACTGCCACTGATGAACAATATCACCGGCACCTTGTTCCAATGTTTTCTCAATTCTGAAAACTGTTACAACCTTAGGCACAGGAACCAACTTGATTTTCCATGAAACAATGACCCCAAAGCTTGCTCCCCCACCTCCTCTAATGGCCCAGAAAAGATCCTCCCCCATTCCTTTTCTGTCCAAGACTCTCCCTTCAGCATCCACTATTTGGGCATCCAAAATATGATCCACAGAGATACCAAACCTTCTCATCATATTCCCATACCCTCCTCCACTGAAGTGCCCTCCAACACCAACAGTGTGACACACCCCAGCTGGGAAACCTAGGATCTTGCTCTTCTCAGCAATCCCGTAATAAAGTTCACCAATCGTTGACCCCGAGTCAACCCACACAGTCTGGTCCTGCACGTTAACCTTCACTGATCTCAACATGGACATGTCCAAAATGGCAAATGGGGCTTTTGCCACGTACGAAAGGCCATCGTAGTCATGCCCCCCACTTCTTATTCTCATCTCAAGACCGAACTTTTTGCAGCAGATGATGGAGGCTTGGATGTGGGAAACGTGGTTTGGTGCCACAATGAAGGATGGTTTTGGAGTTGTGGGGGAACTGAATCGGAGGTTTCTGATGTTGGCGTTCAATGTGGGAGGGTATGAGGAGTTGTTGGGGAAATAGGTTACTGCAGAGATTGGATGGGAGGGGTCAGAATGCAGAGAGAGACATTGGGGAATGGTGTCTGAAACTGCCATTACAACGTGCAGCAGAAAGATTGAGATGAAGGGTATGATTGTAGACATGGTTGTCGTTGATGGATTCGGAGACTCCGTAGTTCAATACTTCAGTTGTTTGAAAAGAGGAAGCCACAGAATATGAAGATGATGAATCAAACGCTGCGGGTCTCGCTGATAAATAAAACTATGGGTCTCTTCTTCCAACTTTGTGTTCAATAAATGGAAGATAAAAATAACATAAAGAGAATAAATAAAAGAAAGAGAAAACACTAACCGTAATTAGTGAGTTCTTAGAAGAGACTTAATAAATTAAATAAGACCAATTAATCATACGTTTTTTTATAGAAATTTAAAGAGTTTATAACTTAACGTACAGTAGTTATGGAAAGAGGCGAAATAAGAATAGAAAAACCTCCTCAATTTTATTTTATTTTATTCTTTTTAACATATTTTTACACATACTATAAAATTAATTAAATTTCAAAATTATCATAAATTTAAATATTTTTAACTGAGTCTTTATTAAATTTCTTTTGTCTTTCAGCATTCAAATTTTTTATATTTTTCATTTGAGACCTTTTTTATTTTAATTTTTTCATTAACGGGATGATTGATATCAATTTTGTTGTATTACTTCCTCTTTTTTATTATCTCCACATGTTTGAAATGTAACATTTTTATGGTTAATATAAAAGTAATATTATAGTTAATTTAAAACGACAAATGATTTTTATTGTTGTCATTGAAAACATGTCGGATAATGACCGTTTTTCATGGATAATGACCGTTTTTCATCTCAATTGTGGTGACAGAAACTAGGGGTGAGCAACGAACGGGTCAGATTAGACTCGGGTCCAACCTGTCCGATCCGACATAATCCATTTTTCATATTTTAAAATCCATTCTGACCGATTAAAATGCCGGTTAAATATGAATATGCATTCGTTCGGGTGGGTTCATTCAAGTTTTAAAATTAAAGAGATGAAATTTATCTAGCAAAAGCAGAATAATAATTTTCAAAAAATAGTTACAAGAAACCATGAAACATCTAAAAAAACAAAAATGAAACTTGAAACTCCCAGCAAAATCGGACAGCAAGAACAACAAATCTACATCTACTCCAAAATAGAAAGCACTTTTAGAAGACTAAAATTGATTCTCAATAATAAAGTTGAGAACTTTTTATGATCAGGTTCAGATTAATCAAAAAAAAGAAAACCAAAGAACACCATACGCTATATTTGAAAAAAAAACGACACCAACAAGATAATAAAGGTGATTGCTTTTGGTGGGTGCATGAAGTTGCGGTGGCTCACAGTTTCTAGCGAAGAATGTTTCTTAGATCTGAACTCGCGGCGGCTCGTGGTGAATGTCGTTTTGTGTTTATGTTGCTATTCATGGTGGATTTGCTTTAGTGAAGTCATGCTTGTTGTTTGGATTGTACGGTGGAGCTTCGGTGAACACCCGTAGCTGACGTGATGGTTATGATTCGTTGCGCGTCCTGGAGACCGTCGCAGTAGTTGCAGAGTTGCTCATGGTGGTGCAGAGAAATGGCAGCGGGAGACGAAGTAGTCGAAGAGAAAATAACCGCAGAGGAAGTCGTTGGAGAGAGAATCTAAGATTTTTTTAATCTAATAGAAGACAAAAGGGTGATAGCAAAACCCTAAACTTTGGATTTTATGTTCCTTTACGGATCGGGTTGGATATCCATGAGTTTCTAATTAAAATTCGTACCCGACCGTTTACACCCATATTAACCCGTAAATTTTTATCTAACTAACCCATATTCATTTAACCTGACCTGCAAGCATAATTTTTCAATTGGATTAAATGGTTTTGGACAGGTTGAGCTTTTCTGCTCACCCCTAACAGAAACAATCTTTTGGTTGTTGTAGGTGATGATGATGACTTGGAAGTTATCAGAGATCATGATCACTTCCTTATCCAACACTTTTAATGAAATCAATAAATGTCATTCATAATATCATTTAATATTCACCTCATTAGTCTATGTATGTGTAAGGATTGCTCTATGCTTTATAAATATGACCTTATGTATCATAAATTTTAATTAATATTTGAGGTGTACTTTGAATAAGAGTTAGTTGTGAGACTGACTATGAGTCGTCAAATTTGATATTTAGAGAGATGTAAAAATAGGTTTAAACCTACAAGTCAACCAGATTCACCATAGATTCAAGTTGTGTTGGTTTGAAAAAAGATCAATTCTTTTAAATGTCACTACACCATTTTTGGCTTTAATAATGAAAAATTGTGACCTAAAACCAAAAAATCATTGTCTTAATAGTTTAATTAGTCCACCAACAATAATCTTTTATTGATTTTTAAGCATTTTTCATAAGATTTTTATTATAATTATTTATTACTTCTAATTATGTAGATTGATTTTTTTAAAGACTAGAATATTGTTCAAGAATATTTTCGATGTTTAATTTATTTGTTTGTCATATGATGTAGGTTAAAACTTTAATTTTCAAATGATCTCTATAATAATATTTGATGAAATAGGTGAATACTTTTATTGTACTCCTATAAAAAAACTAAATGAGTCGAGTTAATTCACTTTGATTGTACTATGATAAATATATAAAATAAATTAGAAAAACAAAACATCTTTAAGTAAGTCAACCCACCTAATCTACTAACACGTAGGGTTTGAGTCAGGTCACAATTTCTAATTCACAAAAAGTAAATCGAGTTGAGTTGACTCAATTTTAGCTAAACTTGTGATGAGCTAATCCTACTTGTTGACTCACTTTGAAGAAGCATTATAATCATATATAATGAGTAGTGTGGAGGAAATTAGTGAGTAGATGGATAAATTTAACAAGTTGATCATTGATATGGAGAATATTTATGTAATAGATGAAATTGATTAAACATAGTTAATAATGTGTTCATTGCCAAATATAGATGATCATTACTTCTTATGGGACTAAGGATCTTCCACACAATTTCCTTAATTTGAGAAATCTTTCACAAAGTACTTGTGAAATTAAAGTTGCACACAACATATATTATTATCACATAAAAAGTATGACCTCTCTAAAAAGATACTAAATCTTAAAAGACCATAAATTCAGGGACGGATCTTAAGAGATCCAGACGGATCTCACCCTCCCTCCAATTTCTTTTACTATAAATTAGTATATAAATAAAAATATTTTTTATTAATTTTAATATATTTTATATATTTAATATTTCCAAAAATTTTATACATCTATCTTAATATTCAAAAATATTTTCTGAAGATCTCCCACAGCGTACATTCGGGGATGATACATCAAGTTCTTCCAACTTAAAAAGTTATTAAATAAAAGAGTTCTATTCATAGTAAAAACACGAATAATAAGCAGACCTAAACAAATTATTAAGTAAATTTTGTTTGAAATATAATTAGATCAGAATAAAAATATTAAATATAATGTTTTAATATATATATATATATATATATATATTTTAAAAAATTATTATTGAAGCAAAATTGATTGTATATTGTTTAAAAAATTGATGTGTTAATATAAAAATATTAGTATAAAAAAATTTAAGAAAACGTTGTAAAGTATTTTATTTGAAATAAACTAACAGCGAAGTAATTGGACATTTTTTAGTACGAAAAATCTTCATGTCTTAGATTCCTTTCGTCCACTTCAGCCTTACACGTAGGGATGTCAAAAATATCCGTACCCGTGGGTATCTGCGGATAAAACCCGCAATGGATAAGAAATGGATTTTAAAAATGGATACCCGCTATCCGTGGGTACGGGTATTTTTGATACCCGCATGTTAACGGGACGGATACGGGTATCATAGTATCCGTATCCGTAGATACCCGTACCCGCTAAACTTTAATTCACACAAATACCCTTATATATATATATATGTATATATACATATATATATATATATATATATGTATATGTGTATATATACATATATATATATATATATGTATATATACACATATACATATATATATATATATATATGTATATATACACATGTATATATACATATATATATATATATATATATATATATATATATATTAGTAAAAAACATTTTGTCTTAATTTTCTATAAGTTGCACATCTTGTCTTCTGTCTTCATTCTTCCAACTTCAAGTATTGGTACGTTGTCTTCTTTCAAGTACATCCCTTAACATTTTTCTCTTCTCCTTCTTTGAAATTGGGCATATACATCAAATCATATATAGATAGTGACGTTTATGGTATGCTTGTTGTCAAATGATGGAATCAAAATAAGAATATTTGGCACGTGACAGTTGAGGTTTATTATTTGATTATTTTTTAGGAATCAATCGGAGAAAGTGGTCTTGTTGATCAAAACACTAATTAAAGAATTTTCATCGTGTTGAACGCCATTTTATATTTATTTTTATTATTATTTGGACTTGAGTTAGTTTAAAATTTATTTAAAATTTATGACAGTGATGTATTTTATTTGAATTTATGATTAAATATTTATTTTTTAAATAATTTTGTAAATAACCGTGGGTACCCGTGGATATCCGCGGGTATGAAAAAAATAGACGGGTACCCGCATAACGGATACCCGACGGATATGGGTACGGGTACGGAACAAATATTTATCTAGCAGGTAGGGTACGGGGGAGTTACTACCCGTACCCTACCCGCCCCGTTGACATCCCTACTTACACGTAATAAAAGGATAATTCTAAAATATCAATATCTATAAAGACCTTACAGGAATTTAAAACAAGTAGAGTTAATATATCTACAAGAACTTAACCTTATAATTGTTTTACAATGTTAGTTAATAACTGATTCTCTATTATAATAGCTGTGGATGATGAATATTTTAAATATTATATTTAAAATATATTTTTATTAATTTATAGCGGAACATTTTTACTTATTAAAATTTAAGGGATAATATATTTGTATCTTTATATTTTATTTTCGGTCCAATTTAGTTTTATTTATTATATTTTCAAAATTGATTAATTAGTAAAAACTTATTGAGATATTATTATGGTTATTTATTATTAATGAGGAGATATTTTCTCATCCTATTTATTGGACATAATTATCTTCATTTATTAATTTAGACTTTTATTTATTTTAATAAAAAATATCACTAAATGTTATATTTAAGCATAAATAATTACAAATATAACATATTGTATGAATTTTAGTTACTTTATCAACTTCATAATAACAAAATATGTTCACTAAACATTAAATTTAAATATAAAAACTTATTAAAATATTATATTTAAAATAAGAAGACTGAACTATTTAAAAGCATAAGCATCAAAATATAAGTTTTAAAAAATACAAACTAAAAAATACTGTTCCAAAAATTAAACTAAAATAAAATCATAAATCGTACGTTTTCCTTTTTATTGGTGTTGAATAATTGTCGAGTAGAAAATATGATGTTTATATATATATATATATATATATATATATATATATATATATATATATATATATATATATATATATATTATCGCTCAAAATAAATTAGTTTTAACATAGTATTATTTTAAAAATTTATCCTATCAACCAATTATCGTAAAAGTTAACTATCTTAATTATATAATAATTGATATAGGTGGATAACAATATTACATTATTAACATGTTATATTAATCTAAATAAATATTAATATATTAATATTTTTAGTTCAAATATTAAGAATAATTTTAAATCTTCATATATGTACCAAAAATTCAATTAACTTTTACATACGAATTTTCCAACTTATTTAGTCTGTGTTTGGGATCTCATTCGATGTAGACTTCAAACAAGTTTGGACTTTGCAAAGTACATAACGCAGTAGATACAATGGATTAAAAGAGGACAAAATGTACCTATACTATAATAGGTTGTTGGGTTTGTACTATTTTTGTAATATACAATACATTTAATGAGACAAATTATAGAAACAAAATCTAAATTTGATTGATATATATATATATATATATATATATATATATATATATATATATATATATATATTTAAGAGTTAATTATTTAAGTATAATAATAATTATATTGTTCAATTCAAGTCTTATCTGAAAAAAACATACATTTTCGATAGATTACACTGTAACAGTATATTAACAATAAAGAATTAAATTTTTTATTATATTGTAATATGTTAAATTTATTCATATTAATTAGTAATTTTATTTACAAAGTGTTTAAATTATTATAGTATATTATTATTTACAAGCATCATAAGCACTTACAATCGGATCTATAAACGCCAACTTTGAGTAATAATTTTAAACATAAAAACGTAATATTATTTTTTAGGTATAAATACTGATTTGGTACCCAAACTTTTTTGGAATGTTCAATTTGGTACCCGAATTTTAGGAATGTTCAATTTAGTACCCAAACTTTTTAAAACGGATTATTTAGTACCTTCCGTTAAATACTCTTTAACGCCGTTTGGGACCTGTTGAGCTGGCACTGTGCAACAGATACATGGCAGAAATAAGGGTTCACATAAAATGACTTGGATTGTATTTATTTGTGATCAAATTAAAGTGCCCCTTTTGTTGTGGAGATTGACCTAATTTTAGTTTTCTCATCTTCTGGTTTTTCTGAATGGGTGAAGAAATGTCAAGGGTTCAATCCTCTTCTTCTTGTTCTCACAATTCACAGGTGATGCGAAATCAAAGCTCATGCTGTAGTAGTGGTGGCTGTAGAGGCTTGGGTGAAGCACCCACATGTAATTGCGGAGTGGCAGCTGTGCTGAGAACATCTAGAACAATCAAGAATGGTGGGAGACAGTTTTGGGGATGCCCTAATTTCAAGGTTAGTCATATGGTGTTATTTGTTTGGGTAAGTTTATGTTTGTGTTTGGATGTAGTTGCATAGTAAAGTAATTCTTTGTTGTGTTGTTTTTTGAATAACAGGGTGGAAGTGAAGGTTGTTATGGGTGCAATTTCTTTAAATGGTGCATTGAAGATGATGACGACGAAAAGGTCCCTCCATATCACCTTGCACATCATCATCCATCCTATCTTTATCAACTCCATCCACCTTATCATAGCCAACTTCATCCGGGTTATTACCATCATCCTCCATCCCATCTTTGCATGCCTCATTATTACCATCATCATGTACCTTATCACCTCCATCCACCTTATCATAGCTAACTTCATCTGGGTTATTACCATCATCCTCCATCCCATCTTTGCATGTCTCATTATTAGCATCATCCTGTAATTCATGATCCACAACCTTATCACCTCCATCGGGCTGTTCAAAGTGAACTTCTTTGTCATTATTACCACCATCCTGCAATTCAGCCTCCCCATTATTGCCACCTACACAAGCACTATCACAATCCATCTGCCCCTGTACCTCAACATTTCCATGACCATTTTCTACATTGTCATCACCTAAGAGATAGTATTCCAAAAAGTTATCAACTACTTCAGCCTCAGAAACTGTGTGTACTACAAACAAGTGCACATTCCCATTTCTTCGAGCAATATCTGCCATGTGCAATGCTCCTTTATCATCACATAACAACTTCAACTTATTTTCTAACACTGACCCTTTTCCAACTTTATACCACAATTCCTTCACAACATGATAACCCATCTCTTTCAGTTTCCCTTTTATCTCAAAAAAACTCCACCAATCCGGGTCACATACCCATGTAGCTGTTAACCCATCACTATAAGTTAACCTACCAGTATGTATAAAATGGCCACCATGGTGAAGCACAACTTCAAAACAATCATTAGACATCACAACCAATATAGTAAAACCACTTTCCCTGTCAAATAAGAATACCCAAAAAAACGCCACAAATTACAACCATACCACAAAAAAAACAGTATAAAGTCATAAAGGGGACCACAAGCCACCCACCCACCGCATACTTTACTTTACACTTCACAGAAACCCACACCATTTATCAAATAAATCACTAATTCCAAACACACAAGGACCCCCACAGCCACTGGCGGAACTACTTAAGGACAAGGGGAGCCACGGCTCCCCCAAAATTTTTGAAATTTATTTTATATGTATATATATATATATATATATATATATTTTAAAAATTATATTTATATATTAATTATATTATAAAAAATTATAATAAAAGATAAAATAAAAATTTTAATGGAGACATTGATTTATAAAAGAGATTATAATTTTTTTTTTGCTATAAGAACTTCCCATCATGTAAATTATCATGAAAGTGTGTGAGGAGAAATAAATACAAAGAGATATATTAGAAAACATAGGTTGGAGAACACATAGATTGAGATTGAAATATATATTCTTGGATGATCTCACATATCAAGATTAGTATCTTATTATGATTTATATATGTTAAATTTATGATTCTTTTTAAGATGTTTCTCCCAAATTAAGTTTATCCCAAATAACTATAAACCCTAATTTTGATTTTAAGGATTTTTTTATGAAATTTGCATGAACCTTAATTATAATTTTTTCCAAATTATTATAATCCTTAATTATGAAATTTAGGGATTTTATGTTTTCTGCTGCCAGGTAAATCTTTTTAAAGTTTTGAATTTATATAGTGTTTCTTATTTAATTAAAATTATATGAGTTTTGTTTTGTTTTGTATTGTGATAATTGTGATTTATGAATATAAATTTTATCATTTTCTAAAGAGATGAAGGGTAATAAAATTATATTAGAAAGATTATGATAAAGAGTAAAATAATTAATTCTTTTTTGGAAAGAGTAAGGTTTGTGATAAAGATGAAAAAAATGCATCTACAATAACTAAACTTAAGAAATCTCATGAGAACTAAGAATAGAATTCAAGACAATGAAAAACAAATCTCTAAAGTTCCTATAGATAAATATAATGAATTTAAAAATTCATTACAACGGGATCCGAAAAAAACGTCCTCAACTTTGACAATACCCACTAAATCAAATTGATGAGGTATGAAGGGCTTATCAAAATGGTATTCATGGTTTTGTATCATAGTATAATAACGAATGATAGTCATATTTTTTTGAATTTTACTGTATGTTTGTTTTAAGCAGAGGAAATGGAGAGAAAAAATGAAAAAAAATTTCTAACTAACAAAAATTATATGTAACAAATTTAATTTGGCACCCCTAAAGTTTTTGTCCAAGTTCTGCCACTGTCCACAGCAGAACCCCCCACAACAGAACCACACCCCACAACATTTATGCAATATAATACAAACCCCAAAACGAGTATAGCTTCGAAAATATAAAACAACACCACACATTCATCAGCACGAAGACAAAAAGCACAAAAGAAAACTCACCTTCCACGACTGCCAAAGATTCTCCTTCTTTGTCTTCCACTGCAGAACCTTCTTCTTCCCAACTTCAGCCTCTCCAACGAATGGAACCACAGTCTCCCTACTTCTTCGCCGATCGTCGAACGCCTATCCACTCAGAACCCTAAATCCCAATTTCCGCTTTCCGCTTTCTGCCTTGATTTTTCCTTCTCCACCGGATTTCATGTGCTGTGCCCTAATTCTCTCTCATGTGTTGTGCTCTAATTCTCTCTCGACGTAATTTTTTCCCCAATTCACTCAGTAATCACAACCCCAAAATTTTTACTTACACAATTATTACTTAATTCTTTTTTTTACATCTTAATCCACGTGCACACCCACTAATTCTGCCACGTATCTGTTTCACTGTGCCAACTCAACAAGACCCAAACGACGTTAAATAGTATTTAACGGAAGGTACTAAAATAAACCCGTTTAAAAAGTTTGGTACTAAATTGAACATTCCTAAAGTTCGGGTACCAAATTAAACATTCCGAAAAGGTTTGGGTACCAAATCAGTATTTATACCTATTTTATTAAAATAGTTATTGATTACATTGTTATACTTTTAGAGTGATAAATATTTTTCAATAAAATATATCACGTATACATAACATACATATCATCGTATTAAATTGGTGTGAAAATTCATGTGAAAAAATGGAAACTAAGAAGTGGCCTCTTCTATATGTCATCTAAGTGAAGAAGCTTCGTATTAGACGAAATTGTTTAATATGTGGGGATGAATGAGGAAAAAAAGAGAAGTTAGTGGCTGAAATTTGGAAGTAATAACTGAAAATTCAAAGCAAAGAAACGAAGGCATTGCAAGTAACTTGTCTTATTTGTCACAAAGTTCGGCTGTTGACTTGTTAGTTTATCCTTTCAATTCAAATCATATTTAGTTTTTTATTAGATTCTATTCGAATCAAATTAAGTAATAAGATAAAGGAAAAAGACAAACGATAATACTGATTAGCTGATTTTTATTTTAAAAAACATGTTCTCAATCATAATTTTTAATTTTCTAGAATCATAATTCTTATTTTCTTTCGCTAAAGTCCATTCAAATATGCCAGCCATAAACAGCCGCATAACTATTAACTTCGGCTATAAAAGCCTGAGTTCCCATTTGTTGAAAAGATAAGAAAGGAAACAACAATGGCCAATTCGATGGCTAAATTACTGTTCCTTTCTGTCACCGTTTTCACTTCAATTTTCCCTGCTGCAACTTCTAGTTCAGCTGGCCATGATCAAGGTTTTCGTCAATGTTTTCAGGCAATTTTAGGGAACAACACAACTTCAGAAGTAACATTCAGTAAAAGTAGTTCTTCTTATGAATCCCTTCTGAATTCTTCTATAAGAAATGCCAGATTCCTAAGCAGTTCAGTCCCAAAACCAGATATTATAGTCACTCCACAAAGCCTATTCCACATCCAAGTAGCACTACTTTGCTCAAAGAAAAACAACTTAGAAGTAAGAGTTCGAAGTGGGGGCCATGACTATGAGGGCCTTTCTTATGTTTCTCACGTTCCATTCCTCATCATTGATCTTATCAAGCTTAGGTCCATAACCATTAACATGGATGAAGAAAGTGCATGGGTTCAATCAGGTGCTACAGTTGGAGAACTCTATCATGCAATTGCACAGAAAAGTAAGGTCCATGGGTTCCCTGCCGGAAGTTGCTCCACCATGGGTGTTGGAGGGCACTTCAGTGGAGGTGGGTTTGGAACAATTTTCAGAAAATATGGTTTAGCTTCTGATAACGTAATCGATGCTCAGATAATAGATGTGAATGGAAATATACTGAATAGGACACTGATGGGGGAAGATCTCTTTTGGGCCATAAGAGGAGGGGGAGGGTCAAGCTTTGGAGTCATTACTGCATGGAAAATCAAGCTTGTACATGTTCCTTCAACAGTGACAGTTTTTGATGTTTCAAGGTCCTTGGATGAAGGTGCCACTGACCTTTTCCACAAGTGGCAAACTGTTGCTCCCGAACTTCCTGCAGAACTTTTTCTGCACGTTGTTGTGGGAGTTTCCAATTCAGGTTCTCAGGGTGGAAAAACTGCGGTGCTTTCCTTCACAGGATTGTACCTTGGGACACCTCAGAAGCTTCTTCCTTTGATGCAGAACAGTTTTTCAGAACTGGGTTTGCAGCACAACAACTTCACCCAGATGACTTGGATTCAATCTGTTCTTTACTTTGCAGGCCATTCAATAGATGAATCCTTGGAGGTCTTGCTCAGGAGAAATCAAACATCCTCAAGTTTCAAAGCAAAATCTGATTATGTGACGGAACCAATTCCCTTAGCTGGCATAGAAGGGCTGTGGAATATGCTGCTCTTGGAGAACTCACCATTCTTGATCTTCACACCATATGGTGGAAAAATGGGTGAGATTTCAGAATCAGAAACTCCTTTCCCACATAGAAAAGGGAACTTATACGGTATTCAGTATTCGGTGAATTTGGTTTCAAATGAAGAGGCCCCAGAGCATTTAGATTGGTTAAGAAGATTGTATGAATATATGGCACCCTATGTGTCAAAGTTTCCAAGACGGTCATATTTGAATTATAGAGACCTTGATTTGGGTGTGAACAAAAGAAAAATGGACTATGAAACTGCAAAATCATGGGGTTTGAGATATTTCAATGGAAATTTTGAAAGACTGACACAAGTGAAGGCCAGGGTTGATCCTGGAAACTTTTTCAGAGATGAGCAGAGCATTCCACCATTGTAGAAGAAGATGGAAATCACAAATAATAAATTACTAAAATCTGCAAACATATATAGGCATAAGCATAGTGATGCATAATTCATACAAACATCTGTAATTGTTGCACTTAATTAATCCTGATTCTTGAAGATGTTGTGTTGTAAATTCTCAGCGATGTATTCATCAGAAAAGTACTGTTGCAAGATTAATATTTGACCTCTTATATCATTGATAAGAATTTTAGGGAGATTTATTTTACATTCATAATCTCTACAAGTTTTAAATACACATTCACATATAGTTTTAATAAATGATATTCATTTCATTAGTGTTTTCAATAAAGTGATTTTATTTCCTTTATATTATTTTAAATATCATATTACCAAAACTTTTAAATAAAAAATATCCAAATTAAAAATTAAAAATTAAAAATATAAAATGAAAGATTGATCAAATTATAAGAAAATGACTCATATTTTTTTCTAAAGTCTTAAATTAAATGATGTTGATATATTTTAGGAATAATTTATGTGAAGGTAATCCGTGAGAAAAAGTCGTTAAGTCAGCACCAGTCATGAATAATGTTATAGGACAATTTTGTTTTCTCATAAATATACATTTTATTTCATATAAGATAATTTATAATTTAATGAAAGTATAGAATATTTATAAAATAATTAAACTATCAAAATTTTGTTTGTTAAAAAAAATGTTTTATATTTAAGAAAATTAATTTTTAATTTTATAATTTTTATTTAAATTTTAGTTAATATGACAATTTAAAAAAAAAAGAAAAAGACATCAATATGTCACACATAACAAAAGTGGGCATCATTTATTTTAAATATAAGAAAGATGAATATATATTTAAGCATGAGACGAGAGTCTCAATTTGTTAAAATTATAAAGAAGATGAATGTTTATTTTAAAATTAAAAGGATGTAATAGAATATAGCATCAATAAAAGAGGATAGTAAAGGACACAATTTGCAAAAAATAGGTTAATAATCCATTTGGCTTCTACTGAACTTTAAGAAACTATATATTTGGGACAATTAGACACTTAAAAAAAGAGTTTGAAAATAGTAGGGACAAAGTTATTGATATAAAAATAAAGGTAAAACAAATGAATTTATCGTTAAGTTCCTCGTCAAGTTACTATTTTCAATCTATTAATCCATTTTGTCACATTAGTCAAACGGACTAGCCCATCATTTATGTGTTGTGTTGTTTGAATATCGTGATTTGAGAAGTAATTTTTATAAATTAAGTTTCAATTATTATTAATAATTCAGTAAATAAACAAGTGAATATATTAATTTTTTAATTTATCTACTAAATCATTAATTAATATTTAAAAATATTTATACAGTTAAGTATATTTAAAAAACACATCACAACTGAACACTTGAAACAAAAAATAGTATTTGAAAATAATAAAACCAAAACATTGATATAATAACATGGGTGGGAAAATGAGTTTGTACTTAAGTTGAACTTTCAGGCAAAAAAATCCATTGTGTGCATGTCTTTCGCATCCACCAAATTATTTCTTTTATTTTAAGTGTAAATTAAAAAAAAATTAAAGAAAAATAATTTCATGAATTATAATTTTTGTATTGTGTTTACTGTTATACTACATGAGCAAATATTAAACTAAACTTATTAGCTGATGTTTCAGTCCTGGTTTTAATGGATGATATATATATATATATATATATATATATATATATATATATATATATATATATATATATATATATATATATATATATATATATATAAACACCATATCTTTTTAATCTACACTTCTTATTTAACACTAACAAAAATTATTTACCATAATATAAAATAGAAATATATACCAGGACACCAAAATAGAACCAAAATATATACATAGGTCGTCTTTCGTTAACATGAGATGTCCAATTTGCATCACAATATGCATGAATATTGTATTTGTTGTGGATAGTTGAAATAGGCCGAAGCTGCAAACCATAAGATATAGATATTTTTAGATAGTGTAAAATACGCTTGAGTGTCTTCCAATGAACCATGAGAGAGGTCGAGTCATGACAAGCCTTATTCATACTATATTTGATCTTTGGCATGGTAATAGTGATATACTATAAAGCACCGACTATGGATTTATAGGTAACGAAATATCTATATAATCAAAACTAAGTTTAGATAATTTGAGACCTTATGAATAGGAGTAGAAATTCCTTTTGAATCAGACATGCCAACTTTTTTAGAAGATCACAAATGTATTTACTTTGAGTAATAAGAAAAGAGTCATTAGTTAGGTATGTGACCTTAATCCCCAAGAAGTACTCAATTTTCAAGATGCTTAAGAGAAAAAGTAATGCTTAACTTGGAGATAACAATGTGAAGTAAAGATGAAGAAGATCTAGCGAAGATAATGCCATCCACATAAATTAGTACATATGGAGACATTCATCATTAGAAGTGAATGTTAGAAGAGAAGAATCACACTTGCTTTGCTAAAAGCCAAAACCAATAAAAGTAGTGGTGATTTTCTCATACCAAGCTCTAGGGGCTTGTTTCAATCCATAAATTGACTTGTGAAGCTTGCAAACAAGGTTAGAAATAGAAGACTAAAAGCCAAGTGGTTGAATCATGTAAACATCTTCGTGAAGCATGGCATCTAGGAAGGCATTATTGATATCAAAAGCTTGAATAAACCAGTTATGGGTGACAACCAATGTGAGTATAATTCGAATAGTGACAGGCTTCACAAGTAGAGAAAAAGTTTTACAATAATCACAACAAAATTGTTGAAGAAAGCCTTTAACGAATAACCTGGCCTTGTAGTGATTAACTATGCCATCATGATTTTCTTTAATGCGAAAAATCCATTTACATCCAACAGCAGAACAAACAGATGGAAGAGGGTTGAGAGACCATGTATTATTTGACAATAAAACATCATATTCATCCTACATAGCTCTCCTAAAAAAGGGGGAAG
This sequence comes from Vigna unguiculata, assembly GCF_037176805.1. NCBI lineage: Eukaryota > Viridiplantae > Streptophyta > Magnoliopsida > Fabales > Fabaceae > Vigna > Vigna unguiculata. The sequence continues at coordinate 14,151,775 of NC_140794.1, read as the reverse complement.
GCAAGGCCTGTTTGACAATATTAGGTTCTATTGTAGTGAGAAGAAAACATGGATAAAGATGAGGTTTGACAATTTTAGACTTGGAATGAGTTTGCATTGGGTGAGTGGAGGTAGGCTAAGAGGTAACAATATAAGTAGAAAACTCAGTTACTAGAAGCATAATTAGAAGTGGGTTAGGCAATGGAATAAGTAACTTGGCAATGTGTAGGGAGAGATGAAACAGAAGGTGATAAATAGATAGTGACTCATGAGTGGCATGTTGAATGGGTGACACTAGAGATGACAAATAAACCTATCCCCGCCATAATACTCGTCCCCGTTTAAATTATTAAAATATTCTTAATTAATTAAGTAACCATATATATTATTTCTTATTTCTTCTAATTATTTGGTTTGTCATGAAATTCATTTGCATCTCAATTATATTTTTCATCTTATCATAACCTTTATGTAATTTTGTTAAAATTACTAAAAAAAATATAATTTTACTAGGGATTTATTATGTGGGGTTATAATAACCCCTACTAAGACATAAATATACAAGGGGTTTTAAAAACCCTCCCTAAGTTTCGGGGGTTTTATAAAAAAACCCCAGTAAAATTTAATTTCTAATTTTTTATTTTTTATTTTCACTCAAAAAACCTAGAAACTAACTCCTCACGTTCCCTCTCATCTCCCGATCTCCCGTTCCTCTGATCAAAGTTTCTTCACTCTGATTCCGTATGGCAGTTCCTCACCGTCATCTCCGCCATCTCCGCCATCAAATTTTCTCATCAAGACAAACAACTATTCTCTCATTCTATCATCTTCCGATCTCCGCGTGCCTCTCATCAAAGTTTCTTCACTCTGATTTCATATCGCAGTTCCTCACTGTCATCTCCGCCATCAAAATTTCTCATCAAGACGAAGCAACTATTCTCTCTGATTTCTTCCTCTCAGTGTTCGCTCAAGGTTAGATTTCAGTTTTGTCATTGATCTTTCGATTGTGCCTCACCGTTCTCCCTGCTTTCAATTTCTCCCCTTTGCTTTCAATTTCATGTGACTGCTCTTTCGATTTCATCACATGCTTTCATTTTCATCTCATTCAATTTCGTTTTCCATCTCTCGCCAAGAAAAACTCGCGCTTCCAGCAGCATAGAGCACCCATCTCCTCTCCATTCTCCGTTCTCGGTGTCGGTTATGAGCTGTAAGGTTAGATTATCACATTTTGGGAAAAACATTCTACTAAAACCCTTGATTGATTAATTGTAAATGTAAAGCCTCTATGAACATTAACCTAAATAGAGAACTCGTGTGGTTCAGAGACGAAAAACAAAGAATATTAATTGATAGATTATCACTTTTTTTTATCTGTTATGCAGTTGTCGTGCATTGGCTGTGGGAAAATATTTGGATGTGACACCGTTCAAGATCACACACAGTGCATTACAGAAATGGCGAGTCTCTCATTTATTTTCACTTTCTTGTTAATGGATCATCCCCCGTCTCGTTTTTGTTCAATGTGATATGTGAATGATGCATGCGAGTCAGTGCGTACTTTTTTTTCAATCAATAAACGTTTTTTTATTCTCATTTAACTTCACCTCTTCAATGCTGGGGATTTTTGGTTGATTTGATCTCGCTAGAGGAGCTTCATGAAAGTTTCCTCTCACCGATGATTTTCAGTATTTCTCTCTATTGTTGTTGTCTTGGAATTCAGAATTTTAATCTGAAGTGGGGGGACACGTTTTAGAGGATAGTGTGCATTTATCCACTTTCCTTACTTTAGGGGAGTCAAATTTTTATTCATGTTGTTTGGTTTTTTTGGTAGCATATGGATTTTGATCAAGTCTGTGAAAATGTATGTCTTATTTTCTCCACACCTTCTATTTTTACTTTGATTTTCAGGAAAAGTATGGTCCAAAAAGCCAAGGTATTTTAAGAATGATTGAGAAAAGAGATTAGTTATGAAAACTTCTTCACCCCTGTAATAATACATACAATAATGATAACAAAAAGAATAATATAAAATAGATACAATTTATGTATATTATTTTATTTATATTACGTTATTATTATTGGTTTAAAGTTGATAGAAAAAAAAGAGAAATTTAGAAGTTGACATCTTAATGGAGATAAGATAACACTGGTGGAGCAAACTTACATGTTTGCTATTTGTTTCTAAATCTCTAATGAAGTGATGAACACACCAGAATTGGATCATGGATCGCACTGGCCTAGATAAAGACACTAACTGACCATTGTGCCATTGTTTTTTTGTTACATACACAACATGCATCTGTCACCCTCATTTTTTTCCCTCATCTTAAAATAAATTAACTATATGAATTTTATTTGTACATGTTATGGCATTTTATTTAGTCCATTTTCGACAAGCATCTACTTTGTTGTAAGATGTGTTTTATTCGAGATGTTTTTCTGGTTCCATTCTCACTTTTTTGGTGGCTTATAGTAGATTCATTGCAAAAGTGGCATCATTACTTACATATTGGTAAACATTACTGACAGGTTTCAGGTAGACTAATGAGCTGATGGATCTAACTTCTTTCTTCTTCACACATTTCCCTTCCAACTATGGACAATATGAAATGTGGAGAATCTTTCAGAGATGGGGAAAGGTACAAGACATATTTATATCCAGGAGACTTAATCAAAGAGGCCAGAGGTTTGGGTTTGTAAGGTACCGTGGAATATCTAACCCACAAGCTCTTGAAAAACAACTGGATAATATTCGGATAGGCAACATGAAGATCCACGTTAATAAGCCAAAATATCGCAGATACGTTGATGCATCTAGAAAAGAAGGTGGACAAAGGAGTGAAAATGATGGTTTCAAGAACAATATATCCCCAACCTATAAGAAAGTCTGGAAGAGGAAAAATACACAAACATATGCCCAAATAGTGAAGGGAGAAGCGATGAATTATAATAACACAAGCATACTGGCTGCTATGGAGATACAAGTGAAAGAAGAGGAGAAGGAATGGCTCCATCACAACTATATTGGAAGGGTGAAGAACATGAGTAATATTGAGCTTATCCGAGAAAGCTTCATCCTAAATGGTCTAGACTTCATACGTTTGAGGTATATGGGTGACGATACAATGCTCCTTATTGCTGAAGGGAACACTAATATAGCGAAGGCTATTGAGGAAAATAAAGAGTGGTTGTCAACAATCTTTGAAACAATTTCTACATGGACTAGAAACACGGTCATGGGGCATAGACGACATGGGTTAGATGTAGGGGGATTCCTTTATCCTTGTGGGGGAAGGAGTGCTTTGAGAAGATCGTTGGAACGATTGGCACATTAATATCGATTGATAGCGCAACCGAAAATTGGGATGAACTCGAGTACACGAGATTATGCGTACGCATGCCCATCGGAGCAGAGCCAAAACTAAGAAAGAAGATGAATCTTAATGGTATATTGTGTTCGATATCCATTGAAGAAGAGTCGTCCTTTATGGTGTTACCTAGATGTTGTTGCGAAAGTTGGGATAAGAAGACAAGAGAGGATTCCTCCTCGAACTCCTTAGTAGGAAATGGCTTTCAACACCCATTTGATTCAGAATGTGCAAGCATCAACGATATCGAGGTCTTGGATGGAAAATATGAGTTTCAAACGGTGGGCTCACCGGAAGCCATACCTACTGCACCAAACCTCGAGGGACAGGCACGTGGCTCAAAAACTTTCAATCAATCAGCGTGTCACATATGCACTCTAGAAGAAGTATGTTTTCAGCAGAAAAAAGTGATAATAGTAAGGACACACAGAGATACACTACAATGGAAAGTTGGCTAGCAGGAAATGCAAAGCATCAAACGGTGGGGGAAAATGGACTGAACAATGATCAACGCAGATCAAGGACCAAATCTGTTGTAAGTGACTCACAACAGCTATATCAAAATTGGGCTTAGGAGTCGACTCAACTTAAGCCCATATATCAGCAGAATAACCAAATGGACCTGACCATTAAAGCCCATTTAGATTTTAACCCCTATATGTAAGTTTTCATGAGCCCGAATATCTTGAGAGACAACTCTCCGTGTGGTGTGAGAGAGATGAATCTAAACCATGAGAATGAAAAAATCATAGAAGAGTATTCGTCTTTGCAAAAAGGGCAAACAAAACCAGAGTTAACAGGGGTAGAACACGACGATACTGAAAATTGGGAAGAATATGGGAAAATTGGTGGTTCTTGCGATAGTGATGCAAACCAGACCCAAGATGAAGATGGCAAGCACAATAAGATGAAACTCATAAAGAAGATGCAAATCAATCCAGAGATTATGTTGCAGCGGCGAAATCTAATGGTTGGTGAAACAAGTCGTGGGAGAAAAGATAATTATCGAAATGTTAACGCATTATGCTTGCCAAGTGACCCTCAGCAAACAAGCCAATTGAGGTTAGCTATTCATCCCCCTTGTAATTCTGTCTCTGATATTGACATAAATAATTGTAATAGGCTATTCTGGATTAGAAATAATTCATTAGAAGCCCTCCGATTATAGAACATAGGGAAAGACCTAGGATTTACATACACGGGGGAGGATGCAAATATAATAAAAAGAATAACAGAAATGGAAGAAAGGGATATAAGTAATAGACAGAAATGTGAGGAAGGGGACAAAGATAAAAATAAATGAGGAACATCAGTTTCAACATTAGAGGGATAGGAGGACCTGAAAAAGGTAGATATTTAAGAGACATAATTATGAAAGAGGAAATATATATGGCATGTATTCAAGAGACAAAACAAACAAATATAACAGATGAGAAATGTTATGCAATATGGGGCGACAATAATATAGAATGGACTCATCATGGGTCAGAGAAGGGCGCTGGAGGCATATTATGTATATGGAATAAATATAGTTTTTGTCTCTCAAAATCAAGAAGTAGTAAAGGCTTCGTAATACTAGAAGGGAAGTGGGGAGTTAAAAGACAACCTATAACCATTGTAAATGTTTATTCCCCGTGTGCTTTTAATGAAAAAAGAATAATGTGGGAGGATATAATTAAGATTAGGTGGCAAGATCAAAATAAAGTGTGGTGTATGCTAGGAGACTTTAATGCAATAAGAAACCCGAGTGAAAGGAAAGGATTATCTCAAATAGGAATAGGTAGAAGAGAAATAGAAGAGTTCAATTCATTCATAGAGAGTATGGAACTTATGGACATACTTATGATAGGAAGAAAATTCACATGGTATAGATCAAATGGAACTGCAAAGAGTAGATTGGATAGAGCACTAGTATCACAAGAGTGGTTAGATTTGTGGCCTGAATCTAAGCAGTATGTGTTAGATAGATCAGTTTCTGATCATTGTGCTTTAGTAATTAAACACTCCCTCATTGACTGGGGACCTAAACCTTTTAGATATCTAGATGTATGGCACACAAAAGCAGGGTTTATGGACATATTTAAAGAGTGGTGGAGGAATTATGACATAAATGGAAATGAAATTTGGATTTTAAAAGAGAAGTTGAAAAGGTTAAAAAAGGACTTAAAGGTTTGGAATAAGGAGGTGTTTGGACATGTAGATAGAAGTAAGGAAAAAATAATGTCAAAAATTAGTGAGTTAGATAAAAAGGATGAAGACAATGGCTTAGATGAAGAGGGTATGAGTGAGAGAAAACATATGTTTGCAGAACTAAAAAGGATAAATTATAGACAAGAAGTGTTACATAAACAAAAATCAAGAGTGAAATGGTTGGAGGCAGGTGATTTAAATACCAAGTTTTTTCATAGGATGATTAGATGGAGAAGGATGAAAAATATGATAAAGGGCGTTAAAATCGAAAATCAGTGGTGTGAGGAACCAAGGAAGGTCAAAGAAAACATTAAAAATTTCTTTGAAAAAAGATTTACGGAGAAATCGGATATTAAAGTTAGGTTAGATAATGTACAATTCACAAGTATTAATAGGGCGAGTAACGTCTCACTAACAAGTAGATCTTCAGAAGATGAGATCAAGGAAGCAATATGGGATTGTGATAGTAGCAAAAGCCCTGGACCTGATGGTTTCAATTTCAATTTTATCAAACAATTCTGGGACACTATAAAATTGGACATAATAAGGGCTGTGAATAGTTTTCATAGTTGTGGGAAGTTGGCTAAAGAGAGTAATGCTTCATTTATTACTTTAATACCAAAGACAGAGGACCCACAAGGTTTGGAGGAATATAGGCCTATATCTCTGGTAGGAAGCGTCTACAAGATAATATCCAAAATTTTATCAAAAAGAATGCAAAAAGTCTTACATAAGATAATAGACCAAAAACAATCTGCATTCATAGAGGGCAGAGGCCTATTAGATAGTGTGGTGCTAGTTAATGAAGTCATAGATGAAGTTAGGAGAATAAAGGGTAAGTGCACCATTATAAAGGTTGATTTTGAGAAAGCATACGATTTAGTCAATTGGGAATTCCTTTTGTACATGATGGCTAGATTGGGTTTTTGTGATAAATGGATAAAATGGATAAGGGGTTGTTTAGAAACATCAACCATTTCAGTTTTAGTCAATGGTAGCCCAACAGAGCAATTTTCCCCTACAAAAGGCCTTAGGCAGGGGGATCCACTAGCTCCTTTTTTATTCCTCATAGTTGTTGAAGGGTTAGCAGGAGTAGTTAGACAAGCTGAGTATAAAGGTTTATTAGAAGGAATAAAGGTGGGTAAGAAGAAAATACCAATTAACATGCTATAGTTTGCAGATGATACAATATTTGTTTGCTCACCTAAAACCCAAAACATAGTGGTCATAAAAAGTATTCTTAGATGTTTTGAAATAGCTTCTGGACTAAAAGTTAATTTTCACAAGACCAAGCTAGGAAGTATTGGTATGCAAAATAGAATGATTGAAAGATTCTCTATAATGTTGAATTGTATGACTATGAATATACCTTTTCTATACCTAGGTATAAAGGTAAGGGCAAATCATAGAACAAAAGTTTTTTGGAATGATATGATAATAAATATAAGAAAGAGGTTGTCTAAATTGAAAGGAAGACATCTATCTTTTGCAGGAAGGGTAATGTTAATAAAATCTGTAATTTCTACCATTCCTTTGTATTACTTATCTATTTTCAAAATGCTTGTTAGTGTGGGGAAAATTATTAGAAAATTACAAAGGGAGTTCCTCTGGGGATGGGGCCATGAAGGTAGGAAGATTGCATGGGTTAGGTGGGAACATATATGTAGAACTAAGGAAGATAGTGGGTTGGGAGTAAAGGACTTGGACAAGTTCAACATAGCCTTGCTAGGAAAATGGAAATGGAGACTAGGTAAGGAAGAACTTGGACTTTGGAAAGATATTGTGCTATCCAAATATGAGTCTTGGAGAGAATTAGACGATAAAAAAGTTTGTAGTCATGACTCATGGTGGTAGAGAGATATTAGGAAAATATGTGGGGGAGGGTGTAAGGAAAATTGGTTTGATAGAAATATAAGATGGAATAGAGGGATAGGTAATAAAATCAATTTTTAGGATGATTTATGGCTAGGTGAAATCCCCCTAAAGGATAAGTATCTGAGGTTATATACAAATTCAATCTTAAAGAAAGCAAAGTTAGGGGATGCCGGATATTGGAATGGAGAAAATTGGGTGTGGAACTTACAATGGAGAAGAGAGTGGTTCGAATGGGAGAAGGATACAGTGGCAAACCTCATGAGGGAGGTGGAGGGCACTACATTACTTAGAGATAGAGAGGATGAGAGAATATGGAATGATGACGAAACAAAGGTGTATACAGTGAAATCTGCATATAAGAAATTAAATAAGAGTAATGGAACACAACAAGAGAATTTGTTCGAACTCTTTTGGAAAATGAAAGCATTACCATCAGCCCAATACTTTGCATGGAGGGTTATAATTAATAGAGTGGCCACATATGATAACCTACAAAATAGGGGTGTTGAGGTAGGCAGCAAAGTTTGTGTCATGTGTCACTGTTGCGATGAAACTGTCACACATTTATTCTTTAGTTGTAGGATAGCTGCACGTTTATGGAAAATGTGTGATTCTTGGTTAGGACTCTACTCAGTACATCATAATTCTGCTGAGATTCATTTTCTCCAATTCGAACACCTAGGATTAAGTAAAAGTTGCAATATTGTTTGGAGATGTATGTGGGTGGCAACAATTTGGAGTATTTGGAACAAAGGAATAATATCATTTTTAGGAATGCAAAAGTAGATGTTGAGGAAATGTTTTCTTTGGCACAAGTTAAAACATGGGCTTGGATCACAAATAAGTACCCAAGAGCATCTTTTTCATATTCGGACTGGTGCTTATGCCCAACCACGTGTCTAAAATCAATGTGACTCTAATCATAACATCTAAAACTCCATTGATCTCTTATGCATGTTTTGAAAAGCGTAATGAGTGAGTTGTCACCATTATGTGTCTTTATGTGTTTTGTTTTTGCATGATGTTGTGGTTTTTTTGTTGTGGGATTCTTGGCTGTGATTTTTTTTCGTGGTTGTAGGATTATGTGGATGATCCATTGAAGACCACAAAATCTACAATGAAAAGAATTAAGACTATGTTTGATTCAAGTATGCATGGAGGACTCTTTGAATAGATGCTTTTGGCATTGTTATAGAAAAGGAACTATAATGTAAAACTTAGTCTTCAATGGGATTGTTGTCATGATAATGTTTTTTTGCAGCATCATTTAGAGAAGGAATGTTATATTGTTGCCATTTGTCTTTCTTTTTGTATATATTACGTTATGTATGGGTTGGGACAACCCAATTGTCCCTATTCAATATTTTTTTTTGTGCTGATTAAAAAAAAATTTACTTACGTATTGGTGGCAGTGATCCCAATTCCCATGCTCATTCAGTGAAGTGTGTTTACATTGCAGAGTCAATGCCAATCAATAAGCCTTCTCACCGTAGCTACTAAAATCACACTTGTAAACTGACATTTTTTGTTTTGCGCAAAACAAGAAATAACTTCTAAGTAATGTGATATATATATATATATATATATATATATATATATATATATATATATATATATAACTAAGATTATATTTTATCTGGGTTACATTGGATAGATTATGTGTCAACAACTCATTTTGAAACTGAAAAAGGAGAAAAAGACAAAAGTATTATGGTTTAAATTTTGTACGACGTCTGTTCTATAGTTAGGGTATACTTTTATGAATCAGTATGTGTAATGTAAAAACTGTTCTTCTTTGGAAGAGAGTTCCATGAAACACAATGATGTACATATTCTCATTTGTTCTTTCAAGTTAATTACACCTTTGATTATGATATTGGGTGGTTCAAATACCAAGATGTTTTTGCTTATTCTGTAGAAATTTATTTCTATATTGTTTTTCATATATTTGGTTATTTAAGTTAACCCATATTTAGTGGAATAGTTAGTTAGTTAGGGAGTTGGGAGCTGAAATAATTAGAAAATGATGGCATGTTTCCTATAAACAAGGAAAAAGGTTGAGAGGCACAAACATCTTGTGAATTGTAGAGTTCCAATTGTTGGGGGAGAGTCCAGCCCTCGTGAAAGTCTGCAGTCGGAATCATTTATACATTTTTCTGTTAATAGCAACCTTGCTTTCTAAAATTCTGATCCATAGTGTATTAATGTTACATATCTTACATTAAAGGACCATAGTTTTGAAGAGGTTCTTTTTTAGTTTTAGAAGTAAAAAGGTAAAATGAGAGTCCCATTATCCTAGTGCTTTCTCAAGCCTTTTTTGATCTTTAGGAAGCACACAGGGTATTGGATGCACCATTCTTGAAATTATAGAATATATTGTATGCACTAGTTAGCAGCATGTTGGAATAGTTAGCTTGGTCTGTTCCCATGTTCTCTCATTTTTCTTTGCCATGCATAGTAGAGAATAAATAAAAGCTAGGAACAGATCTTCATTCCTTAATTATAAAATAGATGGCTTTGTTCTCAAACTTTGTATAAGCATGGGAAATGTGTCTCTGTAAACGTTTATTAAAAACACATTACTCAACTTGTATTCATCATCAAATGAAGGATTTTTGCTGTAGGCAAGTTGTCAATTCAAAATTTGCATAAGTACAAGCAACTTGCTTCAAACTTTATGTTATCATGATGTCAAACCAGTTGTAAATACATTACTCAATCACTGAAGTCATCATCACAATTCCAACGACACTAATATCAATTCAGTCATTTTAGTCAACGAAATATCTAAGAAAGGCTGCTTTAGTGGTCAGTTTGCTCCAACTTCAAGAGCTGTAGCCCACTCAAACAACTTCCTTGTATTTCTACCAATCTCATATTTTGCGTACAAATTTCATTTTTCCACAGTAATTGATGGAGATTTATGTGTAAATCATCACTAACTATTGACCAAATTTTGATTATAAGATCTATTCATCAAAGGAGCCCAGTATTCTCCCCGTAGGAATATTGGTGATTGATCCAATTGATATTTTGGATGCTTCTCTTTGTTTCTCGTTTGGGATTAACTTGTATTGATGCCTGGCAGAGTTTTGGGATTGTTGGATTATTATAACAGGTTGTCAACTTTAAATAAGGATGATGATATTGATTAACGTTGAACTGGAAATTTTTGGGTTAAGGGGTTTAGGTACTTATATGTGAATGTTGATGATTAAAATTATTTTAGGGATCGATTGAATACTCTGCATCACCATAATGAAAACCTTACTCTGAATATTGACTCAAAGAACGAGTCAAGAACCCCTGTTTTGGACAAAACAAGTTAATAATTGTATTAGGGCTAGCTAGGTAAATGACTGAACATTGAAAATCACAATCACCCTTTCTTTTAAATTGTTATTTTCAGATGAAGTTGGGACAACCACCAAACCGTCATGTGCCAATCACCAATTTAATGAAAACCTTACTCTGATCTTCTAAAACATGCACAAATAAGCTTTCACTGAAAAAGCTATGTTCCCATTTCCAAGTTCAACTCTTTTAGAACGATGTGTTATTAGTCATAGTAAAACCAAAACATAACCACCAGATATACCTAACACACCGTTTATTGGTTTGTTCTTCTCATAACTGTTGTAATTTATGACAAACCATTACAATATTATGCAGACAAATCCATTTGTCTTATTGATGAGAATTAAAAAAGATATGAATTCAGCATGGACCATTAACAAAATTCCAATTGGTTAGTGTGACACATCAATGATAGCTACACCATTAATTAAAAACAAAGTGAGAGTTATTCATCAATTATATAAACACTTATTATATAAACAGCAACAAAATCACTTTAGATCCACTCTTGTCGGTGGTACTAACATTTTCTAGGGATAATGACATGCCTTTATGATTGAATATAGAAAACTAGTTAATTACATCAGTTTTAGTATCCATGGGTTTTTTTACTATTTTGAGCTTTCTTACATGTTTCCTTAGCTGTTTTGAATTGTAGAAAGGTGTTTTGAAAGTTATTAGGTAGTCCTACCAGTTTTTAGCTATTAGAGTTGATGTTTTAAGCTATCCTTATTTTCTTTAAGCATATTTTTCAATTTCTTTTCTGCATGGCTTTGTGGTTTTTTTAATTTTATCATTTTTTATTCGTTCTCAGGAGACTTGAAGATGAATTGATGGAACACGTACTAGAGATGAATTGATTGCAATGGTTTCAGCAGGAATAAATAGAACTGAAGATGAACTAGGAGAACAACTCTAATTTCCTTTTACATTTTGGTTCATTGGTGCACTTGCTTATTATGTCATTATCATTCAAATTCTCCCTCTACTACTAATACCATTTGAATGAATATTTGTATTGATTGCTTATTTTGAAGTGGTCTTGGAGTTTTTTCTTTTTAGTTAATGAGATATGTTGTGAAAATGAATGCTTTTATTGAATTTATTTATATCAGGGTAGGGTCAAACAAAATGGTTAAGTTACTTTTCTTTTTGTTCTAGTTGTATCATCCAAAATAATAATGAAAACCTAAATTTTAAGCCATCAAATAAGAAATTCCATAGAATAAGTTCTTTTTCGTACAACATTAGCATTATAGCAATGTCATAATAATATAAGCACTAACTTTTAGGTATTAACGGGGTTTTTGAGGAATTAACGGGGGTTTTAAAAACTCTAGGCATTAGTAGGGTTTTCAGAACCTCAGGCATTAGCGGAGATTTTTAGAACCCCTAACATTTTTGGGGGTTTTTAGAACCCCAGACATTAGTGGGGGTTTTCGGAACCCCAGGCATTAGCGGGGGTTTTCAGAACCCCAGGCATTAGCGGGGATTTTCGAAACTCCAAGCATTAGCGGAGGTTTTTGAAATCCCCAATAAGTTGCGCTAGTTCCAGGGGTTGGTAAAAACCCCCAGTAATCCGTTAGCTACGCTTGCTTTACCAGGGGAATTGTAAACCCTTAGTAAAACCATTAGTTGGGGTTAAAACCTCCATAAATGTCAAATGTAACCCCCACTAAAAATAATTATTTTTGTAGTGAATGATGTATGTGAATTAAAAATAAATAAATTGTGTCTCACATTTGAATATTTTTATTATTTTTTTTAATATTTTTATTTATTATATATTTTCCTTTCACATGAGAATGTTTAATAATCTCAATTTAAGTATTTAATAACACAAACCTTCCGTTTACTAGGTAATATAAAAAAAATTCTTTACTTATTATTATTATTAGTTTTTGTTTCATTTGAAAAACTTTTTTGTTTCACTAAACTAACTTTTGTTATTTCTCAACCACTGAGTATATAATGTTGATATTTGAAAAGTTTTCCTAGATCTTTAAGATATTTTTCAACTTATCATACCCTTAATTATACATTTATTTTCCTTTGTGTGATTTCTTTCAATAGTCTCTCAAATTGTTTGTAAACATTTGTTAATTTTTTAATATTTTTATTTCTTGTTTATTTTCATTATGTAGAATACTATTTCGATATATTTTATCTAATTATTTTTTATTTTATAACTCATTATCAATCATATTGTAATTTTATTTTTTCACTATAATTGTATAAATAACTTTTATTTACTACAATATAAAAATTTAATGTAATTGTCATGAATATTATTATGTAATTTAATGTAATTTAATGTAATCTAACATAAGTGAAGTTCAAAAGATACAAGATCTATGTTAAAATTTTATTATTATGATTATTATTTGTTATTTGTATCATTTTGATCAAGTAATGTATTATAACTTTGATTAGTGTATAAAAAATAGGTTCATTAGAATTTAAAAGATTGAAGCAAACAAACTTTTAAAATATATTTTAATTTGAATATTTGTTTTCCTTTTATATTTTTAAAAAAATATTTTTAAATTTTATCAACTAGGTTTCATTAATGTTTGTAAATTTAATAAATGTGTTGGTTCTCATGAAATTTTATTTGGTATTATAATCTAAAATGTAAACAATTATAATTTATTTTCAACTTTTATTATGATTATTATTTGTTCTCGGTATCATTTTGATCAAATGATGCATTATAACTTTTATTAGTGTATAAAGAAGAGATTCATTATAATTTAAAAGATTGAAGTAAACAAAAATTTAAAATATATTTTAATTTGAATATTTGTTTTCCTTTTATATTTTTAAAAAAATAATTCTAAATTTTATCAACTAGGTTTCATTAATGTTTGTAAATTTAATAAATGTGTTGGTTCTCATGAAATTTTATTTGGTATTATAATCTAAAATGTAAACAATTATAATTTAGTTTAAACTTTTATTATGATTATTATTTGTTCTTTGTATCATTTTGATCAAATGATGTATTATAACTTTTATTAGTGTATAAAAAAGAGATTTATTAGAATTTAAAAGATTGAAGTAAACAAACATTTAAAATATATTTTAATTTGAATATTTGTTTTTCTTTTATATTTTTAAAAAAATATTTTTATATTTTATCAACTATGTTTCATTAATATTTGCAAATTTAATAATTGTTTTGGTTCTCATGAAATTTTATTTGGTATTATAATCTAAAATGTAAACAATTATAATTTATTTTAAAGTATTTGATATCGAAGAAACTACCATCCTTCTAGTATTGAATATTTGATAATATTATGTTTCATTTATCATAAGTTTTTATTATTTTATAAATATTAATTAAAATTAATATATAAGTAGTAAGAAAATGGGTATGGGTATGGGTACGAGATTATACCCGTTAACCGATAGGGATGAGGATGAGACAAAAGTTTAATACCCGTTGGGTTTGGGTATGAGGATGATGATGAATTTTTTTTACGGGGATGGGTATGGGATAGTGAAACTCGTACCCGCCCCGCCCCGTTGCCATCCCTAGGTGACATAGTAAGAGAAGGAAGAATGCAAGAGGAAGAACCTTGGAAGGATAAGGAGGAAAAAATGATAGTTATGACATCTTTCGAAATAAATAACTTACCATTAGAATAGCCCAAGAAGGTGTAGGTAAAGATGACAAATAAACCCGTCCATGTGGGTATTGCCCGAACCCGTCCTTGTGTTGACGGGGAATCCCCGCATTGACTGGGTATGGGTATGAGGAATCCTCGACTTTTCAATTGGGTATGGGTATGGGTATGGGGATGTACATATCCCCACCATATCTTCGTCTCCGTTTAAATTATTAAAATATTCATAATTAATTAAGTAACCATATTGTTCCGGTCTAGGAATGATGGCCAAACCAGAACAATGATTTTCTCCCTCACTTCTGAGTTCACCCTCCTTTTTTCCTTAATCCCTTATGTATATATAGAGTCCTTCAGTTTTTAAACTGCTATTTTAATGTCAGATCTTTAGCTAACCAACCTACCCACTTCTCCACTATTCTCTCCTAAAATCTCGCATGTGGATGGTTATTCCTAAAATCCAGTGATATTTGCTCGTCACCTCGGCCACCTCGGCCCAAGTGCTCGTTACCTCGGCCACCTCGGCCCAAGTGCTAGTTACCTCGGCCACCTCCGCCCAAGTGCTAGTTACCTTGGCCACCTCGGCCCAAGTGCTAGTTACCTCGGTCACCTTGGCCCAAATGCTCGTCACCTCGGCCTTTGACTAAAACTCGTTATTTTATGATAAATATTTATCAAGTCGAAATCCTGATGAGCATGTTGAGGTCGGCCATTCCCTGGACGGTACACAGTCCTCCAACCTTGAGTCCTCAACTTGTTGGGATGAAAGGTTGTCATAAACCGTCCACATATTCTAGTATAGGACAAGTAAATATATAACATGATAAAGTTGAGGTCGGTCCGAAGGAGACCTTGACATAAAATAAGTAAAATGATGAAGTTGAGGTCGGCCTAAGGGAGACCTTACCATATGAGGTCGGCCCGAGGGAGACCTCAATATAAGATAAGTAAAACAATCAAGCTGAGGTCGGCCTGAGGGAGACCTCAACATATGAGGTTGGCCCGAGGGAGACCTCAACATAAGATAAGTAAAATGATTAAGTTGAGGTCAGCCTGAAAGAGACCTCAAAAGAACACAAGTAAGATGATCAACCTGAGGTCGGTCCAAGGGAGATCTCGAGATAGAAATTATTAAACTGAGGTCGGCCTGAGGGACACCTCAGCATTAGACAAGTAATATATAAAATGATGTAGTTGAGGTCGGCCTTAGGGAGACCTGAACATAACACAAATAAAATAAAATGATTAAGTTGAGTTCTCAGCGTATTGACACAAGTAAGATAAAATGATTAAGTTGAGTTCTCAGTGTACTGAGTTATTCTCTCGCTCGTAGCGAGGTCGAATGAAGTTGAATTCTCAGCGTACTGAGGTATTCTCTCGCTCGTAGTGAGGTCGGATCCGAGTTGAGTCCTCAGCGTACTGAGGTATTCTCTCGCTCGTAGCGAGGTCGGATCAAGTTGAGTCCTCAGCGTACTGAGGTATTCTCTCGCTCGTATCGAGGTCGGATCCGAGTTGAGTCCTCAGCGTACTGAGGTATTCTCTCACTCGTGGCGAGGTCGGTCAGGTCGGCCAACTCTCAGCGTACTGAGGCTTCAAATCGCTCATAGCGAGGTCGGTCAGGTCGGCCAGCTCTCAGCGTACTAAGGCTTTAACTCGCTTGTAGCGAGGTCGGATCGAGGAGAGCCCTCAGCGTACTGAGGCATCAACTCGCTCGTGGCGAGGTCGGTCAGGTCGGCCAGCTCTCAGTGTACTAAGGCTTCAACTCGCTCGTAGCGAGGTCGGTCAGGTCGGCCAGCTCTCAGCGTACTGAGGCATCAACTCGCTCGTGGCGAGGTCGGTCAGGTCGGCCAACTCTCAACGTAATGAGGCTTCAACTCGCTCGTAGCGAGGTCGGTCAGGTCGGCCAGCTCTCAGCGTACTGAGGCTTCAACTCGCTCGTAGCGAGGTCGGTCAGGTCGGCCTGCTCTCAGCGTACTGAGGCTTCAACTCGCTCGTAGCGAGGTCGGTCAGGTCAGCCAGCTCTCAGTGTACTGAGGCTTCAACTCACTCGTGGCGAGGTCGGTCAGGTCGGCCAACTCTCAACGTACTTAGGCTTCAACTCGCTCGTAGCGAGGTCGGTCAGGTCGGCCAGCTCTCAGCGTACTGAGGCTTCAACTCGCTCGTAGCGAGGTCGGTCAGGTCGACCTGCTCTCAGCGTACTGAGGCTTCAACTCGCTCGTAGCGAGGTCGGTCAGGTCGGCCAGCTCTCAGTGTACTGAGGCTTCAACTCACTCGTGGCGAGGTCGGTCCAGAGCTTACCTCTCTTTCTAGCATCGTGCTTGTGGGGGAGATTTTAGGCTGACTGATGTCGAAGCCCTTCTTGCTCGAGGTCGGCCTAGAGCTCACCTCTCCATTTAGTTTCGTCAAGACTGCCACCGCTGAAACCTCATCAAAGATCATCACGAGCCCTTGTCATCGAGAATCAAAAGACCTTTGTCATCTCTTCTATGTTGCCAACTTCGCCGTAGATGCTTTTCGTGGAGTACTTTATCATCGTGATTTTTTTACGTTATTGTGGTTGGGACCTCATTTTACCGGGCCCCACGGTGGGCGCCAATGTTCCGGTCTAGGAATTATGGCCAAACCAGAACAATAATTTTCCCCCTCACTTCTGAGTTCACCCCCCTTTTTTCCTTAATCCCTTATGTATATATAGAGTCCTTCAATTTTTAAACTGCTATTTTAATGCCAGATCTTTAGTTAACCAACCTACCCACTTCTCCACTATTCTCTCCTGAAATCTCGCCTATGGATGGTTATTCCTAAAATCCAGTGATATTTGCTCGTCACCTCGGCCACCTCGGCCCAAGTGCTAGTTACCTCGGCCACCTCGGCCCAAGTGCTAGTTACCTCGGCCACCTTGGCCCAAATGCTCGTCACCTCGGCCACCTCGACCCAAATGCTCGTCACCTCGGCCACCTCGGCCCAAATGCTCGTCACCTCGGCCTATGACTAAAACTCGTTATTTTATGATAAATATTTATCAAGTTGGAATCCTGATTAGCATGTTGAGATCCGCCATTCCCTGGACGGTACACACACACACACACACACACACACATATATATATATATATATATATATATATATATATATACTCTATTTTTTATTTCTTCTAATTATTTGGTTTGTCATGAAACTCATTCGCATCTCCAATATATTTTACATCTTATCATAACCTTTATGTAATTATGTTAAAATGATGTATGTGAATTAAAGAAAATTTATGTCTCACATTTGAATATTTTTATTATTTTTTAATATTTTTATTTATTTTATATTTTCGAGAATGTTTAATACTCTCAATTTAAGTGTTTAATAGTATAAACATTTTATTTACTAGATAATATAATTTTTTTTACTTATTATTATTAATTTTTGTTTCATTTGAAGAACTTTTGTTTTGCTAAAATAATTTTTGTTATTTCTTAATCATTGAGTTTGTATGTATGTTGATATTTGAAAAGTTTTCCTAGATGTCTAAGGTATTTTTCATCTTATCATACCCTTAATTATACATTTTGTTTTCCTCTATGTGATTTCTTTCAATAGTCTCTCAAATTGTTTCTAAGACACACATTTGTTAATTTTTTAATATTTTTATTTGTTGTTTATTTTCATCATGTACAATATTATTTCGATATATTTTATCTAACTATTTTTTATTTTCTAACTCATTATCTAATTTTTCACTATAATTGTATAAATAAATTTTATTTACTACAATATAAAAATTTAATGTAATTGTCATGAATATTTTTTTATCACCATCCAATATACATTGAAATTCAAAAGATACAAGATCTATGTTAAAATTTTATTATTATGTTTAGTATTTGTTCTTTGCATCATTTTGATCAAGTGATGTATTATAACTTTTATTAATGTATAAAAAAGAGATTCATTAGAATTTTAAAAATTGAAGTAAGCAAACATTTAAATATATTTTAATTTGAATATTTGTTTTCCTTTTATATTTTTAAATTTTATCAACTAGGTTTCATTAATGTTTGCAGTTTGCAAATTTAATAAATGTTTTGGTTCTCATGAAATTTTATTTGGTATTCTAATATAAAATCTAAACAATTATAATTTATTTCAAAATTTTTGATATCGAAGAAACAACCATCCTCTAATATTGAATATTTGATAATATTATGTTTCCTTTATCGTAATTTTTTATTATTTTATAAAAATGAATTAAAATTAATATTAGAGTAGTAAGAAAATGGGTACGGGTATGGGTACGAGATTATACCCGTTACCCGGTGGGGATGGTGATGAGACAAAAATTTGATACCCGTTGGGTTTGGGGAGGGGGATGGGGATGGGAATAAATTTTTTCTTTGGGGATGGGTATGGGATAGCGAAACCCGTCCCTGCCCTGCCCTGTTACCATCCCTAGGTGTAGGTTGTGGAACAAAAGGTGAGTTTGTGATGATTGTAAGGACGAGTGTGAGGATAACATGCGCAACCAAACACATAAAGGAAGTTATAGTTAGGTTCTTTATGAAAAATGAGCGAATGAGGAACATAATGAGGAACAACTGAAGTCAGAAGTCTATTAATGAGATAAACAACCGTGTGGAAAGCTTGATCCCAAAATTTAAGAGGAAGAGAATATTTGGATAGAAGAGTAAGACCTATTTCAACAAAGTACCAATGATTATATTCAACAACACCATTTTGATGATTGGTGTGGGGACAAATAAGTTTGTGATGAATGCCAACTGATTAGAAAAATTGGGTAATAAAACAAAACTCACCACTCTAATCTGTTTGCACCTCTTTAATTTTGTGGTCAAGGGGAAGTGCAACATGGGTTTTAAATTATTTGAATGTGTATAAATTGTTAGATTTGTTTTTTAGGAAATAAATCCAAGTGTACCGACTACAAGAATCAACAAAGGAAATATAAGTATTGTAGCCAAGAAATGATTGAATGTGGGATGGTCCCAAAGGTCGCAAAAAATAAGTTAAAAAGGATCTATATAAATGGTGGACGAAGAATAAGAATTAAGTCGATGCGATTTACCTATACAACATGCAACACGAAAATCAACATGTGTTTTATTTACCGTAGAAATATTATATCATTTAAGAACATTTTGCAAAAAATAAAATGAGGGATGACCTAATCCATGGTGCCACAAGGAGTATAAAGAAACAGTTGAAGTGGTTGGTGATGTAGATGAAAATGACAAAGGAACACTAGATCAAATAAGGAATGTTGGGACACATGGTAGTGAAATGGGTTGGACACAAAATGCAGCGGAAGTGAAGGAAATTGATATAAACCATTAAATCCAAGATAGCTTGTGAGAAGGAAAAAGTTGTCAACCTATGACTTAACAAAATAAATAGAAGGGTAAAACTCAAAACAGACATGGTTATTATCATTAGCAAATTTGTTAACATTAACAATATTTTTATTAATAGAAGGAACATACAACAAATTTTTTAGATAAAAAGGGATAGGGGGATTTGTGGCAAGGAAAAAAATTAGTAGAACCCGAGAGCTATACAGGTAGATCATGTCCGTTCCCTAGAAACACATTGGCATTAGTTAGAGTGGGAGCAATGACCATAAAATTGTGGGGATCAACTGTAATATGATATGATGAGAATCCCTAGAGTCAATGAACCAATTTTGAGATTGTTGATCAAGGGTAGTAGTATTGGCATAAGGTTGAGTTGAAGGATGGCTTGCTACTGTTAGATGAAACTATGGTTGGCCAAAATATGGTGGAGGATGTGACTAAATCTAAGCTTAAGAAGGTTCGGGCTGATGATAATATGGAGTAGGATTGGATCACAGAGGAGGGCTATAAGTAAGACTAATGTAATTGGGATCAAATCAGTAATAACAATGTGTTGCAATATGGCCGACCTTATTACAAACTTGGCATTGAATAGATCCACGCCAAAACGACCGCCACAACCACAATAACTATATCCTTTGCTATAAGATCCAGGAAAAATTAAATAAAAGAATAAATTATTTAATTACCAATTATTGAGAATTGGAGGTACACCTAAAAGAATTAAATTGTTAACTCAAAGCAAGGAGGAATGGTAGCTCAAGTGGTTGAGTTGTTGAGTGGTGTGGAGAGGACTTGGGTTTAAGTCTTGTGTATATCATTAGTGTGATATTTAACTATTCATTTTATTTTGTATGTATGCATGACAGTGTGATATGGCATTATATTTGTTTATGTGCATGAAATGTCAAGAAACATGTAAGATCTTATTGGTAGTGCATATGCTTGGTGATTGTCTGGATGAGAGTTCAAACCTTGGCTAGCACTAGATGATTAAGAAACCCTAGCTATCTTTAGATAAGCTAAAGAGGTGGAGGTTATAGTAATTATTGGGCAAAAACCTCCAAGTGATGACACTTGATGACATTAACCCCCTATTTTTTTTAAATTTAATTAATTTTATTAGGGCTGAAAAAGATAGGTGAAGGGGTAAATTAGTGAGGAGAAAGAAGGGAATTGATACGTCTGAGTGGTGAGATTTTTAGTGCACTAAACCTGACCTAAGAAGAGCATTGAGGACTAGTGGGAGTTCTGTTTTTAGAGGCAAAGGGATGCCGCTTGCTAATGAAGAACTAACACTCTAGGAGCACGTTTGGAATAGGAATTCCAAGTAAGAGGAGCTGCATTACTTGTCTTACTTTTGAAATATCTATTTCTATTTGTGCTTGAGCTGGTGTTGCCTCTTCTCTTTCATTTTTTTGTGATTAAATTCGTATTCTTGGGTTTCTGCTCAGAAATTGCCTGGCAGTGTTCTTGGCCGCTTGGCGACGCATGAGGCATGAAGCCTAATTTATGGGTTTTGCCAGAAATTGCCTGGTGGCAGTTGTGGCCCACCAACCGACGCGCACTAAGTTGTTCACTTTTTGCGCCTTGGTTGGATTTTGTGGCAATCTTAGGCTTTCTATGAATTTATATATTGTTTGAATGTGTGATTTTGAATCTTAGGATTTCTATGAATTTACATGATCTTGATGAATTGATGATTGCACCAACATGAGGCGTAACTTTGTGGTTTGGGGATGAATGGAAAACATGAAGGTCATGTTACAATTGTAGTGTAATTGTGTTCCTTAATCTAATTGAACCTATAAGAATACTGGAAACATAATTTGAGGTGATTTTGGTGCAAGGGGATGAGTGGGTTATGCATGTGGGGACTTTTGGGGTTACTGCAGAGAGAAAAATATAGGATTTTCCTTGAACCCTAATGTACTGCCTGGCGGCAGATAGGAACCGCCAAGCAACGACTAGTGCATAGCAGCCATTGATTTTTTGTTGTGATGGTTGTGTGTTAGGTCTCGACTGGAGGCTAACTGGTTTTAGTGCATGATGAATTGTTGCAAAATGAGTAGGATGTTGTGGTGGTGAATTCAATGCATGAATAAATGACATGGGATAATGTGAAACTTGGGTTAGCATGCAAGATGGGATTAAAGGGACTATGAGGGGTATTTTTTAAGTTATTCTTATGGTTGCATGAGTTGAATGCATTAATTGGTTGTTAAGAATTTCCTTATGACTATGATTAACACTTATTAAATTCAAGTGTTGGGATGGTCTCAATGGTGAATGCATGTACATATATGGATATATAAGTGATGCATAGATGTGTGGTTGTGAAATTGAGTCAAATTGAGGTATGCAAATGTGTACTAAGACATTTTGGATGTGTGCTTGTGATGATTGGTGTGTTAGAATAGGTTCCACAATACTTAAACCAGTAATTTTGAGTTACTAGTGTAGCATTGGCAATGCAGATTGGATCGCTAGGCGGTAGCTACAAACAAGGGGGTTCTATGAAACGTGGCGCTTGGCAGCACTCTGGAACCACCAGGCAAAAACAAAGTCAGTAAGTTGGTGCCTAGCGGCACTGGTTGGGCCGCTAGGTAGTGCTTAGGCTGCACCAATTGATGCTTTAGGGGCAGGTTGTTGATTTTAAGTGTTTTTCATGTTTAGTGGTGATGGCCTTGTGTCTAGGATATGCTTGAATTGTATTACGAGTGGGGAGATTCGTAATGGTGTTTGAACGTCTGATGATTGCAGACGGGGACATTTGTGATAATGGAATCTTGTGTGAGAATGCGAGCGAGAAGGTTCATATTGGTTGGCTCACACTTGATTATTTATGAGCGGGGAGGTTCATAGAGATTGGACCACGAGTGGGAAGGTTCATGGAAGCATATAAATGAATGAATAGGCTAATCTCATATAGTTTATGAGACTATGATTTCCTATTACCTTAAGTTATAAAGGTTTTAAGAAATGGGGATATTGTTAAGTTAGAATGCTTGGGTGAGGTATTTATGTTATTATATATGCATGTTTATGTTTGTTTGAGCTCGCCCTTTCTGTTTGTGTGTAGCGATGATCTTGTGACTTGTCACACGAGAGCACATGATAATCCAGGTGGTGACGACGAGGCTGAGAGACAGAGCGAGGGATAACTGTTAGGTTTTCTTTAAGGAACTTGTTTTGGATATTTTGCAAGTTTCTTTGTTAGATTTTGGGTTTCAGATTGTAATAAAGCATTTATGAAGTATCCTTACTTTATTTGTTGTTTAATATTTTAATTTTTTCGCATTTTTAGGAATAATATCAAGTGGTTTGAAGTTTATTTAATTAAGTTTTTTTTATTAAGTAATATCCGCCTAGGGTGTTATATTCGTGAGCAAATTGCTTACGAGAGGAAGCAAAATGAGTGTCTGCCACTTGATCATTGGGAACAAAAGTTGCTCGTGAATTGGTCCAGGTGAAATTGAGAGAAAAATTATAACCAGATTGTTTGAACCTCTCAAGTTGAGCTTCCTGGGCAACGAGTAAAGACTCGATTTCATCAAAGGAAAACAACCTAGGCTTCAATGCACAGCTTTCGCACTTTTTACATGGGTTTGAGTATGAAAAGGGAGTGAATCTTGTTCCAATTATGAAATGAATGGTTGCTCCTAATCACTCAAGAAAGAAACAAAGCAAAGAGAGAGGATTGTTGTAACACCCCTTCAGAAATGCCTTTTAATTATTCAAAACACCAACTCTGATACCATCCTATTAAATAGGAAACTTCACACCATTTTATTTTAAAAACCACTTGCTAAAAATTTCTTTTGGATAAAACTTTATTATCCAAAATAAAACATAATTAAAATAAACCAAATCGGTTTAAGTTGTCAAAACGAAACTTAAATACAAAATATTTCAAAATCAAACTTCTAAAGCAGTCAAACTATTACATCTTTTTCAAATGAAGTCATTTCGAAATGAGTCTCATTAAAACTCCCCAAAAGCTTTCCCACGATGCATTTCCACTAGTATCTGCATCAACATTTGCTCCCGTATAACACACAAGTTGTATGATTATCACACAAACACAAGGAAAGCAAGGTTGAGCTAACCAGATAAAACATCATACCACAATATATTACCTACATACAACTACCTTGCATTATCACAATATAAGCATAAACTTGACCAAGATAACACCCCATCACATGTTCCTAAAACCATAACATGCAATCATCAACATATTACCACCAAGTAATATCAAACGATATGACATTCTCTCAAAACCAACCACTCTACCTTTCCTATGCAACAATGGCTCTTGGAAAAATCCTTTCCCCTGCTTTCCATGGACTTACAAGCAACAACTCTACCCGCTTGACAAAGTCTTAGGAAAGAGCACTTTTGCTAAGCTCATGTCAAAGCCTTATGGCGGAAAGAAACCCTTTTACCCGACTCAATAAATCACTCTAGGTACAAGAACCATCTTGACTTTACGGTTATTAGAGAATTTCATATTGTCCTATCACATATGCATACATATACATATCATATAATATCACATAATCAACCATGCATCAACTCATCATTTCCAAACATCCAGTCTACTACAAATAGGGACCTATCTCAATTTATCACAACAAAAGTATCAACACAATACAACAAGAAAAGAAAAACAACAATCATGCGTATCACATATCTCCAACTTCAAACCACCAAACGAAGATCACAATGGTCAAACTGAAGAAAAACATGTTACCGATCAACTGTCAAAATTTGAGCTCAATCCAACAACATAAAAATTATACTTTATATGTTTATATATTTATATAAAGTATATACAATATATATTTTTTCTATTTTTATATAATTTTATAAAAAGTAAAATATATTTTTTATATTTTTTGTAAAAATATAATTTTATAAAAATATAATTTTATTAAATATTTAAAAATTTAAAAATTATATAAAATATAAAAGTATAGAAATATATATATATATATATATATATATATATATATATATATAAATCGTTTTTAAAACATTATAAAATTAAAAACTATAAAATTATGAAATCATTAAATTATAAAATCATAAATTTATAAATTTATAAATTTATAAAATTATAAAATTATAAAATGATAAAGTTTTAGAATCATATAATTTCATATTTTATAATTGTATAAATCTATAATTTGTGTTTTTTATAATATTATATATTTTTTATTTTATAAATTATAATTTTAATTAACTTTAAGAATAATTTTAAGTAAATACAACCAAAAATCCTTGAGAGAAATCCTTCTTGTTACGAGACTTTGAAATTTTTAAATTTATCCAGATGTAAAATATAATCAAGTCTTTTCTTTATAATGTTTTACTTTTAAAACGATCACATTTTATATTTAAAATATGACATTTAAATGTGTATGCTTTTTTTTAGAAGAATTTCATTAAGATGGAGTTCTACTTAAAAGCACTAATTATTCATTTATAACTTTGATTCTAAAGATAAATTATTTACAAGGATTAAGAGATTTTTGTTTTTTTTTATCTCTTATAGGTTTCATTTAGAAAAAAAAAATATTAGTTATAATTCTAGTTAGTATGGCTATAGAGGTCATTGACCAAAAGCAAAGTGCCTTCCTTGGAGGAGACACCCACTGCATAACTTCTTCATGCTTGTAAATGAGGTTATTGATAAAGCCAGGAGGAAAACAAGGAAATGTCGAATATATAAGGTGGATTATTATGCACATAATACTAAAACCTTTGAATTACTCTCAAAATATAACACTACAAAAAAAATTGATTTTTTTATAGACAAAATCTGTGTATAATGAACAAAATTCGTATGTAATTAAATATTATCTACAAATTATATACAAAAATAAATCCGTATATAAATCAGACGTCAAAAAATTTATATATATTTCGTATATAAATTTACATACAAATTATTTCGTATATAATTCTCGATGAATTACATACGAAAAATTCTGTATGTAACTTACATATAGAAAATTCCATATGTTGTAACTTACATATAGAAAATTCCATATGTTATAGAAAAATCTGTATGTAATTGATCAGAATGTAACGTACATACGAAAAAACATACACATTTAATTTATTTTATTAAAAGCATACACATTTAATTTAATTTATTTTATTTTATTTTATTTTATTTTATTTTATTTGAATAGTAGATAGTAGAATGGTTTACAATTGAAAACATGAATTAAAAAATTCAACATTTATTTAATTTGAATTGTAGATGCTAAATGGTTTCCTGATAATAATTTTCTTCTTTGGACAGTGTAGGAATGCTTTGTTCGTTTCTAAAAAAGTCATGAGGATCAACGTTGGTCTTCACTTCTACCAATCTCCTGAAATTGTTACCGAAATACTTAACTCCCCAAATGCTGGCTTGGTGGTAGCTTGTGTAGCCATTGTTATTCATCCCAATGTCAAGGTCTCTGTAATTCAGATATGCAGCTCTTGGAGAGTTTGAAACATAAGGTTCCATATATTTATACAGTTTTTTAATCCAATTCATGTGCCTTCGTGCAGCCTCGTCCCCTTCTTCTTGCCAAATTACCGCATAGTGAACATGAAATATGTATCCAGATCTGTGTGGAAATGGAATTTCAGATTCAGAAATCTCATCCATTCTCCCTCCATAAGGAGCGAATTGAACCACAGCATCTTCAACCTTATCGTCGTAGAGCAAGCGCCATAGCCCTCGTAACCCATCAACAGGGATGGGTTTTCTCACATAATCAGATTTTCCTTTGAAGTTATTCACACGAATCTGAGTTCTGTTCAGCAAAACTTCAGTGACTTCATTGACTGAAGATCCAAGTAACACAGCATTTGCGAACACCACTGAGCCAATCCAGCTCGTCTCAGTACAGTCTTTTCTGTCCAAACCCAACTCTGGTAGGCTCTTTTGAACCATTGGAATAAGTTCTTCTACACCTCCTTGAAACATGGACACAAAATTCGCTTGTATTGTTTGCTTTCCATGTTCACTTGAATTTACCTTTTTCACGTCCACCCTAATGAATATGCGCTCGTCCATTTTATTCGCCACAAGCTGCCACTTCTGAATGATCTCGGTTGCATTCTCTTCCAATGTCCTTGCAACATTGAACACTGTCACAGTTGATGGAACTGGAACTAGCTTTATCTTCCAAGCCACGATGACTCCAAAGCTTGCACCCCCACCTCCTCTGATGGCCCAAAACAGATCCTCACCCATGGCTTTTCTGTCAAGAAGATTACCATTCACATCTATGATGTGAGCATCTATGATATTATCTGCGGCAAGACCGTACTTACGCATCAAGAATCCATAACCACCTCCACTGAAGAGGCCACCAGTGCCTACAGTGGCACACACACCCGCTGGGAACCCTAGTGTTTTGCTTTTCTGGCTAATGGTGTAGTAAAGTTCACCAAGAGTTGCCCCAGCTTGAACCCATGCAGTTCGGTTTTCTACGTCAACTGTGATTTGTCGAAGGTTAAAGAGGTCAACGATGGAAAAGGGAACCTCGGCGACATAGGAGAGACCCTCGTAATCATGGCCTCCGCTTCGGGTTCGAATCTGCATGCCATGGCGTTGGGCACAGATTATGGTGGCTTGAATGTGGGAAACGTTCAGTGGTGTGACAATGACTTGGGGTTTTGTGCTCGAGTTGGAGAACATAGAAATTCGAATTGACATGTCTAGTATAGAGGAGTAGGAAGGGTTGGTTTGTGTGTAAACAACATTGGAGATTGGGTTGGTCATACGGGGATAGTTGTAAAGACATTGAACAAAGTTTTCAGGAGTATCAGCGGAAGAAGATGAAAATGAAAATAAGAGCACAATCGCTGCAACAGTAAAACAATACATCATTTTTTGTTGACTTTGGGTGTTTTTTCTTGTGACATGTGCAATCTGAGAAAAGAGAAATCTCAAATTTATAATAGTCTCGACCAGGGGTTTAATGTGTTCCTTAAGATCCTAAAGTGTAGACACTATATATTATCAATACCTGGCTTAATTTTGCATGTGGTCTATAGCACGTTCAAGAAATTATTCCGCAAATTTATAGATATAAAACTTCATCTTGCAAACGTCGCTTTTCATGTGGCAAGCAACTTTACATTGGAATCTTCACTTCTTATTGAGGAATGTGCATGGTATAATCTATGACCATTTTACCCTTATAATAAGTTTTGAAATTGTTGTTTTTGATCACAATCAATGAAAATACTACTTCTAAAAAAATAATGAAGATAGTATTTCTCTATTTTCCAATCTTTTTTTTCTTTTAAAGCATTGGACTTTTCCATATAACATGCTTTTATGTCTTTCTTTTTAACATTTACACGTTAATTTAAAGTTATAAATAATAACAGTTTTAAATTAGAAAGTATAGACAAAAATTTAAAACTAATATTAGAATTTTAATTACCACAAAAAGTTCATTCCCTGTATCACTTTAATAGATTATGAATAAAATAGTAATTTACTTCAAAAGTGTTCTCAAAAAACCAAAATATCCCTTGAAATGACCCTTTAAATTCTAGCAAAAACTTATTACTTTTTAAATAGAAATGTTCTGGGATCTGGATGTAGATTCAGATCGAGAAGGGTGTGCTTCCAACTTCACGCCTTCAAGTCCAGATGTTCTTGGTCCACGTCTCTTCAAGATTGAGAGAGGATATGCCAGCAAAAAACAGTTAGACACTCAAGTTAGCTAAATGTATCAGATATCAATAAATATTGTAATAATGAGTACTTTCTTAATTATCTCATAAATAGTGTTATTTATAATAGACTTAAGGGTCTTTATCTTGTAGGGCTTATACCTTCAAATAATCACCTTAATTAACGTTGATTATCGACCTGTGTAATCCTTCTTAATCCTAAGTCATATTTCCACTTAACCAAAATGATCTAAGCCATCTTAGGTTGAGAAGATATAGGCCATCATAGGCTATGATATTCTAGGCTGTCGTAGGCCGAGCTCGGCCATCATGTTCCAAGTCATCTTAAGCAATAATTCTAGTGGCCTAAACCAGAACGTTCTTTGGTTGTTTTGTCTTTTGTTGGCATGTAAATGTTTATGTCCCTTTGGTTGAACTTGCATTTTAGTTGTTTGAGTGATATAAGATCTTTGTTCGTCTGCAGTTATTGTGCAGAATCTGTTGGTCAAGGCTGTCCAAACAATCTTTGAATGAATATTAATATTAACTTCAGGTTTCCTTTGCCATTAGACGAAAGTGTAAAAAGCTCATGGTTGGGAAATTGGTGGGGTTGTCTATGACATCAAAATGGGTGGGGTAATTGTGCTTGTCATTCCATAAAGATTTATTAAGAATGATGTTTAGGTTTAAAGAACTGTGAAAGACTCTTATTTCTGTGTAAGTCTGCAGTACTTAAAAAATTGTTAGCAAAAACTAGACGTGGATATCAAATTTCTTGAACTAATCTTCATTAAATATCATATTTATTTAAATAAGTTAGACAAATCTATCAGCCACTTTCTTTATCTGTATTCTTTATCACAGTGAAACAAAATTGCAATGGTGACAGGTTGGAAGGTGCAGCGCTCATAGCTCCAGTTCTGAACTACTAGTGGATGGTCTTCCTAGAAACTTAACAAATGAAGTCTTGTACCAACAAAAACTACAAGACCAGTGGACACTTCATGTTTCTCACTACATACCTTGGCTAATTTACTGGTGGAAAACATGGTTTCCATCTTTTTTAATTGCTGACAGTTTAGATCTTCTTTTTCCCTTCAAGACAAAGAACTTTTTCCAATGAGGAAAGATCGAAAGAATGATGTGGTATCTTGCTTATGCAGTGAAACTCAATATCAGGAGCTTCAAGCTGCTGGCCACTTGTTCCCTCATCTTGATGGTGTCAAAGATATCATTCTTAGGACTGGGCAAAATATACCAAACTGCACTGTACTACTCAAACTGAACTAAAAAGATAGTTCGCACGAATTGCACTGAACTGAAATATAGTTCAGACAAACTGAATTGAACTGCACTGCACTATAATATGGACTGAACTGTTTTATGAACTGCAATATATATATATATATATATATATATATATATATATGTATATATACACACACACATGGGCAGACCTTCTAAGAGGTAGGGCAGTCATGGTCCCGGTTTAAATTCGATAGAATTTAGCCGAGTCGAACTTCACTGAAATTTGATCGATCTTTCAATCAAGTCGGTCACAATCAGAATTTGGTCGAATTTTGTTGAATTTTGTTGAGGCAATTCCAACTGAATTTGGCAGAGTTGGTAACGACTGAAATTCAACTAAATTTAATTATCAAAATTTGTCTGAATTTGACTCGGTCGTCCATAACAAAAATTTCATGGAATTCGATCAAGTTAGGCGAATTTTTGTGTGTTAATTTTTTTTCTTTTTTTTCAAGGTTTTTAAAATATTCAAACAATTCACAAACAAATTCAGTGGAAAAATATTATAGTCTTGTTAAAAAATAATACAATTCAGTTAACTAATTCAGAAACAAATTAAAATATATTATAATTCAATGCAATTTAATGCAGTATAGTTTGATAGAACAAAAAATAATTCTATTTAAACTATATTTCATCTGAACTATACTTTAATTTAATTTAAACAAACTATTTTTGGTTCACAATAATTTTTAACAGTTCAGTTTACTGCAGTTTATTTTGTCCGTCCCTCCTGTATCACGGTATAAATAAAAGTTACCTTTTCCTAAATTTCAATTTGCAGGATTGCGTGCACATGTTCCCAACCGCAACTTGCATATAAGATGCTTCACATTCTATCTCCAATAAATTAATCCCAACATAAGGACAATTCTTTTACGAAAGAAATGTTGAACTTTATATACCAGTTAGGGATAAAATATTCGAACATTTAATTCTTTGATTTGAAAACTAATATATCATTGAGAGACTTGCTTGTACCGACTAATAATCATCTTTAGATAACTATTGTATATCCTTGGTTTATTATTCTCGGTCCTTCGTCGACCACAATATACAACGTTTATTATATTTTATTTGAATGGTAGATACTGGATGGTTTACTATTGAAAAAAAAAATGAATTAAAAACATTCAACATTAATTATTTGATTTGAATTGTAGATGCTAAATGAATTCCTTATTATAATTTCCTTCTTTGGACAGTGTAGGAATGCTTTGTTCGTTTCTAAAAAAATTATGAGGATCAACTTTGGTCTTCACTTCTACCAATCTCCTGAAATTGCTACCGAAATACTTGACACCCCAAATGCTGGCTTGGTCGTAGCTGGTGTAGCCATTGTTATTAATCCCAATGTCAAGGTCTCTGTAATTCACATATGCAGCTCTTGGAGACTTTGAAACATAAGGTTCCATATATTTATACACTCTTCTAGTCCAATTCATGTGTCTTTGTGCAGTCTCATCGCCTTCCTCAAGCCAAGTGGCAATATAGTGAATATGAAATATGTATCCGGATCTGTGTGAGAATGGAGTTTGAGATTCAGAAATCTCATCCATTATGCCTCCATAAGGGGCAAATTGAAGCTGACCATATTCAATGCCATCGTCATAAAGCAAGCGCCATAACCCTCGTAATCCATCAACAGGAATTGGTTTCCTCACATAATCAGATTTCCCTTTGAAGTTCTTCACACGAGTTCGAGTTCTGTTCACCAAAACTTCAGTGGCTTCAAGGTCTCTAGATCCAATGAACCCAGCATTCATGAAAACAACTGACCCAATCCAACTCGTCTCAGTACAGTCTTTTTTGTCCAAACCCAACTCTGGGAAGCTCTTTCGCATCAATGGAATAAACTCTTCTACACCTCCCAGAAACACGGACACAAAATTTGCTTGTATTGTTTGCTTTCCATGTTCACTTGAATTTGCCCTTGTCAAGTCCATCCTAAGGAATATGCGCTTGTCCAATTTATTCGCCACAAGCTGCCACTTTTGAATAATATCGGTTTCATATTCTTCCAATGTCCTTGAAACATTGAACACTGTCACAGTTGATGGAACCGGAACTAGTTTTATCTTCCAAGCCACGATGACTCCAAAGCTTGCTCCGCCACCTCCTCTGATGGCCCAAAACAGATCCTCACCCATGGCTTTTCTGTCAAGAAGATTACCATTCACGTCTATTATGTGAGCATCTAAGATATTATCAGAGGCAAGACCGTACTTACGCATCAAGAATCCATAGCCACCTCCACTGAAGTGGCCACCAGTGCCTACAGTGGAGCACACACCAGCTGGGAACCCTAGTGTTTTGGTTTTCTGGCTAATCGTGTAGTAAAGTTCACCAATGGTTGCCCCAGCTTGAACCCATGCAGTTCGGTTTTCTATGTCAACTGTGATTTTTCTAAGGTATAAGAGGTCAACGATGACAGAGGGAACCTCGGCAACGTAGGAGAGACCCTCGTAATCATGGCCTCCGCTTCGGGTTCTAATCTGTAGGCCATGGCTTTGGGAGCAGAATATGGTGGCTTGAATGTGGGAAACGTGGAGTGCTGTGACAATTACTTGGGGTTTTGAGCTTGAGTTGAAGAACCTATGGTTTTGAATGGAAACATTTAGGACAGAGGAGTATGAAGAGTTGGTTTGGGTATAAACAACATTGGAGATTGGGTTGGTAATATGGGGATAGTTGTAAAGACATTGAACAAACTTTTCAGGAGTATCAAGTGAAGAAGATGAAAATGAAAATAACAGCACAATAACTACACCAGTAAAACAAGAGCTTAGACACATCATTATTTTGTGGACGGTGGTGTTTTTGCGTGACAAGTGCAATCTCAAATTTATCCTGGTCTCGATCCTAATTAGACACTATATATTATCGATATATAGTGTCTAATTTTCCATATGGTCTAGCACGTTAATCAATAAATTAAGCTGCAAATTAATTTCGTGTTAAGAATTTAAAACATTAACTTAACGCTACAAAAGTCGCATTTCATGTTATGGCACGCATCTACAGTGGAATCTTCACTTCTTATTGAGGAATATGTATGGTATAAGAAAAATAAGAAAATGGTGAATGATGATATGAGTTTCATCATTTGTTTAACAATTAAGTGTTGATACAAAACAACATCTTTTTTCAGTGTTTTTTTCAAGTTTGTTATTACAGGTTCGTTGAAAGTGAAAAGAAGTATTTTATACCACCTTTTGAAGAAAAGGAATATACTGATGTTTAGGACACAAATATCAACAATCATATTCTTAAGATTTTAGTCTCAAAGGTCGATACTGTGGAAACTTTTATGTAAAAATCCTTGTTATTCTATGGGAAAGTTCGCTCTGTTTGAGTTTGTAATTGTTAATTTTTTGTTAAGTGTGAACTTTTATCCTTTGTTTCGTCTGTTGATGTACTTACTGTAATATTCGCTTCTTTTCCTTTTATTTTATAAGGGTTGGGCCAACCTATTGTCCTTTTTTTTCTATTCATATTTTTTATAATGAAGATAGTATTTCTCTATGTTCCAATAATTGTTTTTTTCTTTTAAGCCATATGGACTTTCCATATATCATGCTTTTAAGTCTTTCTTTTTAACATTTTCACTATACTTGTCAATAGTTATATATAATAAATATAGTTCTAAATTAGAAAGTCCAGACAAATTTTAAAACTAAAAATTATAGAATTTCAATTACCACAAAAATTTCATCCCCCTTTATCACTTTAATAAATATTGAATAAAATAGTAATTTAATTTCAAAAGTTAATAATTAAAATTATATTAAAACACATAAATATATTTAATCAACTATATAAAATATTAAAATATAAATAATTACTTTTTAATTAATTTTAAAAAAATATACTCTTTATTTATTTTAGGTATATGTATTTTTATTTCTATTTTAGAAACAATAATTTCAATTTATCTCATATGATTGAAATATATAAAATAAGTCCATCGTGGTAATGTGTTGACATATATCTATAATATATGTTAACATATGCAAAACGAGATGATAAAAAATTATTTGGACTCGTTAAACAAAATCTTTAAATAAAATAGTCCTAGCTGGATTATCGATCCATATAGATTTGAATGAATAACACTCCACATTATAAACTATTAATAAAATCTACGCAAGTTACGCAAGTTTAGGTGATAAAAAACATATATATAAATTTTCTCCGTATTTTTTAATTAAACTTTGTATGATTTATCTATAACTTTTAACTTAAAAATTTTACTTATTTATTTATTTTTTAATTCAAATTATAATAAAAATATTAAAAAAAAATTTAAAAATTATTATATTTAAATTTGAAAAGGAAACACGTGAAATTATGAAATTAAGAAATATAGTATTATGTGAGAGAGAAAAAAATGTCTTACTCTAAACGTATTGACTACTGCATCAATAAAGAATAAGTCAGCGATCTATTTTTTATTCGTTATCATAAAAGATGAAGTTATCTCTAACGCTACTTTGGATTTACTTACCAGATTTTGACTTCGAAAATCCTCCGTTAAGAATAATTTTAATTATTAATTATTTAAATTATCAATTTAGATATCAATTTATAAAATAAAAAATTATTAATTATTAAATTATAATTAATATTTATAAAATAATTATTTAAATTTAATTATTAAAATAATGATTACCAAAAAAAGTTAGTTTGTGTATTGATTTCTAAACATCAGTTATTATTGTTTTCGTAACAAAAAATTAGTTTCTAAATTAATTTCTAACTAATTTTAATAATTAATTAATAATTAATTATAATTTTTTATTTAACTTTTTTTTATTGTATAAATTGATATAAATTGGTTATTATAGTGATAGTGTAAAATTGATTATTATTTAAAATATTTGTTATAAAGATCATCGTTTTATATTAAAAGTTAGCCCTATATAAGCGTCTATTGGCACCCAGATCGTGTTACAATCATGATCTTGAATTAATAAAACAAACTAAAGGTTAAATAAAAAAAAATATAATTTCATGTATACTTTTTTTAATTTATATCCAATTCAATCATTCAGATGCACTTAATGAGAAGTTTATAAATTATTAGTAGTTACTTAGTACAAAATTTATCATTCAAGTAACTGAATTATATCGGTTGGACAAATATCGTTAAAAAATTATATATAGTGATGTGTTTTATAATTTTGACCAATTTTTTTTTATTTTTTATATTGTTATAACGTAAAAAGCCATTAAGTTGGGTGTGGAGTATTACACAAAATATATAAGAAATTCATATATGAGGTTTAAAGTATCACGATTCAAGTGTAAATAAGTGGTTGATGATAATATTTTAGGTTCACTTTGATGGATTTAAATCAAGTTGGATATTAGGATCAACCATTTACGATGATATAACAATGGATAATTAAGTGGACTACAAACATAATATCTGAAATGATTATGATAAAGGAAGCTGACAAATCACAACAATCTAATATATGTATTTATCTAATATAAATGTTTTAAATATATCTCTGACAAAATATTTGTTTAGGTGAATCTCAACAGAAAAAATATATTATGTGATACTTATTTTATTTATTTTTATAATTTTATATATCAATGTTATATAAAATATTACGTCATGTTTATGTATTTCTTTCTTTATTCTTATAAATCTATCAATATTTCACTAACTTTTCTCCTTTATTTATAGGTACGTCATTCTAAATTTAGCATGTAATTTTTTTTAACTAAAAATTTTACTTTTCTGTTTATACTTTTAATCACAAATTATAATGAAAATATTACAAAGATTTAAAATTTTTACATTTAAATTTGGAAAAAACATATAAAAGTAAAAATAAAAAACGTGTGTAAATAAAGAAAGACGTATGATGTGAGAGAAAAAAAAATCATACATTAAATGTAGGTTAAATCATTGCAGAGATCCTCATTTTTGTAATGAAATCTCAAATAGGTCCTCCATTTTCATTTGACTCAATTGAGTCCCTATTTTTGAAAATTCGTTGCAATCAGTTCATTTTCGTTAGTTGTACAGTAACGAGGTTAATTATGTGTCATGTGTCAGCACGTGGTTTTTTTTTTACTTTTTTTAATTTTTTTTAATTTTTTTTTAATTTTTAATTCTTTTATATTTTAAAAATAAAATAAAATAAAATTGCCACGTAACATTGTGCCACGTGGTAGAGACAATGTGATGTGGCAGTGACAATGCCACGTGTCACTATTGGATGTGAAAAGTCTCAATGTAGTCCCTGTATTTGTTATTTTGTCTCAATTTGGTCCCAAATTTTTTAAAATTGAATCAATTTCATCCTTGTATCAAATTTAATTTTTATATAAATTTTATAATGATATTTTTATTATTGTTGATATTTTTAACAAAATTGAGTTTACTTAAATGTATATTTTGCACCGGTATTTATTTAATTTTTTAAAAATATTTATATATCTATAATTTATAGATAAATGTTAGAGTTGCTTTAAAAATAAAAACTTTATAAATTCAAATATAGAATTTTAAATATAAATTCTAACATTTGTCTATAAATTATTGATATATAAATATTTGAAACAATATTTAAATAAAGTTCAATGCAAAATATACATTGAAATAAACTTAATTTTGTTAAAAATATCAATTATAATAAAAATACCATTGTAAAATTTATATAAAAATTAAATTTGATATAGGGATGAAATTGATTTAGTATTAAAAAAATTGGGACCAAATTGAGACTTTTCACATCCAATAGTGACACGTGGCATTGTCACTGCCACATCACATCGTCTCTGCCACGTGGCACAATGTCATATTGACACGTGGCAATTTTTTTTAAATTATAAAAAAAATTAAAAATTAAAAAAAATTAAAAAAAAAGTCAAAAAAACCTGACACGTGACACATAATTAATCCCGTACAACTATCGGAAAGGAAGTGATTGCAACAAATTTTTAAAAATAAGGACAAATAAGGACTCAATTGAGTCAAATAAAAATTAGGAAGACCTACTTGAGATTTCGCTACAAGGAACCTCTGAAATAATTTAACCTTAAATGTAATAACTACTGGATTAATAATCAAATTTATAATAAGTCAGCATCCAATTTTATTAGCCATTGAAAGATTATGTAACCCCACTTTTTGTTTTGTCTATAACGCGTTCCTGATTGACGAATATCATTTCATTGGTTTAATTAAATCATTTTTTTATATTACAAGTTAGCCCTCGAATAGTCTACCGTCATAATTACATCCTACCTAAATTATGATAATCAATTAATAAAACTTAAATAAAAATAGCTAATTTCATATATCACTTTTTTAATTTATATCCAATTCAATCATACCTAAAATCAATTCATATTTGTTTAATACCTCATTCTTATACATAACACTGACATTATACGTATATACTTTTTAATATAAAAAATATAAACAATTTTATTTATTACTTTGACAAAATTAAAAAAACAACCTAACTTAATAGTTATACTTGGATCATTAAACCCACATTATTAGTGTTAATCATCTACTTCATTAAGCTTTATGGAAAAAGGAGTAAATGGGCTGTCAAATTTACACAAAATTTTCAATAGGTGGCTTGGTGCAGTATATGTAAGGAGATTGAAGACAAAATTAGGTATTCCTAGTAAATACTTTAAAAGCTTTTTAATTACTTTGACTTTCTTAGTAAACGACTTTCTAGAAAATAAATAAAATTAATGTGGGATGTAGAATTTTTAAAGTGTTATTTCTCTAAATATCTATTTTTCGTGGGTATTTTTTTTATTCTATGGTCTTTGTATAAGTTAAAAAACAACAAGCGAGAAAAACTGCTACAACATTTGTTTTTTTTTTCTTTTTCAGGCACCACTTACTCGTCAAGGGATGATTTTTTTTTTTTTTTTATCGGATAACATGATACTCTTTTTAAAGTGTGGATTTCTTTTAATAATAGATGTAATATTGAACTTCAGCGGGTAACTACTATATTAATGATAAAATTCTAATAGCATTTTATATTGATCTTCGAAGTACAGTAAATAAAAGTGATC
Source organism: Vigna unguiculata (assembly GCF_037176805.1). Lineage (NCBI taxonomy): Eukaryota > Viridiplantae > Streptophyta > Magnoliopsida > Fabales > Fabaceae > Vigna > Vigna unguiculata. The sequence continues at coordinate 14,113,945 of NC_140794.1, read as the reverse complement.
ATTCATGATCACAATTAAGTATGCATCTTAAAAACAACACAAAAATTGTCTAAATCGAAATATTATCAAATTTATGCATAAACTTTAATGTACACATTATAATAATTATGAGAAACATTTTTCCAAACTTCCTAGTAGGATACAAACGATTAATATTTAATCATTTATACTAAATCTCAAACGAGATCTCAATCATTTATAATGCATGTCTATTATTGTTCTGTGTAGTAAGCAAACATATAAAATTAACTTGGACATCTGATCATTATTTATCGATGGCCTTACCGACGACGTGATCCATCGATAAATGGCGTTTTTGCTTTACTGACGGATATTTTTATCAATAATTACTGACGGACGCATGATCCGTCGATAAATTTTTCAGACAAGCATGCTACCAACGAAATTTTGTTTGTCAGAAATTCGTTAGAAAACACTATATACCGATGGATAGAAATTAATTACATATCTTAAATTTCATGAATATTTACTATCATTTTGTATAACATGAAAGTCAATGTGAAATGCTAGCAAAAGTTTTTGAAATTTAAGAATTTGTTGTTTAAAGTGATATCTACCAATAAACTAAAAAAAGGTGAATCTTCTTGAATGGGATAGTGTCACTCTTAAATACAAAAGTTAAGTGATCATTCATTTTGAAAATTTTGAAGTTGTTCATACAATTTTAGTACATATACAATATAGATTGATATTAAATTAATTTATCACGCATCAATGTTGAGTATGAGAGAGTAGTAAAAGAATTTATACAATTTGCGCAATATAATAAGAGTAGAAGTGGCGATGAAGTCAAGTTTAGAAGTTGTGTCAACTATTTAAATGGAAGAAGATTGTATGCAATCGAAATTAGGGAACAAATTCTCTGTGATGACACAACGAATTAGTAAACTTCCTAACTGGCTCTCAAACTGAAGATGTTGTCGATTCCACCCATTGCAAGAAGACTGATTAGAGGATATGATTTGTGCTATTGGTGCATGTGTACAAGACAATGTCAACTGATGTGGAGACTTTGTTGTATGTCACTTTAACCAAGTTCATGCATTTATTAGCAATATTAAGACTGGTGAATTTGAAGGAGACAAATGGGAGAGCCGATTTCACATAATTACTCGTTTGTTGAATGAAATGCTTTTAAATGGATATACATTACCTACAAGTAATTATGAGGCTAAGAAAATTTTTTGTTAGATGGGGATGAAGTATAAAAGGATACATACATGTCCTAATGATTACATATTATACAAAATATAATTTGAAAGGTTTAAAAAATGTCTGAAGTATGGGTTATCATGGTAAAAGCAGAAAGACAACAGTGAAGATAGTCAAAGAATACAAAAGGATGGCTCCCTATGAAAGTTGCTTGGTACCTTCCAATCCTATCCAGACTCAAGCGTTTGTTTGTGAACCTAAAAGACACTAGAAATCTTAGATGGAATAAAGATGAGAGAAGGTGTGACAAACTACTTTACCATCAAGCTAATTCAATGTAATTGAAAAAATTGATTAGGAATTCCCTCAGTTAGGCCAAGAATATAAAAATCTTTGACTTGGTTTAGCTATAAATGGAATGAATCCAATTGCTAATTTAAATATCAACCACAATTGTTGGCCCATTATATTATTTATTTACAACTTATATCTCTTGGACTGTGCATGAAGAGAAAGTACATGATGTTTTCTATGACGATATCTGGTCTAAGAATTGATGTTTATCTATAGTTGAAGATTTGAAGATTTAGTGGGTTCATGGGGTTGATATATTTAATGCTTTTGCTTCTAAAACATTCATGATGCATATTATGTTATTATGTATCACCAATCTTACGATAATTTGTTAGGGTATAATATCAAGGGTCATAAAGCATATCCTATATGTGAAGAAAACACTGTAACTCATCAATTGAAACATGAACTATATTTTAAGGTTAATTCAATCTTATAAACATAAATTATATAATAAGTTTTCCACTTATTTGTATTATATAATTTGAACTTTCCTTTACCCATATATTAGGAGGGAAGGAGATTTACCATGAGCTATACAAAAGCGGAGAACAGGACTGATAATTGGAATTATCATATTTTTTTTTTATCTTTTATTGTTATTTTATTATTATCTTTTTCAATATTTTAGGTTTTATTTAATAAAATTGGAAAAAGTAAGTATTTGGTTTACATATTTAATATTTTGTAGATAAGTGGAAATACCAAATAAATTAAGAAGAATATCAAGAAAATTTGATCAAAGTTATCATCAAGAGGAGATATTTATAAAGTTTGTTACTCCAGTACAAAGTTGCAGACCTAGTCCATTTCAAAAAAAATCTATAAATAAGGGGCTTGACAGAGGTAAAAAAAGAACACCTTTTCTAGGAAATAAACACCCCCTTTTGAGGAAACCCCTTTTGGGGGATAGAAGGAAAAATAATTCTTTTGGGGAGAAGGACATTTGATCTAAAAAGAGAGAAAGTAGAGGCACATTCAGAGAAGCTGATTGAAAGATAGTTTGGAAAACCTGATTAGGATAAAACAACTAATTAATTTCACAAGCTAGACATAGATCTGAAACATTTATTCATTCATAACAGCAAAATCTTGATCATTAATTCGAGCTTATAATAAAACTTGCTAGACATAGGATTTTTATTCAAGTTTAGACTTGTCAATAAGACATTATGACTTGTTACAAAAGATGTGAATGCTAGAGAAGGAATTAAAAGTATGTTGTTTAGTAGTTTTGGTTTGAATTTAATCATGAAACCCAATCCTAGTGAATTCTTTATCATATATTGTTGCACATCATATGTTTTGATAAAAACACAAAAAAAAATGTTTACTTTTTTTTGTAAGATATGTTGTCTAATTGAGTTATGAATTGCAAGAGTTGTCATGTATTAGACAAGTCTTATAGAGGGATGGCGAGAGATGGAGTATGAAAGAAACATAACTGAGTGAGCTAAGGTTAAATGTTGTGTTTAATGTACACTCTTTTTGGGACCAAACAAGTTCTTTTATGTTCACAGTCAACATAAGTACTATTCCATGTTGCTAACAAGTTAAACGTCATAAACTTGAATAGAAGAATATCTCATAGGATACTTCAGAAGGGTTGAGAATCTAATATATTCCTAGATATTCTCTAGGAAGATGAATTTCTTTCTAGACTACAAATATTGTCTTCTAAACAAATTAAAAAAAAAAAAGGAAGTAAAAATGAGAAATAAACAAGACTTTCTTGCCTCTAACTAGTTTTCTCTTTATTTTAACTAACACATCCTAATAGAAGGAAAACATGAAGCATGCTCAAAAAATGTTGCAACCGAAGCCTAAATATGTTACCCTTTTCTTTTCCACAATGCAAAATTCAAAATTCCAATACAATGAATAATGAGTAATGAACTCACGAATGAAACTATTGGTTAGGGAAGACTATGTGTGGTTGGCTTATAATCTGTTGCAACTAAATAAGGTCAAACTTGTGTTTAAACTCAGTAGCTGCTTCAACCAAGCTGCAAAGGAATGTCAATTTTTGGAAAATTCTCTCCTTTAAAGAAATTATAACAAAGTCGCGTAATATAGATATTAGGGTCCAAATGTTAACCCTTTTAAACAGAGAAAAGGCAGAGGAGATGGACGACAACAGAGATGAGAAGGCCACACGAAGACAATGACAAAGAGAACACCACGCGAAAGCGACGAGTATACCAAGACGAGAGAAACGTAAACAACCTCATAAACAATGTGCATGGGGCAGACTTAGGGCACGACTATGACAACACCCCTAAGGAACGATCATGACCACAACAAAATGGCAGACAATAGAGAACTATGTTGGGGGCATTGAGGTATAGTGAAATTAAGCATACTATACTAGTTACAAAGTCTAACATATACAGAATCTCTTTTTAAAAATTGAAAAATTTAACAAATTACTTTCATACTTGTTCGAACTGGAACAGGTATAAAAAGTATTCTCTTTTATTACCTTGTTTTCATGGTACCAATTTCTTATATCAATTTTACTTACAACTGGTATAAAAATTCTTATAATATTTATAGTTATATATTGTGCCACTTTTTATACTTAGTGTATTACGGCCGGTATAAAAATTGTTATAGAAAGGGATTTTTATTTTTCACTAGTAAATGAGTTATTTCTCCAAACATATTCTTGATCTACATTTTTAACTCTGCCACGGATACTAGCCCAACACTCGAAATTAGATCAATAGAGAAATTTATCTTCCTCGGAGGAGTAACTAAAGAATCTGATATGGAAACACATCCATGATTCTTTCACAAGTGTATTCCACAAACAATAATGCAAAGGAATATTGATGAATGCTGCAACTTATAAGCATAAAAGTGAATAAGCAGCTTATTAATAATGGCATGTGCTGCACCCAAGAAAATCTATTTTCGTCCCTGGGAAATAAGAGGAGGTATGCTTTGTTCGTTCCTGAAGAAGTTTCGAGGGTCAACCCTGGTCTTCACGCGTGCCAATCTGTTAAAGTTATTACCAAAATACTTAAAGCCCCAAATGCTGGCTTGGCTGAAGCTTGTGTAACCATCGTTATTAACTCCGATGTCTAGGTCTCTATAATTCAGATATGCAGATCTGGGAGACTTTGAAACATAAGCTTCCGTATAATTGTACAATCTTCTAATCCAGTTGACGCGCCTCTGCGCTGCCACATCCCCTTTTTCTCGCCAGAACACAATGTATTGAATGTGGAATATGTTACCAGATCTGTGTGCGAATGGAGTTTCGGATTCTGAAATCTCATTCATCCTTCCTCCATAAGGAGTGAATTGAATGTAAGCATCTTTAGCCTCATCTTCATATAAGAAAGGCCATAACCCTTCTAACCCAACGTCTGGAATAGGATCTCTCACATAGTCAGATTTTGCTTTGAAGAAAAACAAACCGTCTGATTGAGTTCTGTTCAGCAAAACATCGGTGGATTGACCGTTTGGGAATCCAGCCATGAAGAGAATTGATCCTATCCAACTCATCTCAGTGCAATCTTCTCTCACCAAACCCAACTCCGGGAAGCTCTTTTGCATATAGGGAATGAGGTCATCTACACGTCCCAAATACAAGGATTCAAACTGCGCTTCTACTGTTAGATTCCCACTTTTACTTGAATTTACCCTTTCCATTTTGATCCTAATGGTTAGGCTCTCGTTAAATTTGTTTGCCCCACGCTGCCACTTTTGAATAATCCCCGTTGCATTTTCTTCCAACGTCCTTCGAACTCGGAAAACTGTCACAGTTGATGGAACTGGAACTAGTTTTATCTTCCAAGCCACCACGATTCCAAAGCTTGCTCCACCACCACCTCTAATGGCCCAAAATAGATCCTCGCCCATTGTTTCTTTATCAAGGAGATTACCATTGACGTCAACAATCTTAGCATCAATTACATTATCAGCAGCAAGACCGTACTTACGAATCATGAACCCATAGCCACCACCGCTAATGTGGCCACCAACGCCCACAGTGGGGCACACACCTCCTGGGAACCCCAGTGTTTTGCTTTTCTGACTAATCGTGTAGTAAAGTTCACCGAGGGTTGCCCCAGCTTGAACCCATGCAGTGCTGTTTTCTACGTCAACTTCGATTTCTCGAATTTTTATGAGATCAACGACGACAAATGGAACCCCAGCAACGTAGGAGAGACCCTCGTAATCATGGCCTCCGCTTCGTGTTCGAATCTGCAGGCCATGTCTTTGGGCGCAGATTATGGTGGCTTGAATGTGGGAAACAACCAGTGGAGTGACAATGACCACGGGTTTTGAGGTTGCGTTGAAGAACCTAAGATTTTGAATAGAAACATCTAGGACAGAGGTGTACGAAGAGTTGGTTTGGGTGTAAACAACACTGGAGATTGAAGTGGTGTTTTCGGGATAATTGTAAAGACATTGAAGAAAGTTTTCATGAGAATCTGCTGAAGCAGGTGTAAGTGAAAATAAAAGAGCAGTGATAGTAATGGCGCAAAAATAAGAGCATAAATGTTTCATTTTTGTGTATGCTATGTTGTTCATACGAGAGCTTCAAGTTGAGCATGAGCAATGCCGAATGTCGAATTTATACTAGTCCGGGGTTTCATGTTAATAAACACTAGACTTGTGAACGCAAGGCTTACGTTACGAAAATTTGGTTATATAAAAAGGAATCAGTAATTATTTTGTCAACGCATGCTAAATCTGGAATATGAGACAAGACAATTCAACTCACATCGAATTCGAATTATGGAATAATTCTGGAATACGTATATTTATATTAGGTATTAATAATTCTTTGTTAATATATTTTTTTATGGACAGAGAATTGGTGAGAAGAAATTTCAGTGCATCATATGTATTTAGAATAAATTATCCGTTAAAATTTTTTAAATTATGTAATGGTTGGGATAAATTATATATCAAACACGTATCGATAAAACAATCTCGTATAAAATTGGTCTAATTTAAATTTTATTTATTTTTAATGGTTGGAAAGGTACAAATAAATTGGTGTGTTTCAATCTCTAATGAGGTCTATTATTTTTTAACGTAGATGATATAAAGGAATAAAAACTAAATAAATAAATAAAGTAAAAGAATCAATTTTTATGATAAAGTCAATATTCATTGTCCACTCCTTGATGGCAACAGAGGAAACTGATTCATCAGTCAACAAGATATCGGTATAAAACCATTTCCATTTTACCTTAAAAGTAATCTTATTATAAATAAAATAATTAATTATATAATAAATATTGATTGGACCCGCGATAAGATGTTCCTCTCTCACTCCATATATATTCAACCACGAAAAAACGTTTTAGGGTTACTTTGACCAATAAGTTAAGGTTTACAAGGAAAGAAAAATTTTATTTATAAATATTAATGTTGGTAACATTATAATATTATTACAGTCCAACTCTAATATGATAAAAATAAAATTAATTATATACAGTATGTAGTCAAAATGTAGTCATTATTTTTTTAATTTTTTTTTCATTTGTAAGACTAATGACATGTAACGTGACACTAGAATAACACATCAATGTTAGTATCCAATATAGTATCAATGTCAAGTATTATTGTTTTATATTTAATTTAATTCATGTATATATATGTATTTTTTTATTCAATTCAGTCCCACTAATTCCATATGTCTTTTCGTTTTTTTTTTATTTTTTTATTACCGATGGAAATGGGAAATAATTACAATAGATGAAGTGTAAATCACAAATGGTGAATCAAGGAATGATGCCAAGAGTGATAATAAATGAATTACACAAATTGTAATGAAATGTAAATAACACAAAATAAATTATTGGAAATAAATTGTCAAGAAATGTAAAGGAATATGTAACATAAATCAATGAGACTGGTGACTCAAATTGCAACAACCAACACTGAATTAGTCATTTTTCCTTACGGCATTTCTCAAAACGTATGTATTGTTCTACAATTTGTCACCCCTATAAAATAAAAAGTCATCCTATTCATATTTTCTAAACCCCATTTAATAGTTACATATAGTAAATTCAAAATTTAACCAAGTTATCATGCTAACCTGTCATGTAATTGTCCTAGAAAACAAACTTCCCTTGATGACTACCTTTAAATATCACGTGTCTTGAGCATTTAAAAGTCATTATTTCTTTATAATGATTTTTTTTTGTTCTTCTTTCCTATTTTCTTTGACCCTTTACTTCGATTATCCTTTCTCGGTCCACGTTAGCTATATTATTTTTCTTTTCTTTGATCCAATTTTTAATAGGTGATAAATAGTCGGTTTCTAATGAGTTTACATGCCCATTTTATAGCATCCTTCACTAATATGAATCACTTAGGCTAAGCCAAGGGACCTATCACAATAGTTATGTCAAGGAAGATACGAGAAGGTTCAACATCCATTGAGTTGAATAGGCTTAAGAAGATGGTTACATGGTTAAAGAGGGTGTGAAGATCAAGATTAGTTTCTTCATTTGGCCTTGTATTAGGGCCTAGTAGAGTAGGATTTCATTTGAAACTTGTATTTGGACCATGTTTTGTAGGATTTGGGCCTATGTTTGGGTTTGGTCATGAGAATTTACCTAAGGTCAATTGAGCTTGAATTAGCCCAATTACAACCCTAGGTTAGTCATTCAAGCCAGAGGGGGCACATTGTAAGACCCAAGAAAATTAAATAAATAAATAAATAAATATGTAATAAATGTGAGGGTGGTAATCCCTAAGTTCATTAATATGGATAGAGAAGACAAGGAGCAATGGTAGTTTAAGTGGTTAAGAGTACTTAACTATTATGAGAGGACTTAGGTTCAAGCCTTATGTATGTCATTAGTATATTAATTTAATTGTTTTATACCTAGTAGCTGTTAGAGAAACTAAAGAGGCATGGAATAATCTGTTACACTGTAATGAAAGGGAGGGGAGTGGTGCTCTTGGGAAGGTATTTTCGTGTGGTTACCAAAAGGGAGTTTTAGAACCCTAAAAACTGAACTTAGGAGAGTAGTGTTAGGGCTGGAAGGAATGCTCAAGGGTGGAGATCAAATGGAGGAAGGATTCTAATATGTGATTTTAGAGAGAGTATGTGTGTGTTTGTGGTTTCCGTTGTATTGAGTTCTCTTTGTGACTCAATGATTGTTATGATTATCATAATTCTCCTTTTTGGCTTTTGTGACCCAATCATTGTTATGATTATCATGATTTTTCTTTTTGGCTTCACGAGATGTTTAAAGTTTTTCTTCTAAATACAACGCACTTAATATTATTCTTATTATTTATTTTATTTTATTTTACCGTTATTATTATTGTTATTATTATTGTTATCCTTATTATTATTATTATTATTATTTATTATTATTATTATTATTTTTACTATTTTTATTATTCTTATTCTTATTATTCTTATTATTTTATTTTACTATTATTATTATTATTATTTTAATATATTTATATATATAATTATAATTATAATAATAATTATTATTTCTATTATTGTTGTTATTATTATTATTATTATTATTATTATTCATATTATTATTTTTATTTTATTTTACTATTATTATTACAATTACTATCATTTTTATTTTTATTTTGATTATTAATATTATTTTTATTTTGATTATTATTATTAATTTCATTTTATTTTATTTTATAATTACATTTATTAGTATTATTATTTTATTTTACTATTGTTTTATTATATTGTTATTATTAACATTGTTTTGTTTTATTGATGATTTTATTATTATTATTTTGTTTTATCATCATTATTATTATTTTATTTTATTAATATTACTATTTTATTATTATTGTTTCATTTCATTTTATAATTATTTTCATTTTCACTATTATTTTTATTTTTATTTTTAAAATTTTGTTTTATTATTATTATAATAATTATTATTGTTTATATTATTATTATTATTATTTTTATTATTATTATGATTATTATTATTATTATTATTTGTATTACTATTTTTATTTTCATTATTATTATTATTATTACTATTTTTGTCATTTTATTTTATTTTATAATTATCTTTATTATTATTATTTTACTTTACTTATTTTATTTTACTATTATTTTAATATTATTGTTATTATAATCATTGTTTTGTTTTATTAATGATTTTATCATTATTATAATTTTATTATTATTATTTTATTTTATTAATATTATTTTTTTATTGTTATTGTTTCACTTTATTTTATTCTTATTTTCACTATTATTATTTTTATTTTTAAAATTTCGTTTTGTTACTATTATTACTGTTATAATAATCATTATTTATATTATTTATATTATTATTTTTATTATTTTTATTTCTATTTTTATTTTTATTATTTATTATTATTGTTATTATTATTATTTTCATTTTATTTTACTTTATAATTATCTTTATTAATATTATTATTTTATTTTATTTATTTTAATTTACTATTATTTTATTTTTATTATTATTATTCTCATTGTTTTATTTTATTTATGATTTTATTATCATTATATATTATTATTGTTTTATTTTATTTTTATTATTTTATTATTATTATTATTATTATTTTTTCTTATTAGTATTAGTATTATTGTTTTACTATTATTGTTTCATTTTATTTTATTATTATTTTCATAATTTTTTTTATTTGTATTGTTTCGTTTTATTAATATTATTATTATCATTATTGTTATTGTTATTCTTGTTGTTTTTTTTATTATTATAATTATTACTATTTTATTGCCTATATGATATTTTGGGGTAATGGTATGTGTTCTTCCTAGTTTGTATATTGTTTGGTTGTCTAGGATTGTGTGTTGGGTATAGCACTTTTTTTTATAGTTTTATGTAGATTTATTGTGATTCTCCGAGATGTATAAAAGCAAGAATATGGTTGTGTTTGATGTATGACCATGTGATATTGTGTAGTTGAGCTCAACTTAATGATATGAAAGTGTATTTACTTGTCATGGATTCATGTTTTTGTGCACTGAGTGTCTTATGTATATAGGTTCATTGGAACCTATTCTAGAGTGTCAAATACCAGTAAATTACCAGTTACTAGTGTGGCATCTGGTGGAATGGTGTAAACCGTTAGTAGATAGGTCACAAAGTGAACTCTAGAGTAAAACTCAAGAGTTGGCGCTTGGCAACGGAAGTGGTTCCGCTAGGCGGTGTGTTGTAGAACTAGGCTTGGACCAAAATCTCGTGGGTTGGTGCCCGGCGATGCCCAGTGTTCTGCCAAGCGGTCTGGAACCAGACAGCGTTAGGCGATGTGTGTGATGCGTCAAGCAGTTTGGGGTGCTGAATTGGATTATGAGGATAATTCTACATGGCTTGGATGAAGGTCTTGATGCGATGCTTTGCTAGGGCCCAGTTACGAGTGTAACTTGTATTGGGGTAACAAGTGGCCACTCGAGGTTGTAGACTGGTGGTTTTGGAAGTCCAGTGGAGTGTGCAAGATTGTGGCTCGTATGATGGGGTTCTGGAAGATTGCCCTCTTTAGTGTAATTGATTGAGTTTGGTAGTTTGGGGACAACTATGGACTGCGGTTCATTTTGGGAAACTCCACTCAGTGTCGCAGATTGTACCCGTGACAATTTATTCCCACGTGTGGACTATTAGGTGGTGGCCTATAGTCGGAGGGGCGAGTAGACACTCGTGCAACAAAGATCGATCAATGTTCTCATCAAAGGGTGTAGAATCAAGAGGCGTCCAGAGAAAGATATGAAAGAGATTTGAGTGTAGTAGAAGTGTTAGAAGTTTTTAATTGTTATTATAATGTATGTACCTTATAATGCATTTTTATTTTGAGCTCACCCTATCTGTGTGTATTTGGCGATGATCATGTAACTTGTTACATGGAAGCAGATGTGGATGCAGGTGAGCACGTGAATGCTTAAATTCGGAGTGGGGCCAACTATGGGAGTTTTTACTAGTTTTCTTCATGAATTATTTTGTAATAAATATTATGAATAATTAATCTTTGTAATAATTGAACGCCGTATGGATTTTATAATTGGCGCGTTGAAATTAAGTTTTAATTTTTCCCACGTTTTGGGAAAAGGAAATCATAAATGCGATTTTATACTTATATCCCTATTTTAATTATTTAAATTAGTAATATTCGGCTGGGATGTTACACACACATTTTATATCTTTTGCTCATGTTGCAAAAGCATGAGAATTGTGAATGCCACTTGGCACTTGGTCCACAAAATATGGCATAGGTTTATGAAGCACATGGGGAGTAATTTGATTTTTGCCTCCCCTTTTTCATTTCACTATGAACACCTCCATTGAGAAAATAGTAGAGAAACTCTGTCGAGATCACTTCAAACTTTACTTCTTTTTGAATCACTAGGTTAGAGCTCCCTTCCTTGGTTTCCTTTAGATACTCTTCCTTCAAAGTTGGCCTAAAATCTGTTGAGATTTCTGCTATCCAATATACCCTTTTTCGATTACTCTTGTGTGTTTTTTTTTGTTCTTAACTGCATTTTAACAGATGGCATATTTGTGGTGTTTAAAATATTGGAAAAGAATTTAGAACTCTGATTATGATAGAACAACTAATTGATTTTGTATTTAGACATAGAGCTTGACGGTTAGGCATTCAAAACATCTAGACTTAATGCAAATCTCTAATATAAACACCTAAGGAATTAGGGTTTTAACATTGATTTTCACCTGAAATCCCTTTGTTGCTATTGTTTCAATTGGCAGGCGTACGTTTAGTCTTGCATACTCTATTTCGTCCCATTCCCCAGTTGCTTTATCAATTGATATCAAGGTGCCAATGGTAGCGGAAACTTTTTCAAAGCATTCCTAACCCCAAAGAAATATTGGGATTCCTCTACATCTAACCCATGCTCTTCTATACCCAATACTGGTTTGATTGGTCCAGACTGAAAGTGATTCAAATGTATTTGAGAGCCACTCTTGATTATCAATAATAGCCTTTTCAATACTTTGTTCCCCTTTGGCAGTTAAGAGCATAACATTGTCACCCAAATACCTCAACCTAATGAAATTCAAATCATTAAGAATGAAGCTTTCTTTTATATCCTTTATGTTACAAAATTTGTTGACCCTCCCAACATAACTTCGTTGAAGCCATTCCTTTGCCTCTTCCTTCACTTGGATTTCCATACCCTTCCATACTTGCTTACAATCCTTGCTATCCGCTCTCCCTTTTACCGCCTGGGCATATGTTTTATCAGTTTTCTTTACCCACATTTTCTTATATCTCAGTTGCTCCCTTCTTTTAGGTTGGTCTGCTTCTCTAGTTGTGTTTCCTACTGGTTTTGATAGATTTGTGTTTCTTCGATACTTTGGCAGGTTTACATGGATCTTCATATTACTAATCCAAATGTTACCCAGCTGCTTTTCAAGAGCCTCCGGATTAGAAATTTCGAAAAATCTTACAAACCCAAATCTTTGGCCTTTCTGATTTAGTCTCTTTGATATGAATACCTCTTGAACCTTCCCCCACCTCTGAAAGATTCTCCACATCTTGTATTCTTCGTGATTGGAGGGAAATGGGAGAAGAAGAATGATGTCGGTGACATAGTGATAAAGAGCGGTTTTACTTAACAGTGAAGTAGTTAGGAATTGTTGTTTGCATTTCTTTGACCAAAAGATCGTGAGTTTCGAGAGGAGGAATTTTATTTATGAAACGCTCGACCACCTTGATCGTGAAATCGATTCTTGTTACCGAGCAAAAGTTACTTCCAAACAGTTAAAATGCAAGAGAATATAAAGAAGGATAGATGTGGGTTTGGTAAAACGTGTACAGAAAAACTTATATCATTGTAAGAGTCTGAAAAACGTATGCATCGACTGCATGTACATGTTTTCTACGTAATACGTTGTTCGTCAAGTTGCTTAACTGGTGAGTGGTTTTTTCTTATTCTCTATGACCTTCACTTTAGTGAGCTGCTCATTTTCCTTCACTTCAAAATACCAACAAACTATGATGCACATATAACATACGTGATACGATACGTGATGTATGAATATTGAAAAATATACAATATTTTTAAAAATATGAGAAATATATGATTATTCATGTGTGAATCTAAATTAAATCAAATGTATTAAATATTTTTAACATAAAAATTTATAAATTATTGTCATCATAAAAGTATTATTGGTTTATATATTAAATGCTTTATTGATAAATATCGATTAAGTATCCCAAAATATCAAACACAGAAACGTATCAGATACGAATACGTGACACAAATTGAAATATCGTGTAAAGGGATCCACAAATGATTTATCCAAATCATTTACGCGTCCAACACCTTGATGAATGTTCTAAGAGGTTGCTTTCTTCCATGAATATGAATTTTCATTTACCACTTAGAAGTTTACATTTCATTTGGTCTAATTTGAGTAGGTTTTAGCATAAAAGTTTTGGAGGGCTCATGTTATATTACATACAGTCATCTCCATTTTGTAGACAACTTTTTAAGTATATAAAATTCAAGCATTTGTGAGAACACCGGTGAGAATGATCATGTACTTTGAGTTTTATATTGAACTCTCAAAATTCAAGTAAAGATTCTACATAGAATTTATCGTGCAGATGAAGACCTGTTCTACATCTCCAACTGATGCTGACGTTCTTCTATCTTCATGAGCCCCCTCCGTTTATTCTTCTAATTCTAGTTGTTTACTCGTTTTTTTTCATGTTCTCTTTCTCATTTCTCCAATTTCACATCCATTACAACTTAGTTGTAATCTTTGTGTTTTCAATTATGTGTTGTCTTTTTTGTATTAAGTTCCTTTGTTAATTAGAATCATTCATTTGAGCTTAGTGTCGTCAACATGCAGAGAAAGAAGCAATGATGAGATTGATATTAGTTGTTGAGTTCATTTGAAAATATTTATCTGAATACGTATTTTCTTTATCCCTAACAATGCTCATCACCACATCATTTTAGTTCTTTTCTTTTTTTTTTATCAGTAAAAACTATATTAATTATATATATAAGATATTCTAGTGGTATTTCATCTCATATATAAAAAGAAAAACCATTGAAGTTCAAATACCTATATAACCTGAAAGGTCAAAACCTTAAGATAATGGCATGTTTTCTTGTATACAACAAAAAACTCGACATCAAATTCGTAAGCAAAACTTCCTCCGATGACTTTAATTTGATTGGTGATTATATTGACATAAGCAAGTTCACACCTGACGAACTTGATGAAATACGATCTACTTGGGTTATTGGACCATCTTTGATTTGGAGAGCAAGATTGAGTGATGGGTTCAAAATTGTCTCTGCCTCCGCATGACACTGTTCAGACGAGCATTACAAATACACAACAACCACAACTAAAAAAATATAATTTAACGACTGATATTAATCACAAAAATAATTTAGTTGCAAATTGTAATTATAATAGTCATTGATTCACAGTAGTCGTAAATAGCCACTTATCTTTGTTCACCTCTAAAAAGTTAGCTAACACATTTTTCTCCAAATTTTGTTCCCCGAATCTTAGCACGTAGGTATTTGTATTTCTCATGATCTATGCCATAGACAACTCTACTTGATAATAATTTTGGTAAAATAACAATTGAGTGAGTCACAAGTAACAAAGTTGAAATATTTTCTCTCATAATTTTTTATCATATTTTGATTTAAATATCATAGAGTTAAAAAACACGTTTTCAGCAAGAACTTCAGATTCAAAACTCACATATCATCATGCTGATTTCATTCTCAAATAGTTGAAACCTTGACAAGAAAGTTTTTTTTTCTTAGTTACGACGCAACCTTCCTGTAATAATACACATAAATAATGTAAATGGTAAGATTAAGTCGGTATGATGTAGTTTCCATTTGAGAAATATTATTACCGTTAATAGACTATGATTATTCAAGGTTTTCAATATGAGATGAAGCTAGAAACTAGTGAAAAAAAGTGATAAGTGTGACCAGTCCACATACTACAAATCAATATTATTGTACATCATACTAAGGAATATGGATGAATACTGCAATTTATAAACGTAAAAGTAAAATGACAGCAGCTTATTTTATAATGACATGTACTGCACCCAAGAAAATCTATTTTCGTCCCTTCACGACAAGAGGAGGTACACTTTGTTCGTTTCTGAAGAAGTTTCGAGGGTCAACCCTAGTCTTCACGCGTGCCAATCTGTTAAAGTTGTTACTGAAATACTTAAAGCCCCAAATGCTGGCTTGGCTGAAGCTTGTGTGACCTTTGTTATTAACTCCAATGTCAAGATCTCTATAATTCAGATATGCAGATCTAGGATTCTTTGAAACATAAGCTTCCGTATAATTGTACAATCTTCTAATCCAGTTGACGTGCCTCTGTGCTGCCACATCGCCTTTCTCGAACCAAGACACCCCGTATTGAATGTGGAATATGTTGCCGGCTCTGTGTGGGAATGGAGTTTCGGATTCTGGAATTTGATCCATCCTTCCTCCATAAGGAGTGAATTGAACGAAAGCATTTTGAGCCTCGTCTTCAAAAAAGAAAGGCCATAACCCTTCTAACCCAACATCTGGAATGGGATCTCTCACATAATCAGATTTTGCTTTGAAGAACGACAAACCGTTTAGCTGAGTTCTGTTCAGCAAAACATCGGTGGATTCACCGTTTGTAAATCCACCCATGAAGAGAATCGATTCTATCCAACTCATCTCAGTGCACTCTTCTTTCACCAAACCCAACTCCGGGAAGTTCTTTTGCAAATAGGGTATGAGGTCATCTACACGTCCCAGATACAACGATTCAAACTGCGCTTGTACCGTTAGATTCCCACTTTGACTTGAATTTACCCTTGCCATGTTGATCCTAATGGTTAGGCTCTCGTTAAGTTTGCTTGCCACACGCTGCCACTTATGAATAATCCCCGTTGCATTTTCTTCCACCAACCTTGGAACTCGGAACACTGTCACAGTTGATGGAACTGGAACTAGTTTTACTATCCAAGCCACCACGATTCCAAAGCTTGCTCCACCACCACCTCTAATGGCCCAAAATAGATCATCTCCCATTGTTTTCTTATCAAGGAGTTTACCATTGACGTCAACTATGTGAACATCAATTACATTATCAGCAGCAAGAGCGTAGTGACGCATCAAGAATCCGTAGCCACCACCGCTAATGTGGCCACCAACGCCCACGGTGGGGCACACACCTGCTGGGAACCCTAGTGTGTTGCTTTTCTGACTAATCGTGTAGTAAAGTTCACCGAGGGTTGCCCCAGCTTGAACCCATGCAGTGCTGTTTTCTACGTCAACAACGATTTCTCGCATTTTTATGAGATCAACGACGACAAATGGAATCCCAGCAACGTACGAGAGACCCTCGTAATCATGACCTCCGCTTCGGGTTCGAATCTGCAGGCCATGTCTTTGGGCGCAGATTATGGAGGCTTGGACGTGGGAAACAACCAGTGGAGTGACGATGACCACGGGTTTTGAGGTTGCGTTGAAGAACCTAAGATTTTGAATGGAAACATCTAGGACAGAGGTGTATGAAGAGTTGGTTTGGGTGTAAACAACACTGGAGATTGAGATGTTTTCGGGATAATCGTAAAGACATTGAACAAACTTTTCATGAGAATCTGCCGAAGCAGGTGTAAGTGAAAACAAAAGAGCAATGGCAATAACGGCGGAGAAAGAAGAGCTTAAACGTTTCATTTTTGTGTATGGTTTGTTGTTCATAGGAGAGGTGCAAGTTGAGCATGAGGGATGCCGAATGTCGAATTTATAGTAGTCTGGAGTTTCATATTGACGTCCTTAAGTGTAGAAACTAGATTTGTCAACGCAAGCCTTACGTTACGAAATTTTGGTTAAATAAAAAAAATCAACGAATGCCTAATTCTGCCATATGAGAGAAGACTATTCAACGACGTAAACTAGACTATTCTACAAATGATACATGGAGAAGTTTCAATGTAAGAAGTACACGCTGACCAAATATAAAAAAGAAAAAGTAAACATTAGCAAACTTGCATGTTATCCATATATGTGCACGCAATATGCAATAAATCATAACTTCATTTTGAACATCCTTAGAAAAACTGAACAATTATTTTTCTGAGGGTTTTGTTGTTGTGTTAAACCTTCCATGTTGGAAGCATCTTTATGCTCATAGCCGCCTTTGCTAGCCCATTTTTAAACCACCCATTTTTTCTTGTGTATGCGTGTTTATTGAAGAATGAAAAGTACTTTTTTAATAACAGTACAGCCATTTTGAAAACTTTTAACATTGAAAGAAAACTTTTGTAAATATAAAAAAATTGAGAAGAGGAATGGAAAGATAGTAAACGTGTGAACTGTCCTATAAATAGGTTTGGTTTTGTGAAGATATTATTATTCACGTCCCTAAATTAAATATTCTGTAATAAATGTTGAATGACTGTTTACAATCTAACCCTAAAGATGGTAAATTTTTCCTTTATTTCACTTACCCAATACCGAATAAAAAGTAGGTGGGGCCCAGCTTTTCAATTAAGAAAAGTTGCTTGCAATTATAAGCGATTAATGATGGATGTGGTCTTAAGCATAATTTATTTTCCTGAAGTAAGAAAAAGACGTCGAGTTAGAAACATGATATTAATATTTATTTTTTATACACAAGTATTCAAACTTGAATATTATATTTTAAAAAAATGATCCTAGACTTTTATCACTCAAACAACAGATGTCACATTGAAATATTTGATTGTAATATGAATTTTAAAAATTAGATGTTATCATCAAATCATAATCATGGCCAACTTTTTAAGACAAGTTTATAAACAATTATTCAGCAGTTATCATCAAATCAATAATTTTTAATTTCTGTCAAATTCCAAAAACTAGATTCACTTTATTGGTGTTTTTCTAATTATGAATAAAATGGTAGAAACGAAATTTCATAAAAGATATTTTTTCAATTTAGTATTTAATAAATATATTGGATAAAAACTACCACTAAGCAACCTTCTCGTTTCTAGAACGATATAAAAGGACAGTAAAATAAATTTGTTAAGATTAAAATATGTTTTGGAAATAATAGGGTGTCTGAATCAGCTCACTTGAAATAATTTTATTTTATTTAGTAATCTAAAAATTATTTTACGTGGAAGATATATATGTAGTTTATATATATGAAGAGAATATATCAAATTATATTAGTGTAACTTACCTAATGTATTACACTGATGATAAGCTTTTTAAAAAAATAATCCTATTAATCAAACTAGTTACTTATAATTTTATATTAATTTGATTGTTGATGTCAAATTTTATTAAAAAAGGAACACAAAAGTTATTGTGTTTTAATCTCTAATGTGAAGTCTGTTATTTTGTTTAAACGTAAATTTTATAAACGATTAAAAATTAAAGAAATATTAAAGTAAAAGAATCAATATTTAATGATAAAGTCAATACTCATTGGTCCATTCCTGGCTGCCAATAGACTAGACTAATTCATCGATCAACAAGATATAGTTTAATAAAACCATTTCCATTTTCACTTTAAAAATATAATTAACATAGATCTTACCTTACATAAATTAAATAGAGATTTGTGAGAAAATAGAAAAATATAGAAAGAAGAAGAGAAAAAGGAGACTAGAGTGATAGTAACAGTGTCAGGGAGGGACAATAATGACGACAACAACGATGACAACAATAAAGGAGGGAAAAATAAAGAGGAAGAGAATAAGGAAGATGAGGAGGAAGAACTAAAGGTTGTGGAGATGATAATAGAAACAACTACGATGACAGGGTGGTAGAGGAAGAGGAGGAAAAAGAAGAGAAAGAACAAGAAGAAAAATGAAAAAGAAGTGGGAGGAGGAAGAAAAAGAAAATCAAATATTTAATAATAAGTTTTATTGACAAAAAAAAATATCGTGGTGAAAGTTCCACATTAACTAAAAATAAGATAATTTCATAATATTAAGTGGAGTACAAATCTTACCTTATAAACTGATTTGTAGGATTGAATTAAACTTAGAATTCACTTCTCGGCACATTAACAATAACAATAGATATTTACATAATTAAGGATAAATTTTGATCGTTCGTAATTATTTACAAATTTTCTAATATGTCGATAAAATTTATCAACAAAAATTTTACAATTTTGGTTATTAGTAAGTTGTTGATAATATATTACTAAATTCATTTTTTTATTATCAAAAAAGCACAATTTTTTAATTCAAGTGACATTGTCGCCAATAAAGATTATGTGATGAATTTTTTATTACAATTAGTATTGACACGTAATACTATCATCTTAATCACTTTGTAATGAAAAAAAAAAAGTTTTGTAACAATTTGTTTGACGTAACAATTTGTAATGTAATTATGATTTTTGTTAGAATATTTTTGTGATGCTTCTTTGAGTGACGATATCAATTTTCGTCAAACATTTTGTGCGACGAAATTTTAAATGTTTGGAATCACGTATTTTTGTTGCAAAAGTTTATTTAATTTGTTAGTGGCGTTAACAGCTTTCACATTTTAAATTTTTATTATATAAAAATTGCATTTAAAATAATTATCATAAAAATTCTTTAAAAATATTAATAAATCATAAAAATTCCTACACGGTCCTTCAAAATTTGCAAGACTTTTTTAACATTAAAATATAAATTCAATATTTTAACTAGATTGTCTCTTATAAATTAAGTATGTTAAAAAGCTAATAAAATTTTATAGATTTAGTGTATTTTCAAAGTGAGCAAAAGAGAAGTGTCTTGGTTGTAAGACATATTTTGCGCGTTGTGTTTACTATTCGAAAGAAAGATAATAACACTTACTTTTATGTTGTTAATAACGATCTTTTTAAGCTTGACTTTGCTATTTTGAGGTGCTGCTTCATGATATTTCGAATCTCAACATCAAGTTGTCTCTTTTTAAGAAGAAAAAAAGTTACATGGAAATATTTTTCTTTTACATGCAGTGTTATGATTTGTTTAAATAATTTACAACAATATCGCGATTTGGAATATTTTTTAATTTGAATAAATTTTGGACTTGATAAATACTAATTATGGACATAATTGAATGTTGTGGATAAGAAATACTCAACGTTTTTCTTTCTGGTGTATTAATCCTCGTATTTTTCTATCTCTATGATTTTGTGTTGATAGGTTATTGTTTAAGTTTAAATATGATTTTTAATGGAAGGGTCATATTCAGATCTCATTCTGTGAGTTTTATAGATATCTTAAAAATAATCTCACGTAATATATTATAATTAAAATAAAACGTCATGACCTTTCATCTAAGATTTTGTTATAAAGATAAAATAGATAGATTTCATAACCATTGAAGTCATTGACATTTTCTTCATAGGATAGAATGAAAAGTCAAAGGTCATAATGTAATTAAATTGTATCCAAGAAAAATAGGAATTTCTCAATTATGAATCTATTAGTTCGTATGAGATTATAAGTGACAGCATGCATACGTACTTTACGTGAAGATAACCTTCCAAATTTTCGAGCTTCATTCAAACAAACAAAAAAGAGAGAGGAAGTTTTCTTGCTTAATCTATTATTTCCATTAAATTTAGTTCATATTACCCACGTTCTCATTGACCCTCTATTTTTACCACCTTTATCCGACATATGGGTGATAATTCTTAGTACCACGACCAACCGATTTTTAATATATTACATAAAAAAAAGTGACTAGACCTTGTTTTTCAAAATAATATTTTAAAAAATTAAAATAAATTGACTTTTTCAAATATTAAAATTATTTTCTGTATGTAAGTTAAAACTCAACGTTTAGAAAGATTATATGAGATCATTTCTGCAAATAAATTTATACATTAAAATAATTTTAATTTATGAAAACGTCAATTTTATTTTGCTTTTATAAATTTCTAAAAAAAATTATAATTTTTTTTGTCTAATATCTAGCTAGTGTGAAAATTTTAATTTCTACAACTTATACCTGCGAAAAATAATACTATTAAATTTGGAGAGAGAAGAAGATAATGAAATAAAACAGGTAAACAGCTAACTAAAGCTGACTTCTTTATAAACAGAAATTTAGGCTTATTAAGAAAAATTCAAAAAGTGATTTAAATTTCCTGTGTTCGACCATTGTGCATGGCTTCTAATTGTCGACGCGCTTTGCAGAAACGTAATGAACTTGGTAAACTTAGTAGGATCACTACGTTTAACGTAGTAATGTTATGGTTGATAACAAAGTTGATAAAGAGAGATATACATGGAAAACTTGATAGAGTTCAAGTGTATATTACAAGTTTAACATATATGAGCACAGGATCAATTTTTAAGTTTGTTCTCATCTTTATTTCGTATTATGAATTAGAATTAAAAAAAAAAAAAACCTTTAACTAAGCGTTATCAAACAACACCAATCAACTTATATATGAATTATGACAAAGTAAAGAACCAATAACAATTAAACAAACACAAATGAATTACACTACAAAAGAAATAATTTTTAATTGAGGTTACTTTTGATACTCGCTGTAAAGGTGTTATCCGAGGTTTGCTTTTTCTCGAAAAAAATCAATGTTAATAAAAGATCATGATGCAACAATACTTACCGACAAGTCTAAAACTTCGTTACTTACCGGCGGTTATAAAATTCCTTGTTACTTATCTACAGTTCTAAAACCTTTGTTACTTACAGATAGTTATAGAATCCTTGGTACTTTGTGAAAATTTTTTAAACTTGTACTAGTTTCGAGCAGTTTTAAATTTTTGATGGGGTTTCTTACCCTTATAATGCAATTCCTTATTTATTGATGTTTTTACTTGGTATTTCAAATCTTCTTAATTTTATTTGTTGCACTTTTTAATGCACAATCCTAAAACATATGAAATAAAAAGAAAAAAAATTCTAAAATTTTGATATTTGTTATAACTGGACGATCTAGATTATGCCTTGGTTTTCAAATACTCGAGGCATGAAGATATTATGGCCTCAGTTGAGTGCCACCTGAGGCATATAAGTTAATTAATTTCAACAAACTAAAAACTATTTTAATTAAATTGTAGTACGTATATGCCTTGAGTTGGACCCGAGGCATAATGTGGTATATGCCTCTGTTGCACATTGAACCGAGGGAGAAACATTTATTTAGGGTTCAAATTGGTATATGCCTCGCGTGGGTTCTACATCGAGAGAGAAGCACCCTCCTCCCTCTGAGCGCGTGTTCTGCTACCTCCACGTCCACTCCCGTAGTCGTTCCCGCCATTGCATCAAGCTTCTGCAACTGCAAGATCAAGCGTCCACTACCTCTGCCATCATTGCTACTAAGGGAGGGTGGACTGCATATGAAACCACCTTTAGTTGATGATCTTTTTATTTTTTAATGTATTTTTTGATTTTGGATGAGTTGGTTATGTTCTCTTGTTAGAATTTCACTATGTAAGAATTAATTTATTTTAGTAATTGATTTAAGTCTTTTTGTTGCCATAGATCTTGGTATTCTTGCATTGATATGCAGGTATTGTGGCAATTTTTAACAAGTGTTGAATACTGCATTGTATATCATATTGAGATTGGGCAAAGAGTGAAGAAAACAAAAGGAATGGAATTACTTCCCGCCATTGTATATTCGATCTCGAAGAAACAAGGGTTCAGATCGCTCAAACTCATTAACACCTACATAGAGCAGCTTCTCTATGACAAACTCGTCGGCGTCGACTACAACACCTTCGACATGGGCTGGGTATCCGATAACCTAACCTAACCTAATTCTCCATTTCATTTTCTTTTTTTTCTTAATTTCTGGTGCACATTAAGCCTCATTTGTTGAGGGAACCAAGGTAGTGACCCTCATATATGCCTCGATTCATAACTGAGGCATACAAATTTGTCTTTTTACCTCGCCTTCATATGCCTTGGGTGCGAACCCGTAGCCAAAAGGCCAAAATAATCGCGGCCATTTCCTTTCCCTGCACTGGTGTGGTTCTCTAGCTACTTAGCTACCTATATTTTAGCTACAACGTAATGTCTTTGCTATTTCCTTGTTAATCCCTTGTTGAATCGTTTTGTGAGGGATCATACATAACTTTCTTGTAGTGATCTGAGGCCATTTAATAGTTTACGGCTATTGGGGTGGCAACTTCTTTATAATTCTCCATCTCAAACTTTTTCACCAAGTCAAACCAGTATTTTAACATGCTTAAAAATGCTCACTACTTAAGTTGTTTGACTTGTAGCCCCAAAAAGTAGGTTAGTTCACCAATATGGACATCTCAAATTCATCATGTATAGCTGCAACAAATTCTTCACACAAGGAGTTATTATTCGAACCAAATATTATGTCATCAACATATAGTGAGTAAACCAATATGAAAAATTATCATGATTAAATATTTACTTTGTGAAGTTTAAGTAATTTAAAAATACCATTTATAATTATAGTTATCCCTTTGGGGGAATTTTCATTTTCATGGTGCTGAGAGATACATGGAAGAGCATGGAACAAAAACATTTGAAAGACTCATAACCAAGGTACACATTGTCTAAATTTTTTGGTGACCAATAGTTACAGAAGGTTTCATATGTCAATTATAAGAAGTATCCCTGGTTTAGTGCAATTTAAGCATGAAAATATACGCAACTAGGCCTAATTTTAATCATAAAAAACACTTATGGTTTGAGTGTTGATATATGCAGGCTGGCAGAGAAACTAGAGCACGGAGGAATAAAAGTTATATGATCTTTGATGATGATTAGTGTTGACTACAATTACCACTATGTTACTCAACATGGTCTTCTTGGGGACCTAATTAACCATCCTTCAAAAAAGAAAGTAACATTTTGTTCAAACTTGATTTTGATTATACCTTCTTAGATCAACAATTTGGATTGAGTTGGTGGACCTTGGTTTTAGATATAGGTTCTTAGTTCTTCATTGTGGATTATATGTTGTTATGACTTTGGATATGCTATTAGAACTTTATTAGATTGTTATGTGCACCAATTTGAACTTCATTTGAATTAGTATTGGTAAAAGTTTATTTCATTTTAACTCTACTACAATTAGGTTACAAGAATATAAAAAAAATTCTTATAAACACACGTTACATACGAATCTATCCATGGGAAATGGAACTTATCAGTTAGATATGAATTTATTCGATGGGTAAAATCTACATTTATTACAGATGAATCCATTTCCGTATGTAATCTCATAATCAGTTACATACGAATTTATTTTGTGAATAATGTCCACATGAGTTACATACGGATTTATTTCGTATGTAACATTGCATACGAAATGTTTTCGTATGTACAATTACCTACGACTGTTTTACATATAGATTCTTTTCTATATATAATCTGTCAGAATTATTCAATTACATACAGATTTAGGGCTTTACATACAGATTTTGTTTGTATGAAAATTAGATTTTTTTTTTTGTAGTGAGTATCACATAACTTTCATATTTTCTAATGAAAATTGTTTTATCAACAACACCTCTAGCATACCATTTTGATAATGAAAAGTTGTTTAGCCTTTCATACCATTGACGTTGTGCTTGCTTTAAACCATATAAGGCCTTTTTCAATTTAAAAACATGATCAAGTTAAATATGATCTTCAAAACCAGGTAGTTGTAATACATACACTTCTTCATTCAAGAAACCATTCAAGAATGCACATTTAACATCAATTTAAAACAATTTAAAGTAATACATGTAAGAATATGCTAATAATAATCTCACACCTTCTAACCTACCAACAAGTGAATATGTTTCATCAAAATCAATTCCTTATTCTTGATTATAACATTTAGCTACTAGCATTGATTTTTTCCTAATTGTGTTACCATCTTCATCCATTTTATTTTTAAACACCCATTTTTGTACTAATTATATTCATATCATAACTTCTACGAACTAGAGACCATACATTATTTCTAGTGAATTGATTAAGTTCATCTTGCATGACAATAATCGATTTACTATCATTCAATGCATCACCACTCACATTTTTTTGTTCAACTTATGATACAAATGCAATATGTTCAAAAAAATTATTAAGCTTGTTCTAGTACAGAATCCCTTATCTATATCACGAATGATGTTGTCCTTTGACAGTTCTTTGGGAGTAGTCCAATCCTTAGGTAAGTTGTTGTGAACATAAATTTTAGTTGATTGATTTCCTTTTTCAACTGATTCATTTGTTGTTCTAGCTTGCTTTTCCAGAACTGCATAATCTTCATCTCCATCAATTATCACTTGATCTTGCAACTTTGAGTTAGGTTCATCAAATAAAACATGTAGCATGACTATTTGTAGCATAACAAAGAAAGATTCCTTTATCATCTTTTGCATCAAACTTGCAAAGTTTTTCTTTATCATTGTTTAGAATAAAGCATTTATGGCCAAACACCTTTAGGTGAGTCAAAATAGGCCTTCTACCATTGGAAAGCTCATAAGGGTTTTTCTTTAAAATTAGCGTAATCAACACACGCTTTAAAACATGGCTAGCAGTGTTGACTTAATCAACCCAAAAGTATTTTGGCACCAAGGTTTCAGTCAAAATGATTCTAGCAAATTCTTCAAGTGATATATTCTTCCTCTCAAGTACACCATTTTGTTAAGGAGTTCTAGGAGCAGAAAAATTATGTTTTATACCATGTTTTTCACAAGTTTTCAAACTTATTATTTTGAAACTCTCCTCTATGAACAGTTCAAATAGAAATTGTTTTAGAGCTCTTTTCATTTTTGAGACCTTGGCAAGTCATTTGAAAGTATAAGTATCATTTTTGGATGTTAAAAACAGTGTCCATGTGAACTTAGAGAAATCATCTATTATGACTAATGCATAGAAGTTCCCACCAAGACTCAAAATAACATCTAATTGGTGTCATATTTGAAAAATAACATCTAAGTTGGATTTTAACGACTATCATATTGAACTTGTCCTACCCTTACTTTTAAGTATCCACGACAAGATTAAGTTGTATGAACTTTGTTTCCCCATATATAAAGAACAAGTTATATAAATGGAAAATGCAACTATAAAAAACTAAATGCAAATACAGTTTGCCTACATTACTTATAGAAAATATATTCTCGAAAATTTTGTTACAAATGGTTGTTGGTTCATGCTTTTATTAATGAGGTATAATTTACTTAAAAAATTTACTTAAATTTTTTATGGTGTTGCCTTAATTTTTTTGAATAAACATTGAACTTGTATAACTTTCATTTATTATAAATATATATATATATATATATATATATATATATATATATATATATATATATATATATATATATATATATATATATATATATATATATATATATATCTCAAATATTGGTAGTGAAAGACTGCGGAAAAGAAAGAAAATAGAAAGGAATAGTTTGATAGGTGGCGTGAAGAATTTAAAAAGAAAAAAATATAGAAATGGGATGTTTGATTAATAGGCTTCAACAAAATATATTCCATGCAACGAAGAGAAAGTAGTAAACATCTTAATTAAAAATACGATAAAAGAATCAATTTTGTTTTAGTATTTGGATATATTTTCTGATTTCAAGTACACAACAAACTATAGAAATAGGATGTTTGAATTGTGAAGGATTTTATTTTGTTTATTTTTCTTTTTGATATATTTGATTTTTATAGAAATAATAACAATATTAAAGAACTAATAGTGATTAAATAAACAACAGGTTACTCAGATTAAATATTCTAACTATTTACTCACGTTTCCACTACTTATGCATGAGAGTCAATAAAATTACACCGTCCATAATGTGAGCAAGGACTCTGGCTTTTAAAATAATTGTTAAAAAACTTTCATTAAATCTTACATGTTAGCAACTTGGAGACACAATCACGTTATAGCAACAGAATACTATGAACAATGTTGCTTACTATGAAAAACTAGAAAACAATGTTGCTTACTATGAAAAACTAGAGCCTCGTTTGTTTTGCCGTTTTAGAGATCACATGTTAACAACTATGACAAAACCTTCACAGCATACAAAGAGGAAATCGCATACGCACACACAAATTCATTGACTGTTAACTTTAATTATATAACAATTTGGATGATATCTTCAATTGAACATTTCTCCAGCGATATTTCCAATAATCTATCGTTTACTTTCTATTGTTTTTACAGATGACTTGTAGAATATGAGTTCCACATTGGAGATGTGATTTTACTTTTCTAGAACTTTCCCTCCCTTTTTCTCTCTCTGTGTCTCCTTGTTTGTAACATGTAAAGTTATGATTATCATTAAGAAATAATGAGAATTTTTAGCAATTGTTTTAAAAGTCAATCCTTGTTCACATTATGGATGGTCATTTTATAATGTCTCATGCATAAGTGGTGAAAAAGTGAGGAAATAGTTAGAATATTTATTTTGAGTAACTTGTTATTTATTTATTTATTGATATTTGTTCTTTAATATTGTAATTATTTCTATAAAAATAAAACTATAAACAAAACGAAATCCTTCACAATTCAAACATCCTATTACTATATAGTTCGTTATGTACTTGAAATCAGAAAATATATTCAAATATTAAAACAAAATTGATTATTTTTTCGTACTTCTAATTAAGATGCTTACAATTTTCTCTCTTCTTTGCATGGAAAATATTTTGTTGAAGCCTGCGTTATCTTGTTTTTTCTAAAAAAAAATAAAAATTCTTCACTAATGCCTCCTATCAAACTAATCCTTTCTACTTTCTTTCTTTTGAACAATCTTTCAATGCTTGAATATATTTCATCACCCTTTATTATTTAATTACACATTAAAATGTGATGGGATTGTTTTACCGTTATATATTGTTTCAGTGATTATGAGTGTGTTTTATATCATATGTGATATGAAGGTCTTCATTTAACCATCACAATATTCGTCATTTAATACACGGTTTAAAGTGATATTTTAAAGATGTAAATATTGTCGATTAAAACTTTTGACAATTTTTTTAATTAAATACTTCCTGCACTTGATTTTTTATATCATTTGACACACCACTTCTATTATCTAATGTATGCAATAAATAATAAAATGAAAATTCTTCAAATTCAATGTTTATTCAAAAAAATTAAGACAACAATATAAAATATTTAAGTAAATTATACCTCAATAATTAAAGGAAGAACCAAACCAACAACCATAATAGTAAAATTTGTTGAAACATCTTGTCTACAAGTAATTACATTTGATTTTTATAGTTGCAAGCTCATTTTTCATATGCACATTGTCCTCTATATATGGTGAAAGTGCATTAAATGAAGCAAATTCATACATTCATACAACTTCTTCTAGTAGATTGCTTAAAAGTAAGAGTAGGACAAGCTTTATATGATGGTCATCTAACCTGACCCGGACGCTCTTAATTGGATCATTTGGAGTATATCAAATACAATTTCTAAATATATTTTAGCATTAACTAATCAATTTTTTCCTGCATAAAATTAGAATAATAGTTTAACTAGTAGCTCAGTAGTTTGTAATAGGCTTTGTAATCAGCTAATAGAAGGGTTCAACTATCATTCATTATATTAAATGAAATTCCATTTCAAAATAGTGGGTGGAAGAAAATGGAAAAGGTGTGCATGTTTGATATGAAATGATAGGCCAAAGGATCACGAGTGTACATGTGAGACAGTTTAAATTCCCCACAAGGTCAAAACAAGAGAGCTTATTGGATTTGGAAGATAGAGCAATCTTATCAGAAAGAAGGTTTGGCATATAGGGAGTTTGATGCATTCCAAACTGCACTATTCAACAAGCACCGGGAAAGATTGGCCACCCCTGACAATTATTTCACTGAGCTTATTATAGTTACAGAATTCTATGCAAATGCATTCTCATGGATCAATGGGAGAAAAATTAATTATGACAAGGATACCATCAAGTGATATCTTCACATAAATTTGGAGATGTCAAAGGAAGAAACAACTTAATTTTTCACCATGATGAAGAGGTGATTGTTGACCATATCCATGATGAAGGCTAGGTAGTTTAAGATTTTGAAGCACACATGGTTCTAGGATCCATCATGTGACTTAAAATAACTCAAAGTGAATATCTATTTAGTTGTGATCATTATGATTTGCTTATATTTGTGATATGATACTTTATGTAATAGTTAGAGCATCTTGTGTGAATTAGATATCTAGGAGTAGCCTTGCGTGATCTGCATGACAGTTTTTGTTGAATTATATAAGGGCTGGTATGTGACTTTTGACTTAGCAATTGTTACTTGTTTTGTGACTTGTTTGGGTATTTTTGGTGTGTGATGAATGAATTTTTGATGGATAAGATAATTATAAGAATAGGTGTAAGAGTTTGAATTAATTTGCCATAATACGGTGTCTCAGTAAGAGAAAAGGAGACTCATTTAGCAAGTCTATGGTTGAGTGATATATGATGAGTTAAAATATGAGGTTTCAATGGTAAGCATGATGTTGATTGAATAGAATATGATTTTAAATGTTGAAATACAATGAATACATGAAAGGATGATGATTTTGCGGTAATGGTAAATGTTAAGTTGTAGAGAGGTTGGATTTTTTACCATACAACTATAGGGTTAACTGTTTTATTTTATATATGGATATGTGATATGAATGAGAAGAAAAGAATGAGGTATCAATGGTAATGGTGATGATTTCTTAAGTTTGTTTGAGGCTATGATTGAAAATATATTTGAATTTTGAATTGTATGGATGTGGTCTTTCCTAAGGAGAAATGTCATATTGGATATATCATGTCACAACACAAATTTGTCATTAAGAACCATTTACAATAGCTTTTGGTCGACATTAAATGTGTGTTTTCTTGTAGTGGAAGTTTAGTCATGTATAATTGTTTAATATTGTACGTAACTTTTTGACTTTGATTCAATTGTTATTGGTTAAAATATTTCATTGGTCTACATTTTTTACCAAAATCTCAAATAGGTCTCCATATTTTTTTTAGTCTCAATTAGATCCATATTTTTTAAAATGCAT
Source organism: Vigna unguiculata (assembly GCF_037176805.1). Classification (NCBI taxonomy): domain Eukaryota; kingdom Viridiplantae; phylum Streptophyta; class Magnoliopsida; order Fabales; family Fabaceae; genus Vigna; species Vigna unguiculata. The sequence continues at coordinate 14,083,442 of NC_140794.1, read as the reverse complement.
AACAATTAGGTTCATTCTGTTAGTACAACGTTAAGGATGTGTCATGAGTAAACTCCTCCTTTTTTTGAATTTTTTGAATTTTTTTATATATTTTAATTTTAAAAAATTAATTTTTTTAAATTTAAAACAAATTGAAAATTGTTTAGGCTATGTGTCACGTATCAAGTCGGTTTGATGACACACGTCAAATCATTGCCTGAATCTCAATTTTGTCCATATATTTGTTATTTTTATTCTATTTCAGTCTCAATTCTATTTTAAAAATTTTCAATGTCATCACCTCACAATTGACACCTAATTTAAATTTTATAAAATATTATAATGATATTTTATTTAGGGTTATATAAATATCATTATAATATTTATATAAAAGTTAAATTTAGTCTCAATTTGGAGGGAATGAAATTGAATTTTTTTCTAAAATTATGGATTGAAATGGAATTAAAATGACAAATATATGGATCAAATTGAGATTCAGACAATGACTTGACATGTATCATCATATTGACTTGAGACGTGATACAATATTGACTGACCGTGGCATAAATAATTTAAAAAAAAGTTAAAATAATTTTAATTTTTTTTTAAATTTTAACTCTTTTTAAAAGAATATTTTTTTTAAATTAAGAAAATATAAAAAAATATAAGAATACAAAAAAATAAGAGTTGGTACGTAACACATTCTTAACATGATAAACACTGTATTGACGAAATGAATCTAATTGTTATCCATTTTAAAAATAAATATCAATATGATTGATACCGAAAATCAAATATTTTAACCTCATATTTATTCAGAAACGAAAAGGTGACTTAATAGTGGTAATTTTTTATTCAACGTATTTATTAAATTATAAATCACAAAAATGTGTCATGTGACCTTTTAAATATCTTTTAACTATTTTTAATTCTTTATATATAAAAGGAAAATGCCCACAGATAAAATGTTTCTGACATTCGTTGACATTGGTTAAAATAATATCAAAAGCAAGTTTGGCACATGTGTTAATAAACCTAGGATGATACTACACTTATACGGATGTTAACGTTAACATTAACGTTAAACTCCAGAATACTATAAATAAGACACTCCTCATTAAATTGCAGTTATCATGTGAACAACAAACCATCCACAAAAATGAAGTATCTAAGCTCCTATTTTACCTTGGCTACTGCCATTGCTCTTTTATTTTCGTTTGAATCTCCTTCACTAGATATTTCTCAAAAGTTTGTTGAGTGCTTTCACAATCATCCCAACATCACCAACTCAATGTCCAATGTTGTTTACACCAACTCTTCATACTCCTCTATACTAGGCATGTCCATTCGAAATCATAGGTTCTTCAACTCAAGCTCTAAACCCCAAGTCATTGTCACTGCACGAGACTTTTCCTACATTCAAGCCACCATAATCTGCTCCAAACGCCATGGCATGCAGATTCGAACCCGAAGTGGAGGCCATGATTACGAGGGTCTCTCGTACGTTGCCGGGGTTCCCTTTGTCATCCTTGACCTCTTATACCTTCACATATCGAAGTTGATGTAGACAACCGATCTGCATGGGTTGAAGCTGGGGCAACCATAGGTGAACTCTACTACAGGATTTACGAGAAAAGCAAAACACTAGGGTTCCCAGCTGGTGTGTGCGCCACTGTGGGCACTGGTGGCCTCTTCAGTGGAGGTGGCTATGGGTTCTTGATGCGTAAGTACGGTCTTGCCTCAGATAATATCATAGATGCTAAAATAATAGACGTAAATGGTAATATTCTTGAGAAAAAAGACATGGGTGAGGATTTGTTTTGGGCCATCAGAGGAGGTGGGGGAGCAAGCTTTGGGGTCATCGTGGCTTGGAAGATAAAACTAGTTCCGATTCCATCAACTGTCACAGTGTTCAATGTTACAAGGACATTGGCAGAAAATGAAACCGATATTATTCAAAAGTGGCAGCTTGTGGCGAATAAACTGGACGACCGTATATACCTTAGGATGGACTTGGCAAGGGCAAATCCAAGTGAACATGGAAAGCTAACAATACAAGCCAATTTTGTGTCCATTTTTCTGGGAGGTGCAAAAGAATTTATTCATTTGATTCAAACGAGCTTCCCAGAGTTGGGTTTGGACAGAAAGGACTGTACTGGACTAGTTGGATTGGTTCAGCTGTATTCACGAATGCTCTGTTGATGGGAACTTCAGGCCATGAAACCCCTGAAGTCTTGCTGAACAGAACTCGATTTCCCCCTGGGAAATACAAAGGAAAATCTGATTATGTGAACAAACCCATTCCTCTTGATGCATTACGAGGGTTAATGCGCTTCCTTCATGACGATGGCATTGAAAATGGTCAGCTTCAATTCGCCCCTTATGGAGGCATAATGGATAACATTTCGGAATCTGAAACTCCATTCCCATACAGATCTGGATACATATTTCATATTCACTATATTGCCATTTGGCAAGAGGAAGGCGACGAGACTGCACAAAGACACATGAATTGGACTAGAAGATTGTATGAATATATGAAACCTTATGTTTCAAAGTTTCCAAGAGCTGCATATCTGAATTACAGAGACCTTGACATTGGAGTGAATAACAATGGCTACACCAGCTACGACCAAGCCAGCATTTGGGGTCTCAAGTATTTCCGTAACAATTTCAGGAGATTGGTAGAAGTGAAGACCAAGGTTGATCCTCATAACTTTTTTAGAAACGAACAAAGCATTCCTACACTGTCCTAAGGAGGAAATTATTATCAGGAAACCATTTAGCATCTACAATTCAAATCAAATAAATGGTGAATGTTTTTAATTCATGTTTTCAATTGTAAACCATCTGGTACCCTTCAATTGAAATAAAATAAAATAAATGTTGTATTTATATTTTTAGAGTAATTCAAATATTTATAACTACACAAAAAAAAAAATTCATACATAATTACCCAGGGAATAAAATTGGTGCGCAAATTTAGTTACCTACATATATCTTTTGATTTTTTTTATTATTAATAGAAAAAATGAGCAAAACAGAATCTATTGATAAAATAAATTAATCCATGAGTAAAATAAAAAATAAAACAAATTACATTAAAATAACAAAAGTGAATACATGGTTGCAATAATCCTTAGAGGTGCTTGGAGCTCTCAATCATTTCACACCAACCCGTACCGGTATGTAGAGATGGCAAATAAATTCGTCCCTGTGGATATTGTCCGAACTCGTCCCTGTTTAGACGGAAAATCTCCGCATTGACTGGGTATGGGTATGGATATGGGGAATCCCCGACTTTTTCAATTGGATATGGGGATGGGTATGAGAATGTACATATCCCCGCTATAATATCCGTCCCCGTTTAAATTATTGAAATATTCTCAATTAATTAAGTAACCATATATATATATATATGTATATATTATTTTTTATTTCTTCTAATTATTTGATTTGTAATGAAACTCATTCGCATCTCAATTATATTTTTATCTTATCATAACCTTTATGTAATTATGTTAAAATAATGTATGTGAATTAAAAATAGATAAATTATGTCTCACATTTGAATCTTTTTATTGTTTTTTAATATTTTTATTTATTGTATATTTTCCTTTCACATGAGAATGTTTAATACTCTCAATTTAAGTATTTAATAACACAAACCTTTCGTTTACTAGGTAATATAAAAAAAAAATCCTTTACTTATTATTATTATTAATAGTTTTTGTTTCATTTGAATAACTATTTTGTTTCACTAAAATAACTTTTGTTATTTCTCAACCACTGGGTATATATGTTATTTGAAAAGTTTTCTTAGATCTCTAAGATATTTTTCAACTTATCGTACCCTTAATTATACATTTATTTTTCTTTGTACGATTTCTTTCAATAGTCTCTCAAATTGTTTGTAAACATTTGTTAATTTTTTAATATTTTTATTTCTTGTTTATTTTCATTATGTAAAATACTATTTCGATATATTTTATCTAATTATTTTTTATTTTATAACTCATTATTAATCATACTGTAATTTTTTCACTATAATTGTATAAATAATTTTTATTTACTACAATATAAAAATTTAATGTAATTGTCATGAATATTTTTTTATCACCATCTAACATAATTGAAGTTCAAAAAATACAAGATCTATGTTAAAAATTTATTATTAGGTATAATTACTGATTTGGTATCCCAACTTTTTCGTTAAGTTCAATTTGGTACCCAAACTTTTGGTTTGTTCAGTTTAGTACCCAATTTTCTAAAGAGATTCAATTTGGTCCTCTCCGTTAAGTTAGAGTTAACACTGTGTCCGTACAGGACACGTGTCAAACCATGAAACTTTTATTTTTATTTTTTTAAAATATTTTTTTTTCAAAAAAATTTAAAACTGTCACATGTCAGTTTATCATCGTGCCACGTGGCAGCTTACAATCATGACACGTGGCAGTGGTAATAGTTGTTTTCAATTTAGTACCCCAATTTTTTAAAATGATCTAATTTTGTCCTTTCCAATTTGAGACCAAATTAGTAACAAAGTTTAATTATAACTTATATATACATGTTAAAATAATTGTTTTGAATTTATACATCAAATCATTACACTTAAATATTCAAATTATTTTATTTTTTACATGTGTTAAAAATTAAAAAGGTTAAAATGTAAAAAATAAAATAATTTAAGTATTTAGGTAAAATGATTTGATGTATATATTAGAAAAAGTTATTGTAACATGTATATATAGGTTGTAATTAAGCTTATTTACTAATTTGGTCTCAAAAGAGAGAGAGCACGAAATTGGATCATTTTAAAAAATTGGGTACTAAATTGAACCAAAAATTTAAATTGGGATACTAAATTGAAAACAACTATTACACTGCCACGTGTCATGATTGTAAGCTGCCACGTGGCACGATGATAAACCGACACGTGGCAGGTTTAAATTTTTTTTTTAAAAAAAACTTTTTTGAAAAAAAAAATATTTTTAAAAAAAAATTAAAATTCCATGGCTTGACACGTGTCCGTACAGGACACGGTGTTAACTCCAACTTAACGGAGAGGATCAAATTGAATCTCTTTAGAAAATTGGGGTACTAAATTGAACAAACTAAAAGTATGGGTACCAAATTGAACTTAACGAAAAAATTGGGGTACCAAATCAGTAATTATACCTTATTATTATGATTATTATTTGTTCTTTGTATCATTTTGATAAAGTAATGTATTATAACTTTGATTAGTGTATAAAAAAGAGATTCATTAGAATTTAAAATATTGAAGTAAACAAACATTTAAAATATATTTTAATTTGAATATTTGTTTTCCTTTTATATTTTTTAAAAAAATATTTTTAAATTTTATCAACTAGGTTTCATTAATGTTTGCAAATGTAATAAATGTGTTGGTTCTCATGAAATTTTATTTTGTATTATAATCTAAAATGTAAATAATTATAATTTATTTTAAACTTTTATTATGATTATTATTTGTTCTTTGTATCATTTTGATCAAATGATGTATTATAACTTTTATTAGTGTATAAAAAAGAGATTCATTATAATTTAAAAGATTGAAGTAAACAAACATTTAAAATATATTTTAATTTGAATATTTGTTTTTCTTTTATATTTTTTAAAAAATAATTCTAAATTTTATCAACTAGGTTTCATTAATGTTTGTAAATTTAATAAATGTATTGGTTCTCATAAAATTTTATTTGGTATTATAATCTAAAATGTAAACAATTATAATTTATTTTAAATTTTTATTATGATTATTATTTGTTCTTTGTATCATTTTGATCAAATGATGTATTATAACTTTTATTAGTGTATAAAAAAGAGATTTATTATAATTTAAAAGATTGAAGTAAACAACCATTTAAAATATATTTTAATTTGAATATTTGTTTTTCTTTTATATTTTTTAAAAAATATTTTAAATTTTATCAACTATGTTTCATTAATATTTGCAAATTTAATAATTGTTTTGGTTCTCATGAAATTTTATTTGGTATTATAATCTAAAATGTAAACAATTATAATTTATTTTAAAGTATTTGATATCGAAGAAACTACCATCCTTCTAGTATTGAATATTTGATAATATTATGTTTTCTTTATCATAATTTTTTATTATTTTATAAATATTAATTAAAATTAATATTGAAGTAGTAAGAAAATGAGTATGGGTATGAGTACGATATTATACCCGTTATCCGGTGGAGATGGGATGAGACAAGAGTTTTATACCCGTTGGGTTTAGATATGGGGATGGGGATATTTTTTTTTACAGAAATGAATATGGGATAGCAAAACTCGTACCCGCCCGTGTCATCCCAACTGGTCTGTTGATTTTTCCGACCTTTGCCCCCAATAAGTAAGCGTTGGTAGGGTTTTTACTTTTCTAAGGCCAAGGTTTGGAAATAACCACATCTTGCAGCAGAGATGGAACAATATTTGACTTAACCAATATTATACGTAGTATTACATGTAATATTGACATATGGGAATACATTTTAGTGGTTCACCGAGTTATCTGAGTCATAACATTTTGCGGTGTTGTAGTATATGTTTTGTTTATTGGTATGCAACTAATAAAACACATATTTTTTTAAATTTTATTTTGCAATTTTTTTATAAAAAATATTTATAAATTTTGTAATAAAAAATAATGGCTTAAATACCTTTTTGGTCCTCATTTTCGTAGTGCTTGTTGCAGATGGTCCTTATTTTGACAGAATGTTTAAAATGGTCATGATTTTCACCAAATGTTTAAAATGGTCCTCATTTTCGCAATTCGTGTTTTATTTGGTCCTTTTCTGTAACGCCATTTAAATCATTAACGGAGCATTGTACAGGTGGCACAGTTTGTATTAGGGTGTGCTACGTGTACTGCATAGGTGTGGTAATTAGATATTTGGGGATAAATAAGTGAGCTAGAGTTTTGGTAAGGAATGTTTGGGCAGTTGGTGAGTTTTGACAATCTTGTTTCTCCATTCTCAATTGGTGTTGATGTAATTTTCTTCTTTCTGCAATCCAATTATATAGATATGTTACGGTCCCAAACTTCTTCCTTTACCTCTGGTTGTAATCGTTGGAGGCAACCGTATTGTATCACTTCGTGCACTGTTGGTGGTTCAACGAGAAATAGATTAACCCCGATTTGTAGCTGTAGAGAGATGGCAGCCGTGAGGATGACAAGAACTCCAAAAAATATTGATAGAAAATTTTAGGTACAATTTGTTTTTATTTTTGTGGTAATAATAAATTAGTTTTAATTTTTGGTTTATTGATTTACAGAGTGGTGGTTCCAATAATGTGGGCTGCAACTTTTTCAAATGGTGGTTTTGATGAAAAGGATGTCATCATCATGACACAAATGAGGCAGATTAATGATTTGGAGAAGTCATTGAAGGTTGCTGAGAAGAGACTGCAATTAGTAATAGGGTTTACTTGTTATTGTATTATTCGTACTGTTATTGTGTGTAATCTTTTAAAGTCCAATATGTTTTGTACTATTATTAAATGAAGAAATGAATTAGTTTGATTATGTTGATATTAGTCTCAACATGTTCAAAATGACATCTTAATCTGAGCATTGAAGTAAGTAATATTGATCTAAGCTTGGGAAAAATTAAATTGATCTAAGTCTGGGAGAAGTTAAATTCATAACATTAATTCATCCTCATCAAAATGCACTACATTAATGTTTGGCAAAAGTGAAATTGAACGAAGTTTAAGAAAAGTAAAAATGCAGTACATCAATAATGAATTCTACATCAGAAATTCCAAAAAATAACTAAGATGGTTGTAGCTGCTATCATAGCCTCCTCCTAATCTGTAATTTCATCCTAAACTGTTGAGATGGTTCTTCTGGTGTTGGTAGTGGTGCTGCAAGGAAGAAGACTGAGACCGTAACATACCTATATAGTGGGATTACAGGAAGAAGAAGATTGCAGCAACACCAATTGGGAATGGAGGAACAAGATTGCCAAAACTCACCAACTGCCCAAACATTCCTTACCAAAACCCTAGCTCACTTATTTATCCCCAAATATCTAATTACCACACCTGTATAGTACACGTAACACACCCTAATACAAACTGTGCCACCTGTACAATGCTCCGTTAATGATTTAAACGGCGTTACAAAAAAGGACCAAATAAAACACGAATAAAATGAGAACCATTTTAAACATTCGGTCAAAATAAAGACCATTTTAAACATTATGTCAAAATGAGGATCATCCGCAACAAACACTACGAAAATGAGGACCAAAAAGGTATTAAGCCAAAAATAATTTATAAAAAATTGTAATCAATTATTTTAGAAAATATTTTATACAAAACATTTTCACATAAAATTTTAGAAAAAATACTCGTGAATATTATAATTTTGATATCAAACAACCCAAGCAAGAGTCGATCATAAATTACCTCAATGGTTTTTCCTATGTGACAATCTAGGTACAACGACCTACAAAGAGATGTTTGTAGATATTTTTGTGAAAGGGTTGCAAGTTAATTTGGTCTTTTAGCAACCACCGTCAAGTTAGCTATTTAATTTAACAATTATCAATTTGGTTCTTGGCATTTAGGGACGAAACCACTGATTTTGGATGTTTGCATATTTCATTAAGGAAAATTGTACAATGAAAGGTTAACAATGCAGGGATGGGTGGAGTAGTAACCAAAGACGTTGATTTATTGCCTTCTGTTCTCCTCAACCGTGGGGTGAGTATCTAGGCCTTTTCTGAATGCTAGTTAATAGACCTGGAAAGTTGCACACTTGACCATAAAGATTTTATACTATTCTAAGCTCTTTGAACTTGATAACACAGTGAAAACTTTTATCAATTCTGGTTTGGAGCTTAGGCATTTCAGCAATGTTTAATTTGTCAACTTAAATTATCCTGCTTAGCTTGATAGCATTCAGAATGTCGGAATTTTACCTTTTATGTTAAATTGATGGTACATGAGAAATGTAGCTGTTAGAAAGGTTGTGATTATTTTATTTTGGATAAAAAAAACATTATCAAATATCAAGGGTTTGAAAAACTTTCTTGAAAAGCTTTCTTGATAGAGTGTTGTCAATATTCCTGAGGATGTATCAGAAGAAGATGAAACAGCTGACGAATGCTTGCAAATAAATTACTGCCACTAAAATAAGTGTAGAATCCCTCATGTCCTCCAATTATCCATTCAACAAGAATTGTGAATGTGGGGAAAGGTCTCGGAAAGTTGTGATGTATATAGCTTTATAATTTTGGTGTTGGAACTTGTGAGTGGAAGAAAGCCCATAGAGAAGCTCTTTCGTGGGCTTAAGAGAACAATAAATGAGTGGGTCAAGCCTTTATTTAGTAAAGGAAAGTTCAAGGAGATGGTTGATTCAAAACTAAGAAGAAACTTTGTGAAAGAAGAAATCAATGTGTTTGCTCCTTGGTTGCAGAGTCGGCCTGAGAAACGACCCAACAAGCAAGTGATTAACCTTCTTAAAGGACAAGAATACGAAGTGGTGGAAGCAAAATATTTTAAAATTGCAACTCAATTGGACAGCTAGGGAAGAAAATCTTATCCAAACAGTCCGAAAGGTCAGAACATGGAAACGCATGTTCCTAGCCTTCTTCAAGTTCCACATCTCTCAATGCGTTTTCGAAGCCTTTACAGGCTTCCATTTGCATGGATGAAGTGCAAGGTTTTGTGAGCTACATGGATTGGCCATGACATACTCCTTAGTTGACTCTCCAATTAGGTTTTTGACCACCTAATGGAGAGGGCTAAGGATCACTTTCTATTTTAAGGCCTAGCTCATCCTAAGTCCCACGTTGGCTAACTACTGCTTCACTTTATAATGCTTGCTTATTTATGTGATGGTATGGCCGTTTGAAGAAAGGTCTTGGATGTACCCCATCTCCTCAGTGAAGACTCCTTGAAGAACTACTTGTACTTTTTACAAAAGAAAATTTATAGCTATACATGCATCTATGATAGAAAATTACTCTATTCATCTTCTTCTTAGCGAATCTACGATAACCATCATTCAATAAGTCATTTTATTAAAACACAAGCATATTTAAAGAAAAGAACAAATGTTACATTTGTTTGCATTTTGCTGAAGGATTCATGGATGAGTCTTTCTTCTGGTTAAAACATCCTTAATTTCTTCATTGCTTTCCTTAGTTTGTTATTGTTATTTTAGTCGTTACTCTGCTTCATTTTCATTTTCATCATTGTTTAATCTGTTTTCCCCTGTTCCGTGTTCTGAATTCAAGTTGAATCAGTAGTATTTTCTTTTGTTGTTCTGCATTGAATATTCTCTGTTTTTGTTCCTTTTTATGTCTTTGGATTTCATTTCGTTTAATGCTTTGGACCTTACTTGTCTTGCTCTTTTTTGTTTTAAATCATCTGATGTTTTTCTGTTCTAACTCCTCTAATGTTTTACAATTTTATGTCATCTAATGTTGGAGTCATTTACTCTGATACTTCTTCATATCGTCACCTAGTGTTTGTTCTTCTAGCCCTTACTTTTCAAGTTGAGTCGTCTAATGTCTGTTTGAGTAGTCTATTGCTTTGGCCTTTATTTCTTTGAGCTATTTCGTCTAGTTTTTTGTGTCGTCTAATGCATTCATTTTACATTTTACATTTTCAGTTAACATTCTTCCTGTCACATAATTCTCTTTTTCCTTCCATTGCGCTTATTGATTTCTAACTTCCGGCTTTCATCATTTTCATTTGTTTACGCTTTTAAAATCCCCCAATCTTTCTTTGAACTAAATCAAAAACTTCAATAGGTTTGTGTGTTCCTTGAAGTGATCTGAGATGGCCTCTATACTATATTAATTTAGGGGGAAACTCAAAAAACCAAAGACGATAATCAATTCTTCAAGAATCATAAAACTGAAAAGACAATTGAGACATTGCACGATTGATTACGTGGGGTGAGAGAAGAAGGTGGGCATGGTTTATGACGATGTATTATGGTTGTTTGGAACAGAGGCGTTGCCTGATTGCAACAAAAATATATAGAGAGTAATTATTTTTAATCAGAGGGTGTGTGAGTGAGAGACATCTGACAGGTAGTAATTTGCTTGCAAAAAGAAACAAGGAAGACATATACTATCACACTCAAATGTGTACTGTCTTTACATTAATATCACTTTTTCTTTTTCCCCATCTTAACTACTCTTAATATCATTTTCCATTTTAAAGTCGCGCTTCTGACAAGAACTTACCAATATAAATAACTTTTTAAAAAATTACCTAATTTTGTAAATTCTCCATAAATCTGCACCATTCTTGTAAATAAACCGACAAGAGAAGGTATGCTTTGTTCGTTTCTGAAGAAGTTTCGAGGGTCAACTCTGGTCTTCACGCGTGCCAATCTATTAAAATTGTTACCGAAATACTTAGTACCCCAAATGCTGGCTTGGCTGAAGCTTGTGTAACCATTGTTGTTAATCCCAATGTCAAGGTCTCTATAATTCAGATATGCACTTCTTGGAGACTTTGAAACATAAGGCTCCGTATAATTGTACATTCTTCTAATCCAGTTGAGGTGCCTCTGTTCTGCCGCATCCCCTTTTTCTTGCCAATTCACCCCGTACTGAATGTGGAATATGTAGCCAGATCTGTGTGGAATTGGAGTTTCCGATTCTGAAATCTCATCCATCCTGCCTCCATAAGGAGTGAATTGAACGTAACCATGTTCAGCCTCATCTTCATAAAAAAAAGGCCATAATCCTTCTAACCCAACGTCTGGAATGGGATCTCTCACATAATCAGATTTTGCTTTGAAAAACGACAAACCGTTTAGCTGTGTTCTGTTCAGCAAAACATCGGTGGATTCACCGTTTGTGAATCCAGCCATGAAGAGAATTGATTCTATCCAACTCATCTCAATGCACTCTTCTCTCAACAAACCCAACTCTGGAAGCCTCTTTTGCACCAAGGGAATGAGGTCATCTGCAGGTCCCAGATACAAGGATTCAAACTGCGCTTGTACAGTTAGATTCCCATTTTTACTTGAATTTAACCTCCAAAAGTTGATCCTAATGGTTAGGTTCTTGTTAAGATTGTTTGCCACACGTTGCCACTTATGAATAATCCCCGTCGCATTTTCTTCCAACGTCCTTGCAACTTGGAACACTGTGACAGTAGATGGAACTGAAACCAGTCTTATCTTCCAAGCTACGATGACTCCAAAGCTTGCTCCACCACCACCTCTAATGGCCCAAAATAGATCCTCGCCCATTGTTTCTTTATCAAGGAGATTACCATTGACATCAACAATAAGAGCATCAATTACATTATCAGCAGAAAGACCGTATTTTCGCATCAAGAATCCATAGCCACCACCGCTTAAGTGGCCACCAACGCCCACAGTGGGGCAGATACCTGCTGGGAACGCTAGTGTATTACTTCTCTGACTAATCCTGTAGTAAAGTTCACCGACGGTCGCCCCAGCCTGAACCCATACAGTGCTGTTTTCTACGTCAACTTCGATTCCTCGAAGGTTTATGAGGTCAACGACGACAAATGGAACCTCAGCAACGTAGGAGAGACCCTCGTAATCATGACCTCCGCTTCGGATTCGAATCTGCAGGCCATGGCGTTGGGAGCAGATTATGGTGGCTTGAATGTGGGAAACGTCCAGTGGAGTCACAATGACAACTGGTTTTGAGGTTGCGTTGAAGAACCTAAGATTTTGAATTGAAACATCTAGGACAGAGGAGTATAAAGAGTTGGTTTGGGTGTAAACAACACTGGAGATTGAGTTGGTGACATAGGGATAATTGTAAAGGCATTGAACAAACTTTTCGTGAGAATCTGCTGAAGAAGGATCAAATGAAAATAAAAGAACAATGGTAGTAGCGAAAGTAAAATAGGAGCTTAGATACTTCATTTCTGTGAATGGTTTGTTGTTGACATGAGAAAGAGTAAAGTGGAGGCTTGAGTTTTATTTTGACATCACCTCTCGTGTCGGTCGAATTCTCTGCTTTTCTGTTTCGCTTAAAACAAAAGTGCAAGGATACCTCGAGTCCCGTAAAGAAAATTCGTGCCGTTTTTAAAAATCTAGACACAGTACGTTTATAGTTATATCTATCATTTTATATAGTTCACAAAATAAAATAAGTACTGTGATTTTATATCGCTTAAAATAAGTACATTTATAGTTATATCTATGATTTTATATTCGAAAATGATTTTTCTGATATATATTTTGTTGATATAATTGATAAATTATTAAACAGCTTAATTTTTTTTTCTTTTTTATGAAATTTATAAAAATAAAATAATAAAATTTTAGAATTTTTTTATCAAAAATATTTGTTTATAAACATTTGTTAAATAAAATTTTCTCAAAATATCATTTCTTTCCGTAGATATATGGGTTGAATGTTAGATCCGGGATTAGTTTAGAAGGAAAAATAGTACTTTAACACAACTTTTGAAAGCATATTCATCTGACACAAACTTTTAATAACATTATACTCAATACTTTAATTTATATTTTAATTTAATATAGTATTATTAAGAGCTTCTGTCAAATAAATGACAGCAGTGATGGATTTTTAGACGTGATGTCTCATTCAAGATGGTTAATAGAATCTTTTAGTGGATCAAGGTTTAACACAAACGACAATGCAAATTCATAACAGGGGTTAGGGGATTGGGTCACGATTGATTGATATCAGGGGTTGTTCAATGCTTACTTTTTTTATTTACAATATTTTAACTTCAAATATTAATATATATATATATTATTAAAATGTGAGTGGATATAGTTTTATTTATAGTTTTCCTACCTTTTAATAGCTGTCGGTAGGTAATCAAGATCCTTATGGAAGAAAAAGTTGTTTGCACGTTATGTTGAATGCATTTTTTATTTTATTTACGATATTTAAAACTTGACAGTATATTTTTATGAGAACCTCTTTCTTCATTTAAATAACAAACGTTACATTAATGAAACTTTTCTAATTACATGAATTTTATAAATTAACGATTATCATTAAATCATAATTATTTTATGGCTTAAATACCTTTTTAGTCCTCATTTTCGTAGTGTTTGTTGCGGATGATCCTCATTTTGACAGAATGTTTAAGATGGTCCTCATTTATACCGAATGTTTAAAATGGTTCTCATTTTCGTAATTCGTGTTTTATTAACGAAACATTGTACAGGTGGCACAGGTAGTAGGGTGTGTTACATGTATTGTATAGGTGTGGTAATTAACATTAATTTTTCAATTTAGGAGAAATTTTGCAATTAAGAAAATTTCTTCATCTTCGTCTTTCTTAAGCTCGGATTTGCAGAGGAAGCAGCTAATACTTGTCATTTCATCATTGGACTGCAGTTGCTCTCTTTATTTCAATTTTATAGATTGGACTTTAAAAGATTACACACAATAACGTGAACCCTATTACTAATTACAACCTCTTCTCAACAACCTTCAATGACTTCTCCAAATCATTAATCTGCCTCATTTGTGTCATGATGATGACATCCTTTTCATCAACAACACCATTTGAAAACATTGCAACTCACATTATTGGAACCACCACTCTGTAAATCAATAAACCAATTTATTATTAACACAAAAATAAAAACAAATTGTACCCAAAATTTTCTACCAATATTCTTTGGAGTTCTTGTCATCCTCAAAGTTGTCATCTCTCTGCAACTACAAATCTGGGTTAATCCATTTCTCGTTGAACCACCAACAGTGCACGAAGTGATACAACACAATTGCCTCCCAACGATTACAACCAGAGGTAAAGGAAGAAGATTGGGACCATAACATACCTATATAATAGGATTGCAGGAAGAAGAAGATTAACTGGAAAATTGAAATGAAGAGCGCAAATGCAATCCAATGATGAAATGGCAAGTATTAGTTGCTTCCTCTGCAAATAATTCGAGCTTAAGAAAGACGAAAATGAAGAAATTTTCTTAATTGCAAAATTTCCCATAAATTGAGAAATTAACGTTAATTAGTCATATGTAAAGTATACGTAATACACTCTAATACAAATGTGCCACATGTACACTGCTTCATTAATGATTTAAATGGCGTTACAGTAAAGGACTAAATAAAACACGAATTGCGAAAATGAGGACCATTTTAAACATTCTGTCAAAATGAGGACCATCCGCAACAAACAGAAAATGAGAACCAAAAAGGTATTTAAGCCTTATTTTATTTTCTACCAAAATTCGAAATACTATAATCAGATCATAAGTATTTTTAAGATTGTAAATAAAATGGTGGAGAAGAAAAATCACATTATATATTTTTGTGATTTAGAATTTAATAAATACATTGAATAAAACATTACCAGCAATAAATCCCCTTTTGGGAGCGCGAAATTGGTTTTGGAACGTGTTCGGTTTCACTGATACGAAAGGATATGGGAGTGAAGATTTGAGAGATGGATGTATCATTTCATCCACGATAGAAAGGAGAGATAAGTGAGTATAATCAGAGTATAATGAGTACTTTACCAAATTATCCTTCGATTTTTGCCAATCCATGTGCGTTTGGGGTGTGATGGTCGACGAAAAGGGTGGTCGACGAAAAGGGTAACCGTGGTTGAGTTATGGTGTTGCAGTGGTGTTGTGAGAGGTGTTGTGGTGCTGTGTGTTGGGACTGGCACCGGTGTTGTATGTTATAGAGGGGATGCACTAGTGTTGTGTGTTATAGAAGGTGATGGCACCGGTTACGTAACCGGTGCCTTGGTTTCTGAATGAGTGACACTGGTTACCACACCGGTGTAATGGTTTTATTTTATTTTTTAATTGTTTTTTACTTTTTTTACTTTTTTTTACTTTTTTTTATTTTTTTTACTTTTTTTTACTTTTTTTAATTGTTTTTAACTTTTTTAAAACTTTTTTAAAACTTTATATAAATTTTGTTTAAAATTTAATTGTTTAATTTTCTTTTAAAATTTAATTGTATAATTTTTTTTACATTCATAAAAATTTAATTTTTTTTATTTTAAAATTTTATATAATTGTAATATTTTTTTAATTTGTAATAATGAATTATAATTATTTTTATAACATCAAATTACAAAATCATTCTCTTTTTCCATCAAGGATATTTTGGTAACTTTTTAATTCATCTATTTTTACACTTTATTTTATCTATCACATCAATCAAATCTTTCACTAACTTTTATAAAATTTATCTCCAAATTCACTCATTTTAGTCTCTAAATCCAGTCAAAAAAATACAAAAATCCATTCACCAAAATCTATACAAATTTATCTTCGTACTCTCCCTCATATTCATCACCCCAAAGACACTTAAAAGATAGTAACATAAATTTGTTGCAAGATATAAATATATTTTTGTAAAAATAGGCCGTGCAGGTCAACTAAGATGAAGTAATATATTTTAATTAGTAATCTCAAAAATTACTTTATGTGAAAGATATATATTGTTTATATGGAGAGAATTATCATATTATACAATTATTACACTCTTGTTGATGTCAAAATCAATAATAAATAAATACGTTAATAATTAAATGTTTATTTGTATATTTAAATTATATATATATATATATATATATAAGGTTTTAAATAATTTTATCAATACAAAATTTTATAAACATCTATAATAATATATGAAATGGATATCCTCTTTTGTATTCATATTTGATTATTTCATTTTTATTCTTAATTATTATTTAAAATTATTATTTATAAATAATTTATTTTTAGTCATTTCATTTTAAAAATCATCCAATTATTTTAAACAAAAAATTTATATATATATTTTATTTTTTTAATTTTATATTTAATAACTATTTTAATTATTAATTATATATTTTTTATTAATTTAACTTATACAAATTAAAAAATACGAAAATACATGCGGAACTGTCTGTATTTTCGATAATAATAATAAAAGAGAAGAATTTCCGGTAGACATATTCACGTGTTTAAACTAGAGTCAAAGAGATTGTAGCTGGCATATCTTGCGTTTTGCGTCAAGTCAAAAAATGTGTTTGAATTATATAGCAGTTTATACAAATTATTGGTGTATTGACATTCACTCTCACTTACGTTTAAACGAGAGCCAAGAAGAATGTAGCTGGCATATCTTTAATGATGTCTAACATTTAATTAATAAATTTAACTAATTATATTAATTTAGTTTTAACAAATAATATGGGTTGACATATACTTTATTAGGGCAATCAACTATTTTAAAATTTAATTTAATTATTTGTGATAGTTTTAAATATTGGTTGTAAATATAATTGATCAGTATATAAAATAATCAGTTTGTTATTAGGTCGACGGGTTAAGGAACTTTTAAGTGTGTAACCAGTAACGAATCTTCGGTCAATATTATGTGGGTGTCAAAATTTTGATGAAATTACTTTTTTGAATATTTTTTCTTTTAAAAAATATTAAGTTGGTCATCTAGAATTTTTTTAGTTTCAATTTGGTTTTGATTTTTTAAAAATTAATGCAATTTGATTTTTTTTATTAAATTTCTTGAAGTAGAACAAGAATTTTTCATCAAAACTAACATTAGGATTATGTCAATACACCAATAAAGCAAATTATCCTTATTTACTACTTCAATTTTGATGAAAAATCCTTAATTCGATTTAAGAAATTAAAGAAAAAAAAGATAAAATTGCATCATTTTTTCAAGATCGTGACCAAATTGAGACTAAGAAGACTGAAGTACATTTTTGAACAAAAATAGAAGCCTAAAGAGTAGTTTCAAAATTTTTATATAAATTAGTAAAAAAATTATATTTACTTCTTTTATAATAATAAAAAATAATAAAATAATAATTATGTTATTATTATAATTATAAAATTAAATATAAATATTTTTTATAATTTTATTATAATTAATTTCCATTTATAATGATTAAGTTTAAAATAGTAATCAAATAAAAGATAGTTAAATCAAATCAATAATATTTTAAAAGAAAATATTAATAAAATAATTATTTTTATTTAAAAAATATTTAAAAGGTAAAATTAAAAAATAAATATGAAAAAAAAATCATTTCCTTATATATATATAGATATAAATGTATACAAGAATTCAATGTTTTACATCTAATCTCAACAAATAGAAATTGCTCTCCATGGTAGAGAACCTAGGGTTTTACAAAATTGAAGAATATGGAAGAAATTGGAACCATAAAGTAGAAACAATCCCTCTCCCAAGGTTCTTGAATACTGCTCCATGCTCCACTTGCGCCTCCCATTCGCATCTCCGCCTCCAATTTTGTAGCCCATCATCCTCTCAAACCCAAAAGGGGTAAAACCTCCATGGATGAAGAAGGAGACCCAAGAAAGAGAAGGGAGAGTTTCCCAACACTCCTAATAGCCTACAAGAGTCTCTCCCAAGCACCCAAGGTGTTTCTATTCGTGAAAAAAGAGGAATCCCCTAATACTCTCGTAGAAACATGATTAAATAACCATATTCGCGTATTGGGGTCGATATTCTCGTCCAGCGGCTTCACACTCGCCCATTGAGGCCTAAAATCGACGTTCTCGGACATGTAACTCGCTGGGCGAGCCATATTTTTGCCCAACGACTTATATATTGCAGTTCTTGTCTGTCATTTTCACCCAACGAGCTACCATCTCGCCCAGCGAGTGACCCTGGCGCCCAATGGTCATTTTTTGGCCTTCCAAGGTTGGTCCAAGGTCGTATATACATATAGGCGAGTCCTTTCTCGATGTTTGCAGTGCTGGACTTGATCTTGGTGCCCCTTGACATGTGTATTTGTGTAAAAGTCAATCTTTCATGTCCAATCATGCTTCCTTGAGTTTCAGCTTATTTTCCTCCACCAGAATTGCTTCCTATTGTTTTATTTCACACACTCATAATAGAGATTAGAAGTAAAAAAGCATAAAACAACTAAAATACGAAACAATGTAAAAACAACATAAACTAGAGGATTAAACAAGATAAAAGTTATGTAGGAGTTGATTTTATTCACAAAACTTAACATCAATAAAAGGTAGAAAACATGCTTGTATCTAGGAATAAAACTTGGTTCATTAGTAATCCTAGATTCTTAAAACTAATGCATGATTTCACTTGTTGATGATTTAAGGAATTGAAACTTGATGAGTGATCATAGGCTCAAAGGCTCTAAGAATAAGATTTGAGTATTCTTGTGAATTGATTTTAATATGAATATGGAATTGGGATAATTTAGAATGCATGAGAATGAAATGGTTGAAGTCTAATCTTGACAAATTGTAAATACACTATGTTAATTTCTTGTTGCACACCAACTGTATCATAAAATACAAAAACAATTTTCATTTTGTTTGTGTGAACTTTGTCTCTAATTGAGTCGTGAATTGTGAGAGTTGTCATGTGTTGCACAAGTCCCTTGGGAAAAAACGATAAAATACTTATTACTTATTATGTGCGACCGGTGCACTTGCCATATTGGTTTTTCACTAACAGATGTTATCTTAGTTGTTGTCATTAAATGTTAGTGTACATGGGTATCATGGGTATTTATCGACCCCATCTCACTTACATAGAATGTTCTAGATTTTTACTCATGTAGAATGCTCTTGATTTTTTTTCCTTCTATTTTAAGCCTTTCTACAATATTCTAGATTTTTCATTAAATTTCTATAATTCTATCTTAGACTTTTCTATATTATTGTATGTTGTTGAAGAATTTACATTCTACTTTAATAAAAATAAATTACCAAAAAAAAAAAAGAAGGGAAAGTAGATGAAACATATAACTTATCATTTATAATTAATTATCCATAAACTAGCTTCAATAATTCTACAACTAAAATAATATATCTAAAGTACTAAAATATGATTCTACAATCACTCCAACACACTAGCAACACCCATCTTTTCTACTACAACACCAACCTCCACCAAGGAGACGTTGTAGTCGGCACGTATTGTGTGACAACCATCGAATCACCATAGCAATGGACACCTATATATCTTGAGCCTCTGTAAGATGGTGAACTCATGCCACTCACTCCAGTGACAATATATTTAATTACTTTACTTTTTCTAAGTATCATTAAAACAATGTCTTAAGTTAGGGGCACATTAGAAAAAGTAAATGAACAATTCCTTCTTGTATTAGCAAATTAATCCAATCCAATCCAAAACATGAAGCAAGCATGTGAAAGTGTTCACAGTTTTCTAACATTGGGAAGAAATCTTCATATATCTCTATGTAGAAATCCTAAAGTTACCCGTGAAAGTAACCTTATCGTGACTATAGATTCCTAAGATCCATTGAACAGTAAGGTTAGTGATTTTAAATCATAAAGCGAAGTGTATAAGCAAATGCGAACAGTTCAAAAAGCACATCTAAAGCAGATTTCAAAAGCTAAGTTCAAATTACGTGATTCTGCTATTTCTAATAAAAAAACATTTAAATTTAGATAGATGACCATGCATCTTCTAAAA
Source organism: Vigna unguiculata (assembly GCF_037176805.1). Lineage (NCBI taxonomy): Eukaryota > Viridiplantae > Streptophyta > Magnoliopsida > Fabales > Fabaceae > Vigna > Vigna unguiculata. The sequence continues at coordinate 14,063,001 of NC_140794.1, read as the reverse complement.
TTCAGCATATTTCTATACTGAACCGGTGTTGGTGTGCAATGGCAAGTCTCAATTAATGAAACTAAATACATTGAAACGAAGTTAGATGAAAAATGTAAAAGAAGTAATATAACTGTAGAATTGAATGCAAACATGAATAAGAGTAGAAGTAGAAGAAAAAAAAAATAACATGGAGTACCATATTTATATGAACCAAAAGAAAATCTCGAAGAATTCTCCCACACCAAGCCTACTGTACAATCATGGCAATGAAATAACCTCTCAAGAAAAGCTCATAATTCTAAGAAAACTAAAAAAATCATAAAATATCAAAGTAGGAGTGAGAAAAAAATACTTCACCCGTCCAAACCCATAAAACCCGAAATGAAAAAAATGATTTGGTTAATGAATAAATTTATATGAAAAAAAACATGACCTTTGTTCTGATACCAATTGTTAGATCGAACGTTTATCATTAGGTCAAAAGTTATAATTATTAGTCAAGATGTAACTCTTTTTACTTAAAAGTGTAACACAAGCCCAAGCGTCACGATTCATTCGATTGTGACCTGATCCACTTGACCTCCGTTACGAGATGCTACCTACAACATTAACTCTCAACATTAACCCGGGTTGTTAACTTGTGGTGTGAATGTTAGAGTAGGTTAAAGGTATATTGTTTAATGATTTTACATTGAATTTGATCATGAACTCCAACTTAGTGAATTCTCTACCATATCACTAATCTCAATATTTTACATCCCTTTCTCTAATTTTATAGTTATTTTATGCAAATTCCATTCTTTTCATTATTTTAAAAGCCTCTTAGCCTAAATTCAATAAATAATCATAATTCAACTTAATCACCCCAACCTCTTGGAGAAATGATATTTGTAGTTTTTATTTGTATTACTTGCACAATTAGATACACTTGCCAATTGTGTAACAACAAGTGAATCAACTACCAATAGTAGGTCACACAACTTTCCATTTTTTGCCTCTTAGAGTTCTTGACATGTTATGCATGTAAGTGTACTAATTGCCTCATGTTCCAGATCATTAGTTCAACTTTGGCTGGTTCTTTTTCACTTATTCCAGCATGGCAACAAGTTTATCTCAGTTGCACCATGGTAGCACACTTTAGATCCATCTTGACAACAAATTCTTGGCATTTTGACAACATGAAAACAACTCCAACTCATTTAGACATCATGGCAACAACAACTTCCCTCACTCCCAAAGGGCAGAACAACTCATCAATTTTGTGGATTAATGTCTTTTGTAGCTTTCGTTAGCTAACACAAGATTTGAAAATCAAATACAAAAAGTCAACATCGGATCAACTTTGGTCAAAGCTTGTTAACTATGTATTCTTGGTCAAATTTCTTACATAAATCATTGTTAGTTAGGGTTGGAAATAATTTACTGAACTGCACTGCAGTATTAAAAACTGTAATGAATTGAAAACTAATTTACTTGAACTGAGCTAAAAAATAGTTCAAACAAACTGAACTGACATGTTTTTTCTAAACTGAAATATTTTTTGTTCTAACAAATTAAATTGTACTTAACTAAACTACAATATGAACTAAACTTGACTATTATGAACTAAATTTTGTTTGAACTGCATTATTTTTAAATTAAATTGCATTACTTTTTGAATAGAATTACACAATTTTTGAATTGAACTGTACTATTTTTGAGCCACACTATACTCACTAGTGCAGTAAGGGCTTTTTGCCCTGATTATTTTCCTCATTTTGCCTCGGGTCCGAAACCGAGGCATATTGGGACGAGGCCAAAACGGGGTGCCTTTTGGCCTCGGTTGTTACCCGAAGTCATATAGTCCCTTTTATGCCTCGGTTGTTGGCGAACCGGAGCCATATGGTGTCTTTTCTGCCTTAGGTCAGCTAGGACCGAAGCCATAAACACACCCAAACAACCTAATCTGGATTCTACAATCTTCACGCTACTTATTTAAGTAATGAATGTGTAGAGAAAAATTAAATGATCAGATGATGCGGCGACATAAGGTAATCTCATCACCCACGGAGAGCTGGAAAATCTCGATCCTTGAATCTTGTCCCAAGTACTTGTTCAGCTCCAACACATAGATGCGAAGAGGCTTAATGTAATCCATCAACAATGCATCAGGAGGCGCAGCCACAGATCCAACCCATAGGGTGTTGTCATATCCAATCAGACCTCCCACTTTCACTAGATCAATTACTCTCTTGTGATAGTTCAAGTAATTGTTCTTATCACCATCCACAAAAACAAAATTGAACGTTCCCTTCTTATTCTCCTGCATAATTGACACAGTTGATTTAACTATCAAGGATAGACTAATTCATGAAACCAAAACAGTTCCTTTTTCTTCTTTTTTCTAAATTAATACACAAATTGAGATGGTGAGAAACAGTGAACGCACATTTTTTAAGAAGCTCGTCAGAAAAGGAAGAACATGTCCTTCTTTGAAGTTGATCTTGTGAGCCACACCAGCTTTTTCAATGATGGAGGTTGGTGTTGTCGGCGCCGACGAGGAAGAAGAAGCGACCTGTCTCGTATAGGAGAGGAACGAGGAAGAAAGTCATGTTGGTCCAACATCGCCAAAATGCCCATATCTGGCAGCGTTTGAGCCCCCTGGTTTCAGCCCCTCCTTCATTTTGCATTTCAGCCCCCATTTTCAACAAACCCTAAAAGCTACATATAAAATTTAATCAAGGAAACAGGAAATGGAGGTGGAGGAAATGGAGATGTAGCGAACCAGCAGTGGCGGCAATGTGACGGTGGCCGGAGCAGTGTGGTGACAGTGTCGGTGGAGGTGCAGGTTGCGGGGAGAGAGAAGAGAGAAATGGAGTTGTAGAGAGAAATGGAGAGTGCGGGCAAGAAGAAAAAGAAAAAGGGGTTCACGTTTTGGCACCGGTCATCTGTCACCCGAGGCCAAATATGTGAGTTTTTGGCTTCGATTCTCCGCAACCGAGGCATATACTACCTTTTGGCTTTTGCTTCGGGTTTTCTGTGAATCGAGACATAAAAGTTAGGTGGAATTGCAAAAATGCCACCGCACCATTATATGCTTCGTTTTTTTAATAACTGAGGCATATAAGACGAGTTAAAAACAATAATTTGTACTAGTGACTATTTTTGAACTAAATTACATTAATTTTGAACCAAATTATAATATTTTTGAACCGAAAATTTTGATTATTTAACTAAATTATTCTACTAAACATAGTATTTCAATTAAAAAAACAAAAAAAAATAGTATTTACCCATTTCATTCGTAATATAGATTTCCCATAAACTAAATAAAAAGACATAAAAATAAGTAAATAAAAAAAATATCTCTAATTAATAACATATTTTCAAATATAAAACTAAGAAGACATAAAGATTATATTCTCAAATATAAGTTGCATTATAGAATACAACTAGACTCCGATCTAATTGTTGAATAGATAAAAATGAAATAATTATTCGTCCAACATAATTAAAATTAAAATATATTTTTATAATTATACTGACATTGGATAATAATTTGAAGAGTTAATTTATATTTACTATGCAAAGAAAAGTTATTTATTCAATGATTCAATTGACAGTATTCAAACAATGACATGCAATTTTAAATTAATTTCAAACTAATTGAGCTCATCTATACGATATAATATAGGTACACATTTCTACCCTCTCTAGTAAGTTATAGGTATATTTTAAAACTTCATAGAACATTTTTCACACAAATATTTCAAAGAAAGTATCATTTCCAAATACAAATGTTCATAAACATATTAAATTTAAGAATTTTTTAAAATAAACTCTCCTTAAAAAGGTTCACGCAACATAATAAATATCTTAAAACTAAAAATTAATATTACATAATATATTAAAATAAAAAATACGGTGATATACCAATATTTATATTTATTATATTAATTTTAATATTTTAATTACTTTTTAAGTTAAGAAAACTTTAATACAAATAAAAATTATAAAATTGTTAGTTGTCACAAAACTTAACTGCTATTTTTTCGTAAATTTTAACATAAAAATAATATTATATAATAAAATTCATTCAAAATAAAATAACATTTTACACGAATTTTTAAATTCCTTTTAATAAATTAAATATAAATATTTATATTTGTTCTGGAAAGAGAATAAAGAAAATAAAAAATAAAAGAAAAAGCTAAAACAAAGATAAAAAAAGACTTTCCAACGAAAATGCAAAACATAACATATAACACACAAAACCCATAATCCTAACAGTTGACCATAATACCACCCTAACACAAAAAAGTTTTTAACATTCGGTATTTTTGGCTTTTGATGTCTGTTCAAACTCCAAAGTTGTATTGGATGACGTCAATTAACGTTGTAATGCAAACCTGAAGTCCAAGGGCGTCAATTATACAAGATCTGACGTCTTTTGACATGTGGTAGTACAGTACTAGACGTCAAAAGCTGCTATTTTTTCCTTTTAATTTTTGTTGTATTTACAGTTTTCCCACACCTAAAAAATAGAAAAATTCCAGCATAGTTCACAAATATTCTACAAATTTAAATGAAACAAACATAACAATCAAACGAAGACAAAAAGTGATAAGAAAAACTTGTTCAGACAAATTTCCTAAAATCCATACAAAAGTTTTTCCAAGATAAATAAAATAAAGGGAAACATAACCAAAATCACATACAAATCAAGCATACCAAATTCAATGAATATAATTCAATACCTATTCAATATTTGGTATGAATCCAAACCTTGAACGATGATACAAATCAAGCATACCAAATTCAATGAATATAATTCAATACCTATTCAATATTTGGTATGAATCCAAACCTTGAACGATGTTGCAGGGAACTAAGCACCTCAAGCCTCCTTGTCGTCGTTGTGAAAGACTCACTAGTGTTTGTGGAGGAGTTGTCATCGACAATGGAGAATGGAAGACAACGCGTCGCTAAAAGGAACATGCATTTGGGTCAAATGAACCACAAACTTCCTTAGGTGATAACGTGAAGCAGTAGGGAGCATTGTCGCAGTAGTGAGGGAGTCTTGGAAGAGAGATCCCGAAGAAACAATGCAGGGAAACTAAGGTCGTGTTGATGTTTTTAAGCAATGTGACGTTGGATAAGTGCTAGATCTGACATCCTTCAACGTTTGCTGGTAAGGATTTGACGTCCTTCAACATCTGTTGGTGGGGATCCGACGTCCTTTGACGTCTACTGGTGGGGATCTAACGTCTGCTGGTGAGGATATGATGTGTTTTGACGTCTACTAGATGGGGTCCGACGTCTTTCGACGTCTGTGGGAAAGGGACCAAATGTCCTTCGACGTTTGTGGGAAGGGGTTCTAACGTTAACTTTGACATTATAATTACAAAAATGCCACAAATCATTTTTTACGTTGGTTGTTTTAGGAACTGATATTAAAATGATAACATTAAAGACCCATTTTGCACTAGTGCCAATATCTCATTTGTGGTGTTTTTTTTTTCACATTTCCTATCACGTCAATGGCCTACTTAATACAGTTTAAATAATAATCAGTTAATTTGGTATTAAAACTGAATTGTTTTATAATACAGTCCGATGATTATTATAAATAGTTTAGTTTGTTTTAACTTTGTTAATATTCAATTAGAATAGGCAAATTTTATACGAAATTATTGAATACAAAATTTACGTAAGTACAAGCTAGAAAGTAAGCAAAAACTATCTAAGCATATTACAAAGCTTATCTAATGCATCTAATGACTACTAAGCTAAGTGAGTAAAATCTACCAATTTAAGAAACTACACTAGAAAAAGATGTAAAAAACCCTAATTAAGCTAATTTTATAAAATCAACTAAAAGACTCTTTAAATTAAATCTAAGCTAAAAATTACTAATTAAGCACTTAAACTAACCAAAAATAATACCAATGGACATAAAAAGTTTAAAATTTAGGGATTTATCATACCACCTCATTGGAACTATTGCACTCTTGGAGAAGAAAAAAAGTAAAACCACAAACTCTCTAAAATCATAAAAACGATTACCTATGAACAAATATACATATGTTACGCTCAATTATTCTTGCTCAAAATCATAAATGACAAAAAGAGACACCTAAACTAAGTTTCAAAACTTTTAACCATTAAAAAAACTTAAATCAATGAAATCAAGTAACAAACAATCAAACTCAATTGCACAAACCAGAATAACATCCCTAGGCTACATGTCACAAAAGCGATAGTTCAGTGTCAGAAAACAATACGCTTTTTGAAATGGATAATGATAGAATGACCTTAATTTTTTATCGTTTTCTTACCCAGTGACGTGGTATTTGATTTATTTTAATTTTTAATTTTTTTAACTACTATTACTTGTCAAGTGAAGGTTGTTGGAGTATCACGCGCGTGAAAGAGAGTATGGAAAAAGCAGGCGGTTGTATAAAAAAAAGGTTTGAAGTGACCTATGAATGTGGTTTTTTTTTTTGTTCTTTTTTCCCAAATCTCAATTAACAAAGTAACATTTAGGGTCTTTGTGAAAAATAAAGGAATCGTGGTTTGAAAGAGGGAAAGCTTGTTAACGGAAAACCATTTCTGGAACAGTTCGATGCCCACTCAAAATGAAGATTGTCTATCGTTCAACAAGGATCGATGCCCACTCATTAAACCCAAGTTCGAATTTTTGTGATACATTCATTTGATGGTTTTCCTTTAAGGCAGTGAAAGGAAGAAAACTTGTTTATGTTGGTAAATTGTTCTTTTGGGGCTTTTATTTGTTTGCTGTGAATCAAATATCATTTTCATTTGGTTAATGTACGAACTGTTATTTGAAGTGAAAATGTAGGAAACATATAGTTTTGAATAATTTGTCTTGGTGTTTAAGGCTATTAATTTACTTTGTCGTTGTAGTTGATCAAATAATAACCCTGTCATATCTGTTGTTCAAAAACTAAATCTCAGAAAGACACTTATTGAAGTGTAAAAAGTCAGTTCCTGTACCATATATTCATGGGCTCTGTTTGAGTTATGAATGTTAGCATAAATTTAATGATCTTCAAAGTTAAAGTTATGGAGTCCACTTCAGTTGAAAATTATTTTGCACATAAATAATTTCATGAAATAATAGTTTTGGCACCACGGGTGTTCAAAAACTAAGTCTCAGAACAACACTTATTGAACTGTAAAAAACCAGTTCATGTACCATATATTTGTGGGCTCTATTTGAGTTACGAATGTTAGCATAAATTGAATGATTCTTCAAAGTTAAATTCAGTTGAAAATTGTTTTGCACATAAATGATTTAATGAAATAATAATTCTGGCAGCACTGTTGTTCAAAAACTAAGTTTCTGAAAGACATTTATTGAACTATAAAAAATCAGTTCTTGTCCAATATATTCGTGGGCTTTATTTGAGTTATGAATGTTAGTACAAATTGAGTGAGTATTCAAAGTTAAAGTTATGGAGTCCACTTCAATTGAAAATTGTTTTAAACATAAATGATTTCATGAAATAATAATTATGGCAGCACTATTGTTCAAAAACTAAGTCTAAGAAAGACACTTGTTGAATTGTAAAAAAATCAGTTCTTGCCCATATATTCGTGGGTTCCATTTGAGTTATGAATATTAGCATAAATTAAGTGATCTTCAAAGTTAAATTTAAAGAGTGTTGTTCACTTGAAAGATATTTACCACACAAATCACTTCATGAAATAATAATCCTAGCATGTCTGTTGTTCAAAAACTAAGTCTCAGAAAGACAATTATTGAACTGTAAAAAATCAGTTCATGTATCATATATTCGTGGGCTGTATTTGAGTTATGAATGTTAACATAAATTGAGTGATCTTCAAAGTTAAAGTTATAGAGTTTAGTTCAGTTAAAAATTGTTTTGCACATAAATGATGTCATCAAATTGTAACCCTGGTATTTCTGTTGTACAGAAACTACATCTTAGAAAGACAATTATTGGACGATAAAAAAACAGTTCCTGAATCATATACTCATGCGGGCCATTTAAATTATGAAAGTTAACATAATTTCAATTCACTTGAAAGTAAAACTTATGGAGTCCAATTCAGTTCTAAATTGTTTTGCACATAAATGATCTCATCAAATAGTAACCTTGATATGTTTCTTGTACAAACTCTGCATCTTAGAAAGACAGTTATTGGACGATAAAAAAACAGTTCTTGAACCATATATTCATGGGGACCATTTGAGTTATCAAAGTTAACATAATTTTAGTTCACTTGAAAGTAAAACTTATGGAATCCAGTTCAGTTGATAAATGTTTAGCACGTTAATGATTTCATCAAATAATAACCCTGACATGTCTGGTGTACAAAAACTATATCTTAGAAAAACAGTTATTGGACGCTAAAAAATTAGTTCGTGATCCATATATTCATGGGGACCATTTGAGTTATGAAATTTAACATAATTTTAGTCCACTTGAAAGTAAAACTTATGGAGTTCAATTCAGTTGAAAGATGTGAACCACACAAATCATTTAATGTAAAAATATGGATGCACTGATTGTTGTCCAAAGAAATAGAAATGGACACTAATTCATTGCACTTACATGATTGTTGTCCAAAAAATGGTCTTAAACAACACATATATTGTATCCAAAAAAGCAAGTACAAGACAAAATATAGGTTTATGCTATAGTGTGTGAATTGTAAAATATCAAATATCATTAACAAACAAAAACCATAGAAAATAGAATGTGTTTGTCAATGTCATCAGGCTTGAATCATGTGAACGGCTTTTCCAGCAAAAAATGTGTTGTCCATGGAACTTACTCCCTACAAAAAAAATATAACTAGTTATGTTATGTTTGATGTAATGGATTTGAAATTCCAATTTATATGTTGCATTGTACAAAAGCAAACACATAACAACCACTCAAACCCAATAAATTGAAAAACAACTTATCACGCTAATTCCACATAACAAAGTCAATAATCCTAAAATCAATCTACCACAAAATTTCAAAAATCAATTTAATGAACAAGAGGAGAAAACAAAATACCCTAAAATACAACAATGAACAACTTCCCTTCCTTACACTGCCTCAACGGTCACCCACAACGAACAAACAACAACTGCGAAAACGTCAAGCTACCCTCAACAAAAAAAAAAAAAAAATCAAAATTTTCAATGGTATCAAGGGTTCACGAACAAAAAAAATCAAGATAAACAATTTCAACGAAATAGTACCCACGTCGTTCGTGTTTCACAGGGTTAATAAAGACCACAAAGCAAGAACATTATTCAAAAAGAGAGATTTGAAAAAACCTTCAACAAAGACGTAAAATCGATGACAACAGAAGAACCATGACTTGAATGACCCAACCTTCAACGAAACGCTTCATTTGAGAAGCCTTCTCTCTTTCAAACCTTCAAAGCCCAAAAATTTTTGTTACTCTACAAAGCATTTCGCGAAGAAGGAGGGAAAATATTTTTGAGGGTTGAATTTATTTCTACTGAACCGCCTATTTTGTTTCACACGAGCGTGCACCTTCAATTGTTACATCCAAACAATTTTCAAAAATTATAAACTTAAAAAACATGCTGCCACGTCGAAAAAAAAAAGTAAAAAATTAAGGTCATTATTTTATTATCTTTTTTAAATCATGCCATTACAAGGAAAAAACCTTCATTAAATGTGCAACGACTTTATCACCTTGTGGTGACATGTCCAACAATCACAGAGATTCAACGTTAAACTCGGTCAAAAAAAACCCTGATCTAAATTGTTGTGAAAATGCAACTTTAAATTAATTAATTTCCTATGTTGAAACTTGGAGAATGATAAAACGTTCATCTAGCAACACGGTCCACCTGCACCTGCACCTTAATTTTGGCTTTTTAGCTTGGGGACTTACATACCTACTTGGCCTTTGGGTATTCAACCTGAAATACTTGGATCTCGAAATATTGGGAGCAAACCCCGCAGATATTCAAAACTAATTATATTCTTAAATTTTGTTGTCGAACAACTCAAATATATTGATATAATATAAATAATTTATTATCTTCACAAATATTCTAAGTAACAAAATATGTTTTATATCTATTGTCATTATATATGGGCCCAAAAAACCTATTGCTACATTATATCATCAATTCTTTTTCATCATTCACTATACGATACCATATACCATACTCCCTAAATTCTTACTAACTTGATCGCTTAAGAGTCTTGTTGAGGTGAATCTCTCCTCGGTTTGCCTGGAACTTCAACTTCGAAAATTCTTTCTTCATTCCCAATAAAAATATTTGGTGTCTATTGTAGGGCTTGAGTAAAGCTATTCTCGGACCATTTTGCTACTTACTCGAAGTTAGACTTAAAGCATCAAAACTATCATGTCAAGAGATGGATACCTATAATCATCTCTCTCAAAACTCAAATGGAAGCACTCCTTCCAAGAAATAGAAGAATATTCGATAATTAGTAAATGATATGCACGTGTGAAAAAAATTGATAATTAATATATTATTTTAAAACTATAACGAAAATATTTATTATCCACCTTAATATTTATATAAAGTATTATAAAATTACTATAATAAAATATTATTTAAACTAATAAATATTATTACGAAAGTTTTCTACAATAGTAATAGAATCATTATAATAATAATAATAATAATAATAATAATAATATATTATAATAATATTATTAAAAATATAAATATAATTAGTAGAATAATATTTTTATTATAAAAATAATAATGGTTTTAGTATTAATTTTGTTATTATAAATTTATAATTATTATAGCTAACATAAAATTATTATTTAAATAATGTATTTTAAAAATTAATATTTTAATTTGTAAAAGGTACTAAGATATAAATAAATAAAATGATAGAGAAAAAAGATTTCAAACAAGCATCATTATGATTTTTGTTATCGAACATAAGCAGTCTTATTCTCAAGCACGTACCTTTTCAACAGCGAAGCCAAAATGAAATGTTTAATTATAATTTTTCTTTGCCTTTTATGTTATGTTCTCATATTGGTTGGTGTGATATTGATGAGGGATTTTGTATTTCTGTTATAAGACAAACCCCAGTAGATGATCTAGCTTGTCACTTGTTTCTGTCTTCTGCCTTTTCCTGCAAACTGGGTCTTCGTGGATGAAAATGTCTCATAATTCCACTATTTTATTGGTTCTGATTGACCTTGTTATAAGGATAAGAAATGTTGAATGCTCCTTTTGTTGTAAAAACATGTGGTTCAGAGGAAGTCTTTTGGTTTCACTACTCTTGGACCTTTCTTTCCCACTTGTTTATGATAACATTCTCAGTTTATGATATATGATAACCCTCTATTGGTGAAGTTATGCAATAAATCATTGTTACTTGCACTATTCTTTGTTAACACTTGCATTTGTTGGTTAGATTTCTCAAATGTAACATGAACAGATTCATTTACAGTCAATATCTTTTGTTGTATGCTCTTCGTGAATGACTCCTTATTCAATAATTACCTTAATATGTTTTTGCATTAACTTGTCAAAAATATTTTTTATTATTATAATATAAAATACTTACATCTCTAAGATGTCCTGTATGAATTTTAAGAGTATACTTAATTAACACACTATTAAGTACCTAAGATACATTATTAACGACATCACCCAAAACATAAAAGTAAATATAGAAAGGGTTTTTTTTCCCTTCTAGGCAGATCAGTCTTCAATATTATGGAAGTAGGCAGGTTTTTAAAAAATTACGAAAATGGGCAAAACGTTCTGGGGGTGCACGTTTTTTGGGTGAAGAAATCGTGTAACCCCAAACGTTTTCATGGTCAAGCGGGTCAAAGGGCGAAATCGTGTGGAGGGTGCACTTTTTGGCTCAGTAATCGATTACAGTATGGTGTAATCGATTACTGCATGTTGTAATCGTGCAGGGGGTACTTTTTCGTTCTGTAATCGATTACCGCATGCTGTAATCGATTACAACATGCGTAGCAGTTTTCTGGGTGTAATGTAATCGATTACGAACGAAGTGTAATCGATTACATGCGTGATTTAAAAAAAAAACGTTAACAAACATTTTAGTGGATAGGAAAGCAATGATATATGACATAGTTGAATATGAAACTAAAAACGATGATAATAATGAAAAAGAAAGATTACAGGTCCTAATTTCACTCCAGACCCCCAAACTAGGCGCAAGGCTTCCGGACGACCTACAACAAATAGGATCCATAACGAAATGGATCAACCCGTTACGGATAAGCCAAAAAAATGCTCTTATTGTCGCACTGAGGGTCATCATAGGGGACAATGTCCATTTTGCCAATAATTTGTACATTTTTTATTTCAATTAATTTACTTTTCAATGTTTATTTCTTCTTTGTACAATGTCAAAACTAAGACAACTTTTTATGAAGATTAATATTTCTTATGTCTTCATGAACTATAATTTCAAATACTTTATTCTTTGATGGACCAAAAAACTGTATAAAATCATTACAAATTATTATGCTTGCCTCTCTATCCAATTCTAATTTAATCACCTTTTTTTTTTAAAAAAAATTTGTCATTGTAATCGATTACAATACCTTTGTAATAGATTACATTGCCCTCGAACATACTTCACTAATCATGTAATTGATTACACTTCATTCTTAATCGATTACATTACACCCAGAAAACTGCAACGCATGCTGTAATCGATTACAGCATGTGGTAATCGATTACACAATGAAAAACGTACCCCCCTGCACGATTACATCATGCAGTAATCGATTACACCATGCTGTAATCGATTACTGAGCCAAAAACGTGCCCCCCCCCCACACGATTTCGCCCTTTGACCCGCTTGACCATGAAAACGTTTGGGGGTTGCACGATTTCTTCATCCAAAAAACGTGCACCCCCAGAACGTTTTGCCCATTTCCGTAATTTTTTAAAAACATTCCTACTTCCGTAATATTGAAGACTGATCTGCCTATAAGGGAAAAAAAACCTATAGAAAGTAACTAATTTTATAATGGCATGCTGCGCACCCAAGAAGGTCTATTTGCCTCCGTTCGACATAAGAGGAGGAATGCTTTGTTCGTTTCTGAAGAAGTTTCGAGGGTCAACCCTGGTCTTCACGCGTGCCAATCTATTAAAGTTATTACCAAAATACTTAAAGCCCCAAATGCTGGCTTGGCTGAAGCTTGTGTAACCATTGTTATTAACTCCGATGTCAAGGTCTCTATAATTCATATATGCAGCTCTTGGAGACTCTGAAACATAAGGTTTCATATATTTATACACTCTTCTAATCCAATTCATGTACCTTTGAGCTGCCTCATCCCCTTTTTCTTCCCAATACACACCGTATTGAATGTGGAATATGTAGCCCGATCTGTGTGCGAATGGAGTTTCGGATTCTGAAATCTCATTCATCCTTCCTCCATAAGGAGTGAATTGAATGTAACCATATTTAGCTGCATCCTCATATAAGAAATGCCATAACCGTTCTAACCCAACATCTGGAATTGGATCCCTCACATAATCAGATTTTGCTTTCAATAACATCAAACCGTTTAATTGAGTTCTGTTCAACAAAACAACGGTGGATTGACCGCTAGGGAAACCAGCCTTGTACAGAATTGATTCTATCCAACTCATCTCAGTGCACTCTTCTCTCACCAAACCCAATTCCGGGAAGCTCTTTTGCATCATGTGAATCAGCTCATCTACACGCCCCAGATACAACGATTCAAACCGCGCTTCTACTTTTGGATTCCCACTTTTACTTGAATTTACCCTTTCCATGTTGGCCTTCATCGTTATGTTCTCATTAAATTTAATTGCCACACGCTGCCACTTTTGAATAATCTCCGTTGCATTTTCTTCCAACGTCCTTGCAATATTGAACACTGTGACAGTTGATGGAACTGGAACTAGTTTTATCTTCCAAGCCACGATGACTCCAAAGCTTGCCCCGCCACCACCTCTGATGGCCCAAAATAGATCCTCGCCCATTGTTTCTTTATCAAGGAGATTACCATTGACGTCAACAATCTTAGCATGAATTACATGATCAGCAGCAAGACCGTACTTACGCATCATGTATCCATAGCCACCACCGCTAAAGTGGCCACCAACGCCCACAAGGGGGCACTCACCTGCTGGGAACACAAGTGTTTTGCTTTTCTGGCTAATCCTATAGTAAAGTTCACCAATGGTCGCCCCAGCTTGAACCAAGCAGTTCTGTTTTCAGCATCAACTTCGATTCTTGGAAGATTTATGAGGTCAAGGATGACAAATGGAACCCTGGCAACGTAGGAGAGACCCTCATAATCATGGCCTCCGCTTCGTGCTCGAATCTGCAGGTCATGGCGTTGGGCACAGATTATGGTGGCTTGAATGTGGGAAACATCGAGTGGTGTGACAATGACTTGGGGTTTTGAGCTTATGTTGAAGAACCTAAGATTTTGAATGGTAGCATCTAGGACAGAGGAGTATGAAGAGTTGCTTTTTGTGTAAACAACATCGGAGATTGAGTTGGTGATATGGGGATATTTGTAAAGACACTGAACAAACTGTTCATGAGAATCTGCTGAAGAAGGATGAAATGAGAATAGAAGAAGAACGGCAGTAGCAAAGGTAAAACAGGAGCTTAGATACTTCATTTTTATTGATGGTTTGTTGTTCATATGAGAAAGATGAATGTAGAGGCTCTAATTTATAGTAGTCTGAAGCTTAATGTTAACATCGTTACGTTTGCGGGCGAATTCTCGGCTCTTCTGTTTCGCCTTCTCTGACGAAAACGCAACAATTCCAAAAGTGAAAGTGGCCATTTGTCCCATCTTTAAATATGTAGATACAATACCATTTAAAGTAGGGAAAATTATCTTTTTGACAAATATTTTTTTACAAAACAAAATCTCCATAAATAAATTTAAAATAGATTATTTTTAATTTTTAAATAAAATCAAAGTAGTACTTTTCTTTTATTTAAATAGGTAATTTGTTAAAGTTTGTAAAAAGAAATTTTGTTAACCTATCATTTATCTAAAATATCATTTTCCTAAATGTTGTATGTATGATTTATAGTTAGTTCACAGAGTAAAATAAATATTGTTATAACTTTTTCAAAAAAACATATTAAAATTGAATATTATTATTAAGTATTATCTAAATGTATACATAAACAGTATATGAGTGATATTTATATAGAAAAATGAAAATACGACTTTAATTTTTTGAATTCCATTTTTCATTTATCTTACGTCACTTAATGAGAGTTATTAATTCTTTCGGTGAAAAAAATAAAGATATATTAATCGATGATTTATGTTAAATTATCACGTCAGAAATCAGAAATAAAGAATGAGAATTGTTATATAAATATCATTTAAATATCAGAAAATGATTTCATTGAATAAATAAATCCCCTTCCGCCTGTTTTTTCTCGTTTTTTTACCTCATTTATTGAATATATAAATAAATCCCCTTCCCGTCAATTTTTCACCTCATTTGCTATTGATTTTTCTTTATTCATAACCAAGACTAGAAAGAGAAAACACAAAGAGAAAAAATTGTGATTGTTATAAATATTAGTTGAATGTTATGCCTCATAGTTTAGAAAAAGTGGGTAGTGTGGGATTTTGAGATGTGTTGTATCATTCAATAGTCTTTAGGTGTGTAAGGTTTAACTCAAAGGACAATAATAGAGATGGGAGGATGATCTATGATGCACTATACTTCAATTTGTGTTACGTTATTTATGTCCGATATGTATTCGTATCCGATATTTTAGGAACTTTAGTGATAATTATCAATGATATACCTAATATATAAACCAATAATATTTTTATTATAAACTTCTATGTTGAAAGTCTTTAATTTATTTGATTTTAATTTGGATTTACACAAGAATAATCATATATTTCTCATGATTTAAAAAATGTATATTTTTCAATATGCATATATCACGTGTCGTGTTCTATTATTTTCAAAATTAGCGTATCAGCGTATCAAATACGTGTCGTAACCGATACACATATCGTATTTGTGTAGAGGTGTCAATTTGGCCCTGTCCATAGGACTTGACCCTGACCTATGTGGGATGGGACCAAAAAAGCACACATTGAAAAAAAAGCCCTCCATCAAAAAAGTCGACAGGGCTAAAAACCCCACAAAAGTCCTGTGGGTCAAGGCCAACCCATGGACTTTCATCTTCAACATGAAAAATATATTATTTTTAAAATACATTATTAAACTTTTCGGCGACCTAGATGCGTCCAACGAGCCAGATTGGCCAAGCGGGCTCAACAACTCGGACGGGTTGGGCAGGGACGACGACTCAGACATGCCCAACGATCTGCACGGGCTCGACAACCCAGACTGGACCTAAGATTCGGACGAGCTCGACGACCTGGACTGGACCTACGATCTGGACGAGATCGATGACTTGGACGGGCTCGACGACCTAGACGGGCTCGACGACCTAGACGGGCTCGATGACCTGGACGGGGCCCGATGGCCCGGACGATCCCGATGACTCGGATGGTCCTGACGATCCGAACGACATGGACAGGCCCGATCAATCGGACGACTTGGGCGGGCCTGACGACCAGAATGACCCAAACGACCCTGACAACCAAGACGAGCCGGACAATCCCAACTAGTCAGATGGACACGACGAGATGGACGGACTCGATGACCCAAATGGGTTCAATGACCCAAACGAACCCGACGACCTGAACAGGTCCGACAATTCGGTCGTGCTCGACGACACGGACGAACCTGACAACCTAAACGGACACGATCAAACCTGATAATTAATACGAGCATGACGACCCAGACGAATTTTGACAATCCGAACAAACAAGACCACCCTATTAATAAATACGTTGAATAAAAAGATACCACCATATCTCTTTCTGGAACAATATTAAAGAATAGTAACGTAAATTTGTTGCAAGATTTAAAATATATTTTTGTAAAATAGGGTGTGCGCAAGCTAATATATCTTTTAATTAATAATCTCAAAAGTTATTTTACGTGGAAGATATATATTAATTTTATTTTTATTTTATCTTTTAAGTGTTTTTTTTTTAAATTTAATTGTTTTTTCATTTAGAAGTATTTTAAACTCAATTATTTTTTGAATTAAGAAATTATTTATAAAATAAATAAAAAACATCCACAGTAAAATTATAAAAATAATTTAATTTAATTTTATAACTAAAATAATAATAATAATAATAATATTTTTATTATGTTTTATTATCATAGAGAAAATAAACCCGCAATGCATTTTTCACTTGTTTTTATGGAGAGAATACATGAAATTATATAATAGTTCACTCTCATTAACGTGTTAAAACGAGAGCCAAATATATCTTTAATGATGTGAAAGATATCTAGAGCACCCCGTTTTTGTATACAATTTATTTTTCTAATCTATTTTTCAAGCAATTTTGTTTTTCAAAATTTTAAATAACTATTCATATTAAAAGAAAACTATCTGCATAATAAAATAATTATCTCAAAATTTTCAAAAATATTTATTTTCATAATTATACTTTTATAAAATTTATTTTATGATTTAATAACAATTTAATTTGCATAATATTAATAAAATATAATTAATATACCTATTCATTAATGAATTTCTAATATAAAAGCAGCTATCCAATTATTTAACAAAACTCTTTCTGTAAACTTGAATGGATCTTCTATCATTTATCCTGTATTCCCACAAACAGTGGCTCCTTTTCCAATTATTGATTAGTCATTCTTTGACTATTTGAAAATACCTCCATTTTCCGTGGCACACATAAATCACTAAACCTTCAACCCTACTGCTACCAATTGAGCTTCTCAGGCATTGAATCCCCTCGACTTTTTCTTTAAGTTTCTTCTCCATGACCTTTTGTATCACCTTCATCAACATTCTTGATTGTCTCACTTGTCTCACATCGAGATCCATCCATACTCTGTCCGCGTGTTGCTTTGCAGGATGAAACAATTGATCCCTAATATCATTTCATCTATTAGCCTGGCCACATTCGACTCCAAGTTCATGTGACGAGTGTATATTTATGTTCTCATTTAGTCTTTAAATTTTAATTATTAATTAATTCATGTGTTTAAAACATTGATTTAATTAAAATTTGTAATAATTAAGTATATTGAGTTTGTGAGATAAAAATGTTTTAAAAAATGTATTTTAATTACATAAATTATTTTTGGATATTCTAATGTCTATTCATGCCACTGAAGTTAAGATTAAACTCATTTAAAGTGTCAAAATAAATTGGTTAAAGTTATAAAACACTTTCAAATAAAGTCAAAATTAGCAAATTTCAGAAAAATCACTTATGCACCCGTTACATTGTTTATCCACTTCTGTTTTTCAAACATGCCAATAAAACCTATTTTTGCACCCTCTAATATATCTATTTTCACCTTTCATACCAATCACAAAACCAGCCCTAATCAGATGTTGGCACATGTGTGATCCACCAATTTCAAATTTGCCCAACTAGAACATGTCACATGGTATTAATCTTACACATTAAAAGCCAACCAATCTATTGTTGACACTTGTAACATCCTGGTAGGATATTACTTATATTAATAAAATAAATAATTTATCGAAATAAATTTCTCATTTATTATCAAATCATTCCCAAAAACGTGGGAATTTAAAACTTTAAAACATAAGAATTGTGATGTAAGGTCAAACATTCATAAGTAGTCTTTACGATTCAAAAGCCAAAATCAGTAAAAATCAATAATTAGATTACATGAAAATTTAATAAAAATAAGTCTTTATAAATCCCCATGTAATCTGCTCCTGTGCTCTGCCACTAAACATCTCCTGGCTCACCTGTAAAATCATCTGCTCTCGAATAACAAGTTACCCGATCATCGCCACACACAAACAGATAGGGTGAGTTATGCATATAGATAAAATAAATATGAAATAAATCCACCCAAATATCTCATAATTATTTAACTATTAAAACAATGGAAACACCCACTTTCCCACACTCATAACCATTATGAGCTTATCCATGTATTCTTGATCATGGGACTTTTTTGTGCTTCCATGAACCTTCTCGTTCGCGGTCCAACCTACAAGCCTATCCCGCTCATAGTCCTGTTTCACGGACTCCCTCGCCCGTCATCCAAACTCCTCGCTTGGACCCGGGCACGCATACTTGCCTTTCCTAGTATGAACTCCCTCGTTCATAGCATTCTCAAGTTTGAGCATGAAATGAACTCCCTCGCTCACTCATCCCAAACAAGAGTACCTTCGGTGAACTAAATCGTTCATGTTTCGCATGCGATCCACCCAACACGAACTCCTCGCTCGTGACTCAAACCAAGCACATCCCAGATCGCCTATGGACTTAGTCCTTAAAGGCCCACATCACAAACATAAAATTCCCAACCGCAGTCGTATCCACCTGGCATTGCCAAAGCGCCGCCGGGCAAAGAATCCACGCATACTGCCTGGAGCCACTCCTCGCGCCACATCACTGTTTTGCCAAAATTGTCATATTGCGTGGCTTTCGTCTGGCGGGTCTATTTGCACCGCTAGGCGCCACAGCAGTAGTGTGACACTACTAGTTTAAGGTTCTAAAATAGAGTCCATATAACAATTAACCAAACAAGTTCTGATCCAATCCGAAACATCATCCTCGTAACCCAAAAATCCTCAAATATATGTACATATAGTTCACATAATCACATAAGTATACAAGCATTCATCATACCATGACATGCATATATCACAAAATAGTATTCATCCCAAATAAGTGAGTACCAACACTTAAGTACCTGCAATCCCATACGATCAAGCACAACACACAACCATAATTCTTACACCAAAATTCCTAAGAAAAATTTATTGTCACAAAACAAAATTCACTACAGTAATGCGTGACACATTTCTCAAGTTACAGACATCTAATCGACGATCCAACCGGTCAAATTACAAAATAGCATGTTATGGACCAACTGCTCAAATTTGAGCTCAATCCAATGGTTAATGAGTCAGGAAAGTCAAATTTACTAAAACTGCGCGAAACAGAAAATAATGTAGTTGCCCAGCCACTAATATATCTCGCCCACCGAGCATAAGATACCAAAACAATACGAAAGTCAGTGTTTTCTGTACCAGAGACCTGTTTCAAAACGTCCTAGCATTCCAACGTTTCACCAAAGCTACCAAATATTTCAATATCATTTTACTTAACTTTCGAAACTATTTACACATCCAAAAATTCTTATAACAATTCTCTCATCCACGAACTTGCTCAACCTTTACAAATCTCTAAAAAAAAAAAAAAAAACAGAAAGAACAATATTATACTTGTAATCCAATTAAAAATTTGAACACACTCAATCTAACTCCATTCCATAACCATTTACCCAATATAACATAATTTATCAACTTAAACCTTAATTAATGTTCCATTCAGCCCAACACTCCAGAACAATTCACTAATTCCTCTATTTAAATTAATACCAATTCCATTAATCCCATACTTGTTATAATTCATTTGCTCTCTACAAATCCACATTACATTCAAACCAACCAATCACAACTCATGCTTAATTATGAATACAAATTTGTTATGTGCTAAACACTACTAACAAAATAATTTATTTCCTAACACATAATTATTCATTCACCTCAAAATATCCTTAATTTCCATATTCAATCATAATTCACATCCCAAATCATTCAAAATTTGGATTTAATGCCCTCACATATTTTCTATTGCTGAAAAAAAAAATAATCATCACAATTGTACGTACCAAACCAATAAGCAAACTTTTTAAATTTTAATAACTACCATCTACTATAAAACCTACCCATCCAACCAATTTAATTCTTTTTCCTCAAATAAAATATTTACAAATTAACAATAATAAATTTCTCCACCCCAAATGCAATCTGGTACTGTACCTAAAAGAAATATAAAAGCAAACCCCCCTGAATCCACAATTACTAACCAATTACCAAACAAGATCACACTTTTATTTTTATATACTTCCTATATTAAAATAATGTCATAAATGTATTACGTTTGTAATATCAAAGAACCAATTCCTCCATATATATCAATATTTATTAACTACCGAAAAAAATATATTATATAAAATTTTATACAACTTTCTCTTTTCACATTTCAAAATATTATACTTCACTAATGGCCTTAATAAAACAACAGACGAAAAGAAAAAAAAAATTCAAACAATTTTGATGGGTTCATACATCGGAGCAAATAACAAGAATCACGCATCAAACCACGAAAGAGAAAAGAAACAAGTTCAGCTCCCCCTAACCTAGATTCTTTGCTTAAAAATTAGCTAATTGAGAGCTTCCCCTTTTGATCACCAATGGTTTCCTTAATGCTCCTCTAATTCAGCTCTTCCTTTCACACAAGAACCACCAATTCTCTCTGAAATTTCACTCTTCACAATGCTCTACAATGGTAAACTCAGAAACCCTCCTTCTCTCCTCTAATTGGCTTTTTAATTAGGACTTAATGGTGGTTAATAGCCTAAAAACGAAAAAAAGAGTTTAATAGTGATGATAATTGTCATTAGGACCATTATTGAGTTGTTTTTCAGCCCCTCTTGCTGCCCATTGTCAGCTAGGGTTTCTCTGCCCTTTCACATTCATGCCAAAGATAATTTTGGCAAAAAAAAAGTTTAATTTAAAGCCACCAAGATTCAAACCCATACCTATGCCAATGAGAAATCAATGCATAACCATTCAACTAATTCATGTTTCATGATAATTCTTAAGATTCTAAGATTATATTATCACTCCACATGACCAATCATATTATTAAAATAATAATAAATTAAATATCACACAATTGGAATATGTAAGACTTAAACCCAAGTTCTTTCACACAATAAAGTACTTTCAACCACTTGAGCTAGTACTATTCCACATCATACATGTCAGAATTAAATACCATAAAGGCTCCCTTGGCCGTATTTATTAAATAATTATTTAAATTTCACGGGTCTTACAACACATCATCACCAGCACCTCAACGTTGGCAGCCACACTAGTTGTAGCAGTCCACTTAACCACCACAATAAACAGTGCACCAGTAAACGAAAATCACGGCCACAACCCACAAGCTGCATCATGTTCCGCCTCCAGGACATTTTGCACCACCATGAGCAGAACCGCGCATGAAACAGAGCAGGTCTTCACCAAAGTGGTGCCATTAAACTCAAAACAAGTCATAGGAGAAGACCATTGCGCTAGCGTTTCAACAATGAACCAACATAACCTTCATGCACCACCTACGTTGTGAAGCAGATCAAATCGTTCAACCACCGCAGCAAAATCCCTATTATGGGAGAAGAATCTTGATTTGAGAATCTAGCACGACAGTTAGTTACTGCTAGAGGTCTTGTTGCTCCGAGAATAGTAACACCGAGAATAATTTCTCCTATAAGTATTATCTTGTTTTAGTCTTTAGTATTAAAATTCATAATGAGTATAATAACTCTAATTGATATACATCTTGTTGTCTTGTTTGACGTATATAATCTAGAAGATGACAATGAAGAGGAGGTTGTATAATGACTCAAATTTATATTTAGTATTACATACGAATTTTTTCGTATGTAATTTACATGCGAATTATTCCGTATGTATTATACACATATGTATTCTGGTCAATTATCTACGAATTTTGTCGTATGTAACTTATATGCAAAATATTCTTTATGTAATTCATCGAGAATTACATACCGAATAATCCATATATAATTTACATACAGATTCTATTATCTACCAATAATTTTGTATTAAAGTTACATACGAAATTTTTTTCGCATGTAAATTTACTGACACTTAATTTACATACGAATTTGTTTTCGTATGTAATTCGTATATAACATCTAATTACATACGGATTTTATGCATTACATACAATTTTGTATAAAGAAAAAATCAATTTTTTTGTAGTTATATTGAATATTAGAATAATGATGAAGTTGAATGTCTCCGACCTTCAGAATGTATTTCTACTATCAAGTGCTTTTAGGTCAAGTGTCCTTCTCGCCAAAAGTGTGTTGTGACCTCTATTATGACCTCAATTTATAGATTCGCAATAACTCGCAGCTAGCTGGGTGACTTAACTCATTAGGTAAGTGGTACATGATTTTTTGGACGAGTGGGCCTTCGTTGGGCGAGTAACTCGAATTAGACTAGGTCTCCGACTTTGTACTTGATCTTGTAATGTAATATCCTATATATTTATCTTTTTAATCTTCTAATACTCCATATCTTTGATGGTTTGTAATAGAAGTAACAAGCTTGGTGGTTAACTGTTTTTATCGATAATCTTCTTAAATCTCTTAAATTTTCACTTATTGGTAAAATATAACAAATTATTTATCTTTTCCAAATTTATTAAATAAACCTGAAATATCCAAAAGCATAATAACAAAATAACAATAAAAGATAAAAATAAACAAAAAAAAATGATAATGTCAATTATCAATATCTTTAAGTAATTAATTAATTTAATTATATTATAATTTATCAACCAAGTATGTTTGTGAAATAGTCTTAAAACCAACTTTATCTCTTAAATATATTTTTATATTCATAATCACTATAAAGATAATGATATTTATGATTATTTTATAGATATTCGGGAGGTATTACATTATCATAAAATAGATTTTAATAGTAGAAAATCCTATCAAAGTCCTATATAAAGAAACTCAGGGGAAGAAAAAAAGCAACCTTAGAGTTTGGGAACCCTTTGGGTGACCTAATTTTGTCCTCTCCACCATCTTTCACAATATGCACCCTCTATTCTTTTTCCACTTTTATGTTATTTCTGCATTTCATGGAGTATTAAACCTTTGGGTTGATTCAACTGTAATTCCTTAATTGTATTATGAGGTTAGATGAATAAATTTGCTTATTCTTTTGATTTTTGTTATGATTTATTTTTATGTACGTCTTTTGTCTCTTAATCAAGTAAAAGTAATTATTTTTACATCGTAGCAAGGTACTTTGATTAAAGTTAAAAACTTTCATATGATTGAAGGAGTATTTGTCAATAATTGAGTAGTTACTTTGGTTAGAATTAATCAAGAAGTTACTTTGGTTAATTAGCTTTTTACTAGATATAAGAGGTAAAAGAATAGACATGGTTAGACATAGTAATATTTAATTGAGAATTTAATTTGGTTAAAGTTACTTTAGTTGTGAGAATGTTGGTCGTCTCTTCCCTCTTGTTTTCAGATCGACAATCCCTTACGTAGTATCCGACCTTACCACAACTAAAACACTTATTTGAGTAACACTCCTTTGCATAATGGCCATATTTGCCACACTTAAAACCTTAAACTTTTGAGTTTCTTGACTGACCTCCTCTCTGCGGACCTCGTCCTCTTCTACACCAATATTGTTGGTCGTATTGTTCTTTCTCTTCTTCTTGTCTTTGACTTTTACCACCAGGAGCGCTTTTTATACTTCCTCGGCATTGAGTGCTCTAAGTATAAGATGTCTTTCTCTCCTTTATGGTTGCCTTAGCATGGAGTTCTTGATCGAAATACTCCTCATTCTTTTTCCTTCTTTGTTACATATGTGCCTTAAGTGACCTGACAAACTCTTCAACCGAAAGCGTTGACAAGTCCTTGGACTCTTCAATTGCGTATACAATATTCTTAAAGTCGTCAGTTAACGACCTTAAGATTTTCTCCACCACTCATCAAGTGGACAACATTTCTCCATCCCCTCCAAGTTGGTTCACCACAGTCTCTACTCGAGAGTTGTACTCAGGCAACTCCTTTGGCCTTTCTCATCCTCATGCTTTGAAGCTCTTCTCTAAGAGTTTGAAGTCTGACTAGTTATACATGATTATCCCCTTTATAAGCCTTCTCCAATATATTCATGCTTCTTTTGAAGATTTAACATTTTCTATCTTTTCAAAACCAGACTCATCGACAACTTGGTACAACACGTACATGGTTACTTTGTCCTTCACTCATGATGCTCTCACGCAACAAGTTGGGCAATCGTTTGCATACTCAAGTTGTCATAGTTGACAATTTTTGTTAACTTAGACAAATGCATACTATTTTCGAGGTTGATCATCTTACTCAAACTCCTAGGCTCTCAAACACTCTTTCTTAAGCACTCTCACACTCACTCAAGCTCTCTAACTCTCATGTCAAATTGTTGACAACAAATCTTTCTAGAATACTCTCTAATATTATGACTTACTTGATGAGTGAAACTTGGAGTTGTATATGCACTATTTATAGGACCTCTTCAACCACATATATTTAATACAACTACTATCAAAATATTATTGTTAAACTTCTAGTCTTAAAAGGCAACTACCGAACTATACTCATTTACCTCACAGAGTTGGTTGTTGGGTGGGTTAATTCAACTTCGCTCTTGAGTTTTAAAAAGAGAGTCTCCAACGACCAGCATGGAGTGGTGGATCAAATATGTCCGTTACAAAATTTATAAACTTTACAGTTCTGCGTTATGTGTTTGATGATGTGCTACGGTAGAGAATCAATCGAGAGAGAAAAAAACTTATGATCTGAGAGATTTTTATGTTGAGATAGAACAGGAACAAATAAATTAAATATATGAATCATTCGAATACTATTCAACAGTATTATAGACTTAAAAAAAACCAAAGTTAACTTACTACTTAAAATAATCTTTTAATTTACAATTGTAAATTATAATTGCTATAATGATCTCAATTCAATTCATATACAACTGTAATCATTGTATAGAACTTTGAAATTGATCCCTCTACTGCAGAGTTTTAGAAACGGTGATTTGAAAGAAATATTTACATTTTTAATTGATTATTTTAATTGAAATTTGAAAAACAATTGTAACACTTTTTATTTTAATTGATTATGACATGTGTTAATCAATTATTTTTACTTGTATTTAATGTGGAAAAACACATTTAATCGGTTATGAAAGATTGTGATGGATTAATATCTTGCGATATGAAATCCTACTTTTTCTGGTTTAATCGATTGTTATGGAAATAATCAATTAACTTGTTTTGAATGCCTAAAAAACAATCACGAAAACTTAATAGATTAACTGCAATTATAATTGATGCAATTACACCAAGACATGCTAACCGTAATTATAAGATTAAATCGTGGAAGAAAAACTTATACGGCAAATTCTAATCAATACAACACATCTAAATCTTAGCGAAGATATGCAATCTTCAAAGTTTCAATAAAGGTATTGAATTCATTAAATACACCTTATTGACATGCCAAAGCAAATTTACAAGAACTTGATGAAACAATAGTCACTTGGGTTATTGGACCATCTTTGCTCCTCATCAACGAGGAGCTCTTTTGGTATAATATTTGATTTGGACAGTAAGATTGAGTGATGAATTCAACGTTGGCTTTGCCTCTACACTTAGACTGGCACTGATCTGACATCTTAAACCACATTTGATGCAACAACCAAGGAAGAGCTTTTGGTTCTTTTCAGCCACTGAAGGTTGGCTAACACATCATTCTCCAAAGTTGATACCCTATCCTTACCCCATAGGTATTTGTAGTTGAAGTCTTTTTTTCATAATTAATACACAAGCACAACTCTAGTTTCAATTTATTATACACTATAACTAAGCAATATTAATGAAAATATTGATGAATGTTACATTTTATAAACTAAAAAATTAAATAAAAATAGCTTATAATGTAATTCCATAGGGTTGGACTGATATGATAGTAAGTCAGCTTGCATTCAAGTAAAACAACGGCCCAATTAGGCGTCTAGTTATGTCAACAACTATCCTCTTTTCATTAGAATCTAAGTAGCAATATGAAGACATTTTTTTTTTTTCAATTCTTATCATTATTTAATAAAAAAAACACTTACATATGAAAACTCTTAAGATATCCTGAATAGTTCATACGGAGTTTTCTTAAAAATAGACTTAAGGAACACTATTAAGTACGTAACATGCACTATTAACAAGATTATCCAAAACATAAAAGTAAAATAACAAAGTAGCTCAGTTTATAATGGCATGCGGTGCACCCAAGAAGGTCTATTTGCGCCGCCGTTGGAGATAAGAGGAGGAATGCTTTGTTCGTTTCTGAAGAAGTTTCGAGGGTCAACCCTTGTCTTCACGCGTGCCAATCTGTTAAAGTTATTACCAAAATACTTAAAGCCCCAAATGCTGGCTTGGCTGAAGCTTGTGTAACCATTGTTATTAACTCCGATGTCAAGGTCTCTATAATTCATATATGCAGCTCTTGGAGACTCTGAAACATAAGGTTTCATATATTTATACACTCTTCTAATCCAATTCATGTACCTTTGAGCTGCCTCATCCCCTTTTTCTTCCCAATACACACCGTATTGAATGTGGAATATGTAGCCCGATCTGTGTGCGAATGGAGTCTCGGATTCTGAAATCTCATCCATCCTTCCTCCATAGGGAGTGAATTGAATGTAAGCATATTTAGCCTCATCTTCATAAAAGAAAGGCCATAACCCTTCTAACCCATCATCTGGAATAGGATCTCTCACATAATCAGATTTTGCTTTGAAAAACAACAAACCGATTAATTGAGTTCTGTTCAGCAAAACATCGGTGGGTTCACCGTCTGCGAATCCAGCCTTCCACAGAATCGATTCTATCCAACTCATCTCAGTGCACTCTTCTCTCACCAAACCCAACTCCGGGAAGCTCTTTTGCATCATCGGAATCAGCTCATCAACACGTCCAAGATACAAGGATATAAACTGCGCTTCTACTGTTGGATTCCCACTTTTACTTGAATTTACCCTTACCATGTTGGCCTTCATGGTTATGCTCTCGTTAAATTTGTTTGCCACACGCTGCCACTTATGAATAATCTCCGTTGCATTTTCTTCCAACGTCCTTGCAACTTGGAATACTGTGACAGTTGATGGAACTGGAACTACTTTTATCTTCCAAGCCACGATGACGCCAAAGCTTGCTCCACCACCACCTCTAATGGCCCAAAATAGATCCTCGCCCATTGTTTCTTTATCAAGGAGATTACCATTGACGTCAACAATCTTAGCATCAATTACATGATCAGCAGCAAGACCGTACTTACGCATCATGTATCCATAGCCACCACCGCTAAAGTGGCCACCAACGCCCACAGGGGGGCATTCACCTGCTGGGAACCCAAGTGTTTTACTTTTCTGGCTAATCCGGTAGTAAAGTTCACCTATGGTCGCCCCAGCTTCAACCCATGCAGTGCTGTTTTCTACGTCAACTTCGATTCCTCGAAGGTTTATGAGGTCAAGGATAACAAAGGGAACCCCAGCAATGTAGGAGAGACCCTCGTAATCATGGCCTCCGCTTCGTGTTCGAATCTGCAGGCCATGGCGTTGGGCACAGATTATGGTGGCTTGAATGTGGGAAACGTCAAGTGGTGTGACAATGACTTTGGGTTTAGAGGTTATGTTTAAGAACCTGCGATTTTGAATGGAAACATCTAAGACAGAGGAGTATGAAGAGTTGGTCCGCGTGTAAACAGCATTGGCAATTGAGTTGGTGATATGGGGATAATTGTAAAGACATTCAACAAAGTCTTCATAAGAATCGGCTGAAGAAAGATGAAAGGAAAATAAAAGAGCAATGGCTGTAGCAAAGGTAAAATAAGAGTTTAGACACTTCATTTTTTTTGGATGGTTTGTTCTTGATATGAGAGTGCAAGTTTAGAATGAGTAAAGACGAATGTCTAATATATTATAGTGTGGAGTTTCGTGTTAGCGTTGTTCAGTGTAGAGACTATATTTATGAACGGAAGCCTTACTTATGTTTAGACAATTCAAATACGAAAAGTAATATGAGTAGCTTCAATCCTGGATCAAAATGGAACAGTACGGGTTCGTCTTGGAGTTATCCATCTTTAAAATAAAAAGTCAACCTCGTAATCATTCTTATATCATTCTTAACGGCTATATATACATACTATGCTAATACCTCATCTTACTAGTTTAAATTATCAATTAGATAACTTTTCTAAAATCAAAATAAAAATTATGAGGAAAAATGATATTTTAACATTCAATATTAAAATATATTAAAAGGACACATGTTTTAAGGATTTAAGCAACTAAATAATTAAAATTAAGAGAATTAGATATTATAATTTTAAAAATAAATGATAAATAAAAATATTAAAAAAACGTCAAAATTATTAAATATAATTCTTAAAAGATATTTAATTTAATAAAAATTACATTGCAATTTAGTACAAATCCAAAACAACAAATACTGACACACTCAATTTTTACTACAATAAAAAAAAATCAAGTTTTAATTTCATTTATTTTGAAATGATAATTACTAATAATCATACATAAAAGTTCAAATAAAATTAATAGAACTAAATGTTGTTTAACAAACTAATAATTTATCTTGTTATTAAGCTAAAAAAAATATTACAAATTCTATACATACTATTTACCAATATTAGTTTGATTGTTTGAAGATAATATTATAATGATGCTCCCTATAATAAATAATTTTTCATAAATGTTGAATGGCTTTTACAGTCTATATCCAAAACGTAAACTTTTCCTCAAAGTAAGGTGAGGCAAGCTTTTCAATTAACAGAAGTTGCTTGCACGTATAAAGGTTGACCGATGGATGTGTATTAAACTTAATTTAATTTAGTTTTAATTAAGTTTTAAATTTTAAACTTTTGTTAAAATGTTATGTCTGAATAAGTAATAAAAAACATTTATATATCTAAATTTAAGTACTGTTGCTTAACTTTTCCATTAATTAGTGACGTAAATGTTATTTATTTAGATCTATCAAATGTTATTTTATAAAAACAAAATTATAAGATTATAAAAGTATGAATATGAACAAAAGAGTAGAAATAAATTTCAAAAAAGATATTTTTTGCGATTTAGTAATTAATAAATAAATTGAATAAACATTACTACCATTAAATGTCCTTGTTGTTTGTATAGTTGTTAATTTAATCCATGATTCATAGGTCACTGCTAGCCCATTCTTGAATAAATCCTTTTTTAGGGAAC
This sequence comes from Vigna unguiculata, assembly GCF_037176805.1. Classification (NCBI taxonomy): domain Eukaryota; kingdom Viridiplantae; phylum Streptophyta; class Magnoliopsida; order Fabales; family Fabaceae; genus Vigna; species Vigna unguiculata. Next base: position 14,032,939 of record NC_140794.1, on the reverse strand, counting down.
TCCAAATGGCGAGGATACAAAGAAGTCCCAGTTTCCAAAACTCCTTTTAAAGTGAGTTAGGTTCAAGGCCAAGTTGGGTTAAACTTGAGGATTAAGACAGGTCAACACAGATTGATTGACGAGCCAGTTAAAAGATAGAAATGGGTCCGCGTGCGCTGAAAGTCGAGATGGATCGATCTTGATAGAAGATCGAGACGGGTCAAGCTAAAAGTCGAGACGGGTTGAGTCCTATTTAAAGTCGAGACTGGCCAAGCCAACTTGGAGGTTGAGGCGAGACTACCCTGATCGAAGGTTGAAACGAGTGGGCATGAACTAAAGGTCGAGATGTGCCATTCGAACAGATGCTCGAGATAAATTGACATAAGATGAAGGTCTAGATAAGTTGGCTTAGGCCAAAGGTCGTGACTGCCTAACCTAGGCCTAAGGTTAAGAGGGGTTGGCCTGTGTCGAAGGTCAAGACGAGTCGACAATAGAGCCTATAAATTTCTTATAGAAATTTTGTCATTGATTTGAGCTACCGATTTCAGACATCGATCTAGTCACTCATAACTATTTTAATTAAATTAAAAATGGCACTTGTTAGAGAGTGAAAAAACAATTTTGATTATATTAAATTTTGTTCCTATTAGCGATTGAAGTAGAGACTGAACTTTTGGTTGTTAAATTGGTTTCTTGAAAGTTTGTTCCTATTAGTGGTAAGAATGCATGGCATTCCAAGGAGTATTGTATATGATACAGATGTGAAATTTGTTAACTATTTCTTGAAAGTGTTGTAGGTTAACTTAGGTACAAAACTACTCGTTTCTACAACTTGTCATCTTCAAATGGATAGACAAACCAAAGTGGTAAATAGAAATTTGTCTAAACTTCTTATATGTTTTGAAAATAAGAATTTGAATACTTAGGAGTAATGGTTACCTTATATGGAATTTAGGTATAATAGGGTAATTCATTCTATTACTCAAATGAGTCCTTTTGAGGTAGTATGTGGTTTTAATCCTCTGACTCCCCTAGATTTGTTTTCTTTACCTAATAATGATTCTATGACTAACAGAAGTTGTCTTGTCAAAACTACTTTTTTCATGAACTTGCATAAGGATGTAAAGGCCCAAATAGAGAAACATATGGAAAAGTTAGATTCTAATGCTAACTCAGAAAGAAATAAGATCATGTTTCAACATGGCGATTAGGTGTAGGTTCACTTAAGGACAAAAAGGTTTCCTTCCAAAAAGGAAATATAACCTCTTGCCTCGAAGAGATGGTTCATTTCAAGTTCTTAAGAAAATAAATGATAATACTTATATTATTGATCTACCTGCAAATTATGGTGTAATCTCTAGTTTCAATATTAATAATTTATCCACATTTGATAAGCAAGATTTAAATATCAGAAAATGATTTCAAATCACAAAAGTTATATATTTTATTTATTTTAATACCTTTTAGTATTTTTTTTATCGACAATTGTTAGTTGTTAGTGGGAGGAGCTGAACCCACAACTTCTTCAACCCTCCTTATATACCCACCAAACTAATCTTATTTATCCAAATTTTGTCGATAGGAGGGACTAAACCCACCTTATCACTCCTAATATATTTTAGTGTTTCAGGGATGAGCATAAAGAATAATAATAGGATTAGATGATGATTGATTGATATTTATCATGGAAGAGTTTTATAAATTTTATAAAATAACGATTCTAAAAAAATCATAATCATGGGGAAAGTCTTTTAAGATAATTTTATTAATAGTATGGAATGAATTGAAATTAAATCTCCTTTTTAAATACCAGTTACCTTTTAATTTGTATCAAATTCGAAATATTATATCACATCATAAGTATTTTAAAAATTAAATAATATGGTGGACAGAAAAAAATCACATGAGATACTTTTTTTTTTATTTAGAGTTTAATAAATAGGTTGAATAAAAAATTATCACATTGAAATCTTTTCGTTTTTTGCACAATATTAAAGGAAGTAAGATAATTTTGTTACAAGAATTAAAATATATTTTTGTAAAATAGTGTATGCGTATCAACTAAATGAAGCTAATAAATTTTATGTGGAAGATATATATTATTTATATGGAGCACATGATAGATTTTATAGCATATTATTTCTATTAATTTAACTATTTTATCATTGTTATATATATTACCTTGTTGATGTCAAATTCCATATATAAAAAAATATGACAATAATTAAATTGTTATTTATATATTTTAAATGTAATACTTTATGTAAGTTGCATACTTTCTAGCAATCATATATGTACTCTCATTGGCGTGTTTAAAAGATGTCTACCAAACCCGGTTTCTGCATATAATATATTATTTTTCAATTTCATCATAATGTTTTTTAAATTTTAAATTAGTATTCATACTAAAAATATTAATTTAACAATAAAATAATTATTTACAATACATTTTGAAAAATTATTTAATGTAAGTCTCCATTTTTTTTTCAAGTTGTTCTCCATTTTTTTTTAAGTAGATCTTTAATTTTGTTTTTCTTTCTATAATATTTTATTTAGTATCACCTTAGCTGGAGTATTACAATATTACACGGGTGTGAGCTTAGAAGGCTAGGGCTTATATTTTAGTTTTCATATTTCTTAAATATTTTTAAATTATTTAAAAAAGCTGTGTCAAGGACTAAAATAATTTAATGTCTATAATTTAAAATACTTTTAACTCTTTATGATTTTTTTTTTAAATTTGAAGATTATTTCATAATCAGTGAGAAGCAACAACACATAATGACATTTTTCATACAATATGCAGTAATAACATCATGGAGATTGATACAAAATTTTAACAACAAAAAAATGATGGGACACAAAATATGACAGAAATGAAGAGCAATTGAGAGAATGAACAAATTGAGAATACCAATGTGAGCGATTAGATTAGTGGTTAGTAATGAGAAGGGCACAAAATAGTGTACAAAGGCAAGGAAAGGAACAATGGAGCATGTCGTGCAAAAGGAAAGACAAGATGGACCCGTGGAGGTAACAAGAGATACCACTTACGGGTTCTTTGAGGAGAACACCAAAGAGATTTATGAGTAAGGAAGACAACGAGACGGGGACGGAGACGAGTTTCGCTATCCCATATCTATTTTCGTAAAAAAAATTCATTCTCATCCTTATGTCCTAACTCAACGGGTATCAAACTTTTGTTTCATCCCTAATCCCACCGGATAACAGGTATAATCTCATACCCATACCCGTACCCATTTTCTTACTACTTTATATTAATTTTAATTAATTTTTATAAAATAATAAAAAATTACGGTAAAGAAAACGTAAGATTATAAATACTCAATATTATGAGGATGATTACTTCTTCAATATCAAATACTTTGAAATAAATTATAATTATTTACATTTTAGATTAAAATACCAAATAAAATTTTATGAGAACCAAAATATTTATTAACACTACAGGAATTATTAGATTTAGTAATATTTTTCTATTACATTTATCTAAAACTAGCGTAACACAGGCGCTATCGCGCCTGTGTGTATATATTTTTTAAATATACGTGATATTATATTAGTAGGTGATAATATGATAATGTTATTAAGTTAATATATATATATATATATATATATATATATATATTAGAATTATATTTATTAAAAATAAAGTGAAATATATCAGAACAGATAAAAGAATAACCATTAATAAATAAAGAAGAAGCAGAGACATCTGATTTTATAAAATTTTTGTAAAAGTAACGGTCAATTTTAAAAAATTTAAAAAATTGTTATATTTAAAGGGTAAAATCGGTATTTTAAAAAGTGGACACAAAAAGGGGAATCCCCTTTATATATTACTAGTGTAAACACAGGCGCTATCGCGCCTGTGTGTACACATTTTTTTGAATTATATTAATAATTGATGATGTTGTAATGTTATTAAGTTAATAAATAAAATAAAAGTATATTTATAAAAAATAAAATAAAATGTACGGAGAAAATAAGAGAAAAATAACTGTTGATGAATAGTAGGAGAAAAAAAGAAAAAGGAGATAAGTAAATAATTTTATAAAAACTTATACAAATAACCATTAATTTTTAAAAATTTAATAAATAATTAAATTATAAAGGGTAAAGTTGGAATTATGAAATGTGGACACAAAAGAGGGAATCCCCTTTATATATAGTTATAGATGTTACCTCATGAACAGTTATAGTAATACTTTTAGAAAATGTTATATAAGTACTTAAAAATGTTACTATAAATATTGTTATTAAGATATTGTAACATTTTTAAATAAATGTTACTATAAATAAATAAATAAATAATTTTCATTTTTTTACCTTAATTGTAAAATTTTAAAATGATAACAATAAATTTATAATTAATTAATTTCATTATAATATTGAAATAGTTAATATTAATTTAAATTTAATATTTTAAAGTAATATTTTAATTTATTTTAAAATAAATTTAAAGTAATATTTTAATTTATTTAATAATAAATTTAAAAACCTTTTCAAATATTTAAATTCTACGTAGTTTTAAATCAATTTTAAATTAATATTTTAATTCATTTAAAGATAAATTTTAAATAATAGCTTTCATATCTCTATAATATCATCACAGGATTTATTAGTCTTAACAACATTTCTTTGTTACATTTCTTAAAAATGTTATCCTATGTATACCTAGTCATACTTTTTAAAAACCGTTACAAGTAACACTTTTAAATAAATATTACGGTAAGTAATTAAGTTTTCACTTTTTTAAATTGTAAGTTTATAAAATATTTTAAAATAATAACAATAAATTTATTAATTAATAAATTTTATTATAACATTAAAATAGTTAAAATTAATTTAAAAATTAATATTATAGAGTAATATTTTAATTTATTTAAAAAAATTAAATTAACATATGACCGGTTGAATTCCTGACAAGTAGTTATCAAAATGTATCGATACATCCTAAGTCCTGACAAGCCAAACTCTCTTGTATCTTTCTTTTCAAACCCTTCTTACTGTTACCAAAATGTCTTTTTAGTGTTGCTCGAAACATCCTCTTCAAACTGTCCTTAGTAGTGCGTGCTCGAGTCATCTTCAACGATCGTTGCTCGTCCTTCGCAATCGGCATTGACTTCCATTTCCATTTTCTGGTATTCACAATCTTCTTCCTATACACCTCTTTCAATTTCGCAAAACCTAATGCATCTTCCAAATTTCTCATATTCTTTTCTTCTAATTTCAATATATCTCTTTATTATTAACAAATTATTGATTCACTATTTTAATTTCGCAATCAGCGCAAATCGGTGAAGCATCACAAAATAGGAGAGATTTGTCTGCATTCTTGAAGATTTTGTGAAGGTTAGTAAATCTCTGCAATCGGTGAAGCTTTCTATGACTTTCTTTGTTGGTGGTTCAGACATTGAGATCTGTCATTGTGAGTACAAAACTATAGATTGCTATTTTGTTGCTTCCCTTTGAGTCTGTACTTGTAGTCGATAGCATGAATTGGTCACCTTATAGTTACAACCTTCAACAACTTGAAATTGTTAACCAGAGGCTGAACCGTCGTTCTTATACAGTCTTAATAGTATGATTCCTATACCCATCAGCTTGGACCTACATAACGATGATGCTAATTTGGAATTAGATGTGGTTTAAGCTGGCAGTATAGTGTTTCAGTTTCTTTTTTAAACTAATCCTCTGTGCAAGCAATGCTGATAGTATTGGGTTTTTACGCTGCACACAAGAATGCATGATTCTGGTGCTGTTTATAGAGTTTTCATATTTTCATTTGACTGTAGATTGCTATGTATCGTAAGTTTTTATAGTCATTTCATTTTTCTCTTTCAAATATGTTCCTATGAAACAATTTTATTTGAACATGTGATTGATGTTTGTGAATCAATTGTGTGCATGTACAGTTCTGTAGTGTATTTGGTCATTTTATAGGGCAGAGGAATGTAAATATCTGCTGCGTTGGAGTTCAATTGGAGTTCAATGAACATACACACGCTTTCCAAGTTTAGACAATTTCAAGAAGAGTGAAACTTGCTTTGTTAGTTCTGAAATATTATCTATTTAGTGCAGGATTGTTAGTTTGGTCATTTATTCCTTTTGTTAGTTGGATTTTATGGATGCTGGATCAATGGATCAATGCTTACAGAACTTGGAATAGATGTATATCATGATTCCATTTATGGGGTCTAAAATATGTGTATGAATCAGTGATCTTAGAATTGTTACTTATTTAAGCACAATTTCTTGCTGAAAATTCATGAAGTGAAGTTGGTTGCCTAAATTCTTTCTTCTTTTTTTCTGAGAGGTGCTAACAATACACTTTTCACCGTTGATCATATTTTTAAAAAATTATGAGTGAAATTCTTTAAAATAGAAATACAAATTGCAAAATTTTGTAATTCAGTAAATTTGTGAAATAGACAAGTTGTGTTTCAAGTATGTAATTTGTTGAATTGCATCAAATTAGATTGAAGATCAGAGAATAGATAATGTTCATCAGTGTATATGATATAGAGAGAGTCAAATCCATCAGGCTTGCTCTAACACTATTAGGCACTTGCATTGTTTTGCTGGTAGAAACGGCCAAACAATGTTATTTCCCCATCTAATGAGACAGAAAAAGAGGTAAGCACAGTCGAATATGTTAATAAATTTTATCATTTCAATTGATAGTTGTACGGATCTCTTTGTACCTACAATAGAATAGGATGGCAGACAGAGGCCAATAAATTATTTGAGATTGAACCCAACAACCCTGAAAATTATGTTTCATTATTCAACATCCTTGTCTCAGCCAAATTGTGGAGTAAAGCCTCAAAAGCCAGAATATTGATGAAAGAGAGAGGAGTTTCTGCTTCTCCTTCTTCGGCACATGGCCCCCCATTCCTAGTCCAAGGCTAAGACTGGTGATGCATGCTTCATCATCCTCCATGGCAGAGAAGGAAGTGTGAGAGAGAAATAGAGAGAGAGAAAGAAAGGGTCAAATATTGAGAAAGTTATTAGGGGGTTGTGAAAGAGGTGATATTAACACTTTTATTATTGGGGTTTGGTGTATCAGTTATTGTTTGCAACACTTTTGTTTTAGAATAAAGAAAGAAAAGAAATGGTGCATGGAGAGTAATTTTGGCAGTACTAAGGAGGACTTGTGCATTAAAAGCAATAATAAAATGGGGGCAATAGGAGTAAAAGCATGCGTTAGAATTCTGACTCCTTTGAGGAAACCAAAATTTCTTAATTACATAAAATGTTTGACTTTTCCATTTTTTAATTCCAACCCTGTTTGAGTCAGTCACCAGGTCCTATCTTTCCCAACACTTTCCTATGATACTTCTCTGTCTGGTCAGATACCTGGCTTCCATAGCCCATCTTTCAATTTTTTTTTCCCTTTTCCATTCATATTATTCTAATATTAACTTTATATAATATTTCATCTAGGGTTACTACAAAAATTGTATTTTTTAAATGTTTTTATTTTTCATTTTCAGTTCCAGTAGCTTTAGAATGAGTAATTATAATAATTACACATCATTACTCTTTACACCACTCCAACAAAACTTGTCACCAAAACCTAAACCGAAAGTAATAAAGAATAGAAACTTACAAGCCTTAATAATACTATTTACAGCTAGGGCAAAATATATTAGTTTTCAAAGTTTCTGATATCACACAGTTTTCATTCCTAAGTAATTAAGAATAAGTTGAAATATAAATCAAGGCTTAATCTTTGATAATTATAGTTTGTGCATACAAAAGGAAACAGAAATGGATATGGAAATAACACTGTAAATATTTAAATTAATTATATTTCGATCTCTTTAGTCTAATGATTTAATTATAGTATATACCATAAAATATTTTTCTCTCAACACTTTAATATAGAGGACTTGTTGGATATGGTCTTTAAACTCTTTTAGGTTCAACAGGGGTTTGGTCAGCCAATATACCAATGTTAGGTTCTTAGCAAAAAAACAAATTCCTCTCAAGAAAATGCCTCGATGAGGTTGCTTGCTTGCACTGTGCATTCATCAAGCAGTTAAAACAATATTAGGGACCTTTTTCTGATTATTCTCTGTATTTTGTGACAAAAATATGCTGATTGCTTCGTTTTTATGATGTTGTGACTAGTAACATGTATGATTTAAGTAATTAGTTTTTGTCAAAAATTATTGCAATTCACGGCACTTATGTGTTCGTTTCTTGGATTTTATTGTTTCGTGACATTTAAACTTGGACCACAAATATGATTTTCTGAGTGATATATTTTTTGGACCATAAAGCTGAAACAATTTCTAATTCAATTATGTCTTTTGCAGCAATTATCTTAACAGTAGCTGAAACAATTATCAAGGAAAATTAATGACAAAACCAGAGTCATGGACAAGAGTTGGATGTGTGAACCAAGATCTTCTGGCAGGTACTTAGATGGTTTAAACAAGTTTCTCAACTTTGCATTTAGTAATACAACACAAGGTGATCAAATTTCATGTCCGTGCAAGAATTGTAATAATTGTTGTTGGAGTAACCAAGCAGAAGTTTATGAACACTTAATTTGTGATGGATTTGATAAAAGATATGATAAATGGATTTTTCATGGGGAAGGTGGATCTTCAAAAGTGGATAAAGAAAAGGCTAATATGCATGATAATTTGGATGAACTTTTAGAGGATACTTTCATGATGCCTGAGTGTGATTTTGATGACATCTTGGATGAAGATGAAGAGTTTGATGTAGAAATGGTGAGGATTTACAATTTAGTACGTGATGTTCGTCAAGAAGCATACCCGGGTTGTAAAAAATTCTCAAAACTATCAATCATTGTTCGTTTACTCCATATTAAGAACCTTTATGGGTGGAGCAATGTATCATTTAGTGCACTACTACTGTTGCTCAAAGAATTGCTTCCTGAAAACTCTTCTTTGCCGGTAACATTCCAAGATTGCAAATACTTAATCAAAGAGTTAGGTTGTAGTTATGAAAAAATCCATGCTTGTCCTAATGACTGTATCCTATTTTGGAAAGAGCATGAGAATGAAGATACATGCCCCAAGTGTGGCGCTTCTAGATATAAAGAGAGAGTGTGTCTAAATCTTAAGAAGAAAGTTTCTTGCAAGGTAGTTTCTCCTCTGGTTCCAGCCAAAGTGTTGAGGTATTTTCCTCTTAAATCGAGGATCAAGAAGTTATATATGTCATCAAAAACTGCTGATTCAATGAAATGGCATGAGAAGGGTCGTACTAATGATGGAAAATTAAGGCATCCTGCAGATTCACTTGCTTAGAAAACTTTTGATTCACTACATCCTGATTTTGCATTGGATCCACGAAACGTGAGGCTTGGGTTAGCAAGTGATGGATTTAATCCATATAAGACAATGAGTAGCAAATATAGTATTTGGCCAGTTGTTCTGATGTCATACAACCTACCTCCATGGGCCTGCATGAAGCAACCTTATTTGATGTTATCTTTACTTATTCCAGGTCCTTCTTCCCCTAAAAGTAGCATAGATGTCTATTTAAAACCTTTAGTTGATGAGCTAAAGGAGTTATGGGAGAAAGGATTTGAAACCTATGATGCCTCTAGTAAGCAATATTTTAATGTTCGAGCTGCATTACTTTGGACTGTGAGTGATTTCCTTGCCTATGTTATGCTATCAGGTTGGCGTACTAGTGAAAAGTTGGCATGCCTTGTGTGTAACTATGATACATGGTCCAAGTACTTGCCAAAAAGTAAAAAGATGTGCTACATGGGTCATCGTAGATTTTTGGACTCCAATCACAAATGGCAGAAAAATAAGAAGTGTTTTGATGGCTATGAAGAATTTAGAGTTGCTCCGATTCCATTATTAGGTTCTACTTATTGGAAAAAATTGGCGAAAAAGAGAATTTATTTGGAAATCCTCAAAAGAGGAAAAGAAATAATGTTGATCCATGGACAAAAAAAAGCATATTATTTGAGTTGCCATATTGGGATACTAATTTGCATCATCACAATCTCGGTGTAATGCACATCAAAAAGAACATTTGTGAAAATGTAATTGGAACAGTGTTGAATGTAGATGGGAAATCAAAGGATCATATCAAAGCTCGCCTTGACTTGGTAAAGATGGGTATAAGGCATGACATTCACCCAATAGAAATAGAACCAAATAAATATTTGTTACCACTTGCACGATTTACTCTTTCATCAAAAGAAAAGGATATCTTTTGTGGCATCTTGAAAGGAGTGAAGCTTCCAGAAAATTATGGGTCTAATATTTCTAATTGTGTTCAACTTGAGCAGCAAAAACTTCTTGGGCTTAAAAGTCATGATTTTCATATTCTGATGCAAGACTTACTTAAAATAGCAGTACGAAGAGTTTTACCAAAAGAAGTTGCAAGAGTTTTAATTAAGTTAAGCTCATTCTTCAAGATTTTATGCTCCAAAGTTATCAATGTTAAATTATTTGAATGTTTGGATGTTGAAATTGCATTGATTCTTTGCGAATTGGAAAGAATTTTCCCTCCATCTTTTTTTGTTATAATGGTTCATCTACCAATACATTTAGCATACGAAGCTAGAATTGCAGGACCCATGCATTACCATTGGATGTATCCAATTGAGAGGTAATTTGATTTATAGTTTTGTGCTTTTGTAGGTTTCTTCTTAATTTGTACTTAAGTTTTATACTTTTATGCTTATAGGTTTCTTCTTAAGTTAAAGAACTATGTGCATAATAGACGTTATCCAGAGGGTTCTACTGCGGCTATATAGCAGATGAATGTTTGACATTTTGTTCAAGGTACTTAGATGACGATATCCAAACAAAATTCAATAAACCAGCAAGGAGTTTAGATGGTCCTATAGGAGATGGAGTCATGACAAGTTTGGATATGAACCTTCCCGCTCATATCATCACATGTTAACCACCATCCATGAACCTACCCGCTCATGGCACAGCATCTCCTGATCCAAGCATAGCATCATTGTCAGTTAAAAACAACACACACAACTCATAACCTGCTGCACAATCACCTGGCGCATCAGCCAGCACCGCCTGGCAAAACAGGTTCAGACTGCCTGGCGCCAACGCCCTCCCAGCGCCACTGTTTGCCCAACACCGCCTGGCGGGGCACTCCCTTGCCGCCAAGCGCCACGCGGTGCATGAGTCTTTTCAGTGATTCCTATCGCCTGACGGTATCAACAAACCGCCAGGTGCCATACTAGTAACTCCCTACTACTGGTTATGACATTCAAAATGGTTGGTTCTGCAATTCTAGAATGCTCTAGAATATACTGCACTCTTGTTTTATCAGAGTTTGTTAGTTTCTAGCCCTATACCTTCCCACGTATAGCTCCTGTACCTAAGCTAAAGACATTTAGGCACTCTTTCATTCCTCTACAACTGTTAATCACCACTCCAGTACCAAGATACTCCATTCACTATCAAAATACCACAGTTTAGGAACATTATCAATCCTCCTCTTATCATACTTATCTCGCGCTATACTGCCATGCATCTTGTCCCACACAATATTGCATAATCACATGCCTTACATTTAAGCTTACAAGTCACCAAAAACACCTAAAGCCCATAATTAATAATCAAAGATATTTAACAACAAATATGCAGAATACTAAGCTTTCAAAATCTGATCCATTAACTAATGTTATCCAATTCTCTTCCTTTCCTTAACACGACTATCAACAACTCATGACGTAGTCATATCATCAACCTCTTTCCCAATCCTATACTTACTTACCTAAGCATATGATTTCGTACTAAGTCCTCCTCAAATTTCTAATAGCACTTATAACCTCTTCTAGTACAACCAACACGAAACACGCCTGTTGTGCCATTGTCCCCGCCGTCGCCTGGCGGCAGGCTAAACACCGCCGGGCGGCAGGCTAAACACCGCCGGGCGGTATATCAGAATCCAGAAACCCTCCAGGTTGCTGAACTCGCGATCTGCCAATCTGTCCAGAATTCAACCTATACTCCACAACCAATATCATACGATGAATCACACCTAATTCACTGACCCAACTTTCTTTGACATTATAGTTTCAAATTCGTACATACCATGAACCCTAATAACTCAATTCTGGTTCTACCTATTCCCACCATCCAACTCTATCCATGTTTAATTAGAAAGGGTATTCCCAAGCACCATTTGACCCCAATACTAACCATGTTACACTACCAATGCATAAACTCACCATCAGAAGTCCCAATGCCCCTGTACAAGACGCAATTCAATAGAAAACGCGAACACAGTCGCACTGCCTAGCGGATATTCAATCCTGCCAGGTGGTTCAATCAACCAGGACCAAAAACCATGCACAAACCAATGAACCGCCTGGCGGCACATGCATACCCGCAAGGCGGTTTCTGGGCAGAACCTAGAAACGCGAAAAACAGCACATACCAGATGAAGGATTCATACACTTATGATCATACAAAGCACAATATGATGAATACGATGAAAACAAGCGAACACAACTCCCCTTACCTGGATTCTTTGCTCCAAATTCGAATTTGTGTGCTTTTGTCTAATCTAATCCCTTCTGTGCCTTTGTTCTCTCTCCCACAATGGTTTACACTCAACTTCTTGGCTCCACACAATCCGAATTCCTCTGGAAAAACTATGCCCAACTCTCACATGAAAATGGCAGTGCTCCCTTCTCTCTCAAGGTTAACTCACCCTTAATTACCACTTAATTCCCTAAAACGAAATTTAATATAAGTTTGGTTTAATAGTTATTCAATACTCCCTCAGAGAATATGTTCAGCCCTCTGGATACCTAAACCCTTTCATGTTCTTGCCGAAGAAAAAATTGGCAAAAAGAAAGTAAGTTAGTTCTTAACCAGGTTTGAACCTACAACCCATCAATCACCATTACAATTTCACAACCAATTCAACCAATTCATATTTGTGATAACTCCTACAAATTCAGAAATCTATCATCACGTTAAGCCTTCAATATATCACTAAACAAAAAAATAATTTAATTAACATTCAAGTGGCACACATAGGACTCAAACCCAAGTCCTCACACATAATCAAAGTACTCTCAACCACTTGAGCTAGTACTTTTCCACGTCATAGTTCCACACATTAATTGCTTTAAATGTTTCTATTACCCTTCATAATTAAATAATTATTTAAATAACTATTTAATTTTCTCGGGTCTTACAACAAGTAGAATTGTTGTATGAACATCTCTATTATTTATACTTAATTTTGTTTGACACTTATAATTCTTTCAAATTAAGTAGATGTGCTTTGATTTTCAGTCAGAGCTTGAGGAGGCCATTACTTTACACCCTAAGGCAGAGGAAAGCACAACTTAGGATGATTTATTTTCCCAAGTCTTGGGTAAAGAGAGACCTAGCTTTGTACGCACATATGGAAAAGGGGTTGCACCTACAGATTTATGGGGAACTAAGTCTACAATTGAAATCCAGAAAATAATAGATGAAGTGAAAAGGAATGCTAGAGTAGAGATGCAAGAGGAGATGCAAGTAAAATTACAAGAACAAGTGGAAGCCATCAAAACTGAAATGTTTACTGGTTTTAAAACATTTTTGGCTCAGTTGCAGACATGCTTTCCAACAGTAGCAATTCCAGAATTTTCTAGCATGTGGAATCCAAATATAAATGAAAGAGATATGAAGCTATGGTTTTATACAACATTTTAGGTCATTGTTTGTTCGCATATTGTAAATATATGCATCCTTGTAAATTTGTTTCATTTTTTCTCTTCATATTTAGGACAAAATTAACTCTCATAGGAAGAAAAAGCGGAAGGAGGAAAAAGCTCAAAGGAAGCATGTTGAAAGGTAAATTCATCACATCTAACATCAATTACTTATGTTTTTAGTTTGTTAATGAATTTTTAAAATTGATGTTAATTATCATTTTATAAATTTTATAGTAAATCAAAAGAATCTAAAGCAAAGAAGGCCAAAGTTTTAAAAGATTTAAATGTGCCCGAGCATCCTCCCACTATGTCTCCCAATATGGTAATTTTTTATTTGTTTCTTTACATATGATAGTAATACTTGTTTCTGCATGTTTTCCCTTTCCCTTATATTCATTTATTCATTTCTTAGTTAATCATTTTCCTTTGCATGTATTGGTCATACTTCAAGACATGATTCATATATATTTAATCATTCTCCCTTCTTGTATTGTTCAGTTTTTAGTGTATTTTCCTGTTGAGATTGAGATTGAATATATTGCTTGATGTGTGTATTGAATATATTGCTTGATGTGTATTAGGGGTTAAGTCATGAATATTTAAACGCACAAATTTTTGTGTTAATTTTAGTTTATGTGTTAAATTCACAGGGTAATCCTTTAAAAGTTATTCACAAACTAGTGGATCCAAGCCTTGAAGGAAGTTATCCAATTGAATCAGTTTTGAAGGTTAAAGCATTGTTTTTCTTTCAATAATAATTTAATACAATACATTCAATTTGATTTTCAAGATGATATAAGCCTATTTATTCTTAATTATGTGTTTTTTACAGACATTGAATGAGTTGAAAGAAAAGACACCACAAAAAGAAAATTTTAGTGGTGCTAAGCTCAAGAAAAGTGGGGAAAAATAAGGACTTTGTCATGGTTGTATACATTGCTTATATTTGCAATTGGTTGAGAACATATTTTCTTATTGTTGCAGACTTTTTTTCTTATATTCACAGACTTTATTGTTGATGCCTAGCAAGTCATGATGCTAGTGCAATTAGGTACTTGTTTGTAGCATTTTATGGAGCATTTTATGGGACAATTTATATAGTCAATATTTGATTTGAGTGGATACAGTATTCAGAAACTGTGGTTGTATTCAAATGAAAGAATTCGAATATTTTTGTGTTTGCATTTCTCTTTTGGGCTATTATGAAGCTTTTTCTTTTGCACAATTCACGTCACGGTCAGGGGCTAGAATGCATTGTGTCAATAAGAAGCCTAAATTGAATTTTACCTAAATATTGTCGTAGGATTGTTTCAATTTTTAAAAAAAGTGTATTATCCTTATTTCTAGATATAGATAAATTAGTAACAATTTTAAAATGTTACAAAAAGACATTCATAACATTTCTTAATTGTTGTAAAATAAGATAATTGGTAACATACATTTAAATGTTACAAAATATATAAGTAACATCCATTAAAATGTTACAAAATATATAAGTAACATTTTCATTAAATGTTAGAAAATGTATTGGTAACATTTTTCAAATGTTACAAAAAAATTAAATTCGCAACATTTTTCAGATGTTAATAAAGATGTTAATTGGTATCATGTTTAGAAATGATACTAATAATACGTAAAAATGTTATTAAAACATTTTGGTAACATGCACTATATAACATGTGTATAAATGTTATCTTTGCAAATAGTAACATTTTTTTAGGCTTTAACAATATTTTTTAAATGTAATCGAAAGCAATATATATGTAGTAGTGTAAATTTGCAAACATTAGTGAAACCTAGTTGATAAAATTTAAAAATATTTTTAAAAGAATATAAAAGGAAAAAAAAATTAAATTAAAATATATTTTAAATGTTTGTTTACTTCAATTTTTTAAATTATATTGAATCTCTTTTTTATACACTAATAAAAGTTATAATATATCATTTGATCAAAGAATAAATAATAAATATAATAATAAAATTTTAACATAGATCTTGTATCTTTTGAACTCCAATATATGTTGAATGGTGATAAAAAAAATATTCATGACAATTACATTAAATTTTTATATTGTAGTAAACAAAAATTATTTATACAATTATAGTGAAAAAAATTAAAGTATGATTGTAATGAGCTAAAAAATAACAAATAACTAGATAAAATTTATCGAAATAGTATTCTACGTGATAAAAATATTAAAAAATTAATAAATGTGTGTCTTATAAACAATTTGGAGACTATATTAAAAGAAATCACACAAAGAAAAATAAATGTATAATTAAGGGTATGATAACATGAAAAATATCTTAGAGATCTAAGAAAACTTTTCAAATATCAACATATATACTCAATGGTTGAGAAATAACAAAAAATATTTTAGCGAAACAAAAAAGTTCTTCAAATGAAACAAAAATTAATAATAATAAGTAAAGATTTATTTTTTATATTATCTAGTAAATGAAAAGTTTATGCTATTAAGCACTTAAATTGAGAATATTAAACATTCTCATGTGAAAGAAAAATATACAATAAATAAAAATATTAAAAAATAATAGAAATATTTAAATGTTAGACATATTTTTTTTAATTGACATACATCATTTTAAATATATATATATATATATATATATATATATATATATATATATATAGGGTTACTTAATTAATTGTGAATATTTTAATAATTTAAACGATGATGGAGATATGACGGGGACGGCGGAGATATGTACATCGACATCCCTATCCCTATACCCAATTGAAAAAATCGGGGATTTCCCATACCCATACCCATACCCAGTCAATGCGGGGATTCTCCGTCAAAACGGGGACGAGTTCGGACAATACCCACGAGGACGGATTTATTTGCCATCTCTATTTATGAGCAAACCCTTATTAGAGACCAAGACACTTCCTCCTTAAATATTAATGTACAATGGATCTAAATTTATATCACATTGAATGAGTGCCCCTTTCAAAAGTTTAATTTCAGTTGTACTCCTCTTTAAAATGTTAACAAAATATTAATGTATATTTAATTTTATATTCAATAAATAGTTATTGATTTTGTAGGTGTTTTGAGTACCGGCAAATTTTTCATTCTCATGAATTTTGTGTATATAAAATTATCTATGTATGTACGTTCTCACAGATATAATTACCTATGATCTAATTATCTACGAAATAAGTTTCGTAGGTAATTTGTAAATAACATCAATTTAGCTACGAAAATTTTTCATATTTTACAAATTTTGGACGTAGATAATAACCAAATTCATTAATCCGTACCAAATTTCTTCTTCTTCTTCTTTTTCTTCTCCTTCTTCTACTTACATTGAGTGATCATGATGCAAAAAAAATCCATGAACATATCCTTCATTGATGGCGCAGGTTCGAAAATGCGTCGCTAGCTAGATTGAACCCGTGCGAACATAAAGGGGTTGAATCTGTCTTGTCAATATGGATGTGGCTCGATAAACCCACGAGATTGGGTTATCCATGATATAAAAGAGTTTTATGGTTCTTCGAAACCCTTGAGAGAGCACAACGAGACCAGATTTGGGGATTTTCATTGTTAGGGTTTCAAAATCTCATAATTGAGATTTCACACAATTAGAGTTCATGGAACCAAGGGACCTCAATCATAAACTAACATAACTCTGATACCAATTGCTTTTTTATAAAACATAAAAAAACAATAAACCCTATAGATAATTAAACAGTTCCCAATACCTGAAAGAATTAAATACGGAAACATACCTGGATTGGTCATTGGGAACAATAGATAATAAATTTTGGTATCTAATCTTCCAACCGTAAATAATACGGAAGCGTACTTCTTGATTTTCTCTTCTGATAGGGAAAAAGAAGAAAGAGAGAAGAACATAATAATATTATACGTGTTCCCAGATAGGGACCATAACCTATGATATGAAGCTCCGACACGGTGTTGGAGCCACGCTTCCTTGAGTCGAAAGCACACCGGACACGGACACCCGTCGGAAGCGCGTACGACGAGGTGTTGGACACTGATATTTTTGGGTCGGACACGGTCTTCCTTCTGAACGCGCGGAGAAAAGGGAAAAATGGGTGTTGATCTTACCGTTGCACTTGCCGTTGCAGAAAATAGGGTTATCAGAGAAGGAAAACATAATATAAATTTAATAATAATTATTTTATTTAATCAATTTGTTATATAAATTTAATAATAATTATTTTATTTAATCAATTTGTTATATAAATTTAATAATAATTATTTTATTTAATTAATTTGTTTGGATTTCACGGATTCCAAAGAATTCTCTTCCGTCACATCTCATCATTTAACTTCTTTCTCAATATAATTATTTTATTTAAGGAAATTTTAATATGTTTAATTAGTATATAATATATTATATTATAATTAATTTTAATTTACGATATCTTTTATTTTTTATATTTAAATAATTTAATTTCTATTGCATTAATTTATATATAATTATATAATTAATATATTTTATAATATATATGTGTCTCATATGTTGATAATGTACCAATAGTCAAAGAAACTTTATTGAATGATAATTGGTGGATGAAGGTTGACTATATACTTGTTTTTACTGTCCCTATTTATGATGTTCTTAAAAAACAGATACGAATATGACTACTCTTCATTTAGTGTATGAGATGTGGGATTCAATGATTGAAGATGTGAGGAAGATTATATACCAACATGAAAGAAAGGAAAGACACAAGTTGAACATTCATCTATTTTTGAGGTAGTAAACTCAGTATTAATTGATCGTTGGACTAAAAGTATATATATATATATATATATATATATATATATATATATATATATATATATATATATATATATATATATATATATATATCGCCGAGTCCGTGTCCTACACTTTTTCAATTTAGACGTTTTCCCGTGTCCGTGTCGTGTCCGTATCCGTATCCGTATCCATGTCCGTGTCTGGACTTCATAAACCATAACTCTTTTATGTAACCTTTGTCGGTTACTATTTTCTAAAAGTCAATATTCCTAATTTATCTCATTTATAAAATTATAATACTATCCGTAGAAGAAAAACACTTTTTAGAGTACCACGGCGGTTATAATAAAATGCCACTATATTAGAAAAAAGAATTATATAATATGTACGGTCGGTTTAAAATCGACTGCATCTTTTACGTAGGTTTGGTCGAGGTGAATTGAGACATTGTCCTTCATTTCGCGCTTCTTGTTTACTGCCACTCGCGTTTCTCCTGTTGCCCCTCTTCATCATTTGTTCTTACATCTATTCTCATCTTCATGATTCTTCGCGCTTCCTTCTAAGTGCTATGTACAATGAACCTACATGCTGAACAAAACAGAATGCAAGGTAAGTTACATGAAAACCAATTGCTCTATAATTACTTGTGATTTTTGTATCAAGAGAATTTATTTTAACTTCGAAGTTTAACTTGTATGATGTAGTTTTTGGAAGATCATTTTAAAGCCGACATTTGGAGTGAGATGGGGTTGTACTAAACTATTAGCTTTGAAGCTTATAGTCTTTGGAAGCTATTTTAACACCGACAATTTGAAGTGAGGTAGGGTTGTAATAAACTAAGAGCTTTAACTGGTTGTATTGTAATGTCATTTTATGGTATGAAAAGTGGTTTTCCTAACCCTGTTAAAAGTGAAGATTAGACAGATTGTTAAGAAAAACGTTCTTAATTGATTAGGTATTTAAGAGGAAAAAATTGAAGGCTCAAACAATATATTGATCTGATAACCACTGTTTCACTTCCACTGGGAAATGACAGTTTTCATGTGTCTAATTTTTTCATTTATCAATTGTTGTAATTGGAAACAGACAAGATATCTTATAGAAGCAATGGAAATGTAGTTGTTGATCAATATCATCATTATAATGTACAATCCAAACTGGTATTGAGACATGATCTGCAATCTTTGTATCTTCACTACTAAAAAAATTCATATTTTCTGTTAATTTTTGTTTTGAAATTTTTTTCGTAAGAAATACTTACAAATTTTGTTATGTAAAAGAATTTGTAAGAAATTGCTACCAACTTTTTTACAAAATATTTTGTATTAAACATTTTTCGCAACAAAATTTGTAGAAAATACTTGCAAATTTTATAATTTTATAAGAAATAATTATTTATGAAGGAATTAACTTATAATTAAGATTTATAAAAATGACAGAAAAAAAAGTCTTTTCTTGTAATTTTTTTAATAAATTTGCAAAAAAAAATCTCAATGTTGTTAATTTTATATCATTCTAATTTTATCATAAACAAAATTAGAATAATATGAGAATGGCTCTAATCCAAAAAGCATTGCATTAGCACTTACTGTTTTTGTTTATAATTTATCATAAACAAATTTCATGTGGGAAGATGTTGGGATCATGAAGTATATGGATTAGTTTTAATGAGCCATGGAGTTACAGTATGGGATCAAAATCCTACATGTAAGATGAGAGAGAAAAGTTATTTTATTATTGCAAAAGGAAAACTATATATAGAGTACAGAGGGTGACTTGTAGAGTCACGTGATATTCCCCCTTAAACTTATGAGGGGTTTTACAGACACCATAAGTTTATCGGTAAAGTGCTGAAAAGAAGAAAAAGATAATGGCTTTGTTAAAATATCTGCGATCTGAAAACGTGATGGCATATGAATGATCTGAATTTGCTTTTGATGAGCCCTGTCACGTACAAAGTGCAAATCCAGTTCAAAATGTTTCGAACGAGCATGGTTAACCGGATTGGCAGCAAGTAAAACTGCACCCAAATTATCAGAATAAAGGATGGGTGTTGAAATTTGAACGCGCAGCTCCTTTAATAGCAAAGTAATCCATATAATATCAGTGTGAGCTGCAGCTAAGCTTCTATATTCGGCCTCCGTACTACTCCTTGACACAACCTTTTGTTTATTTGATTTCCACGAAACAGCATTCGATCCAAAATATATGCAATACCCTGTTATGGATTTTTGGTCATCTACATCAGTTGCTCAGTCTGAGTCGCAGAAGCCCATGACAGTGAGTTGCTTTGACGGTCGAAGGAGAAGACCATGATTAATGGTGCCGGCAAGATAGCGCAGAATCCTCTTGACTGCCTTCCAATGGTGTTCTTGAGGATTGGTCATGTACTGACATACTTTATTCACTAAGAAAGCTAACTCAGGGCGTGTGATGGTGATATAAAAAAGAGAGCCTACAACAGAACGATAAAGCGTGGGATCTGAAATGGCAGTGGACCCTTCTTGGGTTAGACGTAAGGAAGATATCATGGGTGTGGGTTGAGGACTGGCACCGGTCATGTTGGTTTTGCGTAGAAGGTCACGTATGTATTTGGACTGCGAAAGATGAAGATTGCCTTCTGGAGTCCATGTAGTTTCAATTCCAAGAAAGTAGTGCAATTTACCTAAATCCTTGAGAGCAAAGTTAGTATGGAGAATTTTAATCAAGTTTTGAATGGCTAAGGAAGAACTTCCTGTGATAATAATATCATCTACGTAAATTAAAACAAAAACAGTAGCCACTTTTGAAAACTTTATGAATAAGGATGTGTCACTCTTTGTAGAAGAGAAACCAAGAGTGGTTAGAGTGTTAGCAAGTTTTAAGTACCAGGATCTAGGGGCTTGTTTTAAGCCATATATAGCTTTGTTTAACTTGCAAACAAGATTTGAGTCAGGAGGAGAAAAACTTGGTGGGGGTTCCATGTAAACCGTTTCTTCAAGCTCTCCATTAAGGAAAGCATTATTGACATCTATCTGGTGTATTGGCCATTTATATGAGAGAGCTAGGGAGAGAATGATACGTACAGTGGAAAACTTGATTACGGGGCTAAAAGTTTCATTATAATCGAGACCCTGAGTTTGATGATACCCTTTGGCGACAAGTCTCGCTTTATGCCGTTGAAGCGTACCATCAGCGTTGAACTTATTTCGGAAGATCCATTTACATCCTATGATGGTAGCGTTTGAAGGAGGTGATACAAGAGTCCAAGTGTTATTTTGTTGCAGAGCTTCATATTCCTTTTGCATGGCTTGAAACCATTGTGGTTGAGATAAGGCTGCCTTGACTGTGGTGGGTTCACGTAGAGCATTGTCAGCTTCCACACTAAAGGCCTTTGGTTTGAAAATCCCTGCCTTAGAACGTGTGATCATTGGATGGTTATTTGAGGGAGAAGGTTCTGGGTGTTCGGTAGATGTTGCAGAAGATGAAGTAACAGGAGACAAAGCAATATCATTTTGTTCACAAGCAGGGTTATCCAAAGAATCATGTGGGGATGCATTATCAATGAAAGTAGGTATACGAGAATTAAAGTCTTCGGGAGAAGTGACATTATCATGCACATGTTGAATAGGTTGAGTTTTAAAAACAGTTAGTGGAGATGTATGATATATAGTAGAATCAGTAACCAAATCATGTTTGATAAAAGGATTAGAAACCATTTTATATGGAAAACTTTGTTCATTAAAAACAACATGTCTTGATATATAGGTTTTTCCAGTTGGAGATTTACATATGTAGCCTTTGAAGTTAGAAGTATATCCAAGAAACACACACAAAGTAGACCGCAAACTAAGTTTATTGGTGTTGTAAGGTTTTAACATAGGATAGCAGGCACACCCAAAGGTTTTTAAAAATTGATATTCAGGTACTTTGTTAAACAGAAGTTGATAAGGAGATTTATTGTGCAAGACAGGTGTAGGAAGCATATTGATTATGTATACAGCGGAAGTAAAAGCCTCCCCCCAATAACTCATAGGCAAAGATGAGTGAGCTAACATAGATAACCTAACATCAACTATATGTCTATGCTTACGTTCAATAGAACCATTTTGCTCATGAGTGTAGGGACAAGTTAAGCGGTGATGAATACCATATTCACATAAAATCGAATTAAAGCATAAGAACTCTTTGGCATTGTCTGTTTGAATACTTTTTAACTTATGACCAGTTTGGTTTTCTGCAAAAGTTTTGAATAATTTGAAAACAGCCAAGGCTTGAGATTTGGTATTGATTAAATACAACCAGGTATAACGTGTGAAAGCATCTAAAAAGGAGATGTAATAACGAGCACCACAAGTTGCATTAATAGGTGCTGGACCCCATATATCGATGTAAACTAATTGAAGAGGAGTATCATACACAATATTAGATGTAGAAAAAGGGATTTGATGAGCTTTAGCAACAATACATGAGTCACACATAAAAGATTGCTTATTACACGTAATATTACAATCAGTGAGCACACGTTTAACAACAGCCATAGATACATGGCCAAGTCTTGAATGCCAAAGAGAAAAGGGAGATTGTACAGAGTTACATGTAGTAGTATTAACAGAACACATGTTTATGTTTTTAAGGGATGGAAAAACATATAAACCATCTTTAACATTTCCTTGAAGAATTATCTCCTTGGTTGCCTGATGTTTAACAAAGCATTTGTTAGCATGAAATTCAAAAAAGACATTATTATCTTGAGCACATTTTGAAACACTCATGAGGTTCTTTGTGATTTCAGGGACATGCAAAAGATTGTGAAGAAAAATAGGTGATTGTGTGTGTGTAAGTTGATAACAAGCAGTGCCTACATGACGAATATTCATACCTGCACCATTACCCAATTTGACAACGTCATTTCCATTGAAAGCTTGTTTCTTGGTGTAGTTATTGACATCATTTGTAATATGGTGAGTAGCTCCACTATCAGGATACCATATTGGATCATTTATGGTGGAGGGTGCACCCAGAATGGATGAAGTTGTGTCTTCTGTTGAGAAAAACTGAGCAGAGTTAGCATTAATCTGAGGGGATGAACCTTGATCATACCTATGCCAGCAGTCCACGGTGCTATGTCCATTCTTTCCACAAATTTGGCATTGCACGCGAGTAGTGGTGTACGTGTTATTGTGTCTAGAGGGATTGCGAGACGAAGATCTTCCACCCCTGGTAAAGCGAAATCTGCCACCTCTGAAAGAATTCGACGGGGGTCTAGAAGAGATTCTTGAATGATCATCAGATGTAGAAGTCATATGAGCTTGCACCATGTGTTGTTCTTGGAGGCGATGTTTCTCAAGCCTTTCTTCTTGAGCCAGCAGTAATGCTTCTACATCTTCCACGGTATATGGATCCAAGCGAGAAGTTAGAGACGTGACGAACCCATCAAATTCCTCAGGTAAGCCATCAAGAATGGCTTCGATATGATCTTCAGTAGTAATAGGTGATCCAACAGCTAAAAGAGTGTCTACTATCTTCTTGATATCAAGAAGATAATTAGCAATCGTTTTATTATTTTTGGGTTGACGTAATTGTACCTTTAACTCGAATCTTGGCTTTTGTGTGCGTGGCATAGTACGTGCGCAGCCGATCCCAAACTTGTGCTGAAGTACGAAGGCCCACCATTTTGGTCAAGAGAGGTTGGGTCATAGAGGCCAGGAGCCAAGCAAGAAGAAGCCGGTCTTGTTGACGATGAAGGGCAGTATTTGGAGGAGGAGTGTGGGTTGTTGTATTATCACACGAAACTAAAGATTCATCCAAGAAATGTAACAGATCAAGACCTTCCACGGTTGCCAGAACTTGTTGTTGCCAAAGAAGATAGTTGTCTTCATCCAATTTGAGACTGATGGGTGTATTGAAGGTTTGGGGGAGAAGAGAAGATTTTTCTGCAGTGAGGGAAGAAGTAACAGCGGAAGAAGAGGTCGTTGAGCAAAAATTTTAGCTCTAGATACCATGTATGATGAGAGAGAAAAGTTATTTTATTATTGTAAAAGGAAAACTATATATAGAGTACAGAGGGTGACTTGTAGAGTCACGTGATACTACATGAGCTCACATTACCAATTTCTTGCTCATGCAGCAGCTGTCAAAGTTTATAAAACCAATTATCAGGTTCACTGCAGAAAAGCTTATTTCTTTGCTTGACTAAAGTTGCAGTGGCAAATGCATACAATACAACAAATTAACCACAACATAAGATCTGCATAAACCAATATAACATTTTAAACACTACAGCACAAATTTAAACCCCAATTCCAGTGCCTGAAAGAGTCACAAAATAGTCACAAAATCTCAATCCTTCAACATCCAACCAACATAAACCAATCTAACATTATAAACACTACACCACAATTAAAATCCCAATTGTAGTGGCTGAAAAGGTCACAAAACACTACAAAACATGTTGGTTGTCTCCTGTAATTTCAAATTTCAATCCAACCAACATAAACCAATCTAACATTATGAACACTACTACAACAGAAGATAGAAGTCCAAAACGAGACAGTTACATCAGTACAGCACAATCAACTACATCAGAAACAAAAAAATCAGTCATTAAGTTCTCCCATGCCAAGAGTATTTGAAGCATCCATAGAAGAAGGCCCCTTCAATGTTCCATCTTTTAATGTGTGAGGCACTTCATCATCTTGTTAAAACATGACATGTAAATGAAACAAAAAGTTAGAATATCAAAATTAGTGCGAAAAATATAAGATTTTTACTAAATTTAAAATATAGAAATTACCTTCACAAAAGCCATGCATATAACTTACAAATAAGTGCTTCAACACATTCTGGCAACCATCGATTTCTATACTTATTTAAGATTCTTGATCCAATGCTGAATGAAGATTCTGATGCAACTATAGTGATTGGGATACTTAGCAAATCCCTTGCAATCAATGCCAAATCTGTAAAACGTTCACTATGAGTCTTCCACCATCCAAGAACATCCATAGGCTCTGTGAAGTCCATATCTAATATTGGCTCATCCAAATATACATCTAATTGATTCCTTCCCATTTTTACCACAACTTGGAATATACGCTTTTTAATTTCCTAACATGAGAAGAAAAAAAAACAGTTAAGTCAGCATCAAAAATAATAATTAAACTACAAAGGTTGTACTATGGTTAGAAAACTTACATCAAAATGTGGACGTTTGGAGGAAGCAGAAGCTGTTGAGATATTACTACGTCTTGCTTCAGTTGAACTTGAAGTATTTGTAGAAATTGAGAGAAAAGCCTGTACAACTTTTCCTTGATGGTATCTAACTTTGCTTCCCAAGAAAGGGGATCAATATGCTCTAAACAATATCCCAATGTTTCCAACTTCACTATTGGGTCTAAAATAACACCAAATGCAAGGACCTCACTATATTCATCCCAATATTTATCAAATTTGATCATCATCCTTTCAGCCATATGTCTTATAAGGTCATCTTCATCTTTTCCCTTTTCCATTAAAAGAGTTTGAATATCCGCACTTGTAAGAAGTATAAATTGGATGTGGGATAACTTGAGGTAGAAATAAGAGTTGTGATATCATAAAAAGGCATCAAGAAAGTACAAATCTTTTCTGCTCTCTTCCATTTATCTGGAGATGGACAACACTTATAATTCTCATCAACTAAGTGTAAACTTCCAAACACTCGTTGGTATTGAAGGGCACTTTGAAGCATCAAGAACGTTGAATTCCATCTTGTTGGAACATCTAAACACAAAGTACTTTTTGCATCAATGTCCCCAACTTGGTTAATGCATTGCTTAAATTTTATCATTCTTCTCTCTGATCCCCCAACATACTTGATGCTTTCCCTTATTAGATCCACACTGTCACCAATCACCTTCAATCCTTCTTGCACAATGAGGTTTAAAATGTGTGCACAACAATGCACATAGAAGAATTCACCATCACAAAGTAAGGAATTTTGCAAAACAAGCTTCTCTTTTAAGGTTTTAACCAAAACATCATTACTAGAAGCATTGTCCAAAGTGATGGAAAAGATTTTTTTTTCAAGCCCCCACTCATGTAAAAACTCATTTATCTTCTTACACAATTCAAACCCAGTGTGAGGTGGAGGTAGATGACAAAAGTTTAAAATTTTGCTAGACAACTTGCAATTACTACCAACATAATGAGTTGTCAAACATATGTAACCCTCTATAGTAGAAGACGTCCACAAATCTGAAGTTAAGCAAATCCTAGATGGAATGCTTGTCAGCTCTTCCTCCAACAAGTTTTTCTCTCTCTGAAATATTCTCAAAACATCACTCTTAATTGTATTTCTAGACACCAAAATAGCATAATGATTCAAGTAGGTTATCCAAGTCCTAAGTTCTTCATACTCAACAAACTTGAATGGCAAACCATGTCTGATAATAAGATTAGCACACAACTCACGGGACACCATTTGATCTATTTTTTTGGATTTTAAATTTTCTTGCACATCCATCATCATTTGACTCACATCTTCAAACTTGATTTTGTTACATTTTTCAAGATGACGCTTTAAATGAAAGGTCCCATACTTTTTACTCCCAACAAATATTTTTTATTACAACCATTACATTGTGCCCTCTCTTTCCCATCCTCACCGACCCCTATCTTAGTAAAAAACTTCCAAACGTCAGAAGTGGTTGTCTTTTCCTTTTTCTTATTCAATTCAACACTGTCCTTATCCTCAACATGACGGACATCGACAACAGGTTTACTTATAGCTTCACTAATGGGTCTACTAATTGAGTCGTCCTTTATTAATCAATTATCCCGACAACAATGCACTACAAAAAAAATATACTACACCAGTTCCAGTTTCAACAAACTCAATTCACTATAATTTCAAGTAACCTCAATAAAAACATTTTCAGCAAGCTCAAAATGCAACAGGCTTCGGCAAGCTCAATAAAAAACAATTTCAAGTTCAATCAAAACAATTTCAACACATACACACATCAAACAACACATACACATTTTGAACAAAATCTCCAATTAAATACAGTTTCAAGCTCACTCAAAACAACCATAATTACAAACATAAGCCTCTCATACAAAAAAGTACCTGCAATTTCAGTAGCTCATAGCCCACACCCTCCAATAGTTGAAAAGAGCACACTCCAATCCAATATGTGTCACCATTCCACAAATCCAAAGTGATTGCTACTATTTTTCACTACAAATGAAATGAGTAAACAATGTAGACAAAAATTAGGGCCAATGTTTCATTATTTAGGGGAAATGAAAGATCAATTGGAAAGTTACACTAAATCAAAGAACTACGGAGAGGAATTGAAAAAAATTAGGGCAAATTCAAGACAAAGAAACCTACCTCTCCACCACGGTAGCCTTTGTCGCCATTGAAATTGGTGGTCGTCCAAGACAAGGTTCAACAGCATCCCCTACATTCGTGCGAGATTGGCGTCGTAGAGATGAAAATCGAAGAAGAACATGGACGTCGTCACAGAGGAGCTTCAATCAAGAAGAAATCGAAGAAGATGAGATGTTGCTTGAGTGAAGATTGTGTTTGGGTTCGGCTATTCAAGGAGAAGATGTGAGTAACTCTCTCTCTTTCTCACAATCGCACATAGAGAAGAAGGATCTCTCTCTCAATCACAGAAGTGACTTGGAAGTTGGATGGAAAGAAGTAGAAGAAGTAAGTATTATTACTTACTAAATGAGGGGTGAACGGGTTGCGGGTTGGCCCGTTATAACCCTACCAACAACCCGTCGGGTGTAACATCCTAGCCGGAAATTACGTATTAAAAACAAATAAGAAATAAAATATATAAACACCTCATTTATTATCGCAATTTCCCAAGACGCGGGAAAATTCAAACTTCACAAAACGCATAAGTAACGATTAAAATCCGAAATATTCAGTCATTACAAAACCAATTTCTCCAAAATAAAATTACAAAAGAAATTCCATAATGAAGTCTAAAAAAAATTGTCCCATAGTGATCCCCACTCCGTCTCTATGCCTCAGCATGCCCACCTGCATCAACATCTGCTCCCATATAACAAGTTACATGATCATCACCACACACACATAGATAGG
Source organism: Vigna unguiculata (assembly GCF_037176805.1). Lineage (NCBI taxonomy): Eukaryota > Viridiplantae > Streptophyta > Magnoliopsida > Fabales > Fabaceae > Vigna > Vigna unguiculata. The sequence continues at coordinate 14,004,398 of NC_140794.1, read as the reverse complement.
GTGAGCTCATTTAATAAATCAAATACACATCATAAAAATAAATTACACATTTCCACATCATATCCCGGGTTAGTATAATCCTTTCCTTTTTCCTTAGATTCTCATTCCCAAAACCTGCATTAGACGTCTATTATTCCTATACCCTTTAGGTGAGATCAATGATCGGTCTTTGTTGCACGAGTGTCTACTCGCCCCTCCGACTACAGGCCACCACCTGATAGTCCACACGTGGGAATAACTTTGCCACAGCATCTCACCGTGACACCAAGTGGAGCTCCCCAAAAAAAACATAAGTTTATAGTTGTCCCAGACTACCAAAACTCTATCAGAATGCACTGAAGAGGGCAATCACCCGAACCTCGCTGTACGAGCCACAACTCGCACACTCCACTAGACTTCCTAAACCACCAGGCTGCAACCTAGAGTGGTCACGTGTTACCCCAATACAAGATACACTCGTAATTGGGCCCCCAGCCAAAGCCTCGCATCATGAACATCACCTAAAGATGTATAGAACCCTTCCTCGCGCACCTTCACTGGACCAAAACTGCCTGGCGCGCATCTCACGCCGCTAGGCAGAATTTAGCTCCAGACCGCTTGGCGGGTATCACGCACCGCCAGGCGCCAAGCGCCTATAAAATCACCACTGCACCATCACTGCCTGGCGGACACTTCCCTACCGCCAGGCGCCTCGTGTTGACACTGGCCCCGCACCACTAAGCGCCATACCAGTAGCGCAATGCTACTGGGTTTTGACATTTTTCTCAGGTCTTAAAAGACCCCAAACATAGCATGCATCATTCTCATACCAATCATAATATTTACATCATAGTATTTACAGACACAATACTATAACCCAAACTCAACATATATCAATAACTCATGCCCAATTCACATATACACATTTAGACCATACCAATTCAATTATCATTTTGCACATTTAATCTTCATCAATTTCTACCCTATACCTGCCACATACACTCAAGATACTCCAAGCATTAGGATCGAATAGTCTAAAATTCATATAAATCATGTCACCACAGTTTGGACATTTTTCTGCTCAAGCAATTCATTCACTCATACTCCAAGCACAACCACACTACCAAGTATTCATAGTTTCACAATTCCAAAACCACTATTCCTTAACAATATAATTTTCTACTACTCAATCATCATCTTATACATAAGTATTTCTCAATCATATAACCCAACCATACATATCACATTATTACAGTTTTCTAATAACTGAAGTTCATATCAGCATGCATATGATTTTCTTACACATATATCTCACACGCACACCACCACTCACCATACACACTGGATTCACACTCTAGCTGGACTGGGGCGCTGCCTAGCAGCAGCTACTAGCCGCCAGGCGGCTCACAACTTCTGGATTCAATCCAGATCCTTCCTGCAACGATGCAAACTCTAACTTTTTCAATTACCACTCTTCTACACGTATTGACATATTACCATTAGCAAACAAGTTGTTCAATTCAGTATTAACTTCCATTTCATTCTTGATATTCCACAGAGTACCAATCAACCCATATGATACATATTATCTTATCTCTTATTCCAGCGTAACCTCACATACCCAATCAAACAAAGATTCATGCAATTTTCGCAACTAGTCAATACAACAAATAATTCATCAAGCCAATAATTCACGCACAATTAGAATTTCAATCCCGTCATCATCACACCACGGAAACATTAACAGACAGAGAAAACTGGGCAACCCAGTTCGTGCCGCCTGGCGATTCTCCTTCGACCGCCCGACGGTTCATAAAAAAAACCCAAAAATGAGCTTAAAATGCATGTGCCGCGTGGTGGCAGTTCATGCGCCGCCAAGCGGTTTCTGGAGAAATCCAGAAAATGTGAACAGAACCAAAATATACAGATTATGCAGTTCAAACATGAATCATAACTCATCCCTACACGATAACAGAATTATAACGCACAACAGGAACTCCCCTAACCTGTTTTCCTCGTTTGGACTTGGAAATTAAGAATTTTTCCTTGGATCACCAATGGACTCCCCTTGACTCTCCTCCAAACCAGTATCCTCTTCCGCCTCAAAACTCACGTTTCTCCTCTGTAAAACCCTCCTCACTATCCGCAACTGTTAGACTTAAAAGTGCTCTCTTTCTCCCTCAATTCTTCCCTTTAATGATACTTTAATGGTGATTAATAAAAAAAACGAAAATGACCTAAAGCTTAGTTTTAATTGTCATTCAATTTGTTATTCTATTTGATTTTCCAGCACCCTTGGCTGCTCCTCTAGCTAGGGTTTCTCTTGCCCCTTCACATTCCTACCAAAACTAAAATTGACAAAAAGAAAGTTTATTGTCTAGTCCAAACCAAGGTTTGAACCCATCTCCACACAATTGCATTTCAAGTGCACAACCAATTCAACCAAGTCGTCTTTCATGATAAAATTCATACATCAAAGATTATATCCCTACTTATCATGCTCCAAGCACATCATCAAAAAAAAATAATAAAATTAAATAACACAAATGGCATACACAGGACTTAAATCCAAGTCCTCTTACACAATCAAAGTACTTTCAACCATTTGAGCTAGTACTTTTCCACATCATGAAGGTGAACATTTAATGTCATAAAGGCTTTTCGTACCCGCATTTATTAAATAATTATTTATTTAATTATTTAAATTTAGTGGGTCTTACATCGGGCCAGCACAAAAAACAGGTCGGGCTGTAGCGGGTTAGAAAATCTGTTCCGGCCCCCCTTTCATGTGTCGGGTTGACGGGCCGGTCCGTAGGGCCCTACCCCATTTGACACCCTTAATTATATTATGCACTCAATTATGGATATCAAACTTTCACCGAAAAAATGATAATTAATACAGTAATATAAAAGCTTAATGAAAATAAAGGAACTATTTTATGTATTTACCACTTTTTTTTTCCTCATAACCTAATCCTTTAGGACAAAGTTTGTTATGCGTTTCCCGTCAATTTTTCATCTCATTTTCTATTGAATTTTCTTTATGTTAGAATATGTGGTTCTCGTTCAATTCCTTAAGCACTAATTATTAATTATTACTCTTTTTAAGTTTTGAAGACTCTTCATATGGCCTATTTACTATTTAAGTTTTGAAGACTCTTCATATAACCTATTTAGTAGTTAAGTTTTGATGACTTTTCATATGACATATTTATTGGTTTAGTTTTGATGCCTATAAATAACATTTTCATGACTTAAAAAAGAACATAGAAAAACATTTAGAGAGACACACTTTGTAATATACACTTGAGTGCATTTTATTGAGGATTCTTGTTCCCATTCAAGAGCTTTGTACTCTTTTTTAATAGTGGAACTTTGTTTATTATCGTCCCATGGTTTTTCCTCTTACATTCAAAAGAGGTTTTTCACGTAAATCCTTGTGTGTTATTTCTCTTACTCTTTTACTTACTTTTTTTAAATTTTCAATTGTCATGATCATGTGCTTTCGCATTGTTCGATACCATAACAAGTGGTATCAGAGCTTTTAGTTAGAAATTCCAAAATGTCTGCAAAATTTGACATTGAGAAGTTTGATGGCAAGATTAGTTTTTCTATTTTGCGAGTCTAAATGAGAGTCGTTCTAACCTAGAGTGGATTAAAGGAGGCTTTAGATGGAAAAGAAAATAAGCCAGCTTTCATGACTGATGAGCAGTGGGATGAGTTGGGTGAAAAGGCACTATCATCAATCCAACTCTCTTTATAAAAGGAGGTTCTCCGTGAAGTATCAAATGAAACAACCACTGCTGAATTATGGCTAAAGTTAGAGACTTTATACATGACCAAGAGCATTGCAAACAAGCTTCGTCTCAAAGAACACTTATATATCATTTGAATGGTTGAAGGTACTCCTATTCAATCTCATATTAATGAGTTTAATTCTATCCTCGTGGATCTGGAAAATATTGATATTAAAATTGATGATGAAGATAAAGTTGTTTTGTTGGTTGTCTCTCTACCTTCTACCTACAAACACTTAAAAGAAATTATGTTGTATGGAAATAATGATACCTAATCTTTTGAGATGTTAAATCTAATTTATTGTCCAAAGAAAAAAATTTGATCTTGAAGTTCATTCTATGGACAAGGGTGAGGGTTTAAGTGTCATAGGTAGAACTTAAGAAAGATGGAGTACTAGTGAAAAAAAGTTCAAATCCAAGTTTAGGGCAAGCAAATCCAACATATTTTGTCGCTATTGCAAGAAACCTGGACACATAATTTCTTAATTGTTTTATCTTGAAGAAAAAAAACAAGAAAAACAAGAAAAAGGAAAAGCCACACAATACCTTGAAGCGGTTAATATTGAAGTTGAATCTGATGGTGACATTACTTTGTCTGTTGTCTCTTCTAATAAGAGGAGCAAAACAGAATGGATCCTTGATTATGGATGTACTTTTCATATGTGTCCCTAGAAGGACTTATTCACTACTTTTGAATCTGTTGATTGTGGTGTTGTCTTGATGGGTAATGATGCCCAATGCAAGATTGCAAGAATAGGTACAATTCAGATCAAGACTGATGATGATGTTGTTAGGACTTTGTCTAATGTTCACTATATACCTGAATTAAAGCGAAACTTAATTTCTCTTGGCACTCTTGAATCTCTCGGGTGCAAGTATTCAGTTGAAGGTGGAGTTTTAAAGGTATCAAAAGGTTCTCTTATTCTCTTGAAAGCTAACCGAATTGGAAGCTTATATGTCCCACAAGGGACTATTGTGATAGGTTCAATAGTTGTATCATCTTCTATGGTTGAAAATGATGTCACTAAATTATGGCACATGCACCTAGGCCATATGAGTGAAAAAGGCATGCATCTTCTAAGCAAGCAAGGATATCTTAGTAAGCATGTCATTGGTAAGTTGGAGTTTCGTAAACATTGTGCTTTTGGGAAACAAAAAAAGGCTAGTTTCTCTACAACAACTCACAGTACAAAAGGTATTCTTGATTATATTCATTTTGATCTTTGGGGGGCTTCTAAAGTTCCTTCCTATGGAGGACGCCGTTATATGATGACTTTTCCCGTAAGGTCTGGGTCTATTTTTTGCGACATAAAAATGAGACTTTCCCCACATTCAAGAAGTGAAAAACTCTTATTGAAACCCAAACAAGGAAGAAAGTAAAGAAGTTCAGAACAAATAATAGATTAGAGTTTTGTAGTGGTGACTTTAATGAGTTCTGCACAAATCATGGTAATGCTAGACATAGAACCATTCCAAGGAATCCCCAACAAAATGGTATTGTAGAAGGAATGAACAAGACTCTACTTGAAAGAGCTCGTTATATGCTCTCAAATGTTGGGCTATGGCATCGACATGATGTAAGACCCGAGAAATTTAAATAATTAAATAAATAATTATTTAATAAATATGGGTTGTAGAAGCCTTTATGGAATTTAATGCTAAATGTTGTGATGTGGAAAAGTACTAACTCAAGTGGTTGAGAGTATTTGATTGTGTAAGGGGACTTGGGTTCGAGTCCTATGTATGCCAATTGTATGATATTTTTTTGTGTGCATTATTCTAAGGTTATGATTGAATGGGAGTAGTGATAATGTATTCCTAAAATTATAGGAATTATCATGAAACATGATTGGTTGAATTAGTTATGCACTTACTTTGTGATTGAGTGGTTGTGGGTTCAAACCTTGTTAATGACGAAATTAAAAACTCTATTTTTGCTACCTTGACTTGAATATGAAAAGGGAGGCGAAACCCTGAATGTCAAGAGAGGGCAGCCAAGTGGGCTGAAAAGGCAGCCACCATTGGTCCTTGAATGACCATTAACACCCAAAATATCAAACCATTAAGGATAATTTTAATTATTTTCGTTTTGCCATTTTACCATAATTAAGGACATATAAAAAGGGCAAAATAAGGCCAGTGGAAAGGTTTGGAGACTGAAAAACCTAGAGTGTTGAGAGGAGGACGAAATTCAGAAGGGAAAAGTGAGTTGGGATTGAGAGAAAATTTGTAATTGTTTTGGGAGAGCAAAAGAGGGTTCTTGGGTATCACAAAGCCAAGGTTAGAAGATCAATTGGAGCAAGGATTTTCAGGTTAGGGGAGCTCTATACTTTGATTTTTAATTTCACGAATGAATTGCATGATTTTATGCTTGCGTGCCATGAATTTTCGTGCTCTATGTGATGAGGTTGGAGTCTTGTGGTTTTTGCATGTTGTTTGATTAACCCCTTAAGTTTTGTATGAATAAGATAAGGGTTTCTGCAATGCATGATTGGGTATGGTTTCATCTCACGTTTTGAGAGCCTAATTAGGTTTATAACCTGTTCTTGTGAATGACTTGTAAAAATAGACCATTGGATTGTTTGGTAATGGGCAAATTGTGGGTTTGGCATTGTGTTCTGATGTTCTGCGTGCGTGAACAGGGAGAGAGTCTGCTATTTTTGCTTAAGCGAGCAAGGCTCGCCTAGGCGAAGGTAGTAGAGACTTAAACTTATTTCTACTCGAGCATCTCGCTCAAGCGAGAAGCCCAGGTTTTGGGCGATAGATCATTTTGCTCAGGCGAAAGTGGCTTGCCTAAGCGAGAAATTGTGAGGGGTTGCATGTGTTTGCAAGACTCGCTGCCTAGGCCAGAGACTTGGTTTTAGGCGAAGGATGCCCTCACCTAAGTGAGAAAGGCCTCGCCTAAGCGAGATTTCGTGCACTATCACTGTCACATGTTCACTCAGGCGAGAAAGCCTAGCTTAAGCGAATCAGGCCTGATCGCTTGAGCTAAAGCTTCTAGCCTAAGCGAGATTTGTGGTTTGTGTGTGTTGTTTGGATGCATTTGATGCGAACTTGGATCGGGAGATGTTGTGCCATGAGCGGGTAGGTTCATGAATGGTGGGGAACACGTGATGATATGAGCGGGAAGGTTCATATCTAGTTACTCTCGTGTGAGGATACAAGTGAGGTAGATTCGTATGGTTCGGCTCACACTTGAGAGATGTTGCGTGTTGGGAGGTACGTAGCTGGTGGATCATGTGTGTTGGACTACGGGCGGGTAGGTTCGTAGAGTAGGACTATGAACGGGGAGGTTGGTGAGGCAAGACCACGAGCGAGCAGGTTCATGTGAGCATCATAAATCTTGAGTCTAGGGCTAACTATGTTATGTGTATTGAAGGTTGCTAAGCCTTGGGGAATTAAGGACTTGGCCAACACTAACTAGAGTGTATCAGATGGGTGTATTGATTTTATTCTGTTAAATTATATGTTATTTTTATATAAGCTCACTCTTTCTGTTTGTGCTTGGCAATGATCGTGTAATTCTTTACACGAGAGCAATTAATGATACAGGTGAGGCTGCTGATGTTTGAGACGGAGAGAGGGGCTAGCTTGGGATGGAGCTAGGAATTTTATTACGTTTTATTATTTTATCGGAATTTTTGGAATTTGTAATCAGAGTATTACTTAGCTTTAATTGAATTTCTTTTTTTTTTTGCACTGAACGATGTTTTAAATTTCTCCCTGTTTGGGAATAATGAAAATATGAGGTTAAGTTATAAATTATTTATTCTTTTATTTTAATTAAGTAATTTCCAGTAGGGATGTTACACATGATCTTTGGACCGAGGTAGTATATGCTGCATACTATTTGGTCAACCGTTCTCCACATTCAGCACTTGACTTCAAAGTTCTAGAAGAGATTTGGTTAGGTAATCCTGTTGATTATTCCAATTTAAGAATTTTTGGATGTCCTGCATATGCACATATTAATAGTGGAAAATTAGCTCCAAGAGCTATTGAGTGCATATTTCTATGTTATGCATTTGAATCTAAGGGGTATCGTTTATGGTGCTCTGAATCAAAGTCTCAAAAGCTAATTCTTAGCAGAGATGTAATTTTTAATGATGATGCATTATTATCTTCTGGAAAACCGTCTTTTCTGTCTTCTACCAATACAACTAATATGCATGGTACGAATGAGAAAGTGGAGTTTGAATTCAAATCTTCAGACCCTGGTATTGATGTCCCATCTTCCTATACAAATGAATCCAATATTGATGATCTTCATGATGATAGTGAATGTGATGATAGAACCACTTCTCTTATTCAACAATAGGGATATGATTATTCTATTGCTCGGGACAGAGCTAGAAGACAAATCAGAAAGCCAGCCAGATACACTAATGATTATTTAACTGCTTGTGCATTATCAATTGCACAAGAGGTAAATGATGGTGTTGAGACTGTCAACTACACTGAACTTGTTTCTTGTGTTGAGTCTTCTCAGTTAGTGGCTAGGGGCTATGAATGAAGAAATTTAGAGTCTTTATAAAAACAAGCCTAAAGACAAACGACCATTAAAGTGCAAATGGATCTATAAGAAGAAAGATAGCATTCCCGGGGTTGAAAATGCAAGATGCAAAGCACGACTAGTCGTTAAAGGCTTTAATCAAAAGGAAGGAATTGACTTTAATGAGATATTCTCATTTGTTGTTCGTCATACTTCCATTCGTGTTTTTCTTGCATTTCTTGCTTTGTTTGATTTGTAGTTAGAGCAACTAGATGTAAAGACAACACTTTTACTTGGAGAGCTGGAAGAAGAAATTTACATGGAATAACTAGAGGGATTTATTGTTTGTGGAAAGGAGCATTTTGTTTGTCGTTTGAAGAAATCTTTATATGGCCTCAAGTAAGCACCCAGGCAATGGTATAAGAGGTTTGATTCTTTCATGATTAGGCAAGGTTACTACAGGAGTCAATATGATGACTGTATTATTTTCAAACATTCCAAGATGGATCTTTCTTATACTTGTTACTATATGTTGATGATATGTTAATTGCATCACGTGACAAGTTTTCTATAAGGAAACTAAAAACTCAACTGAGCAATGAGTTTGAAATGAAAGAATTAGGTGCAGCAAAGAAAATTCTTGGTATGGAGATTTGCAAGGACTGTCAAGCTGGTAAAATTGTTTTTATCTCAACAAAGGTATATTGACAAAGGACTTGATAGGTTTAATATGAATGATTGTAAATTTGTTTCTACTCCACTTACTGCACATTTCAAGTTATCCTCAAATCTTTGACCAGACACAAAGGAAGATATGGAGTATATGTCACATGTTCCTTTAGGACAAAGTTTGTTATGCGTTTCCTGTCAATTTTTCACCTCATTTTCTATTGAGTTTTCTTTATGTCAGAATATGTGGTTCTCATTCAATTTCTAAAGTCACACGTTACTTAAGCACTAATTATTAATTATTACTCCGCTTAAGTTTTAAAGACTCTTCATATGACCTATTTACTACTTAAGTTTTGAAGACTCTTCATATGGCCTATTTACTAGTTAAGTTTTGAAGACTTTTCTTATGGTCTATTTATTGGTTCAGTTTTGAAGCCTATAAATAACGTCTACATGACTTGAAAAAGAATATAGAAAAACATTTAGAGAAACACACTTTGTAATATACACTTGAGTGTATTTTGGTGAGAATTCTTGTTCCCATTCAAAAGCTTTGTACTCTTTTTCCATAGTGAAACTTTGTTCATTATCGTCCCGTGATTTTTCTTCTTACATTCAAAAAAGATTTTTCACGTAAATCCTTGTGTGTTATTTCTCTCGTTCTTTTACTTACTTCTCTTTAATTTTCAATTGTCACGATTTTGTACTTCCGGATTGCTCCATACCATAACACTTTATTCATAACCAAGACTAGAAAGAAAAAACACTATAAGATAAAAAATTATGATTGTTATAAATATTAGTTGAATGTTATGCCTACTGGTAGTTTAGAAAATGTGGATAGTGTGGGATTGGGTGATGATTGATTCTTATCACGGGAATGTTCAACGCTTACTTTACTTTACTTACAATATTCAAAATTTAATAGTATATTTTTCTGATAACCTCTTTCATCATTAAAACAACATATGTTAATGAAATCTTTTTCTAATTATATGAATTTTATAAATTAACCATTACCAAATCATAATCATGGAAAAGTTTTTATGATGATTTTATCAATAATAATATTGAATGAAATAAAATTAAATAATTTCTTAATTTACCCGTTAACTTTGAATTTCTATCAAAGTCGAAATATTGTAATCACATCATAAGTACTTTTAAAATTATAAATAAAATGGTAGAGAGAAAATACTCACATGAGATATTTCTTTTATTTAGAGTATAATAAATACGATGAATAAAAAATTACAACCATTACATCCCTTCTCTGGAACAGTATTAAAGAATAGTAACACAAATTTGTTGCAAGATTTAAAATATACTTTTGTAAAATAGGGTGTGCGTAAGCTAATATATTTTTTAATTAGTAATCTCAAAATTTATTTTACGTGGAAGATATATATTATCTGTACCTTTTGGAAGATATATACTCACATTATTTTTTCAGTTTTATTTTTTATACAAATTTTTATTAAAATAAGTATTTCATCAATTTTATCTTTTAAGCGTTTTTTTTAAATTTAATTTTTTTTTACGATCTAGCAGTATTTTAAACTTAATTCTTTTCTTCATTAAGAAATTATCTATAAAATAAATAAAAAATTATTTACAATAAGATTATAAAAATGATTTATATTTAATTTTATATTTAAAGTAATAATAATAATATTTTTATTATTTTTTATTATAAAATGAACCCATGTATTTTTCACTTTTTTTTTATGGAGAGAATACATCAACTTATATAATAGTTAATGTAATTTGCTATCACATATTCACTCTCGTTAACGTGTTAAAACGACAGCCAAATATATCTTTAATTATGTGAAAGATATATACAGCACTCCGTTTTTGTACACACTTTCTTTTTTTAATTTTATTTTTCAAGCAATTTTTTTTTTCAAAATTTTAAATAACTATTCCTAATAAAAGAAAAACTATATAAATAATAAATTATTTATCTAAAATCAAAATTTTAAAAAATATTTATTTTTATAATTATACTTTTATAGAATTTATTTTATAATTTAATAACAATTTTATTTACTCATTATTATAAATTTTTTTAATATAATAAGAAACAAATTATAAATATATATATATATATAAAAGGTGATTTAATATATATTTATTTTCTATTTAATTTGAAAGAGTTGTTTCACTTGATAAGACATCAAATGATTTGTTAATTATTTTGAAAGATTAATTTGTGTAAAATACTATTATATATACTAGTGTAAACACAGGCGCTATCGCGCCTGTGTGTACGCATTTTTTGAATTATATTAATAATTGATGATATTGTAATGTTATTAATTTAATAAACAAAATAACAAAATAAAAGTATATTTATAAAAAATAAAATAAAATGTACGGAGAAAATAAGAGAAAAATAACTGTTGATGAATAGTAAGAGAAAAAAAGAAAAAGGAGATAAGTAAATAATTTTATAAAAACTTGTAAAAGTAACCGTTAATTTTTAAAAATTTAATAAATAATTAAATTATAAAGGGTAAAGTTGGAATTATGAAATGTGGACACAAAAGAGGGAATCCCCTTTATATATAGTTATATATATATATATATATATATATATATATATATATATATATATATATATATATATATATATATATATATATATATTAGTTTTTGTTACAACTACACAAACTCCACCAGATGAACTAAGTTTTCACTAATTTCTGTTTTGCTACCTTTTTCCTAGTTGGATTTTTGTGTGTGGAAATGCAGACCGGGTTGTTCCATCCCGTATAAGACTTTTTCTTAAAAAACAATTTTATTGACAAAGCTTTCAATGTTTAATAAATTGGAAAATTTAACAAGTTCACAAAATTAAGCAAAGACTTTATGAAGTTGAATGATAAATTGATAATTCATAATTTTCATCATATTCCACTAATAGAAAATCCTTGATTAGAAATCAATTTTAGAAACCAAAAATAGTTAGTTATTATAGTCATCAATTTAGATACAAATTTACAAAACTAAAAATTATTGGTTACTAAAATAGTCACGAATAAAAAATTATAATTGGTTACTAACTTTGTGAATAATTAATTAGAGACTAATTTAAAAAATAATTTATTTAGTAGCCAAAACCTTAGTAGCTAATTTTTAGTGTTAATTTTCTTTAGTAGCCAAAACCTTGGTACCTAATTTTAAAAACCAATTTAGTGACTAATTATAAATTTTATTCATAATAGTGACTATTTTAGTAACCTATAATTTTTAGTTTTCTAAATTGGTATCTAAATTGGCTACTATAGTTACTAAACATTATTGGTCACTAAAATGGGTTACTATTTAAGAGCTTTCTTGTTGTGTTCATATTCGTACTTTGATACACACGATGTATTATTCAAATGTTAATACATTAAAAAATACATAACACTTGTTTTTTCCACTTATACAAGAATTTGGAACATTCATGCAGAAGTCCAGAAGGAAAGTAACCAATATACACAATTAAAAGTTTTTTTTATGCAGACCATAAGTCAACCTCTGCGAGTTGTGGGTTATGCGGGCTAGGCTACCCCTCATTTTTTCGACGAGCCTACGAGCTAACCTGCCAGGCCAAGCCCACATTGCCACCCTTAGCTCCTTTTACAATTATAGATAGGTCACTCTTTGACCATATGAAAATATCTCCATTTTCCATGGCATACATAAATCAATATAACTGTTAACCTTGTTGCAGCCACTTATCACTACAACTTCGTCTCTTTTTTTTATTTGTTTCTTCTTCCTTACAATGCTTGTCCTCACACCCGTTGCACATCTTTCTTACCACAATACCATCATTTCGGTTTATGTTTTTGCCTACTTCATTCTCCTTCACCTCCTCTAATATTCGGTTATTGCTTCCAGAATTCAACTTGGTAGGGACGACCCTATCGTGATGGTAGTTCTCCTCACTAAGATGGGCAAGTTCATGTTCATATTGTTTTGTGCCAACTCCCTCCATATTTGATTCTCCATAGTCAGACTCTTTACTCTTTCTTGAAGCATCCAATTAAGCTTCCCCAAGCGTTTGAATCTCCTTGTCTTTTTCTTTGAGTTTCTTCTCCACGACCTCGTGTATCGCCTTCAATAACATTCTTCATTGCATCACTTTTTTTCACATCGAGCTCCATCCACACACTCTCTGTATGTTGCACGATGAAATGGTAGTTCTCAAATATCATATTGTGTTTTAGCTTGGCCATGTTTGTGTCCAAGTTTGTCATCTTGACATCAAAATCGCTGCCACCTTTCCCGCCTCGTGCGATTGCAGCACCTCTTGTTGTAACTCCTCAATTTTCTTACTATTCTCCACACCATCACTTCACAAACTGTCAAGCTCAACTTTGAACTTGTTGAGCTCTTCCTTTCTAACTACATTCTCATTCACCAATTCATCACGCTCTTGTTGGAATACTGTAATTTTTATTGTTGATTCCTTACTGTTAGTGAAGGATTAGTGACAAACTAATGTTGTAGTTAATTAACGAGGGACTAGACACAACATAATATTGTAGCTAAGTTGAAGCTAATTAGTGCGGGACTACACACAACCTAATATCGCAGCAAAGTTGTAGCTAATTAGCAAAGGACTAAACACAACATAATATTGTGGCTAAGTTGAAGCTAATTAGTGAGAGACTAGACACAACATAATATCGCAACTAAGTTGTAGCTAATTAGTAAGGGACTAGACACAACATAATATGATAGCTAAGTTATAGCTAAGTTATAGCTAATTAGTTAGGGATTAGACACAACATAATATGGTAACTAAGTTATAGCTAATTAATTATAGTTTGAGTAGAGTGTATCATTTGGTTGCTAGTCCCTTCCAAAATTAAACTTTTAGCTACAAAATGATTTTGTTGCTAATCCATAACTAAGAAATAAAATTTCTAGTTAAAAAACAAATAATATCCAAAATATTCTATAAAGAATGAATTTATTACAGAAATATTTAAAAAGAATCATTGTATTAACAAATTATCAAAATATACTTTATTATTATATAAATTAATATTTTATTTTTAAATTACATTTATTATATATGTTTTTTCTTTAAATGATAACTAACATTTAACTAATAAAATAATTTGTTTTCATTTAAATATTATTATAAAAAGTATTAAAAGAATTCTTATTAATTATATTTGAAATGAATTTGTTAATTATTATTTTTAATTATTTATTATCTTGTACGTATTTTTTATATTTTATATCACTACAAAAAAGTTTGGTTTTAACAAAGGTTGACTAGTGGAGGTTTTGAAATCCTCTAGTAATACATATGCGTAACAAAGGTTTCTAAAACTTCTACTATGTTATGTGAGTTTTTAAAATAATCCCAATAAATTTCATTTATATACTCTTATTTTCACAAACCCTTTTTTCATTTTTTGAAAACTATAAAATTTTCCTCTCTTTCATTTTGCCCGGCATAACCTAACATTTATTTTGAAATGGATAATGATATAGTGACATACAAGATTTGACTACTTCTCTTACAACCATACATGGCAGGTAAGTGTGTATTTTTTAATTGAAAATCATTTTAACGTTGGAGGTTTTGAAATCCTCTAGTAATACATATGCGTAACAAAGGTTTCTAAAACTTCTACTATGTTATGTGAGTTTTTAAAATAATCCCAATAAATTTCATTTATATACTCTTATTTTCACAAACCCTTTTTTCATTTTTTGAAAACTATAAAATTTTCCTCTCTTTCATTTTGCCCGGCATAACCTAACATTTATTTTGAAATGGATAATGATATAGTGACATACAAGATTTGACTACTTCTCTTACAACCATACATGGCAGGTAAGTGTGTATTTTTTAATTGAAAATCATTTTAACGTTGGCAGGAGGTAGAGAAGAAAGAGAAAGGAAAGGGGTTTGAACAAAGTGGGTTTCAGAAAGGTTGAACGTCTTGAATTCATCTCCTTCTTCAAGTCCTCTTCTTCTTTGACTCTTCTTCTCTAACGCCTCTTCTTCTTCAATCTCGCGCGAAGCTCTTGAACCCTTGTTGTTGGTGTTGACTATATTGTTGTTGTTGAAAGCTTTTTTGTTTCTTTTCAAATCCTTATTGTTGGATCCTGCATTTTTGAAACCCAACTCACTTGTTGAAAGTCGTCTTCATCTTTGAACCCCTCTTATTGAAAGCTTATTAAATCGTGTTCAAGTTCCAATTCCACGTAAATTTTGAAAACCCTAAACCTAATTTTAATTTTTTTCGTCTATTTTCAATTGGGGTTTTTTATCGCCCCTTTTTTTGGGCAACTTCGGTCGTTTGTTTCAAAAGAGTGGTATTGGTTGATTCGTAAGCACTTTATCGTTACGTTTTGCCTACAATGGTTATTTGTTCGTGTCTGTTAATAACATGGTCAATGATGGACACCATGGTAGTAGTCAATTCAAAGTCCATACTTTTTTTTACATGTTTAGCTATCAAATTTTTTGAATGTGAAATACACATATTTTGGGTTTGCACTTATATATATATATATATATATATATATATATATATATATATTTGGTTACTATTAAATGTAATCGAAACATATTTAAAGAGTGGTACAAATGTTGATGCAAGAAATGTTGTGAATTTCTGAACAAGATGAAAAAAAAAATGAAAAACACATAACATAGGTTAACACTTATTTGGCCCCTAGTTCACACTTACGTTTCATACTGCACTTATATGTTATTCTCACCTAAAATGCTTTAGCTATTCACGATTACATGTACATAAAAAAGACAATGACTCAAAATATTTTGTTCAAAAAGTTGTGAATTTCTGACCTTGATGAAAAAGTCAAAAACATATCATGTGGGTTAACAATTATTTGGCCCCTGGTTCACACTTATGTTTCATATTGTATTTATATGTTATTCTCATCTAAAAAGACGGCAAGTGCTTTAACTATTCATGACTGCATGTACATAAATAAGGCAAGGACTCCAAAATTATAGTTCAAAATGTTGTGAAATTTTTACCATGATGAAAAAGTGAAAAACACATAATGTGGGTTAGCACTTATTCAGCCTTTGGTTCACACTTTGTTTAGTACCTCACTTATATGTTATTCTCACCTAAAAAGAGGATAAGTACTTCAACTACTCACGGTAACATGTACACAAATAAGGTAAGGACTCCAAAATTATTCTTCAAAATGTTGTAAATTTCTGACCATGATGAAGAAGTGAAAACCACATAACGTGGGTTAACACTTATTTGGCCCCTGGTTCACACTTGCGTTTCATACTGCACTTATATGTTCTTCTCACCTAAAAAGAGGACAACTGCTTTAGCTAGTCATGATTACATGTACATAAATATGGCAAAGACTATAGAAGTATTGTTCAGAATGTTGTGAATATTTTACAATGTTTAAAAAGTGAAAAACGCATATCGTGGGTTAGCACTTATTTGACCCTGGCAAATTTACATAATGTATTTCATGTTTCCCAGCTAAGAAAATACATTGCAAGTCCAGACCATGTACTAGAGGCGGATGACGTACAAGTGCGAGAGAATTTGACAATGCAAGCTGGACTGGTTCACATTCTTGATTCCCAAGTCAAACAACTGAGTGGTAAGGAGATAAAAACAGTTAAGGTGCTTTGGGATGAGGTAACACAAGAGATGACGTGAGAGATGAAGGACACCATGAAGAGAGCATATCCTCATCTATTTTCGGGTGAGTAATTTTTTTTTCTTTTTCGAAGACAACAAATCTTTTAAGGAGGGGGGAATGTAAGAACCGACAAAAAAATTAAATAACTACATATTTAATTTAATATGGGAAAATGGAAGGAGTAATTAATGGGAATTAATTAAGGAAGTGATGATGTGGTAAAGTGATGGATTAAATGGTTGAGATCACTTTATTCAATTATGGGGACTTAGGTTCAAGTCTTAAGTGTGCCACTTGCATGTTATTTTCTTATTTTTAATTTTAAAGGTGATTTTCAATGTGGAATGCAGTTTATAATTAAAATATATGCATTTCTTGACAAGAAACATTGAATGGTTGAATGGTGTTTGCATGGTTTGATAATAGAAAGGTATGGAGTTCGAATTCTAGCTAAGGCAAAATATATGCTTCTTTTTACTTCTATTTTCTTTTATGCATTAGGAACCCTAGCAGATTAGAGAGAATTGGAATAGGCATAGGAAGCACCTTGGAGTGGCTGAGTTGGAGCAAAGTTAAGAATCTAATTAAATTTCTTTTTAGTATAACAATTAAGTCCCATTAAATTGAGGGTAGGTGTGGTAAGAGAAAAAGGGGGTAAATGGTGTGCAATGGTGTCATTGCATGGACTGCAGGGAAGAGAAAATTCAGAACACAAATCTGCATTAGAGAGGGAGCCATCACAAGAATTGGGTAGAGACACGGTGAGAATTATTTTGGAAGCAAAAGGAAAAGGTTTAAGCACAAAATCACTCAAGGGAAGCCTTAATCCAGGTTAGGGGAGTTCTTCTATATGTATGAATACTTTGTGATCATTTCGTGTCATATTATATGCTAAATTATACCTTGTATGATCATAATCGCCATGTTTCTGTGTTTCTGGAAAAATACCTAGAAACCGCTTGACGGCTTTGAGTGTACCGTCAGGCGATGCATGAGAACTAACCCATTCTGCTTTGAATTTTTGTTGTTGTTGCGATCAGTGGACTTGAAGTACTAAGTTCACATACCTTCGGGTTTGGGCTTGATGGACTAAATCCAATAGGGGTATGGGATGTGCTTGGTGGTGGGACGATTGATGGTCATGGAACTGTTTAGTTCTCGTCGACTAGTAATGGACGATAAGTCCTTAGTATGGTGATTACATACGTCGGACGCACGATGGACAAGGAACTGTTATGTTTCCGTCGGCTACTATTGGGCGAGAAGTCCATAGTATGGTGATTGTGTGTGTGCCTGAGTCCGAGCGAGGAAGGCTTGGATGTTTTGCTACAGGCGAGGGAGGCTTGGATGTTTTGCTACAGGCGAGGAGTCTGTGGGGTAGGACTATAAGCGGGATAAGCTCGTAGGGTCGGACCACGAAAGGGATAGTTTCGTGGGAGCATAGTAAAGTCCCAAGACCTAGTTTCATGCATATGACTCATGAAGGGCTATGAGATCAGGGATGGTAATTTGAAAGGATAAGATAAGTATGTAAAACCTTTTTGGGGATGAGTGTCATATTTATTTTATATATATGTGCATAGCTCACCCTATCTGTTTGCACGTGGCGAAGATCGGATAACTTGTTATTCGGGAGCAGATCATTTGACAGGTGAGTCAGGAGATGCTTGAGTTCAGAGAGCGAGATTACATGGGGACTTTGAAGATTTTTAATATTTTGATAGTTTCCATGTATTTGAAACAGTTTGCCATTCAGTTATTTTATAGTTTGTAATAAATTTTAAATCGCGAATAATTATAATGTGTGCGATTATATGGTTTTAAATTCTCGTGCTTTGGGAAAGTACTGATATAAATGAGGTGTGATAATAAATAAATATTTTCTTTCTTTTTCTCATTTAATTGTATTTTTTATTATTATTTTAAAAATAATATTCCTTAGGGGTGTTACACTTATTTAGCCCCTGGTTCACACTTTGTTTAATACCTCACTTATATGATATTCTCACCTAAAAAGAGGACAAGTACTTCAGTTACTCACGGTAACATGTACATAAATTAGGTAAGGACTCCAAAATTATTCTTCAAAATGTTGTGAATTTCTGACCATGATGAAGAAGTGAAAACCACATAATGTGAGTTAGCACTTATTTGGCCTCTGGTTCACACTTGTGTTTCATACTACACTTATATGTTATTCTCACCTAAAAAGAGGACAAATGCTTTAACTAGTTAGATTGCATGTACATAAATAAGGCAAGGACTCCAAAATTATTGTTCAGAATGTTGTGAATTTTTGACTATGTTTAAAAAGTAAAAAACTCAAATCGTGGGTTAGCACTTATTTAACCCCTAGTTCACACTTGCGTATCATACTGGACTTAAATATTATTCTCATCTAAAAAGAGGACAAGTGCTTTAACTATTCACGACTACATGTAAATAAATAAGGCAAGGAGTCAACATTATTCTTGAAAATATTGTCAATTCTGACCATGTTCAAAAAGTGAAAAACATACAACGTGTGTTAACACTTACTTGGCTCCTAGTTAACACATGTTTATCATACTGGACTTATATGTTATTCTAACCTAGAAAGAGGAGAAGTGCTTTAGTTATTCATGGTTAATACGATAAAAACTTCTTCAGCCATTTACAGTTACATGTTACTGATAATGTGAATCAGTCACAATCATGGTGCGACATGTGTAATCAACATTGACAAGTAATGCGCAATTCAAATTTCGTGGGTTGGCACTTAATAGCTTTAAACAAGGCACATAATGTTTACATTGAAATCAACAAACATGAGGGCACAAATTTACCTTCAACAATAGTCAAACTTTCCATAAACTTTTTTCATTGAACTTGTAATGTTAAATAAAGATATTCATTTACAATATATTCAAATGGTAATGCTACAAGTTTTTACAACTTCATTCCTCTATTAGGAAATAAAAAGGTGTTGTACTCTATTGCGTGAAGAATCGTATCACGGTGAATATTATCTGTATCCAAAACCAATTCGCATATATAGTATTGTTTAAATTGTTGAAGCTCTTCCTGTGATGAAGAAATATTTTGTTAGTATAACCTATTGTAAATAATTCATAGTGGAATGCAATATAATATTTAGTAAAAATAACTTGAAATACTTCCAGAATGATGACCAAAACTTTACTCATTCACCCAACTTGTCAAAATGATATTTTGTGAAGTATTCTTTGCCTAGGAACATAGTGTCCAAATACTTATACATGGGTTTGCACTTATTTACTCACATGTTATGAGTAAATGCAGGAAATATCAAGTTTACTTGAAAACCTTAAAGTGAACACTTATTTAATCAAGTATGCTAAGAGGTATCACAAAAGTGCTAAAGAAATCACATGGGTTGGCACTTATTTACATTTGACTTTGCAAGTACTTCTGATAGTAGGTACCTAAGTTAATTTGAAAAACATCACCAATTAAGGGATTATGATTCACTTTTGTTCTTAATCATTGAAGGAATGCAGAAGGGGCTGAATAAGAACACAAATAACCATTGTATAACGAGAGAGTGCTTACCAATCAACCAATACCACTCTTCCGCAATGAATGACTGAAACTGCACAAAGAAAATTACGATAAAACCCCAATTGAATACAAATGAAAAATTAAAATTAGGTTTAGGGCTTTCAAAATTTACGAGGAATTGGAACTTGCACATGGTTTAACAAACTTTCAATAAGAGGGGTTCGAAGATGAAGATGACTTTCAACAAGTGAGCCAGGTTTCAACAATGCGGGATCCAACAATAAGGGTTTGAAGATAAACAAAAAAGCTTTTAACAACAACAATGTAGTCAACACCAACAACAAGGGTTCAAGAGCTTCATGTGAGATTGAATAATAAGAGGAGTTGAAGGAGAAAAGGAGTCGAAGAAGAAGAGAACTTGAAGAAGGGGAGGAATTTAAGATGTCCAACCTTTTTGAAACCCACTTTGTTCAAACCCCTTTTTCTTTCCTTTTCCTCTCTGCCTCCTGCCAACGTTAAAATGATTTTCAATTAAAAAAAAAATACACACTTACCTGCAATGAATGGTTGTAAGAGAAGTAATCAAATCTTGTATGTCACTATATCATTATTCTTTTGAAATATTCATATGATTGTAAGAGAACTAGTCAAAATCTTGTATATCACTATATCATTATCCTTTTGAAATATTCATATCTATAAAAAAACTCCTTTCCCCTGGAACTCTTATTGCCTGTTACAGTAATACCTAGTGTCGCCTTCTTCCTAGGTCAAGAAAATAGGCCCAAATCCTCCGGCGAGACCAATGCTCCGATTCGGGCCCGATAATCATCCTTCCGGCAACCTATAACGGTGTTGTACAAGGCGACAAGACGACAAATTCCGACGCCTCTTGCCTTTGCGAAGAAGTGGAGAGAGTCCAGAGGTCGGCCGAAGAATTCAGTTTCGAGCTCCAACGAACAGGCGATGGTGCTGACAGCGTAGCCACCGCCAAGGAGAAATGCGAGCCACGAGAAAGTGGTGGACGACTTGCCGGTGGAGGTTGATGAGTTCGTGTCGAGGCACGAGCATAAGAACTACCTAGGTCAAACATTCACCAAGTTTAGATATTGAAATATTTTTTTAATATCTATTTGAATATTTCTCATTCGATTCATTCTATTCAGTTCAATATAAATATTTATTTTCATTGTTTATACATTTTATGATTCTCGTTGCTAGTTTTTTAATATTTGTATTTTAGGTTTTTCACTTTCGATCTCTTGATAAAACCAAGGAAGATAACTTCTAACTCGTGATGTAAGCATTATGCAATTTATTGAGCAAATAATTGGATCTAATACATTGTAGTTTTTGTTGACAGAACATGTAAGTATTTACTTATTATTTTTGGTTGGAATATACTCTGTACATTAATTGACTTAATGCATAATATTTTATTTTTGTCTGAAATGTTGGTTAACCATTGGCATGATTAAATTTTACTTTTTTTTTAAGATCACAGTTCATTTTTTTGTTCCAAAACTACTCTTCCAGTTAGGTTTAGAATCCATTCTTGTGAAAGTTTCTTTCTGGGTGGACTTATGTTAGGTTGTTTGATAGGAAACAAAAACATTTATCTAATTCTAATTCTAGTGTTTACATTTCTTTTATGATACATAAATTTTATTTTTTCACTACAAAAAAAAATTGTTAAATAGATGATTATTTGGAGTATAAAATGGCGGTTATAACAGCCATATTTTGTGTGTATGGCGGGTACATGTAATGCCATATATCTTTTATGAGGACGTTCTCCTAGTTAGTAAGGTATAGGTGGGGATGGATTAATCTTTTATGAGGATGTTCTCCTAGTTAGTAAGGTATAAGTGGGGATGGATTAATCTTTTATTTGATCAATTCGTTGTAGCAGTTTCTTAGTGTCCATTAGTTTTTCAATAAATGAAGATTGGAAAACGACATATTCCCTCTGGTCTCAAGTTTCCATATTAGTAAACAGTGAGAGACTGTGAAGCACCTATCTATGCGAATGTCTCAAAGAATAGTAGCAAACACACAAGCTCGGACCTTTTACAAGTTTCCATATCAGTAATATGCTATTCAAAAGTCAAAATAATATGCTATTCAAGACCCAACTCAATTAGGCACCTCAAGTTAAATATTTTAACTCTCTAAAAGTTCTTTACCTCCACTTGAAACGCTTAATGACCATCGACCAGATGTTGAATCTTCACTAGACAATACAACCTTCACTCTTGGTGTTCAAATTAAAGAGTTGCAGTTGAGAAGCATGTCTTAAACATAAACAAAGCCTCCCAGAGCATGCATCAGGCAGATAGACAAAGCAAGAATGACACAAACTCAATCACACAAATAAGACTATAACAATTCAACTTTCATACTCAAATTGGATTTAATCATCCCAAAACACAAAGCAAAGAAACCTTAATAGGAAAAACCCCAAACTAAGAAAGAGAGGCATAAGGAGTTACTGGGAATTGAAAATGGAAATTGAAACCTCTTTGCTCCCCTTGTTGGCTCATAGGGTGGCCGAAACGGAGAAGCGCGAGTGTCGTTGGAAGGGGCTTTGGAGGTGAGCGCGAAGGCGATGCTCTCGGGCCAAAGTGGTGCGTGATAAGTCGTTGAAGAGTGCAAAGTGACTTGAAGAAGCCCTGACGGTGAATGCAGAAGCAAACTCACAGCTTTACTCACAAACGCTATTTGCAATTGCGGAGAAAGGAGGAAGGAAATGTGGCTCACTAAAGGCTCACTTCTGCCATTGAAGCTCGTCGTAGAGAAAAGGGGAAGGAGTTACTTACTCACTTGCTCACTAACTCATCGTCATTGAAGCTTCACTCACACTCATGGCAGATTGGGTGAACGAACTCACACTTCACAAGAACCCCCGATTCTGCTTAACCAATTCCAAACCCTGAACTCGAACTCGTTGTAGAAATGAGATGCAAAACATTCATAAATGAGATGCAATGGTTGTGGCACTCATTGTGTCGTAGAAAAAGAGGGGGGGGGGGGGGGGGGGGGGGGGCAACAGGTTATTGTGAGACAAACAAAATGG
The DNA here is from genome assembly GCF_037176805.1 of Vigna unguiculata. NCBI lineage: Eukaryota > Viridiplantae > Streptophyta > Magnoliopsida > Fabales > Fabaceae > Vigna > Vigna unguiculata. Next base: position 13,981,195 of record NC_140794.1, on the reverse strand, counting down.
AGCCAAAATGAAATTAGGAAAGGGAGAAACTTGACTGCGAAACATAACCTAATTAAATATTTTTTTTTTTAATTAAGAGATGTATGCGTGGGCCAACCAACGCCAATAATTGAATTAATATGCGTCAGCCATCTAACGATTGTATTTTTAAATTATGCGACGACCAAGCCGACGATAAAATCAATTGCTCTTATTTTTTTTATAAATACACTTCAATATGTATAGAGTGGGTTGTGCTTAGGTTTAGCCCTTGCCCTTTTGCATCCCCATTACGATCGACACCATTTTTGGAAGCTAAATAGTAACATTCGCTTAATTCATTGTAATTAAGAATGAAGAATGGTTGACCATGATTTAGATTTTTCGCTTCTATGTTTGTCTAATCTTTTATTTCTTCATTTTGTATATTGCTTTTTTTTTCTTTGAGTCGTCTAATAATTTTACATTACTTAACTTTTCTAATGTTTACTTTTTATGGTCATCTAATGCCTCAATCGACTAGTCTTTATTTTATGAGTCATCTGATGTTTTATATTTTCTAGTCGTCTAATGCTTGCTATTTTCGAGACCTCTAATGTTTGTTATTTATGGGTTGTTTAATACTTGGTTAATATATAAGACACAACTCTAGTTGTTAATAGTTTGGTAACAAGTTCACCTTTAAAAACTAGTTTAGTAATAAGTAACAAAATTCAAAAATCTTATATTATTTATCTTTATATATATATATACATATATATATATATATATATATGTATATATATATATAGAGATTCAAATATATGCATGTGAGTATATGTTTTCACCAAAATAGAGTTTCATTGTTATTTTTCATACTCTTTTTCTCATATTATTATTTGTTTTTCTAATTTACTTAGAAATATAATAGAGTTTTTTGCATATGAACTTTATTCAATGCTAAAACATGAAAAAAGCGTTTAAAGCTTGAGAAGTTTAAATTTTATAGCTCAATCTTAAGATTATGCAACTTTTGGTAATAATACAAATAAATATTATAAATTAAAAGATTAAGTCGGTATGATACATGTTTTCATTTTAAAAATGTTAATACCATAGTATAATTAGGCAAAAGCAGCGTGAATTTTTTTTTTCAAAATTTTTGAAATGGTGCAAGTTTTAGGAAAGCAACAAAAATGGGCAAGTTGTGTTATTCGAGTTCATTGTTAAGAAGTTGTTAAGATCAGTAACCAGTCAAAATATTACAAATCAATTTATTACACATAAAAAGGAATATTTTGAAAATATTGATGAATGTTGCATTTTATAAACGTAAAAGTCAAATAATAAAGCAACTTATTATGGGATTCCTTGAGGTTGGACCGCTAGGGTTGGACCGCTGTCTTGGACCGCTGTCTTGTCTTAGGGTTGGACCGCTATCTTGCCTTAGGGTTGGACCGCTATCTTGCCTTACATACAAACACTGAATATCATACTAAGCTCTTCACGCATATAATACTATATCAAATCGACTACGCTCTTCAGGCACAGATATTCAACATTCATCTTTTAAATCATCAATATTTTTAGGTTCTAATTGTGAAATAAAGTAGCTTAATTCATAATGGCATGTGGTGCGCCCAAGAATGTCTATTTGTGTCCCCCTTTTGGAGATAAGAGGAGGTATGCTTTGTTCGTTTCTGAAGAAGTTTCGAGGGTCACCCTTGTCTTCACGCGCGCCAATCTGTTAAAGTTGTTACCAAAATACTTAAAGCCCCAAAGGCTGGCTTGGCTGAAGCTCGTGTAACCAATGTTTTAACCCCGATGTCATGGTCTCTAATTTAGATATGCGGCTCTTGGAGACTTTGAAACATAAGCTTTCATATAATTGTACACTCTTCTAATCCAGTTGATAAGCCTCTTTAGCCTCATCTTCATAAAAGAAAGGCCATAATCAGATTTTTCTTTCAAGAACAACAAACCGATTAATTGAGTTCTGTTAAGCAAAACGTAGGTTTTTTTACACATATGTAGCAGATTTGTTTCAAAATTACATGAATGGGCAAAATTTTAAAACATTACGGGACAAGTCAACTGGGAGGAAGACGATTTCAAAGTGAAAGTCATGTAGATGCATGATGATTTATGTGTAAAAGCGAGAAAAAGGTAAAGTCGAATGGAAATGTGACGACTTTAGTTAAAATAAATTTGTCCTGAAATCGCTATCCGACTTGACGACTTTAATGAAATTAGAAATTGTTAGAAGATATGACAACTTCTGTGTAATTGGTTTGAAATCGGGTGCGTGAGGAGTTTTAATTCGTATCTGAAATTAGAAATTGTTAGAATTGACGAGGACTTCGACATAAATAATTCGTACGGAAGCCGCAAGGGCATGTGACAACTTCACTTTTATTTTCATTTTAGGAAAATGATATAGTGACATAAAAAAATAACAACTTCTCTAGCAACCTTACGTGGTAGTGAAAATTTTATTTTATTTCTTCTTCAATAAACCCTAAATTTAAATAAAAGCGTGATTCTGAATCCTATTTTCAATTGCATCTTCTCTAACTCGTCTTCTTCTTCCTCGACTCATGCTTCCTCAACTTTTGCCTTCTTCAACCTCTCGATAAACTGTTGAACCCCTTTTTCTCTAAAAACGCTTTGGTTCTTCGTTTCTCCTTTGTTGCGGTTGGTGGAAATGTTTTTCGTTTACCTAGTGTACAAAAGGTGTGGTGGTTCGTCATTGGTATCGATTTTGGCAGAAATGTTGTCACCGCGCCACTACAATCTACATAAAAAGTGGGTCCTTTCTGCCAAAACCGATACCAACAATGAACAATCACACCTTTCGTACACTGGGCAAATGAGGAACGTTTCCACCAACAACAACAAAGGGGAAACAAAGAACCAAAGGGATTTCCAGAAAAAGAAGGATTCAACACTTTGTCGAGAAGTTGAAGAAGACGAGAGTGGAGGAAGTGCGAGTTGAGGAAGTAAGCGACATAGAGAGGTAAGCACGAGTTGAGGAAGAAGAAGACGACTTGAAGAAGATCCAGTTGAAAATGGGATTCAAAATCACGCTTTTGTTTAAATTTATGATTTATTTAAAAATAAATAAAATAAAATTCTCACTACCACGTAAGATTGTGAGAGGAGTTGTCATTTTTTTTGTCACTATATCATTTTCCTCTTTTTAATATGAGTGATATGTGCTGTCTTTTGTTTAAGTTTTTACTTTAGTATTTTTAACCATCTTTAGTGTGATACGTAGGTAGTCACTAGATATTTCCAAGTTGTAAGTTGTTACCGAATTTACAAATGTAAAAAATTGCACAATGAATAAATTAGAAAGTCCAAATATCTTTTTTCAAAAGGCTTGTACAACATTCGACAACTCTTACAATTCATAACTCAATTAGACAACAAATACCACAAAAAACAAAAATAAAACTCTTTTATAATTTTATCAAACATATGGTGTGCAACAATATATGATAAATGCTTTATTGGAATTGAGTTTCATGTTTCAATTCAAATAAAAAACACCAAACAATATACTTCTAATTCCTTTTCTAGCATTCACACATTTTGTAACAAGTTGTAATATCTTACGACTAGTCTAAACTTGAATAATAAAAAACCTTATGTTTAACAAATTTTAGTATAAGTTTGCATTAATAAGCAAGATTGTGATGTTATATTCTTATCTATGTCTAGCATATGAAATCTATTATAATAGTTGTCGCAACCGGAATCGCGACGAGACGACGAACAAAAAAAGAAAACGGGTTTTAAAAAAAGATTTGGAGTCGCCACCATAGTTATTCTAGAAAACTATGGAAAACCATAAAGATAAGACAAGTCTGCAAAAAAACCAGATTTTGGATCCGGGAGTCGGTTACGCGTAAGGAAGGTGTTATCACCCTACAGCGTCCGCCCAAGGGCGGCACCTTTAATTAAAAAATGCAAAGACGATGTGATTTTCAAAATGTTAATTTTCCCCAAAAATAATAAGACAACGATGCTAAAAAGAAATAAAAATATTTTTTTATTTTTTGGGCCCGACAAGGATTGACCTTGGTTCTACGTATTCTCATTCAAAATGAGAAATCAGGGTTACGAAGTTCTTTAAAAAGAAACGATTTGGAAAACAATTGAGAAAATGATTTGATTTTTGGAGGTGAACCTGACAAAGACTGGCCTTGCTCCTACGTATCACATAGGGGAGAATCAAGGATCATGTAGTTCTTAAAAGAGACTTTGTTTAAAAATGGTGATGTTTTTATATTTTGAAAATTCATATTTTTTTTGGTATTTTTGAATTACTTGAAAATATCTATCATACGACGCGAGCAGCCGGACAGACACTAAAAGAGAAAGAAAACTATTTTTGGTGTTTTTTAGAAAATAAGTGTCATGCGAGCGACCGGACAAACACAATGAAGTGAAAGAGAACGTTTTTATTTTTTTGATTTTCTATTTTTTTTTTGCAATTTTTTTTTTAATTTTCAAATATTTGGTTTTTTAGGAATAGAAAAAAAAACGAAAATAAATAAATAAAACAAAATGAAAATAAACAAATAAATAAATAAAAAGAAATAATTTAATTAAGAAGGATGAAAGTGAAAAACAAAATATGGGGGTACACGAGTGATTGATGGGAGGTACATGAAGTAAATCAGGTGTATACAATAAAAATGGGAGTGCAAATAAAAAAATACAATAGAACACAAATGGGTGGTGGAGTTAGTGAACATAGGGGTGCGGCAGGTAGCAAACTAGTCCAAAAAAGGGAGTGTGATGCTAGCAAGTAACAAGGGTGCGCAGAGAGAAAAAGAAAAACACAACAGGAACAAAACAAATTAGTGGAGGTGCAGAGATAAAAAAAAAGGGTGTGAAAATCAAAAGTGGGGTGTAGAAGGCAAAACTGATCTGACACATAAACTAAGCCCTAAACGAGAAACCTAATTAATCTAACCTAATCTCTTCTTGATCAGCAAATCAGATCCCAAATCACCAGGCCCTCTCCTTCACCTCACGCATGAACAAATCATCACCCATCTACTCTGCGCTCATTCTGGCCGGCGACGAACCCTAACGACAACGTCGACCACCGCCAGGAGCTTAGCCGGCAGCGACACGTCCTTCTCTTCCTTCCTCCCCAACGCGAGATAGCGGCGGCATCTCGCTTGTGTGACCAGCGGGGGCTACGTCAACGGTTCCAGCCGTCGCCGGCGCCCACTCCGGCGCCCACTCATCCCCAATCCTTGCTTCTCTTCTTCCGCGAGAGAGAAAGGCGCCGTGACTCCCTCAACTCGCCACCACCGTGCCAGCCACCGCGTTTGGGTCTGCAACCATCACGCGGCCACGCTCCTCCGTTCAGAGCTCCTCGCCGCCGGCGAGGGTTTCTACTTCCTTGTTCATCTATGCGCTATGATTGGATGTGGCTGATTGGGGAAAATGAGACTTGAGTGCTTGGCACTGGAATGGGGTTCCGGTTTGTTGGTGACCGTGTGGGAGGGGTTGGTTTGTGGTGTGAAGGAGATGATTGAAGGTGAGGTGAGGGATAATGGATTCTGTTTTGTATTCTTGGGCAGGGGAATGGTGTGATGTTGAAGTGGTGAAGACGTGAATGGGGGATTTGTATGGGTATTTTCTTGAGTCTCTGTTTCGTGTTTTTGTGCAGATGGATGATTAAGATGAAGGGAGCGTGACAGTAATGGAGGAAGCAATACGAGGGTGGTTTTTGGAGGATTATTAGTGAAGAAGATGAAGGATGGAATGTGTGCGAGTTGTGTGAGGATGGAAGTGAGTGAAGGAATGATGGGGAAAGGTTCTGTTCTAATGATAGAGAATTCAAGCAACAGTACTGTAATGCACACAACAGCCAAATAAATGACAAGCAAAGCCCAATATATATGACTACATTATGTTCATTATTCTCAAGCACAATGCAACTGCGTCATCAAGTATTCATATTCATATGAAGTGCTTACGATTCTTCCTTCTTTTTTTGCTCGTTTGCGTTTTCTTTCCAAGTGTTATTCTGTCATTTTCCAGTTCTTCTTCTGTGATGAAAATCTGTTCGAGCTCCTTTGTGCTACGAAGTTCTTTTTTCTTTTGTTGCTCTGGATATATTTTGAAATCTTTTCTCTGCTGCCAGTTAGCTCTGTGTTTTTCGTTCTCTCTTTTTTCATATTTATGAGATCTGCTTTTGTTCATTGTCTGAGAAATGTAAAAAGGTGTGAAGCGGCGGTTGCTTCTTCGCCTGTTCTGTCTGCAACAGAGTCCACTTTCCCTCTTCAATCAATCCATTGTCATCTTCCTTCAGTCACCCCGCGGTTTCCTTTTTTGTGTGATGAGTAGCAGCCATGGGACGTTCCAGGTACCAAATGAGGAACGAGCTAGCCTCCTCTGTTCAGAAAATTAAATGCTTATGCCAAACCTCTGTTCCATTATTTTTTTCTTTGCTTTTTTTTTTCAGATCTGTTTTTTCCTTTCACTTTTTGTTAATCCGTTAATTTTTGCTTCTTTTTTTTTTGTTTTTCTTTTAATCCGTTTTTTTAAAATAATAATAAAATAAAATAAAAAATAAATATGAAGAAAATTGAAAACAAAGAAAAAGAAAAAAAAGAAGAAAAAAAAGAAAAGAAAAGAAAAGAAAAAATAAAAGAAATAAATAAAAATAAAATAAGATAAAAGCACATAATAAAATCAAAGTAAAATATAATAATAATAATAATAATAATAATAATAAATAAAGAAAAGACAATTCGGACGAAATTGGGTGTTGACAATAGCGGTTCTATTCTAATCAGGTTTTTCAAACTATCTTTCAATTAACAAGTATTTCCACATATGCATTCAATCTAGAATATGCAATTAAAACAAGAATAAAACACAAGAGTGATGGAACAAAATTATATTAAATATGAAAATTTACAAAGAGTTAAGAATGCATTATGGTCAATAAAACAATGATAATAAGCCAGCCTGCATTTAAGTAAAACAATGATCTAATTAAGTATCTGAATTTAGTTTATGTCATCAACTATCTCTTTTCAATTGAATCTACTAGACATTTTTAGCAGTTCTTTAACTTCATTTAATAGAAAACACTTACATCTAAAAACTCTAAGACGTCCTGAACAGTTCATACTGAGTTTCTTAAGAACAGACTTAAGTACCATCTATAAGTAGATAAGATGCACTATTGACAACATTTCCATAAGAGTGTTGTTTTAAATGTAGTAGCTTTATTTTAGAAGAATGATATTTTGACTACTAAATTTTGACAACTTTCTCTTACAACATGAGGTGTCATCTTCTAAGTGATTTTAAAATATTGAGAATAAGAAAATGGAAAAATGAAAAACCACTTAGAAGATGTCACCTAAGGTTGTAAGAGAAAGTTGTCAAAATTTAGTAGTCAAAAAATGATTTTCCTTTATTTTAATAGCTTTAAGTAGATAAGATGAATAATTGACAAAATTACCAAAAGAGTAATGTTCATACCATCGCATGCACTTCATTAACACCTTTAATAGTAAATAACAAAGTATTTATAATGGCACCCAAGAAGGTCTATTAATGTCCCCCTTGGAGATAAGAGGAGGAATGCTTTGTTCGTTTCTGAAGAAGTTTCGAGGGTCAACCCTTGTCTTCACTTGTGCCAATCTGTTAAAGTTATTACCAAAATACTTAAAGCCCCAAATGCTGGCTTGGCTGAAGCTTGTGTAACCATTGTTATTAACTCCGATGTCAAGGTCTCTATAATTCATATATGCAGCTCTTGGAGACTTTGAAACATAAGGTTTCATATATTTATACACTCTTCTAATCCAATTCATGTACCTTTGAGCTGCCTCATCCCCTTTTTCTTCCCAATACACACCGTATTGAATGTGGAATATGTAGCCCGATCTGTGTGCGAATGGAGTCTCGGATTCTGAAATCTCATCCATCCTTCCTCCATAGGGAGTGAATTGAATGTAAGCATATTTAGCCTCATCTTCATAAAAGAAAGGCCATAACCCTTCTAACCCATCATCTGGAATAGGATCTCTCACATAATCAGATTTTGCTTTGAAAAACAACAAACCGATTAATTGAGTTCTGTTCAGCAAAACATCGGTGGGTTCACCGTCTGCGAATCCAGCCTTCCACAGAATCGATTCTATCCAACTCATCTCAGTGCACTCTTCTCTCACCAAACCCAACTCCGGGAAGCTCTTTTGCATCATCGGAATCAGCTCATCAACACGTCCAAGATACAAGGATATAAACTGCGCTTCTACTGTTGGATTCCCACTTTTACTTGAATTTACCCTTACCATGTTGGCCTTCATGGTTATGCTCTCGTTAAATTTGTTTGCCACACGCTGCCACTTATGAATAATCTCCGTTGCATTTTCTTCCAACGTCCTTGCAACTTGGAATACTGTGACAGTTGATGGAACTGGAACTACTTTTATCTTCCAAGCCACGATGACGCCAAAGCTTGCTCCACCACCACCTCTAATGGCCCAAAATAGATCCTCGCCCATTGTTTCTTTATCAAGGAGATTACCATTGACGTCAACAATCTTAGCATCAATTACATGATCAGCAGCAAGACCGTACTTACGCATCATGTATCCATAGCCACCACCGCTAAAGTGGCCACCAACGCCCACAGGGGGGCATTCACCTGCTGGGAACCCAAGTGTTTTACTTTTCTGGCTAATCCTGTAGTAAAGTTCACCTAGGGTCGCCCCAGCTTCAACCCATGCAGTTCTGTTTTCTATGTCAACTTCGATTCTTCGAAGTTTTATGAGGTCAACGACGACAAATGGTACCCCGGCAACGTACGAAAGACCCTCGTAATCGTGGCCTCCGCTTCGAGTTCGAATTTGAAGGCTATGGCGTTGGGCACAGATTATGGTGGCCTGAATGTGCGAAACGTCAAGTGGTGTGACAATGACCTGGGGTTTTGAGGTTATGTTTAAGAACCTGCGATTTTGAATGGAAACATCTAAGACAGAGGAGTATGAAGAGTTGGTTTGGATGTAAACGACATTGGAGATTGAGTTGGTTATATGGGGATAATTGTAAAGACATTGAACAAACTTTTCATGAGAATCTGCTGTAGAAGGATGAAATGAAAATAGAAGAAGAATGGCAGTAGCAAAGGTAAAACAGGAGCTTAGATACTTCATTTTTATGGATGGATTGTTCTTGATATGAGAAAGAGGAACGCAGAGCCTCTAATTTATAGTAGTATGGACTATATATATATATATATATATATAGAGAGAGAGAGAGAGATAGAGAGAGAGAGAGAGAGAGAGTTCACAGAGTAAAATAAATATTGTTATAACTTTTTCAAAAAACATATTAAAATTGAATATTAATATTAAGCATTATCTAGATGTAGACATAAATAGTGAATGAGTTATTTCATTCTACCTTTGTTGTCAGAATACTTTTTATTTAATTATGTGGTATTTCAAATCATAAAAATTATATATTTTATGTATGTTCAATATTTTTTAGTGTATCAAGGTTTAACATAAAGGGCAATAATAGGATTAGATGATGGTTGACATATATATAATGGAAAAGTTTTGAAAAATTACCTATTGCCAATTGTTTTTTTTTTTGACAAAGTTAATAAAGTTTCTAAAAATAGAATTAACAAACTTAAATTTTTATTTTTTAATTAAAATAAAATAATAAAATAATATTTTTTTTACTTAAATAAGAAAGTTTGTAAAAAACTTTGTCAATCAATAATAGTTCAAAAGTTTTATAAATTTTATGGAGCAACGATAATCAACAAATCTTAATCACGGAAAAGTCTTTTAAGATAACTTTATTGATAATATTGAATGAATTGAATTAAATCATTTCTTAAAATACCAGTTAACTTTTAAATTTATCAAATTCCAAATATTATAATCACATCATAAGTATTTTTAAATTATAAATAAAATGGTGGAGAGAAAAAATCACATGAGATACTTTTTTGATTTAGAGTTCAGTAAAAACGTTGAATAAAAAATTATCACATTCAAAATAAATATTGTTATAAACTTTTTCAAAAACTATATTAAAATTGAATATTATTATTAGATATCTTCTATATGTACAAGTGATATCACCTATTACAAAAATAGGTAGGTAACATGTAAAATCTATAGATAAAATTGATTTATTTATGGAAAAAAATTCGTAAAAAAATTGATTAGTGTTAGAAGAATAACATAATTCACCATCTTTGAATTAAGATGGTTGGATAAATCTTCTAACACTAAAAATTAGTACCACATGAGGAATTGTGTTATTCTTCTAACACTAATAATTAGTATAACTACATGGTGAATTATGTTGTTCTTCAATGTTGCTCTTGTTGATTGTCCTGCACTTGATTTACTTGTTGTTGAGTATTTAGTGGTTGAAACATATTTTGTGTAGCAATTGCTAGTTGAGGCAGGAGACACCGGATGATTGTACCCATACAATTTTGTAAGGTTTGAAACTAGTAAGTTAATTGACAAATTTGATCGGACATTCGATCCTTAATAGTTGTTAGTTGCTCTCGAAATTGAATAATCTCCTTTAAAGGAACTTGATCACTACAACTTACCTATGTCTATTGTAAGTAATTGTCTACACAATCTTCGTGAGGATCAACATGTCCAACCTCATATATTCGTTCCTTAACCTTCCACTTGTCGCCTCTAACCAACGCATGTTCCTCAATTGCTCCTCCTCAATAGGATCTAGAGGAGTGCATTGTGAAACACCAACAAAATTGGCCTTAGAAAACACTTTAGAAGATCTACTTTGAAAATCTTTCCATCAAAATCACTTTGGTAGAAGTGTGTCAATTTGGTACTCGTGGGAAAAAAGTGTCAATTGTGTTTCCACTTTTGAAAAAGTGACTCAATTAGATCCCTTCAGAACAAAAATAATTAACACCGTTAACAACACGTCACATATCAATCTTGGAGAGAAAGAAATTTGATCTAAAAATACTTGAGGGTATAAGCGCTTCTGTTCTTCTTTAACTGAGAGATAAATGATTATGTAAAAGCTCAAATATAATATGCTTAGACAATTAAGAATGGATAATACTAATATCGGTTCAAAGAAGGGATAAAGTGTGTATCCTCTTTCTTTTCCATAGTTGTTTGGGCTTATGCCTTCTTGTTTGTTTATAACTATTTTTTTACTTTTTACAAATACTTCGTCGATAGTAAAACTAGTGTGATTGTAAATTAAAACTATTTAATAAAAATGAATTATAATAAAAATAGCAATATTGATAATTTTAATTTAGTTATTATAATTAATATTTTAGTGTAAAAATATTATTAAAATATTTATTAGCTACCCTTAATATTTATAAAAATATTATAAAATTACTATAATAAAATATTAGGTATAATAAGGACTTTTATTCATTACGCAAATTTTCTACAATAGTAATAGAATAATTATGATAATAATAATAATATTATTATTATAATATTATCGTTAAAAATAATAAATGTTATTATTAAGAATAATATTTTTATTATAAAGTTAACAACATATATGGAAAGGATCAATCTTCTTTCTTTGCTACCCACTGCGAGCAAGAAGCTTAGCCAAAATGAAATGTTTAATTATTAATTTTGTTTTTCCATTATGGTATATTCCCATATTGGTTGGTATGATGTTGGTGTTGGGTTTTGTATTTCTGCCACAAGACAAGTCCCACTAGATGAACTTAATTGTCACTTGTTTCTGTCTTTCTACCTTTTGCAAGCTAGGTTTCTGCGGATGAAAATGTTCCACAATTCCAATATTTTCTTGGTTCTGTTTCACGTTGTTTAGGATAAGAAAAGTTGAATGCTCCTTTTGTTGTGAAAACATGTGGTTCAGAGGAAGTCCTTTGATTTCATTAATCTTCAACAGTTCTTTCGACGTGTTTATGGCAACTATTCTCAGTTTTTCCGTACCATTTCAGAGTTAACACGTGTTTATACCAATAATGTATAGCCTTTGACTGTAGATGAGATGTAATATTCAGGAAGAACTAAAATGCTGATGAGATTCTCCATTTGTTAATATGTTGCACTTTTATTTTATGGATTACTTTTTGTGTCTTACGATTCCGTGGCAGATGATGAAACAGAGAAATGTTTTGTGGTAAACGAGGAGAAACAGTAAATTCCATTAGTTATATATGTGGTCAAATATATACGTATTTGGCAATTTTCGATCAATCGGTTTCATGTTTCAGGTCCATAAATTAGTGTGATTAAGGGTTTTTTTATTAAAATGGTTTAGTTGTTTATACAAACACATATTTAAAAACAAATTATCGATTATGGGCACCGGCGGATCTATAAAAGGGTCATGAACCTTCCCCAATTTTTTAATATTTATAAAATTTAATATATATTTATATTTATATATGTAAAGGAAAAAAAATTTATTGTTTATGTTTATTTTTCAATTTTACTTTTTAAATATTTTTGTAAATTAAAATAATTATTTTATTAATATTATCTTTAAAGTAATTATTTGTTTAATTTAATACTTTATTTTTATTTTTATTGATTTTTTAAACTTAATCATTATAAATGAAAATTAATTACAACAAAATAAAAAAATTATTTATATTTAATTTTACAATTATAATAATAATAAATAATTTTATTATTTTTTATTATCATAAAAAAGTAAATATAATGTTTTATTATTTTATATAATAAATTTGGAATTATTATTTTGGTTCATATTTTCATTATTCAAAAATAAAGTTGGTTCTCTTGTCTTTCAATTTTTAATTTGGTCCTTAATTTTAAAAAATTAAAAAAAATTATAAAAATATCAAATTGAATTAATGTTTAAAATATTTAAACTAAATTGAAATTGTAAAAAATTTAAAAACCAAATTTTTAAACGAAAAAATAGATAAAAAGTAATTTAATCAAAATTTTGATATTCCCAAAATATTAGTAAATTCCGCCACCAATTATGTTTCGTGCAAAAACCACACGAATTTCTACTTTATTTTATAAACATCGTCATTCATAAAAACGACTTCTGAATTTAATTTTCAAAATTAAATGTTGCTTGCACGGGAGATACACTCTCTCTTGCTAAAGTCGTGAGCTAGTTGCAAAATATATATATATATATATATATATATATATATATATATATATATTTTAAAAATCAGAAGATGTCTGTAATAATAACAAACACTATTTATAATTTGCTATGACATAATATAATAATTTTGTTATTGATTTTAAAAACTATTTTTCTTTAAAAAATTTTCAGAAATATGCTTCCTTACAACAATTGAAAGAGTTTAATTTATACACACTATCACTATAAAACATCTCAATCGTCTAATATATATTATATAAATAAATAAAATAACAGTAAATCTTATTAGATATGAAATATTTATGTGTATACGTATATAAATTAAAAAAAATATTGCATAAATCAATTGGGCTTATTAATTTGAATATATTATCTGCATAATATATATATATATATATATATATATATATATATATATATATATATATTGTAAATGAATAGAATATTAGTAAATCTTATAAAATATGAAATATTTATGTTAAAATATTAAAAAAACTGTGTGCATATGTATGTAAATTAAAAAACAATATCAAATAAATCAATTGAATTTATTAATTTGAATATATTGTCTGCATAAAATATTTTTAGTAAGAATTTAGTTACGAATAGAATAAAAATTTTGTAAAAAATATTTATGAATTATATAATTTTATATGAAATAATTATCTAAAAGAATATAATAAAATTTTATAAAAAATATTTACGAATTATACAATTTTATAAAAAATAATTATTTACGAAGGATATATCTGTTACTTAAAATAAAAAATAATAATAATAATTAAAATATAATTTTTGCTTGTATTTAATGTAGTAAAATACGTTTAATTGCTTACAAAAGATTCCATAATTGATTAATATCGTTAGATATGGTATTCCACTTCTTTGCTTTAATCCATTATTAAGAGTACAATCTATTAACATGGTTTGGAACCCCAAAAAAAAAAAACATGAAGACTTAATTGATTAATAAATCCATAAAACTTTTCACATATATTTTTAATATAAAAAACATATTGTTTCAACTGATTTTTAGTATAGGTTATGTGTTGGAATAAAAGATTTTACCGTGTGCGAAAGACTCAAACAACACTCAAAACAAAAACTTATTTTAAACACATCTTGTTCTTCAATCATCAACATAAACATCTTCACATTGAATTTGATTCTTGTTTTCAAATCCAACAAAGATTTATCAGACATTGGTCAAATAGTTTTTCCCGAAAATTGAGTAAAGTGTAGCACCTAACAAGCTGACTATCTACACATGACTCACATTCCCCCTTTTCGTAAAAATTGATTGTGTGGAACAACTTTAGGTATTCAAGATTTTTTACGTAGAAACTTCATAGTTAGACCATCTGGTATGAAAATAAGAGATAGACACACATAATTAACATTTATAAGTGTTCCACTCCATAAAATGCTTTAGATTACGTGTGCTTATCATTTGTAAACAAAAAAGAAAACCGAAAAAAAAAAAACTTATCAAATGAAGTTATATGAAGAGTGTTATGCATCTGTTCGACCAAACAAAACACTAACGTCTACCACTGCGAGGATCTAATGGTTATAAAACCATTTTTTGATAAGAGATAATAAAAAGAAAACAGAGTTTTTCTTCTTATATATTGATGATTTTGTTAATCTCAATTCAATATGTAACTTCTAACTCATATTTAAATTTTTAACAATTTTTCTCACAAATGTGAGTCCTATCTAACCACAAGTATATCATGTTAACTTACGAACAATTTAAATCATATATTTCACTCTAATTATTGTTCGATTATAAATTATCTTATAAAAAATTGTGTTTCTTTTGTTTCAATAGGTAAAATAAATAATTATAAAAAATACATAAATATATAAATATATTAATTTATTATTGTATTTATATATAATTATAATATAATAACATCTTCAAAAGAATTTAATATATCCTAGACGTAAGTATTACTTTCTTAAAAGTATACAAGAGATTATTATGTATCTAAAAACATACACTACTAGAAATTCTCATATTACATGAGATTTTTCTTGCAAATTTGTTAAAAAAATTTGCAAGAAAAGAGTTTTTTCTGTCATTTTTTCTAAGAATTTTAATTGGTAGGTAATTCCTTCGTGAGTAATTATTTCTTACAAAATTATAAAATTTGTAAGTATTTCCTACAAAATTTGTTACGAAAAGTGTTTTATACAAAATATTTTACAAGAAAATTGGTAGTAATTTCTTAAAAAAAAAATTTCACAACAAAATTTGTAAGTATGTTATACGAAAAAATTTTCAAAACAAAATTGGCAGGAAATATGAGTTTTTTTAGTAGTGATAGAGAATATAAATATAAATGTCTGGTGGAATATGAAATAGCATGTTGTCTAAAGTAAAAAAAAAATCGTGATCTTAAGTTTAGGCAACGATTTTACCACAATTTTCCGAATGTGGAGTATATAGCCGTGGTCACAATTTTTAGCCATGTTATTTCATACCATTAAGCTAAAAGTTATAGCTAATAGTTAAAATGTAACTCTTTTCTTCTTAAGATTGTAACAAATAAAGTGTCATAATTTGATTGTGACTTGACCGAGCTATCCTCCACCACAAGATAATTGATCTATCTTACAATAATTTAACTAGTCACATGATGGTAATTAAAAAATATTTAAAGTTAGATTATCATAATTTTAAAGATGGAGTCTAAACTATCTATATTTTAACAGTTGTTGCCTATAATTATGAACATTTTCTACCATATTTCTTAAAACAAATAGACATCATTTTCTTTGAAAGCTTTCTAGGTTTAAGGCAAATAAAACTCACTATATGAGCAACAATAAAAAAATTTCTGGCTTATTGCTATTTTACGCAATGGCTTTCTAGTTGTTGTCATGCCTATCGTTGTCTAATCTATTGGTATGAAGAAAATTCATAGTGCATAGTACAACTGATAAGGAAATAACAGAAGGAAGAGGCCACAATTTTATTGTTTTGCCCACATTTTCTATGGGCAACTTTTAAAAAAATGTTGCCTAAATAATCATCGATTTGTAAAATGTGATCTTTAGTAGTTTTAAGCCATGCATATATATTTGTGGCCATTTCTATATTTAGACAGCACTTTTGTACTTGTGAACTAGTTCAATGTAGTCTAAAGTAAAAAATGATGTAATATACTTACAAGAGCTAACTCATTAACTACTCAAACTGATTAACTAATTTATTTAAATTTATCGTAAACCCAACATTTATCATTATTTAATAAAAAACACTTACATTTGAAAACTCTAGGATGCCCTTTCGAGTTTTTGTAAGAATAGACTTAATTAACATCTATAAGTAGATAAGATACACTAATGATAACATTACCATAAGAGTAATGTTCTAAATAGTATCTTTGTTTTAACAACGATAAGAAGATAAAATGCACTACTGACAAAATTACTAAAAGAGTAATGTTCATACCATCGCATGCACTTAATTAACACCTTTAAGAGTAAATAACAAAGTATTTATAATGGCACCCAAGAAGGTCTATTTGTGTCCCCCTTCGAGATAAGAGGAGGAATGCTTTGTTCGTTTCTGAAGAAGTTTCGAGGGTCAACCCTTGTCTTCACTTGTGCCAATCTGTTAAAGTTATTACCAAAATACTTAAAGCCCCAAATGCTGGCTTGGCTGAAGCTTGTGTAACCATTGTTATTAACTCCGATGTCAAGGTCTCTATAATTCATATATGCAGCTCTTGGAGACTTTGAAACATAAGGTTTCATATATTTATACACTCTTCTAATCCAATTCATGTACCTTTGAGCTGCCTCATCCCCTTTTTCTTCCCAATACACCCTGTATTGAATGTGGAATATGTAGCCAGATCTGTGAGCGAATGGAGTTTCGGATTCTGAAATCTCATTCATCCTTCCTCCATAAGGAGTGAATTGAATGTAACCATATTTAGCTGCATCCTCATATAAGAAATGCCATAACCGTTCTAACCCAACATCTGGAATTGGATCCCTCACATAATCAGATTTTGCTTTCAATAACATCAAACCGCTTAATTGAGTTCTGTTCAACAAAACACTGGTGGATTGACCGCTAGGGAAACCAGCCTTGTACAGAATTGATTCTATCCAACTCATCTCAGTGCACTCTTCTCTCACCAAACCCAATTCCGGGAAGCTCTTTTGCATCATGTGAATCAGCTCATCTACACGCCCCAGATACAACGATTCAAACCGCGCTTCTACTTTTGGATTCCCACTTTTACTTGAATTTACCCTTTCCATGTTGGCCTTCATGGTTATGTTTTCGTTAAATTTGATTGCCACACGCTGCCACTTATGAATAATCTCCGTTGCATTTTCTTCCAACGTCCTTGCAACATTGAACACTGTGACAGTTGATGGAACTGGAACTAGTTTTATCTTCCAAGCCACGATGACTCCAAAGCTTGCTCCACCACCACCTCTGATGGCCCAAAATAGATCCTCGCCCATTGTTTCTTTATCAAGGAGATTACCATTGACGTCAACAATCTTAGCATCAATTACATGATCAGAAGCAAGACCGTACTTACGCATCTGTATCCATAGCCACCACCGCTAAAGTGGCCACCAACACCCACAGTGGGGCACTCACCTGCTGGGAACCCAAGTGTTTTGCTTTTCTGACTAATCCTGTCGTAAAGTTCACCTATGGTCGCCCCAGCTTCAACCCATGCAGAGCTGTTTTCTACGTCAACTTCGATTCCTCGAAGGTTTATGAGGTCAAGGATAACAAAGGGAACCCCAGCAACGTAGGAGAGACCCTCGTAATCATGGCCTCCGCTTCGTGTTCGAATCTGCAGGCCATGGCGTTGGGCACAGATTATGGTGGCTTGAATGTGGGAAACGTCAAGTGGTGTGACAATGACCTGGGGTTTTGAGGTTATGTTTAAGAACCTGCGATTTTGAATGGAAACATCTAAGACAGAGGAGTATGAAAAGTTGGTCCGCGTGTGAACAGCATTGGAAATTGAGTTGGTGATATGGGGATAATTGTAAAGACATTCAACAAACTTTTCATCAGAATCTGCTGAAGAAAGATTAAATGAAAATAAAAGAGCAATGGCAGTAGCAAAGGTAAAATAGGAGCTTAGATACTTCATTGTAAGGATAGTTTTTTTGCTGATAGGAGAGGTGCAAGTTGAGCATGAGTAATGCCAATGTAATTTATAGTAGTCTGGAGTTTCGTGATAACGTTCTTAGGTGTAGACGCTAGAATTATGAACCGAAGCCTACGTATTAACGCATGAATAATGCCGCCAAATGAGAGAAGACAAGTCATTAACGTAAAGTAATATGCAACCCTTCAACACATTTCACATGAAGAATAATCGCTCTCATTTTATTGAACATTACGTTCGAGTTATCCATTTCAACTCAAACTTCGTAATAATAATCGCTCTCATTTTATTTTTAATAGATATAAATTTCTGTTTCATCAAATACTAAATGAGAATATGTCCATTAACCACATTATGTCAATATCAACATTTTTTATTTTAAAAATTAATTAAATAATTCGTTTATAAAACAATAAAATTAGTAAAAAATATGAGAATATTAAAAATTCAATATGAAAAAAATTGACACTTTAAAACTTTTCGCGAGTCAACGATTAAAATTGAGAACGTCAGATATTTTGATGTAAAAAGATAAATCCTAAATAAAAATATTAGGAAAGAATAAAATCAAATATTTTTCCAGAAAAACTATTTAATTTAAAAAAATAATATATAGTCAATTCAGTACAACATATTGTATTTAAATTTTAATACAATAAAAAAAAAGTTTTAATAAAAAAAATTATTTCTATTAATTTTAGATAATATTTCCTAAAAGTCAAACACAGACAACTATTAATAGTTTTAAACAAAATTAATAAAATTAAAACTTTTATATCAAAACAAAATTTTGTTTTCTTATTATAGTAAAAATAAAATATTAAGCACGAACCTACTATTTATCTTTATTCTTTTATTGGTTTTGCTGTGTGCATCCAAATCTAAGATCTTAAAGTCAGTAAACATAGTTTACTTTTCAAATCAAGTAGTATATTTATATACTAGAGTGGCCAACAGATTTATATATATTAGGAAGACAAAATATTTTTTTTTAAAATACTTAGGAATAATTGTAACGTAATTCCAATATATATATATATATATATTAAGTTTAATTTAATTAGGTTTAATTAATTTTTAATATTTTTATGAATTCAAATATTTTTAATTAATTTTTTGTTAAGTTGTTATCGTTTAAGTTTTCTTTTAATTGGTAAGTGTTATTTTACTCTTTTAACTTGTTTAGTTATGCCACATGTTATTTTATAAAAGTGGTTGAATATATATTTTATTCCCAAACAATTATAAAAAACTATATATAATCTTTACACTTATTGTAAGTATTTTGTTCACGCCCATTGTTATATAAAGCATATTGATTGTCGTATAGTAAAGGAATTAAATACTTTATTAGAAGATAAATTTATCAAACAATTATCATAAAATTAACAATTTTATTTCTACCAAAGTCGGAAATTTAAATTTAGTTTATAAGTGGTTTTTTCTTTAATTATGAATAAAATGGTAGAAACAAAATTTCATAAAAGATACTTTCGCGCTTTATTGAATAAAAAATTACTACCATCTGTCCCTACTAGTTTCTAGAACAATACAACGGAGAGTAAAATATTTTTTAAGATCTAAATTGTGTTGAAAAATATGGGGTTGTGAATCAACTTACATGAAATTATTATATTTTAAGTAGTAATCTCAAATTTATTTCACGTGGAAAATATATATATATATATATATATATATATATATATATATATATATGTGGTTTATATATAAGAGAATATATCAAATAATATTGATGAAGCTTACCTTAATTATTACACTGATAATAATTTTTTTATAAAATGTAATTGTATTAGTCCAACTATTTAATTATATTTATATATTAATTTGATTGTTGATATCAAATTTTATAAGAAAACAACATATGTGAATTAGAAGTGAAAACATACTTAATTCATAATAATAAAAAAGTAGATTGGTTTGATTTTTCAGATCTTTTAAGAAAACTGTTTAATTATTCCTTATTATTCTTTTATCTGTTATTGACAATGGGATGCATAAATAGAGAAGAATATAATGTCATATAACGTATTTATATAAAGATAAGATTGTCCTTTGATATTTTTATTTATTCATTATAAAATAGAATCACGCTTTAATTATCAGACATAAAAAATTTCATAAACTTTAATATACAATTATAATTATATATATATATATATATATATATATATATATATATATATATATATATATATATATATATATAGATATATAAGGATTAGGATCTAACCCCATCTCCTTTAGTACAGATTAGAGCTCCTACTTTTTTAATAGAAGGGCAATGACAATAACTTCGATTATGACTAGTTCCTTTTTCAATTTAGTCACTTTTAAATTATTTTATATAGGATTATAATATTTATTGCTTAAGTACATCCAAGTGTACCTTAAACCAAAATTGAATGTCCTACTTAAGCGAAAATTAAGTACTTTTACTCGATAAAAAGTGCTATTGTTTCGCTTCAAATGACCTATTATTTATCTATTCTTTTAGTGAAATATAACTCCTTTTCCAATCTTATAAATTCTTATAATATAAAAAGTTTCTATTTGAAGTGAACAAAGACGAAGAGCCTCAGTCAAGACATTGCGTGTTGTGTTTCTCTTCCGAAAGAAAGATAATAACCACTACCTTTTATATCTTGTCCAATAACAATCTTGTTAAGCTATAGTTTGCTCTTTTTGAGGTGCTTGCTCAATCATATACTTTTGATCACAGTATTAAGTTTTGTCTCTTTTTAAGAAGAAAAAAAAGCTATATACAAATATTTATTTTTTATATATAGCTTTTTCTTTTTTCACAAAATGTTTAAAAATTAAAACAAAATTTACTTTTTCATAAACTAAAAGTCATTTTTTATATGAATTAAAAGTAAAATTTTAGAAAAATAATTATGAGGTAATTTCTACAAATTAATTACATTGTTTTAGTGTGGAAATTTTAATTTCTGCAACTTATCCCTGCCACAGAGGATATTAAATTTTGGATAACGTTAGGTGAGAGAAGAAAATAACATGAATCAATTATATGATTGAAGAAAATAACATGAATCAAGTTATAAGACAACTTTCTTTTATAAATAATTGTGACATATAGATGTGTTGTTCCTAAACACTCGTCGTAGAAGTCATTAACAAATTGTATTAGTGATGAAAGTTTATCTCTAAAATTATACATCACAAAAGTTGTCTAAAAAATGTACAAAGAGAATGGCAATTTTTGTGATGACATCACTAACTACAAGAAACATGACAAAAGACAAAGAAATGAAAGAAGAGTACAAGCCATACAAGAATGTTTTATAGGAATTATCACAGGTAGTAAGATTAAAGAGCTAAAGGAAAAACCTCGTTAAGCAAAGGAGACTTTGTACTAAATATAAAAAGATTAAAGAAGTAAATGAACTAAATTTGTACATTACCTATAACTTTGTCAGGCAATATACCCCTTAGAGTTCATTTGTTTCTTTGTTAAAAAAAGCCTATTTTAGGTTGCGATAAAGAAACCCTAGGATACAATGATAAGAGAAGTCTCACATTCTCTTTTAGGCTTGACTTTGTGTGGATCATCATCCTATATAAGGAGAGCCACCCTACAACGTTCTTTGAAATAGGAAAAAAAAAATAAATTTGAGAGCCTTTGTAACGCCCCGTAATTATGAAATAATACTTTTTCAATACTTAATTTAAAATGTTGAGTCTAATACCTTGTCTAAATAAATTGAAGGTATTAGTTTGACATACTTCATCTGTCGAATCCTAAAGGACATATGAAATCGTCGTCTAACACGCTTAATCTATAACAAATTCTACAAGACAAAGCGAACTCAAAAGGTTGTGGCCAAACACCTTTGAAGAACTTTGTAGTTAGATGAACTGGATTAGAGTAAATGATGTTTTCTTGGAGATTTGTACCATATATAGTCAAATGAATTGTGTTGGTAAAGCCTGCATGAAAAATACAACAAAATAATTATTTGAATAAAATATGTTAGTTTGTCTAAATCTTTGATGGGAGTTACACCACAGTTCAAACCAATTAAATTTGTATAAGATCTATAAAGGTTTTAAAAAATTAAATAGCAAGAACACAAATTAATATCCATGGCTTCTTACAAGATTTGTTCACCTAGATAAGAACAAAGCAATAGATTCTTTTATCCTTGATTACTATTCATGACATGATGAATTTAATGGAAAGGATAAGCTTGACTGAGATTCTTTTTCTTATACTCCATTATTAACCTTTTAAGTGGAATGAAGTTGTGCATGTGACTGTTGTTCATGTGACCTGTTGGATGACTGCATAAGAAGCTTACCTAGCTGCCAAAGTGACTTGTGTGTAACTTACTGCCAAGCTAGACTTAATAAGCTGACATAGAACCTGATGCAGCTGGCGTGGTGACCTGGACCAAATAGTTGGGAACTCCAATAAGTAAAATGGATGAGCTGTAATGACTTGTGCCGACTAGTTGCACTTAGGAGAAGCTGACTTCAGAACTTGTTACTTAGATTATAGGTTAGAGTAGTTTAGTTAGTTAAAACAAATTGTACAAGTAGGTGAAAGGTTCTAGGCAGTTTGCTAACTTTTAGTAGGTTGTATTTTTCAATTAGTCGGTTACCTAGTAGTTAGAGATATATAAGGTTAGATTTTCATAATTGAAAAGGAGGAAAACTGCACTTTTACATTTAAAATTTTAGTTTCGAAACTTTGCATGAACTTTTCTCTCAGAATAAGATTGTCTAGACTACAAAGTGAGCTGGACTTCAGGTTTACATAATTCAGTTTATACGAATCAGTTTTAAGTGAGGACCAATCAAATACTAAATTGCAAAAAGTGGAACATTTAGTTTATTCAAGACCTTTGGTCTCCAAAAGCATAAAGCTAAGGCTAAGGGGCGATTGGTGTTAAGTCCAATGTCGATTCAGTCAAATAATTGATTTTGGTTTGAAGAACTATCAAGCCTCACACTTCTTAAAATTAAGACTTGGGATTGTGTATTGATAAGTCAAATGGCCGATCTGATCACTAATATGAGATGGAAGGAATTATCAAGACCCACAATTCTTAAAGCTAAGGCTTGAGAGGTTGTGTGGTGATAGATCCAATGATCAATCTGATCAATAATAGGATATGGGTCGTTTTATTTGTTTGAGGTTAATGAGTTTCAAGGAAGATTAATAAAGATATATAACATTGAAGAGCCAGAGGGACAAAGAGTAAAAGACCACATAATGAAGCGGTCTTTGGAAGAGAAAGTTAACAGGTAGGAAAATGGGTGGTTAAAAGGGGAAGAAGGATGAGCAGTAGGAGAGATCTACTAAATACTTCTGGCTGACCAATCCTAAACATGTTTGGCTAGAACAATAATAAAGAAAGAAAGAAAATCATAAAATCCCTTACTCCTCTCAAAGTAAAGGAGGTATAGTAGTCATCCCAATAATAATTTCTATCAACCCTTAGGTACCATTACTTGATTCTGATGACAAATCCTTCTTGTTAGGGAGGCAACGACAGGTAACCATTCGATGATCATACCTATGGCTAAAAAGGTCGAGAGAAAAGAATACAAGAAGAAGAATTATCGTAATTTCCCCTCCCACTCTCTAGTTTTGTAAATAAAAATGTAAGAGTAAAACTTTTTTGTATAGAAATAGTTAATTTTCCTTTGTAAGGAATAAAAACATAAGAGGGCTACATTTGGGCCTCAATTGGGTCTACAAGCAAAAAACACTCACAAAGGCTTGGAAAGAAGTTTTGAGAGATCTAAGACTTGGACGAGTTGGATATCGAATTAAGGGGATTTCTCCCTGCACTTCCAAAGCTTTCACCTACTTTGGTTGTTGGAGGTAATTAAAAAAGTTATTGTGCCTTTTGTTTTTAACGGAAGAATGCACCTCCAAACTTCTTCTTTCGTTTCCGAATAGTTCCCTACACTTCCAAATTTCTCCAAATTTCTTCCGTTACGTGTTGTGTGCTCTCCACACACTTTGCTCTGAACTTTTGTTCACTGACCTTGGTCCTTTTATTGTGTGGTCCCTCTTCTCCAAGCTCGTAGCAACTGCCTGTGTCTGTGGTCATTATTCGAAGCTCTTAGTGCAATTTCTCAATGGTCCTTCTTCCAAAGTTCTTGTGTTTCACACAACCAAGTTAGTGTTATCATTGCATCTTATTTTAAATGATGATAAATGTTCTTGGTTGAGGTTGATAAATGTTGTTGGTTGATTGCTGTTATTTGTTTCTGATGTATGAAATAATAATCGAAATAGTAGTTGTCGACATCCACAATAATGCTAATTAGAAGCGGATATCGACATCCGTAATAATGTTGAAACGAATGTCGGTTTTGTGTTGTGGATGTCCACATCTGCAACTTTTTTTTATTTTTATTTTTTATTTTTTTTTCTTTGATTCTTGATCCATTTGATGCAGTAACCATACTGTAACATGTATAAACATTAATATAATAGTTTGTTAATTTATTTTCAATTATATGAAATTGATTTAATTTTAAAAAAAATTAAAAATGATTTTAATGAAAAAAATTGTATTACGGATGTCGACATCCGCAATAATGTTGAAACGGATGTCAGTTTCGTGTTGCGGATGTCCACATCCACAACCTATTTTATTTTTTTTAATTTTCATTTTGAAATTTTTTTGGCTTTGGTTCTTGATCCATTTGATGTAGTAACCATACTATAACATGTATAAACATCAATATAGTTGTTTGTTAATTTATTTTCAATTATATGACACTGATTTAATTTAAAAAATATAAAAATGATTTTAATGAAAAATTTTATTGTGGATGTCGACATGCACAATAATGTTGAAATGAATGTCAGTTTCATGTTGCAGATGTCCACATTCGCAACCTTTTTTTTTAATTTTCATTTTGAATTTTTTTTGTTGCTTTGATTCTTGATCCATTTGATTTAGTAACCATAATATAACATATATAAACATTAATATAGTAGTTTGTTAATTTATTTTCTCGATCCTAAGAAAAAAATATAAAACAATAAAACAACATAACAACAATAAAATAAAACATTTATAAAAACTTCTAACTAACCTAGCCCTCTCATATGACACGTGCAACATGATCAACATAACGAGTCAGTAACGATGTATCAAATGGACCACCAGGAAATCCTCCTCCCTCATTCCCAATCCCCTGCTCCTGGTCTTGAGCAACATCGACATCCCCGTGCTCAACAACATCCTCATCCTCATAATCTGACGGTGGGTTTTTGTCACGTAATGCGGGTATAGCCTACTGAGCCCTTCTACGAGCTGAAGCAGTTGGTCTCCTCTGTGTAGCACCCTATGCAGAACTATCAAGTACATTGTGTGTAAAAGAAGATCCACCACTTCTAGATAAATCAACTCGTGTCCTAGCCATATCTATAAAATTGAAAGTTTGAGTACATAGCAGGTGGAGCCATCACCACTCACGGGCTAGGTTGGATTTTCATGCAATTGGACAAAAGAGAAACAGACGTCGACATCAGCAACTCGTATATGCAAGATGTCAACATCCGTAGTGCTTCAAATCAAAACCTCACTATTTATTATTTTCCTAAATATCAGCTACCAAACTAAAGTTTATATATATTTCTTTATTTTTTTTTCAAAATTGGTTTTGTAGTCAGCACAAATAACAGATAACCAAACATAAAACAATTCCAGGAAGCATAAAACAAGAATCTCTGCTAGATATTATTGCATATATATAATTTATAACATTAATATTAATTAATTGGGAATTGTATTTACTATAATTACAAATGTAAAATTTTTCAGCATTCGAGTAATCACACTCACCACGTTGCTTGCTTCTTAATCATGTCTCCAATGTTAATTTAATCACATGTTCCAATATGATCCAGAAATTATTTGCAATTTAACATTCGATAATAAGATATATGATACACATTGAAATTAAATGGATTGGCTTCTTATATTTCACTCACTATGTGCATGAAAAAAAAAATGAAACAGATGTCAAAATACTGAACCGGATGTGGACAGTACTCGAAATAAAAAAATAAAAAAACATGTAACAGATGTCAACATTCACAGTTCAAACCACTGAAACGGATGTCCACATCCGTAATGCTCGAAAAAAAAATGAAATGGATGTCGACATCTGCAGTTCAAACCACTAAAGTAGATGTCGACATTCGTAATGCTGAAAAAAAACATGAAACAGATATCGACATCCGCAATTCAAACGACGAAAACGGATGTTGACATCCATAATAACCATTTTCAGTAAAGAAAAAAAAATGTGTTACGGAACTCAACTTCCACAGTTGACATAAACCGTTTGAAACATGATTTATATACCGAATTAAAAATGGATCTATTGCACAGACAAAACATTTAAGCATTCATGTCATTACCTAAAAATATAATTACCTAAAAATATAATTACCTAAAAATATAAATCATTAAATAGGTGTAGAATAACTTAACTGGATTTGAAACACAACAATGGCAACACTGGAATGGGATGTGGAGGCTGCGCCTGCTGCTGCGAGACAAGGGGCTACTGCGCGAATAGAAGAGAGAGAGAAAATGGTCTACTGTTCGAATAGAAGAGGAAGAGAAAAGGGCCAGGTCAAATGGTCTACTCTTTCTTCTTTACTTTTTAATGTGAGGATAAAACAGGAATTAAAATAGTTTTTTGGTACTGAAGAAACGTTTGGGGGTGCAGGAACGAACAAAACTTATGCAGCTGCACTCTGTAACTTTTAGTCCACGTCCTTCAGTTTTTTTGAGTGTTTGAGGCTTTCTACTGTATAAATAAGATGTATCCGCCTTTCGTAATTTTCACTTTGAAATTGAATGATAATTCATGATGCTTATTTATGAAATGTCTTTTGTCCTTCAAAGTCACTAAAATGGGAATATTTCTCCTAGGCTCATTACCAAGAACCTGAAAGGAAGGGCCTAGGAGTTCTTCAAGAACTTGGAGAAGTTCAATTTTTTTAAGTTTCTTCTGCAGCGTCTTGCGTGCGTGAAGAGCCATGGAGTGTAGTATGGATATGAATGTGTTATCTTAGAGTTTAAAGCTTAAGGATATGAATGATCTTTATTGAAGCCATCTATGGCATACTTAAGTCATGTTAATTGCTTCATCTATGTTCATGTCCCGAAGAAAAGGAGGATCTATTAAGTGAATGATCGATATGCTAAAAACTAGGATGATCCTACTACGAAATATGTATAAATCCAATAATGTTAAAATGTTTCCGGCACTACAAGACAATTTATGAATTGTGACACTTTCCTTTGCTTCTGTTAATTAGGTACATGAAAAGTTTCCTAAAGATGGTTCATCACCAAAGTCCATAAGATATGGTTGAAGGTATACAGACTATAATAAGGATTTTAATTTTGGTAGATAGTTGTATGTTGATTTCTTTTTTTTTTTTCTCAAAATCTTATTAAACTGTATTTTTATTTTTCTAAATTTCTAACACTTTATAGTTGACACGATTTTTTTTTTTAATTTCTCATAATTGATATTTTTATGTGTTGATATTCTTTTATAAAGTGATATGATATGTATGCGCTTTTGTTCATCATAAATTTATGGTTTTGTGAAAATTTGTAATCAGTAGGCTTTGTTATAAATAATTTTACATTAGGATGTTTAGGATGCAACATCGACGCTATTTTTTCATTAGCTTAGCATCGACTTTTTAATTTTGCATAGACATTTAACTGATACTAATACACTATTTTTTGTAATGTTTGTATATTCTAAAAACAATTAACTAAAAGTTTTAAAAATATTCAGACGAAATTTATAATAAGTTAATAATAATAATAATAATAATTAAGTAAATTAGTTTTAATCGAAATTATTAGAAGCAGTCTGATGTATAATATTCTGTGGTTAACATAGAAAAAAAAAAGGTATAGAAATCGAAGGATGTACGTTACCGGATTTTCCAAATAAATTCTGAATGTTTTGTTGATTAAATAGTAATGATTCGATATGTTTGTGGTTTTAAATTTTAATATAAAATTGAAATTATTTTTTTTATTTTTGTTTAATTTAGTTTTTTAATTTGAAAAAATATAAATTTAATTTTTTAAGAAATTATTATTAAATTTATTTAATATTTTTTTAACGTATTTCTTAATTAATATTAAGAAATAAATAATTTAAATGAACTAATATTAAAATAAAATTGTATAAATTAACATAAATAATTCAAATAATATTATGAAATAAATTTAAAATGTTAAATAATTTCAATGCAATTTTTTTTTAAAAAACATTAATTCTATTTTTTACGAAAAAAATTAAAAATAAAAATATACTTAAACTTAGTTGTAGAAGTTTCCGTACATGTTAAAAAAACGACATTGACTATAAAAGTTTTTCTTTTGTCTGGATCTTCACTCTTCAACGCGTTTCCAGTTATGATATTCTTTTTCTCTTCTTCTGTGCACATTTTACACAGTTGCTGCATCTTCAATGATATGATTGGTGTCCAATAATGTTGTCGCACTGTGCTCACACGTTTTCGGAAGCAAAATATCTATGGATAAAACTTACCTGCACTAATATAGGTATAATGTAATAGGAATATAAAACAAATAAAATAAAGTTACAAAAACTTAAAATATAAATATTCAATTTTTTATAAGAAAAAAAATAGAAGGATTTTGATTATCGTGTATTAATTGTGACTTAGACAATCAATTATAAATTGTGTCATAAACATATAAAAAGTTGTATTTAAATATATACAATAAATAATTATTTATAAAATATATGGATACATTTATTAATTTATTATTTTATTTACATATCATTCTAACACAAATAAAAGTTAAAATAAAAATAAAACTATAACTTTTACTTTATTATATATATATATATATATATATATATATATATTAAAGTATAAGAGAGATTACTATCGATTTAAAACTTTTCAAACATCAAAAAAACTTTTAGATGGTCTCATGTCTTGGTTGTTTTGGAAGAAGATATACGATATGAGAATTTTATTTATCCCATGATATGGGAATTTTATTTATCCCATGTATATTTATGCAAATATTGTATACATCTTTTGTATACGTGGGTATTTACAAGAAAATATAAATTGTACTTTTTTATATATTAGTATGGTCAAATTGCGACACTATTAACCTAACTTAATTATCTATAATATGACACAAAAAATTTAAAATAAATTAAAAAATAAAATTATTTTTAAATATTTTTAATAAATAAATATTACTATTTGTACTGGATTAACTCGTAAATTAACAAAAAAAATGTAAAGTCACTTTTAAATTTTTGGTATTAAATAAACAATTGTATTAACATCAAATTTTAGCAAATGTCAGATAAAATAAATATTAAAATAAATAATATTAACATCAACTTAACATATTATAATCTTATTTATCTAAGATAATGTCAACTAAACAAGTATTAATTATAGGAAGAGTATAAAATAAATGAGATTAGTATCAATTTAATAGCCATTAACCTTATTTACTTTTTATATTTATATTTATTTAAATTAACATTAGCTAAAGAGACACTGAACAAAAATAAATTAAAATAAATTATATTTTTTAGTTAGCATAGTCTTAGACCGATCTAAAAATATCTGTGTGTATGGTATGAACCATATATTATTTTTAAGCAAAAGGTTGACATTTTATTCACTTGTAATTGTTTTACTCATTTTCTATATAAATTTCATCACACTCTTCTTCTTTTTATCCACATTTATAAATCTCCTCACATTCATATCTTCCATTTACATCTTCATTCACACACCTCTTTTTCAATCATATACATCTCTTTGATCTCCTCATATTACATCCGCATTCTTTTCATTATCTCCTTCATTCATATTTGATGAAGGATTATCTTGTTCCTTTTTAAGATTATTGAATATGGTGTGAATTGATTAAGAAAGCTAAGCGAAATCCCCACTGGACATTAAGATAACAAGCTATCTAGATGTGAAGGTTCCTTTCACAAAGCTCAAGAGAAGAAGATGATGGATTGATTCAAAACAAAAAGGAAATGGAAAGCAAATAAACCATAGAAAACAAAGAACAATTAAAGGAAGAAGAAAACATAAAATGGAAAGGAAAGAAATGGTAAAAATGTGAGAAGCACGCCACTACAAGGCTAGGCTAGAAGCCATGGCAACCTTGAAGATGAGTGGATGTGTGCCGCCACTTGCTATGCAAGATAAGGCTTAAAAGTATTCACTCCCAAGGGAGGAAACTCTCACAAATGGTTGAGACACAAGAGTGTTTTTACTTCAAAATGTTCAACCCTTTTACAGGTCTAGGAGCACCCCTTATATAGAAGAGTTTAAGGGCCTCTAAGCAAATAAAAGATACCTAAGAATGTCTCTACAAAAACCTAACCCTAGCTTCTAGAAACTAGGTCAAATATAGCACAAAAGGAGACAAAGAATATGTCTCATATGTCTCCAAAAAGTGGCCAAAGTGTGCTAAAAACAAAGGAGACCAAAGGTACATAGGTACACTTGTTTTATACCTTTTACTTTATGCATTTGCTTTACTCTCTCATCCACATCATTAATGCTCCCCAATCATCATGTGCCACCTAGCATTGCTTTCTTACTCCTAATTAACCTACAAAGCAAATAAACATAGATTAGCATGTTGGCTTAAGTCAAGTCAACTATAGTTAACAAGTCAAACATAGTCAAAGGTCAACAAGTCAACTAAAGTTGATTCAACTAAGTCAACTTAGGGAATCAAAAATAACAAACACAAATGAAAGGGACGAAGGATTAGTGAACTTCCTTTCTAAACATGCTTAGTCTTCTTAAGCATGTGCCTTCATCCTTGGTTGGGGTCAATCTTTCATCAATATTCATCTTCTTCATTCATGTTCATCCTTGTCTTCTTTATTTATACTCATTTCCTAAATTCATTATAATTATGTATTTATTTATTTTCGCTTGTATTATTTTGAACGTAAATGTATTGTTTGATTTTAAATATGTCAAAAATAATTTGGTTAATAGTATACATAAATATCCAATTTTATTTTATTTTTTGTTAATGGAGTGTTTGAAATATATGAGGGTTAAATATCATTACGATGTCACTTTCATATACTTACGCGAACAGAGTTTTTTATGTAAAAAAAGAGGCCTTTGAATATAATTTGATTAAGAGAAGTGCCTAGAATATATATCCTTAGAAAAATCTATATTATTGATTTTAACATAACCATTCTCTTCCGATAAATCCCTCAAATTTGTATCAATATTCTTCCGTTGACTTGGATCATATATTTTTTTTTATTAAGAGTAGAATCATCATCTAGTCTCTCAATCTCCTCTTCGTTATCTTGAGAATTAGAATTATCATCATCATTGACTACTTTTCCTACTCTATTGTTGTTTTTGACTATATATTGTTATTATCTTGTTCATTCAAGGAGTACCCACTTGTATTTTCTAATTCATTTTTCTTATTTATTTTTATACATTTACTCATTCTCTTTTTCTGATACAATTAAAGCCTTAATTATCCTCTTCTTATTCTTTTGGATTTTTGAATAACCTATTCAAATTTTCTAATTTTCTATTTGACATCCCTAGTAGTAAGTCTTTTTTTTCCTTAAACTTGAATTATGTTTCTATAGGAAACCCAACAACTTTGAATTATACTCCAATTAATCTATTATCCACAAAAAAAAAATACTAAACCTTAATCTAATTAATAGTTTGTAGAAAACTTTTACTTCCTCTTCAAAATATATGCAAAAAAAATGGATAAAAGAAAACATTTCTAATTCTAATTAATACAAATCCAGCAAATAGATAAAAACAACAATAACACAAATAGAAAGAAAAAACATACTAACCAGAAATGAGGATGAAAATATTGGTACACATGCAACATGAGATTCAAGGATTGTAATCTACCAACTAAAAAAAACTCTATAAGAGAAGAAAACATGGAGAAGCAAGATGAGTCACAAAGAGATAAAAGAAGAAAATAGAATCAAGATTGATTATAAGAATCTAAAGATAATTAATCATTCTCTTTCTCATATTCAAAATTATAATTTACCAAAATAATGTTTTAACTCATTAAATATCATTTTTAATACCAATAAAAGTCAACACATACTAATAAAAATTTAATTAAATTTTATTCTCACACACAATGGTGGAACTTGGACAAAAATTTAAGGGGATTCAAGTTATATTTTTATTTATAAGTTATTTTTCTAATTAAAAAAAAGTTTTCATTTCCTCTCATCATTTTCTCTACTCAAAACAAAACATAATAGTAGAATCCAACAAAAAATATGACAATAATATATACGAAAGTGAAACAAAGTTTATCATCAATAATAATATATTAAGAAAAGAAAAAATCACCTTTAGTCATAGTGTTGCTCTACGCTATTTGCTATTTCAATGACTTAAAATCTTCAATAATTGAATCAAAACTAAAGTTTGTTGCAATATCCCTCCACAGTCACTCCGGTCCCTCCGCAGTCATTCTTCTTCTTTTTGAAGCTGGAGAAGGAAGATATCTTAAGAGAGAAACCCTAACTCATAGATCGCCACCACGCTGTCTTGCCTCTATCATTGTTGGGGCTCTAGATTTGGGTTGGCACACGTCCTTCCGCAGTCACTTGTAAAGGAGATCTTAGGAGCAAAACCCAGGCTTGTACCAAACATTCACCTTTCTTCTTTTTCCTTACTCTTCTTGCCCCTCAGATTATTTTTCTTTTTATCTAATTGCTCTGCTCACCTTGTTTATCAGAATGGTGCTACTTACAAATGTTGATGTTGTTGTTATTTCCAAATAAACATGTGTTATTATTCATGTTCAAGTTTGTCTACCCTATTGCTTTGTGCTTCGTTTTGGTGCTGATCGGATACCATGGGATGATTGTCGGTTGTCATGAAATTAGAAGATTTTCGTGATTGACTTTTGGTTTCTCTTTCATAAGGATTTATTGTATGGGATTAATTTGATCTTCAACTTTCATTGTTCCTTTGAAAGGATTTAAGAGTGTGGATAGGAAAAATTCAGGGAAAAGTCTTCATTTTGTATATAAATTATAAGAATAATTTCCTCACTTATATGATTACTCTGTTCATGGCTCTTCCAATCAGTTATCTTCTAGGCTTGTCTTTCAATGATTATATGATATGAGTATGCTTCTTTTTTCATGTGTCTTCTTTTTTCAGGTAACCTCACTTTTATTTTGGCTTTCAAAGTTGGATCCAACTATTTTTTTTGCCTAGTTTAGAAGCATAATTGTTTATCTACTTAGTTGTACTCGTTTCTACATCAAGCTAACTGAATTGTTTTTATAGAATATCAAAACTGTTATGCCAAAGCAATTCTCTACTAATTTTCTTTTTAATTTAGTTCTTTGTTAGTTCTTGGTCCCTATTTTGATGAGCTTGGTTGGGTTACTTGAAGCCTACTCTTTTGTTTCTGTTGTTTTCAACTACAGACTATAATATATTAACTGATGAATTCATGTTTTTTATTATTACTAGATAGTGGAACTTTTGTTATATATAATTATATGGTTGAATGTATTAATCTTTGAATTTTTAAAATTGTTGATAAATTTAGATATGAACATTGTATGTTACATTTGATACTCTTAATTATATATTGTAAGTTTTGTGCATCTGTATTGGTCTTATTTTGAATTTTATGAAAAATTTTAATATGTTCAGGATTGTATTAAGTAGAACAAAAATCAATATGATCAAAAGGATATATTATTACCTACAGATATATTAGTAGGTAAATTATCTACGAATAAATCTATATGTTATTATCTACAGATTTGTCTATATGTAATTACCTACGGATAAATCTGTATGTAATTTAGCTATGACTAGTTTACCTATGAATTTTTGTCTGTATGTAATCCGTAGATAAATCAATTTTACCTACAAATTTTATGTGTTACCTACAGATTTTTACAGTAGGTAATACCACTTTTTCTTATAGTGCTAGTTATGAAATAATTTTATCGTACTATCAATATCATTTATTCTGAGTGAAAGATAGTAGCTAGAGTATGAAATATGTATGACTTTTGGGTATGAGTTATTAATGTACACCATAACCAACCAATGATACATTTCAAATAGTTCTACCTAGTGAAGTTAAACCAAAAAGGAAATATGATCTAGAAGGGAATGTGGGTAGCAATTATATGGTGTATATAGAACAAAGAAATGAAATTATATTTAGAAAAAGCAAACCTGATGTAGAGGAAATTTTATTTATGGCATAGTTGAGAATGTAGGCATATGGAGCAAAAATAACATAGTAACTTTCTCATATTCCAATTAGTATATGTTTGCCCTATGCATTGTATTAGAACTGTTAGGAACAAGGCAATAAAGGAAAGAATAAAGGAGAGAAAAATAGACACAGAGAATTTAACGTGGTTCGGCTACAATGTGTATGCCTACGTCCACGACTACACTAGGAAGTATTTGTATTTTTGGTGTATCTTAAAGCTTTACATAGAGTCTCTTATATAGTAAAATAGAGAACCACAACTCACTATTCTAAGCGATGTGGGACTAAATCAAGCACCATAATTCTAACAATTCTCCCACTTGGGGTTTGATTTATATTACCACCTAGTGTAGTGCCTTCATCATCAATCTTCTCGAAGGCCAGTTGAGGCAATGCAAAGCCTCAACTTAGTTGTTGTGACAGTCTTGGTTAACATATCAGCTGGATTCTCTGCACCTGGAATCTTCAACAAAATCAAATCTCCATCATTTATCAAGTTTCTGATAAAATGATACTTCAATTCAATGTGTTTGCATCTAGAGTGAAGAATTGGATTTTTAGCAAGACAAATGACACTTTGACTGTCACTGAACAATGAAGGTTCATCTTGCCCTTTTCCTAATTCTTTTAGAAGATTCTTCAACCATATAATCTCTTTTGCTGTTTCTGAGATAGCTATATATTCAGCTTCAGTGGTTGAAAGGGAGACTCTTCCTTGAAGTTTGGACTTCCAACTGATAGCTGTGCCACCCAACGTAAAAATATAACCTGTTGTGCTCTTTCTACCATCCAAATCACCTCCCAAATCTGCATCAGAAAACCCCTGTAAAGTGAGATTACTTCTTTTAAAGGACAAATGCATCTTTGAAGTGCCCTTCAAATATCTCAATATCCACTTCACTCCTTCCCAATGCTCCTTTCCGGGATTGGATAGAAACCTGCTCACAACTCCCACTGCATGTGCTATATCAGGTCTGGTGCAAACCATAGCATACATCAAGCTCCCTACTGCAGATGCATATGGCACTTTAGACATGTGATTTTCTTCTTCCTTTGTCTGAGAAGATTGCCTTTTTGAGAACTTTAAGTGAGTTCCCAAAGGTGTATTCCTGGTTTTAGCATTTCCAACATTGAACCTGCTAAGCAATTTTTCAATATATTTTTCCTGAGATAAATTTAGAATACCTTTAGATCTATCCCTGGAAATTCTCATACCAAGAATTTGCTTGGCTGGACCAAGATCCTTCATTTCAAAATTTTCTGACAATTGTTTCTTCAACCTGTCAATTTCTGCCATATTAGCACCAACAATCAACATGTCATCAACATACAAGGCAAGAATGATATAACTATCAATATATTTCTTCACATAACAACAATGATCTTCTTCACATCTGTGAAATCCTGAGTTTCTCATAAACTCATTAAACTTCTTATACCATTGTCGCGGTGCTTGTTTCAACCCATACAAACTTTTATGAAGCTTGCATACAAGATTCTCTTTGCCTTGTACTTCAAAACCTTTTGGTTGTGCCATAAAGATTTCTTCCTCAAGATCTCCATGTAGGAATGCAGTTTTCACATCTAACTGCTCCAGATGAAGATTTTCTGCAGCTACTATACTCAAGATAACTCTGATGGTAGTCATCTTGACAACAGGAGAGAAAATTTCTGTGAAGTCAATTCCTTGTCTCTGTTGGAACCCTTTCACTACGAGTCTGGCCTTATATCGTTTGCTGCCATCTGGTTCTTCTTTTAACCGATAGACCCACCTGTTTTGCAAAACCTTCTTTCCTTCTGGAAGCTTGGTTAAAGACCATGTCTTATTCTTCTGAAGAGACTTTATCTCATCTTCCATTGCTAGCTCCCACTTAATAGATTCACCTCCCTGCATAGCCTCAGCAAAATGCTCTGGCTCACCAGCATCAGTCAACAACAAGTAATGCAATGAAGGGGAGTACCTTTGTGGTGCTACAATGGTTCTGCTAGACCTTCTAGTCGGTAATTCAGGAGTTACTGACTCTACTATCTGTTCAGGTTCTGACCCAAACTCTGACTCGGGCTCTGACTCAGGCTCTACATCTGTATTCTGCCTTCTGTTGGCTACATCACTTTCTGAAACTTCTTCTAATGATACCTGCTCTGGCTTTTTATTTGCATTTGCAAATTCTGCAGTCCTGTCCTTATAGAACATGTTTTCATTAAAAGTAACATTTCTACTTCTGATAATTTTCTTGTTTTGGTCATCCCAAAACCTGTAGCCATACATGTCAGATCCATAGCCAATGAAATAGCATCGCTTTGCCTTAGGGTCCAATTTATCTCTACTATTAGAGTTCAACAAAATATATGAAGCACAACCAAAAACTTTCAGATGTGAAAGGTTTACCTCATTTCCAGACCATACTTCTTCAGGTAACTGATAGCCTAAAGGAACTGATGGTCCTCTGTTTATGAGATAGGCTGCTGTGCTTATTGCATCTGCCCAAAATACCTTGGGTAATCCTGACTGGATTCTCATACATCTTGCTCTCTCATTCAAGGTTCTGTTCATTCTTTCTGCCACACCATTTTGTTCTGGTGTTCCTGGAATCGTCTTGATCATTCTGATCCCATTCTCTGAACAAAACTCCTTGAATTGATTACTGTCATATTCTCCACCATTATCAGACTTCAAACATTTAATCTTTAAACCTGTTTGAGTCTCAACCTCCTGTTTCCACCTTTTAAACACAGAAAAACACATCACATTTATTCTTAAGAAAATAAACCCATACCTTTCTTGTAGAGTCATCAATGAAGGTTACGTAATACTGTGAACCTCTAAGAGATTTCACTGGAGCTAGCCCCCAAACATCTGTATGCAATAGTGCTAGTCTTTCAACTTTAGAGGACTTACTTGTTTTGGAGAAGCTAACCTTTTTCTGCTTTCCAAAGATACAATGTTCGCAAGGTCCAACGTCAACATGCTTCAAGTTAGGTATTTTACCTTTTGAGACCATGAGCTTCATTCCTTTCTCACTCATATGCCCAAGTCTCTGATGCCACAAAGAGGAACTGTTGCCAACTTCTGCAACTGATATCATATCCTCATCTGCAATCATGTAAAGAGATCCCCGCTTCTTTCCACGAGCAACAACAAGATTACCTTTCATTACTTTCTAGTGTCCATCTCCAAAGGTGGTGTAATGCCCCTCATCATCCAACTGCCCTATAGATATTAAGTTTCTCTTTAAGGCTGGAATATGTCTGACATTCTTCAAAGTCCACACACTTCCATTAGAGGTTCTGATATTGATATCACCTCTTCCTATAATATCAAGAGATTTTCCATCTGCAAGGTAGACCTTCCCAAACTTTCCTGGAACATAGTTAGATAATAGTTCTAAAGAAGGTGTAGTATGAAATGACGCACCTGAGTCCATAATCCATGAATCAATAGAACAATCTAGACTACATAATAGTGCATCTTCAATTTCATCAGTTGCTGCATTTGCTGATTGATCACTATCTTGCCTCTTGTTGTTGTTGTTCTTCCTTGGAGCCCTACATTGATTTGTAAAGTGACCCCTTTTCTAACAATTCCAACAAGTGATATCATTCCGGAATTTTGGTTTTGATTTCTCTCTAGACTTTGATCTGCCTCGGCCTTGATTACGACCTTTTTGGCTACTTCCTCCTCTAGTTTCAGTACTCAATGCTGAACCAGAACTAGAACTGGAAGATTCCCCTGAACTTTTCCTGCGAACATCTTCGCTTAAGATCAGGTCACGGATGTTATCAAGCTTCAACTTACTATTACTTGCAGAATTACTAACTGCAGTAACAGTTGCACTCCAACTTTCCGGAAGAGATGATAATAAAATTAATGCTTTCACCTCATCATCAAATGTTATCTGCACTGATGTCAACTGCGCAATAATTGTATTGAATTCACTAATATGATTAGTAATCGAGTTACCTTCACCCATTTTTAGGTTGACTAGTCTGCGAATCAAATACACTTTATTGGCTGCAGATGGCTTCTCATACATATTTGACAATGCCTTCATCAAATCTACGGTTGTGTTCTCGTTCATGATGTTGAACGCAACATTCTTGGCTAATGTCAATCGGATCACACCGAGTGTCTGTCGATCTAACAAATCCCATTCCGCCTGCTCCATGTCAGTTGGCTTCTGCCCTGTTAAGGGTAGATACAACTTCTTCTGATATAGGTAGTCCTCTATCTACATCTTCCAGAACCCGAAGTCACTGCCATCAAACTTCTCAATCCTCACCTTCCCTTCTTCCAATGCCATTGCTCTTGCTGCTTTGACGAAAGCTCCTGCTGCTTTTGACCAAAGCTCCTGCTGCGGCTTTTGACCAAAGCTCCTGCTGCCTTTGACCAAAGCTCCTGCTGCCTTTGACCAAAGCTTCTGCTGCCTTTGACCAAAGCTCCCACTACTTCTCTAAACTGAGATCCCCAAGAAGAAAAAAAATAGAAACCAAATCTTTTCTGATGTGGAAGATCAGACAATGCTGCAACCACAGAGCATACTAAGAAAAATGGCTCTTGATACCAATTGCTAGGAACAAGGCAATAAAGGAAAGAATAAAGGAGAGAAAAATAGACACAGAGAATTTAACGTGGTTCGGCTACAATGTGTATGCCTACGTCCACGACTACACTAGGAAGTATTTGTATTTTTGGTGTATCTTAAAGCTTTACATAGAGTCTCTTATATAGTAAAATAGAGAACCACATCTCACTATTCTAAGCGATGTGGGACTAAATCAAGCACCATAATTCTAACAAGAACATTATTGTGACACGCACTAAAACACCATAGCTAGAACACTTGGTGCACTTTTACGTCAGAAAACAAACAAACAAACAAAACAAACCATCTAAAGGGACTAAATTGATTCAAATAAAGGGCAAAACATAATACATCAAGTATGTAATAACCACGCGAGATGAACTAGCTATGAAATAAAAGAATAGGGTTGATGCGAATAGGAAAATATACAATGTCGTAACCACACATAGCCTAGAGGTTTGCTTTTGCAAAAATTATTATATAGGTGCAAGGACATACACGGACAAATGTTCTACAGGTAAAGTGTATTACCTATGCCACATCAAAGACGCACACAATCACAAAGTGAAGGATCAATATTGATTCTCAACAATAACGAATCTGGAGGATGGAATGAAATGCATCATGAGAAAGGACAATATGCTTAAGTTTCAATCCATTTTAAATTGGAGTTAAACGAACTTGAACAATGGATGCAAGAAATTTTTTTGGAATGCTAACGGCTGCACCACTAAAAGTTGCATTATTGTGGGTAGCACCGCAAAGGGCTCATTAATCTTATAAGAACTTCACATACAAGGGTTACAACAAATACTACTCTTCAACTACAAAGATATAGGTTGCCTTGATATATATTAGAAATACAATTTTTATTGTTGAAATAAGAATGACTAATGCAAGGCAAATCTTATGTGAAAACAAAGAATATTTATCTTTGTTGGGATTAGAAGTGTGAGAATTTGTTGAAATTAAATGTAAAGTATCTTTTTTGAGAGCAACAAACTTTTTTAAGAGTTGAGACACTCCTAGTATTTCATATATATATATATATATATATATATATATATATATTATACTTTGCTAAAAAAAATAGGTAAGCTTATTTGTTTAAACATAACTACTACAACATGTATTTGGATGAGGGTCATCATTTCCTAGACATATTCAACTTTTTGTAACGTGAGTCAAATGTTTCATGTTCTTAATGACCAATTTCCATTGTTCCAAGATGTCATGCAAAAATAAGTAATGGATAACCTTTATTTATTTTTAGGTTAGATTGTTATTTTTTATTTAACTCTTAATACAAATATTTGGGTTATTTTGTATGTATATCCGGATTAATTTTTCTCTACATTTTAAGTTAAAACCAACTGATTTTGTTTGGATATAGTCTGACAAAACTTTCTCCATAGGTATCCATATATTATACCCATTCACGTCTGCTGTAAATTAGTCCAGTGTAGAAATATGTTTATTTAGGTGAGGTGAAATATCTGACATAAAACTACATCTATGTTAAACTGTTATATGACATAATTAACTCTTAAAGTTCAACGTAAAAAAACCCTTTTGTTTTAGTCCAACGTAACCCATTCACGTCTATTATTGTTGTATCCCCTATCCACAATATTTATGTTACAGCAAAATAAAAAAGTCCTGCTTATGTTCTGAAAGCTCAATTCAGTTGCATGAGCCTGGCTTGTTAGTGTTGGCTGTCTTAGATTCATCTCTAAGGTATTACCGTAATAAAAGTAAGGAAAGGGATAAAATTATAGGAGTCATAATGATTTCCCTAAGGTTTAGGTTAATTCGGTAAGTTGATAAAATACAAAAATAAAGTTAGTTTGGTCGGGTCTTTTTTATTTGTCTCAAATTTCCTTATATAAAAATTTAATTAAAAAACTAATTAATTCTTTTACATGTTAAAATTAATTTATGTACAAATTAATTTATAAAACTTGCAAAAATACAATTTATTTCTATATTTTTATCTTTTAGCATATAAAAGCTTTTTAAATCAAAATTAGTAAAATCTTACCTACAGCTAATAATGTTTCAGTTAAAATTAAATGCTGTATTGTTTTTTATTTCAATTAAAAATGCTAAATACAATTTAGTACAATAAGTAACTTTACTCCGTATATATTAAAAGGTAAACTTTAATATATAGTAGAGTGTAATTAGTTACTTTTTATAAATTAAAAACGTAGATATACATCATTTGTTTTATTTGAAGTGTCGATAATGGAGGGTATACAACTAATTAATAATTTCATTCTTTGGACAGCGTAGGGATACTTTGCTCGTTTCTGAAAAAGTTGTGAGGATCAACCTTGGTCTTCACTGTAGCCAATCTCTTAAAATTGTTACTGAAATACTTGAGACCCCAAATGCTGGCTTGGTGGTAGCTGGTGTAGCCATTGTTATTAACCCCAATGTCAAGGTCTCTGTAATTCACATATGCAGCTCTTGGAGAGTTTGAAACATAAGGTTCCATATATTTATACAATCTTCTAATCCAATTCACGTGCCTTTGTGTAGCTTCGTCCCCTTCCTCTTGCCAAACGACCACATAGTGAATATGAAATATGTATCCAGATCTGTGTGCGAATGGAATTTCAGATTCGGAAATGTTATCCATTTTGCCTCCATAAGGAGCAAATTGAAGCTGAGAATATTGAACCTTATCGTCGTTAAGCCAGCGCCATAACCCTCGTAATCCATCAACAGGAATGGGTTTCCTCACATAATCAGATTTTCCTTTGTATTTCCCTGAACGAATTTGAGTTCTGTTCAGCAAAACTTCAGGGGCTTCATGGCCTGAAGATCCAATCAACGCACCATTCGTGAAGACTGCTGAGCCAATCCAACTCGTCTCAGTACAATCTTTTCGTTTCAAACCCAACTCTGGGAAGTTCTTTTGCATCAATGGAATAAGTTCTTCAACACCTCCTTGAAACATGGCCACAAAATTCGCTTGTAGTGCTAGCTTTCCATGTTGACTTGAATTTGCCCTTGCCAAGTCCATCCTAAGAAATATGCGCTCGTCCAATTTATTCGCTACAAGTTGCCACTTTTCAATGATCTCGGTTGCATTTTCTTCCAATATCCTTTCAACATTGAACACCGTCACGGTTGATGGAACTGGAACTAGTTTTATCTTCCAAGACACGATGACTCCAAAGCTTGCTCCGCCACCTCCTCTGATGGCCCAAAACAGATCCTCACCCATGGCTTTTCTGTCAAGAAGATTACCATTCACGTCTATTATGTGAGCATCAATGACATTATCTGC
Source organism: Vigna unguiculata (assembly GCF_037176805.1). Lineage (NCBI taxonomy): Eukaryota > Viridiplantae > Streptophyta > Magnoliopsida > Fabales > Fabaceae > Vigna > Vigna unguiculata. The sequence continues at coordinate 13,938,678 of NC_140794.1, read as the reverse complement.
TGCAAGACCGTACTTACGCATCAAGAATCCATAGCCACCTCCACTGATGTGGCCACCAGCGCCCACACTGTAGCATACACCAGCTGGGAACCCTAGTGTTTTGCTTGCCTGGCTAATCGTGTAGTAAAGTTCACCAAGGGTTGCCCCAACTTGAACCCACGCAGTTCGGTTTTCCACGTCAACTTTGATTTCTCGGAAGTTTAAGAGGTCAAGGATGACAAACGGAACCCGGGCAACGTACGAGAGACCTTCGTAATCATGGCCTCCGCTTCGGGTTCGAATCTGCAGGCCATGGCGTTGGGAACATTTTATTGTGGCTTGAATGTGGGAAACAACCTGTGGTGTCACGATGACAAGTGGTTTTCTTGAGTCGGAGAACCTAAGATTTTGCATGGTAGCATCTAGAACAGAGAAATATGAAGAGTTTGTTTGGGTGTAAAGAACACTGGAGATTGAGTTGGTGTTATGGGGATAACTGTAAAGACATTGAAGAAAGTTTTCATGAGTATCTGCTGAAGAAGGTGTAAATGAAAATAAAAGAGCAATGACAGTAGCGAAGGTATAATAGCAGCTTAGAGTCTTCATTTTGTGGATGGTTTGTTGTTAATATGGAAAGTGAGTTTGAGAAAGTGTGATGCGGGGTCTCTAATTTATAGTAGTTTGGAGTTTAATGCAATCAGCAGTTAAGTTAACCAAATTTTGGCGTATATCCAAAAAACAAAATAAATGCATGCCTAATTCTGCCACATGGGAGGAGACAATTCAATTTTGTGATGTGGCATGAGACTATTCTACAGATTATACGTGGACAAGTTTCACACGATGACATAATAGGAAGAAAAAATGTAACGGATGACCAAACTTGCATTTCATGTATGCTCACGCAATTGAGCAGAGAATGTTGACCTTTCAATTTGAAAATCCCTCGTAAAATTGAACAATTATATTTTTAAGATGCTTTCGGTCTTAAACCTTCATAATCAAAGCAACTTTATACTCTTACTCACCTTTTCTGTCATTTTTAAATATGAAAAATGATATCTTATATTTATATATATATATATATATATATATATATATATATATATATATATATATATATATAATTAACCCTTCATAAAAAAATGTAATAAATTAATAATAATAATTATTGTTATTATTATTATTGTCTTACTTAGATATCTTATTATTATATTAAGATTATGAAATAATTATATACAAAATGAAAAAAGGTCAAAGTATCATTACTTTCCCACCATTTTGTTCAGGCGTTTTTTTTTTTATTACAGTGATTTGATAATATATTATTTTATTATTTAATAGTTATTAAAGAAAACTAAGCTAAAAAATATTTTTTAATAGATGTCGGTATGCAGGATTGAGCTTTTCTTAACCACGAAAAAAAGTTGCTTGCACGTAAAAGGCATTAAGGTAGAATGTTCAATAATTTTTTTTTAATTTATTTACAATATTCAAACTTTAATATTATATTTTTCTCATAAGACCCTAGTCTTTATCATTTAAACAACAGATGTTGCATCAATGAAATATTTTCTTACGATGTGAATTTTATAAATTAACAGTTATTGTCAAATCACAATCATGGAAAATATTTCAAGATAAATTTGTGATTAGTTCTTGTTGAATGAGTTGAAACTAAATAGTTTCTTAATGTACCAGCTAATTTTTAATTTCTATCAAATTCGAAAAACTAGAACTCATTACGTTTTTGTAAATTATATATAAAAGGGTGGAAAAAAATTACATGAGATACTTTTGTAAGTTAGAATTTAATAAATATATAAAATAAAAAGCCACCATTAAATCACCTTTTCGTTCCTAGAACAAAATGAAAGGATAGTTACATAGATTTGTTGCAAGGTTTAAATATATGTTTTATTTGTAAAAATAAAGCGTGTGGATCAACTAATATGAAACTAACATATTTTAATTAGTAATCTCAAAAATGATTTTAAGTATATATATATATATATATATATATATATATATATATATATATATATATATATATATATATATATATATATAATTTATATTGAGAGAATATATATCAAATTATATCATTATTACACCCCACAGGTTTTTTATGGCATATATTTTATTAGTTTATCATAGTTATATATTACCTCGTTGATGTCAAATTTTATTAAAAAATATGATAATAATCAAATGGTTTTTTTATATATTTTAAAAGTTATATATTATTATGTGTTTGATATATAGATAAATAAATAATATATTAAATAATTTTTTATCAAGAAAATAATTTATAAACATAATGAAGAAAAAAAAATTCAAGAGATATATTTAGGATAAATTATCCCGTTAACAATTATTAAATTATATAATAGTTTGTATAAACTACATACTTTAGCAAAAACATATAGAGTCTCATTTCAAGTGTTTTAAACGTGAGCCAAAGAGAAGTGTCTTGTTAGGCATATCTTGCGTGTTGTGTTTCTTATCCTAGGGAAAGATAAAAATTACTTACTTTTATCATGTTTGATAACAACAATCTTGTTACGAACTTCCGATGTACAACTCATACTTTGCCTCGATATCTGTTCAATAATATTTCTAATCACATTATCAAGTTTAGCTTTTTTTAAGATAAAAATAATTGATAAATATATTATATATTTTTTATTTTTATTATATATTTAATTTTCTTCTATTATTATTAAATATTTTGTTTTATTAAATTTTATTTTATTTATACGATGAGAAATTAAATTTTATATATTAAATAAGGTTTTAATAACTCATCAAAACATTTTTTTGTATATTTGTTCGCGTTTTTATATATTGTTTTGGACGTCCAGTTGTATTATTTATTTATAGGATTGTGTTTTGGAGTATATATTTTTTAATTTGAATGATGTTTTGAAATTCATAACTATTTAATTGTTGACACAATTTAATGTTAAGAGAAGAAATAATCAATATTTTTTGTCTTAATCTTATATCTTTTATTCATCTATCTATGAAATTTGGTCGAGATAGACCATCCAATAATTGTACTCCTTTTTTTTTTTCATTTTTCCTTCATTTTCTTCATTTTCTTCATAGGTCTTGACTTAAATCTCCATTGGTTTCGCATTTTTTTTATTCTTTTCTTTTATATATTTTGTGGACACGTAGAATTTTATTTTTAAAATCTGGAGTTATCTTTTCGAGAACCACTATAATTTTACTAAGATGTTAAACGTTTGCTTATAAAAATAAAAATATTTAGTTATGGTTAAACTTTAAATTTATTAGAATAAAATATACTTAAATATTATATATAATTAGTTATAAGGTTTTAAGATATTTTAAATATTATATATAATTAAATATTAGTTGTATGAATGTGTTTCTTTTTTCAGTGATTTCGTTTTCTTTTACAATTTTTAACAATAATTTATTTAAATAAATAGATTATTAATTTATGTATTAATAGTCATGTTACTCCTTCTTTGTATGTTTTCAATCTTGCATTCAATCTATTCAATCTAATAGATAAGTTACTCATATACTCTTGTGTTAATCAACCTTTATTTTTGATGTAGTCATTGAGACTTTGAATTGCATTTGATTAATTCTTTGACTTGATTCTTCGGTCTGAATCTTCAACTTTATTTTTCAAGACTTTAATTTTGAATCAGTTAATAATCTTTAGAAAATTTTCTTTATTTTTGTGATTGAGCTCAGATTTGATTTTGAATTTTGCTCTCTCCAACTTCACAAATTGTCCTGTTAAGGAAACTTTGTGCAATTTGACTCTGCATTTGATCGTTAGAGCAATAATATATTTTATTCAATCAAACAGTTTATTCATAAGATATTTATCAATATTAATTTCATTCAAACTTTTGATTTAAAAACTTCCTTCTTTCAAAATTATAACATTTGTTGTAATTCATATCATTGCATCTATGTTTCAAAGACTTGTATCAAAATGTTCATTTACACGAAGAATCAGAAATCAAAAATCTGATTTAGATCATCAAAGCACGCCATAAAAGTGTCAACATTAAAGGTCGTCTTAAACTTAGCCTGTATAATGACTTAAGTTTCTTTGGGTCATTTAACACACCTTGGTCGTTTGACACATAAGCCTTCTAATGACTTAAGTTGTCTTAGATTGTCTAACCTTGGTCATCTAATGCCTTAATGGTCTAACACCTTAGTCACGCTTTACACAATGATCTAGGTTGTCTAGACACTTAGGTCGTTGACATAACACTACTAAAAAAATTCATATTTCATGCCAATTTTATTTTAAATTTTTTTTGTAGGAAATACTTATAAATTTTGTTATGGAAAAAAAATTTGCAAGAAATTGCTGCCAATTTTTTTACAAAATATTTTGTATAAAACACTTTTCGCAATAAATTTTGTAGGAAATATTTGTGAATTTTATATTTTTGTAGGAAATAATTCTTAGAGAAAATAACAAGAAAAAGTCTTTTCTTGCAAATTTTTTTGCAAAAAAATTTGCAAGAAAATTCTTATGTAATACGAGAATTTTTAGTAGTGTAACATTTTGGTCACAAAACATATTGATTAAAATTTATCAAATTAACTAAATTTAATGTAGTATAACTAACTTATGTTGAATCTCACAAGGACGCAATTGTAGAAATGTACCCATTACTAAACATCATTATCTCTAAAAAATAGTAAAGAAAATAAGTTTGTTAGACAATGGATTAATTATGAAACAAAAGAGTGATAAAATAAATTGGAACAAAATAATAAAATTTAAATAAGTAGATTTTTTTTTTAAATAATTATAAAACGAAAGCGTGATTTATAAATTGAAACAAAATAATGAAAAATTCAAATAACTAGAATTTATTAAAATAACGAAAACTCGAGTGCTTTAAACTTAAAATGAAACTGCATCGATTTATAGTGATTACGACAAATCGAATGAAACTGCAAAAGTAAATGAAAATACTAAATTCTAAAATGTTTAATTAAATTTAAACTAAGAACCATAAATAAATGAAGATGCATAGAAGTATTTTGAAAGAAAACTTAAAAATAAAAGAAAAATAACGAAATAAATATAAACTTAAATTAATTTTAAAATTTATTGAAATCCAATGATGAGAAAAGATGAATGCATACAAACAAACGATGAAAATTTTAACAAAAAAGTGAATGTAATATTAAATAAATAAAATGAAAGCAAATATATTGGATACCAATTTTAAAATGATTGCAATGTATTAAAGGTGGTAATAAATGATATGAGTGTAAAGGTTATATATGAGTGAATATTGATAATTGTGATTGAATATAATAAAATAAAATTGTGGATGTAATCGTGAAATACAAGGTAAAAAAGAAGAAGAAAGAGAATCAAGTACTGAGTTTAAATAAAATAGACCGAGAATATATATATATATATATATATATATATATATATATATATATATATATATATATATATATATATATATATATATATAAACTTTATAATCTTCACTTTATTTTTAGATTTAATAAACAAGGAACTTATCATCAATGCCTCTTTTGATCTCATGCACTTTACTTCATCAAATCTATGGCCTCGGGTTCCATTGAACCGAGGCAGAAGGTGGCTCTATGGCTTCAGTTCTTAATCGAGGTCAAAAGCTATGCTCTTTTGGCCTCGCTCCAATATGCTTCGGTTCCCGAATCGGTGCAGAATATTAAAAACAACCGTTGCCAAAGTCCTTTTCTGCACTGGTGTGTGCTAACACGCTTGAGTGGCTAAGGGTGAGCCGATGTAGAAGAGGCACTCGACAAACCCGATGAAACCCCAATTATTGGTGTTGTCATTGGACAAAGCTCGTCGACGTTTGTAAGCGACGGATGAAGGAGTGAAAACTGATGTCGGTTAGGGTTGTGAGCGAAAACTGTGAGTGTTGGTCGTTGAAAATGATTAAATGGAGGATATGGGAATAATGATTGGAGAAAATGAAGAAGATTTGTGAATCTGAAGGTGATGGAGGTGGACAATTAAACTAGTCTAAGAGAATAAAAGACTAAGGGTGTGTTCTTTTGGGAGGAATGATTTGTGAGAGAGGGAAAGGATTGATTTGGGTGGATTTGAGGGTGAAGTTTATGTCATTTTTTTATAGGGATTTAGAGGTGACAACAGTGTTGATTTGAGAGTAAATTTTGTGAAAGTTTATGAAGGATTTGTAAGATTACCAAATTGTTCTTTGTGTTAAAAGTAATATAAAATGATATTTAGATAAGTTGTAATTAATTTTGAATTTTTTTCGATGATGAATAAAATTATTAATATTGTTTATTAATTTAAAAAATAAATATTATAATATATTTGATTTGAAAATTTAAATTTTTTAATTTTTAATATTAAAGCAAAAATAAAATAAAATTAAACATTTGAAATCACAACATTAATAAAGAAGTACACACATGAGAACATATAATATGATCAATAATATAATCAAAGTTAAGCTCCTCCATTCATATAAGTTTGCAACCTATTTTAGTGATTTTCTCTAGCATCCCCACAAGACGTCTAGTATGAAGTGGATGTCAACAAAGAAAGTCGTAGCATTGTCTGAATAAGTTGTCATTTGAAATGTTCATGCTTCTTAGTAACTCAAAAATTTGCTCTTCTGTATATTGAGTTGAAGGGGTTCTTGGAATTAGGTTTTATTCCTTATTAAGGAGTGTGTTCGCACATTCAAGAGCTGCAACTTGACGGTTAATAGCTATATTCATTCGTCTTTCAATATTCTGGAATCCATCCGAGTTCAACACGCATAACACAAAATGAAGATAAAAATGATTAAGACATGATAGGAGATGAAATTACTTTGAATTCAATGAATAATGTAAATAAAAAAGTTGAGTTGAAAAATACAAGTTAGTGGAAAGAGTGTTGAATGTCGTCCAATTTGTTAAGGATTTCATTGATATTGAAATTGACTTCATCATAACATTTGTTCATGTCCAGGGTTAAATGTGATAAAATTCTTCCATGTGGTGCACATTTTGTTCCACTCGATGAACATTTTTCTCAATTCGTTGCATTCTTCAATCCATGTGTTCTAATCCATGCATTCTAAATTCCATGTCTTGAACTCCCCCTATATTTAACTAAGAACTTTAACATTTGGGTGGACTTCTGCTTGCTATTGTACTGCATGCAAATGACTTTGTGGTTGTGGTTGTACCTGATCCGGTTGATTTGCATGAACATGATGCCATACATCGTTTACATTAACAATGTTAATCTTTTTCAAAGAATTTGTAGAGAATTGTTGTCTCAACCCTATTGTGGTGCTAACCTCAGCAAAAAAGGCCCATTCCACTGTATTGCATGATTCTGGTTATTAAAATACTGTATGAAGAGATGCTTCACTGCTATTTCTTTTTAGCATACTTTGCATTATATGATGTGCCCAATTAATAGAAATGTTAGTTTTGAGGGCCTATATCATAAAAATGTATTCTTTCATTACTTTTGCAAAATTAGTTAGACGGGATGTCAACCAATGGACCACCACATAATGGAGGAGTCTGTCATTTATTTTTAGAGTTCCCACAATTTTTACATTTTCACCTTGCAGATTTTGTCTAATCATAGTAGCGAATGCCATGTGACGGTCATAGGGGAGGTATTTTGGTATGTTTGGATACAATAATTTTCAACCTTAATACATGAGATGTGCAATATTAAACCAATCATCAGGTTTAAGTTTAATTTTCGTCTCATTAACCTCACTTAATAAGTATTCATTGCCAGATATCTTCGAGTTTGAATATAAAGGCTTTGATGATATCAACATAGTATGGACAGTTCAAAGAAATGAAGTCCAAGTTGGCTTGGAAAGTAAGGTGGTGACGAAAATAAAGCCATGATGTTGCACAAGATTGGCAGTTCATAATTTTAGGTTCCGCAATTCTCCTTATACAGAAACGTCTTTGATCTAGAACATATTCCATTGATGGCAATGTCTGATGAGGAAGGTTTATGTCTATATCTTTATTTTTCCCTTACAACATTTAGATCTTGTTGATGAAGACGCCATATTCAAAACAAAAATGAAAATTACATTTTACATTCAAATTATTGTTATTATAAAAGTAATGTAAATATGAAGGTCCACATAAAGTCATTAACATACAAAATGATAGAAGTCTTTCAAACACAAATTAAGCAAACTTAGTCAAGAAATATAAACAACACAGTTAAGTACTCCCTGTCATCATCTTAACTAACTTATTCCAAATAATATCCGAAGGCAGGTCCATTAGCCGTTTTGTATGCACTAGATTTGCATAGAGGAAATCATAACACTATTCCATTACATTTTCATCGTATATGTTCATGTCGGCTAACGTCTCCCATATGTCGCTTTCTGAGTAATGAAAATTTGTCATGTGTTGCATCATGCCGACTTGCTCCACAAGAATATCATTGCGCTTCTCAATTGCAATGACCTGTCTTTCTATTGTAAATGATATCTTTTCGAAGCGGGAGTTACCCATTCCCATCACATCCATAAACCTATCTAGTTTTTTAGTAAGTTTCTTAAACTTTGAGTTCATAAAATCAACCATTGGTGCTTTTCTTTTAGAGCCTTGTGACGTTGAGGTCCTACATGAGAGAACTGATGGTTGTGATTGAGTAAGCCCAGGATTGTACTCATCCATAGTTGGTGGAGTTGGGTAACTACCTCCATCATGCAAAGGTGGGTCAAGCATGTACTCCATTTGATCATTAAGATTAACCTCTAACGTATGTTGCTCGCAATGACATCGTGCTTTGTAAGACCCGTGGAATTTAATTAATTAAATAAATAATTAATTAATAAAGGCAGGTAGTGGGAGCCTTTATGGCATTTAATACTGACATGTATGATGTGGAAAAGTACTAGCTCAAGTGGTTGAGAGTACTTTATTATATGAGAGGACTTGGGTTTAAGTCCTATGTATGTCATTTGTGTGTTATTTAATTATTATTATTTTAATAATATGTTTGATCAAGTTGAGTGATAATATAATCATAGAATTATATTGATCATCACGAAACATAAATTGGTTAAATGGTTGTGCTTTGATTTGACATGGGAATGGTTAGGGGTTTGAACCTTGGTTAACTCAAATTAAGCTTTCTTTTTGCTAAACTTATTTTTAGCAAAGAGGAGAAGGGTTGGGAACCCTAACAGCCACATGAAGGCAACCTAAGAGGCTGGAAAAACAACTAATGATGGACTTTGAATGACAATTATACCACTTTTAAGATAGAGTCAAAGGAAGAGCATTGGTGATCAAGGGGGAACTCACAATAATTCCAAAATAAGCTAAGAAAACCAGGTTAGGGGAGCTGGACTCCGTTATTTTTATGTGTTGTTATTTTCTTAAGATGTAAGATGAATTGGATGCACATATTCTACTTATTCATGTGATTTTTGTGTTTCTGGAATTTTTCCAGAAACCGCCTGACGGGTGATGAATTACCGCGAGGCAACACATCATTTTTTGCACTGGTTTTGGGTTCCTGAAGAGGAACCGCCTGGCGGCACCTCCCTGGCCGCCAGGCGACACATAGCTGCAACCTAGGTTCTGGGTTTTTGGTTGAATTGTCTGGCGGCAATGAACACCCACCAAGAAACACGAGTGGATTTGACCTAATTTTGGTGTTTTGGGGTTCTGAGTTGCTTCTGTTCGGGGAAAAAGACAATACTAACCATTTGGAAATTATTAGAAGCCAGAATTCGATGTAATATATATACACTAGTGGATTCAATTGAGTGAAAATTGTATGAACTTGTATATTAGGGTTGATGAATTGGGAATTTCTATAAGGGCAGGAATCTAAGGGGAAAATGTGAAGGAATTCGTGAATGGGAAGTGTTAGGGATGAATCGTAATCCTAATAACTAGGATCGTATCCTATGGAGTCTTAAATTGATGGAAATCAGAGTTGTTGCGAAGGGGGTAAGGTTCGCAGGTGCAGGAACCGCCTAGCGGCACCCAATTGGCTGCCAGACACCACACCAGAGCTGTGTGGTGTTCTGATTCATGAAAAATGATATTTTTCATATTTTCACGGAATAGGAACCGCCCGACGTTGGGTTTGTACCGCTAGGTGCCAGGTGGAGTCTGTAGTTCAGTGAATACTAAGGCGCGTGGCGCGTGGTGGCAGAGGAAGTTTCACCAGGCAATAGTTGCAGTGGCAGTGAAGACTAAGGCGCTTAGCACCTGACGGTACGTGTCACCCGCCAGGCGATCTGGAAGCGACAAGCCTGGCGATACATGTCCCCCGCCAGGTGATTTTGCTGCAGCAAATGGATGTTATGCTTGCTATGATGTGTGTGATCTACAAGGCTTCTAGGATATCTTAAAGGTGGGTTTGCTGGTGTTCCTTGAGTTGAGCTCGGAACGTATCCCTTGAGTTGTGGCTCGGGATAGGGGTTAAGCACGTGGCATTCCTTGAGTTGTGGCTCGGCATGGCGGATGAACACGAGGAACTCTTGAGTTGTGACTCGGGTTGGCGAGTGTTGCCGATGTGAGTGTGCTGGTTGTTGCCAATACGGATGGGTCCGAATAGATTGCTCTCCTTAGTAGTAATTGACGAGTTTGGTAGTCTTAGGACGTTATGAATTAAGTTCGTATATGGGAACTCCACCTGGCGTTATGGTGTATGATCTGTAGCATGGTTTCCCGCACGTGCTCTATCCGTTGTGGCCGATAGGTATGGCAGTAAGACACCTTGAGGTACTCATTAGAAAATGTAGAACACAATTAACATGGTGGTGGCCATGTGATGGGATATCAAGGGATGGATTTCCTTTGGTGTGGTTATGTGATTGTATAATTGTGTCATAGATATATATGTTTATTTTGTTAGCTCACCCTATCTGCTTGTGTTTGGCGATGATCGTGTATGCGGTACATAGGAGCAGATGATGTTGCAGATGGATCTGGTGAGGCTTAGCAGTGGAGAGGGGAAAAACTCATGGGAACAGTTTTATTGAGTTTTTATCACTTATGGTTTTGGAATAAAGTTGTAAACTATTATATGACTGTTTTTGATATTGTATTGAATTTTGAAAAATTTGAATTTAGAGTTATCTTTATTATGAAATAAATTATTTGAAATTTTCCTCATTTTTGGGAATTAATTTATAATTAATGAGATTTTATTTTCTTATTTTAATTATTATTTAAACCCGTAATATCCGATCGGGATGTTACATGCTTGACGTGTTGTGCAGATGCCACCCTTTATGGCACGATTGGCTCCCCTTAATTCCTCCATCAGATAATAGTGCCTAATAGTAATTCCCTTCAATTTATCTACAAAAGGATTTGCCTGAAATTGAAGTGAATGACCATAAATAAAAGGAAAGTCAAGTATTCCTAATACGTAAAATAATGTAATCAACAATTTCAATTACGTTTATCAAATCAGACCATACTTCATCCTCTGTTTCAAAACGCTTTGACAATGCAGAGAATAAATCATACATAATGCGCCATCTCTCTTTCAAGACTTTTTATTTCTGTTTTTGACATTGTTTTTTGTCATTCCAACAAACCCTGATTGGTGAAGATGGTGAACTATGTTATTGTATGCTTGTGTTGTCCAGTTGTCATCAACCTTGTTACCTAATTGTGATTCGTCTATCATTGCATTTAGAAGTTATTCATCCATTTCCTTAGTCCATTTTGTGAACTCTCGAGGAACCACATCAAAAGCGGCTAATACTCCCTTTCTTCTTTTCATGTGATAATACCGAGGGCAAACAAATGTTCATGACATGATAGTAATGTAATAATTCATAAACATACAAATTTTTATTGAATTAAGCCATTCTAAACGTGCTTAATTAAGTACATGTAGCTTTTTTTTTTGTAATAAAATCACATCTGATTTGCTATATCATCCCTAATATTACAACCAACCATATAATCATCATCACAGTCCAATTAAGCATTTCATGGTTCATCTAGATGTTCCATCAATCTTATCAATCACATCGCGATCAATCTTATCAGTTAAAGAGTCATCAGTGTTCAAATCTCGTAGGAAATTGTGGAGGATTCTACATGTTAAAATTATATCTGTCATTGTGTCCAAAGCGTAATGAGGCACAGTTCCACTTGCTATGATAGGAAATCGTTTCTTCAACACATCGAATGTTCTCTCAATCACATTTCTTACACACAAATGTTGGGGTGATTAAATAGTTCACATGGATTTTGTGGCCCTCTTCATGTGATATCTTACACCTCTATGCGAAGTGATTATTGTTTTTTTTAGCATGAAACCAACATCTTCAAGATTGTGTTTTTCTAGGATAATGATAACAATTAAGTTATCAATTACCGACAACGTAAACATAATAAAATAGACCAAATAAGGGTATGACCAAAGGATCATCTCTAACAAGAACATCTTTCAATACTCTTGAATTAGATGTTGTTCCCTCTCATCTAGCCAACACATAAGTGAATTTCATATCAAAATCACATACGGCGAAAATGTTTTGAGTTGGCCAGTCCTTCCTACCTTGATACCTAAGAGCCTTAGATCTTAGGACCCTTACTCAAACATGAGTTCCATCTGTGGCCTCTAGACAATCTTATTTCATCCAAATTAAAATTGTAAATGAAGATTGTTGTGTAAGTTGCTAAAAGAAAACAAAAAGTATTATGTGCAATATTACCTTAAAGTACGGGTAGAATCAACTATTGTTCAGGACATGATCTTGTACCTTTGTTCCCGACGATTGAATTAAAAACTCTGACTCCAAAGTTAAGATTGCATCCAACACATTATGAAGATGTCTGCTAACAGTCGAGCTAGAATGATGGAAGAAAAATGACACACTATGATTCTTGATATTATGCCTAATGATGTGTAGAAACTTAGCAACTTGTTCCTCCAATGTGCATCGTACAACATCTTTAACTAACCCAGCTGCCCTTAATCGTTGACATAGGTTAATAAATGTCTTTGGTCCTATTCGAATAATGTCCAGACATTGTTTGTATATACTAGGTATGACATCAACTACTCTCGGTGATAATCTATGTCCAAGACAAAATCCTTAACACTATTTCTTGAAGTAGAATATATATTCAATATATTCAATGCATGCACAACAATGCATAACTATTAAGAATGTTACGTCTAATATATATATATATATATATATATATATATATATATATATATATATATATATTGTATTCAATTGTCACCTGCTCCTATCGAAAATAGGATTGACCACGGATTCGAGAAATAGCACATGATTTCATAAAACCATATGATTTTCCCGATCTAAATAAAGCAGGTTTTCTATGAAGAAGATTTGTCTAAGCATGTTCTATTCGATACGGGTAGGAGAAGAACCAGACTTGATTTTCTTAAAAAATAGAGAAATCAGAACCAAGTCAAGATGATACGAATCAACCCCTCCTCTTGCGTTCTTGCGCCAAAGATCTTACCATTTCCGAAGTAACTGAAGTTCTATCTATTTTTCCATTTCAATTCAAGGGTTCTTATGTGTTTTCATGCCCCTTTGAGACCCCGCAAAAATGGACAATTTGCTTTTTTTAGGAACATACATATATTCATTACCACTATATATATATATATATATATATATATATATATATATATATATATATATATATATATATATATATATATATATATATATATATATATAAACAAGGAGGGGGTGAATTGGTATTTCAAGATTTTAACCTTTTTAGACAATTCTTGAAATTGTTTTCAATCTTTACCAAATGCTCTAATCAATTAACAAATGCAGTGTTAATGGACTATTTCAAACACATTAAAGATAACAATAAATGTAAGAAAAGAAAAGGTAACAATTTTTATACTGATTCGATTTAAGATGAAACTAACAACCCTAGCTAGAAGATTTCTAAGAGTTTACAAGATTTTACAAGTTCTCCTTAATAATTCTAAACCCTATGACGTCAAGAACTTGATAACTCTATCAAGAATCACTCTCTAATGCAATGCGACACCAAATTGCATCAAGAACCACTACCTAATGCAATTCTACACACAACATCGAAAAATTGTAATTGTTGGTGTAAGTGTGCAACTATATTGAAGTCGACATGAACAACATCATCTAGCACATCCTCACCATCGAAAAATGACACATATAAATCCTCTTCCATCTAAATTATCCGTATAAAAGATATAAGCATCTTACGTACAAACAAATACAATTAAAGATGAACCAAAAAATGTACATGTTTTATACCATATCAAAAGAAGAAAAAAATGTGATCAAAGTCATTCAAAATGAATACAACTATCATACAATACATATTTATTATAGACAATGAATACCATAGAACTTATACAACTTATGACTTAACTGTATAAACATCTTCACACGCTTTGCAAAAGTCAGATACCACAAACAAACCAAACACACAAACACCTCCTTCCAAGATATGACGTCTAACACCAAAAACGCACAACGAAAATATCACCCAAGACACCAAACAACAAGTGAGATCAAGTTACACACCAAACAAATGAAACACTAGGTTTAAATCAAATAGCAATATATATCATATATTTTCCAAAAATTAAAATATTCCAAGTTCATCACCTCCACATCAAGGTTTAAGTGGCCTTGCTTAAGCACACATCACCATATACCAGTCACAATAATAAACTAGTTCAACCAGTGTAGAACAACAAATAGTCACAACCAATAACCACAACACATATACCAAACACAACAACGTGCATTAAAATCATAATAACTATGAAGCACTACACCATCATACACGACCCAAAACAACTCACCACTACGACATGTCCACCGTTGACACCAAATACACCAACAAAAGCCACCACCACCAACGTCCAACAGAAGCAGACACGACGTCATAAGCCTTCAACTAAGCTGCAGTGAAATCCTTCAGTGCCCAACACAACAACAACTTTCTACAACAAAAAATGCAATCAAAATTTCGAATAGGTTCCATGAAAAAGGGAACCAGGTAAAAGAAGCATGCATGAAAAAGGGAATCGGTTCCAAATGAAAAGGGAATAGGCTTCAATTCAAACGTAATCGATTCCATTGACGTCTTCAAACCACAATCTGGTTGAACTAAACTAGATCCACTTGGCGCACTTTCTTATCTTCGAACCATGCATCTCCTCGACGAACAACAATGGTGGAAACGAGGGAAGGGGTAGGGAAGATCAAACGAAAGGAGAATGGTAAGGCATATAAAAAAAATACATAGAACATCATTTGGTGGCACAAGCACACTCATAGAACTCATCTGGTTACAACTTAAAGATAGGAGAGTGTCTCGGCCTAACGGTTGAGAAGCTTCCTTCTTCCTAGCTCAACTAATACAACACACCAACTACCTTCTTAATGGTTCATTGAATGGGGTTCATTCATGAGGCTCAACAATACATGATCAAAGAAGTCAAGAATCTTTCCTGTTTATGCATCATGAATCTCTCCTGTTGTGAATCGGGAATCTACCTTCTTTACTAACAGATCTCGAGCAATGAAAGAGTGCAACATTTATAATCGTTTCTTATACTAAAATAACGAGAGTTTGTTAGCAAAGTGGTTAGAATCATTCCCAAATCTCATGTAGCAAGCATGATGTTATAACGAGATAAATCTTACAAATCAGCGTTTTTGCCTCGCTTTGCATTTCATAAAAAAAAAATACAATATTTTTCTCAAATCAACGCTTTCAATAACCCATAATCAGGAATTCACTTCTAAAAAACACGATCTAAGGAAAAATATGAATAAAGGTACAAAAATTCATATGAAAGCGAAAGGTGAAAAGAATACGCGAGAAATCAAAATATTATGTATTTTAATTGAAATTTGATAAAGAAAATCCCTTATACTTATACTTACAGGGGTTTAGAAAACCTCTTTCAAGTATTTGTTTTCTAGAGGTTTTTATAACCTCTCTTAAAGAACCCTCGATAAAATAAAAATTTGTTGTTGTTTTGTTGCTGATTATTCTTTAATTTACAATATTCAAAATTTAATAGTATCTTTTTCTGATAAGGTCCTATACTTTTATCACCTTTTCGCTTCTAGAACAACTAAAGAATAGTGACAGAAACCCATACACTTGTTATAAGATTTAGAATATGTTTCTGTGCGGATCAACTAAGATCAAGCTAATATATTTTAGTTAGTTGCCTAAAAAATATTCTCTGTAAAAGATATATATGATTTATATGGAGAGAATGCATCAAATTATATAATTATAACACCGAAGATGGATTTTATAGCAAACTTTTTTTAATTAATCCAACTATTTTAGCATAGTTATATATTACATTGTTGAGGTCAAACTCCATATAAAATGGTAATAATTAAATGATTATTTATATATTTTAAAGCTATATATTATAATATTATAATATATATATATATATATATATATATATATATATATATATATATATATATATATATATGTGTGTGTGTGTGTAATAAATGAGGTATTAAATGTTTTTTTATCATTTTTTTTAAAGAAAGATAACAGAGAAAATAAACTACCAATAGATAGATATATTTAGAATAAATTCTGACGTTAAAATGATTGAATTATATAATAGTTTATGTCAGTGCATACTTTGTAGTAGGCACACATTCAATCTCATTCACGTGTTTAAACGAGAGCCTTGTTAGTATCTTGCGTGTCGTGTTTTGTATCCGAGATATAGATTCTGTAAACTTTGAGTTCAGACAATTTCGCTGTGATTAACTCAGAAGTTAAAGTTTATAAGGAAATAAAGTCTATTCGAAGAGAAGAAAAGATGAAGAATAAACTTGTGAATAACACGTTCAAAAGGTCTGAAAAGATAAAAGAGAAGGCGAAAAGAATGAGCGAGAAATTAAAATATTACCTATTTTAACTGAGGTTTAATAAAAAAAGCCTCTGTACTTATCAGGGGTTTACAAAACCTCCTGTAAGCTTGTTTATTGTTTGAGGTTATAGAACGTCTCTTAAATAATCCCTAGAAAAATGACGTTTTTTTTTGTAGTGTGTTGCCTGTCTGTATATGTCTAGGATTCATATATATATACTACGGTTATGCTAAAAACAACAGTCTATTCCTTTGTATTTTTTTTTTAATTTAAAGACTTTGTATTTTTTTTTTTAATTTAAAGACTACGGAAGAATAGGCTATTATATGGTTTGTTCATTAACCGTAGCCTATATTTTGTTATAGACTACAATTTTAGACAGGACCAGTAACCTATTCGTCTGTATTCTTTAATGAAAAGTTACATAAGAATAGACTACAGTTAGCTAACCATATCTATATTTTGTTATAGGCTATGGTTTTGTGTGTAATCAAAACCTATTACTTTGCAGTGTTTTAATAATATTTTTACATGAATTTCAAATGATAATAGGTTATAGATACATAGGGCCGTAGCCTATTTGGTATTACAGACTACTCAGTAATTATATTCTAAATGTCTTGATTTTTTGCTACAGCTTAATATACTATAGTAAGATAATCGTAACATAACGTTTTACAAAACTGTGGTCAAATACAAACATTTTTATTTATTAGGGTTAAACATAGATTTAAACAATATACATGTTTTCCATAACATAAAATTAAATTTATAAATTATGTTACGTATATCGATTTAGAAATAATTAATCTTTTTGTGACACAATACACTATAACAATTTTACATTTTAGCCAACGATAATATTTAAAAGATAATTTGATATTTTCTTATAATAATTTAATAGAAAAATGATTTGTTAATATCCAAATCTTACCACTTTAATTGGCAGCACACGTGGCTTTTTATTTGTAATTTTGTAATTTTCTTTTAAATCATCCATGCTGGTAAAGAGAATCAAAATGAACTATGAACATTTTTGAACAAAAACATTTCTCTCCTTCTCCTCTTCACTTTGCAATCCAGAACTTTGGACCAAAAACCCTTTTCTCTCCTCCTTTTCTTTGGTCTGAACTTTGGAAGCAGTAATCCAAGGTTTTGTTCTTCAATTTTTCTTGTCCTTTACGTGGGCCATATTGGGTCTTATGAAGATGAAGGTTGAAATTGATCTTCTTCCTTGCGAAAGATGGAGCTTTTGTGCCATTGCGTGTGTTTTCATCTTCTCCATCAACAATGTTTAGGGTTTGTAAACCAGGTCTAGGTGCATTTGGGGAAAACTTGTCTGACACATTGTTAAACTTAACTTGCAATTATTGACCAATTAACTTGTTATCCACCAAGGAGTTTTTGCACAAAATAAAATTAATAGATTTTGAAAGTGCAAGAAGAAACACGATTCAATCTCTAACTAAAATGGTGAACCCCACCTGGGCATACTAATACCAAACCACATACCACTTGGATCGACCAACTCTAGGTGCATTTTGTGAATAACTTGCCTAACATATTTTTAAACTTAACTTGCAACTGGAGAGCAATAGATCTATAATCCACGAAGAAATTTTTGCATAACATAAAATTGACATATTTTGAAAGTCCAAAAAGAAACACAAAAGCCCTAATCTCTCGCGAGGAAGAAGATCAATTTTAACCTGTCTCCACAAAATCCACAATGGTAAAGGACTAAAAAAATGAAGAACAAAACTTAGGCTATTGCTTCCAAAGTTTAGACCAAAGAAAAGGAGCATAGAAACGTGTTTGGTTCAACATTTTGGGTTGCAAAGTGAAGAGGAGAAGGTGATAAATGTTTTTTTTTTTTTAAAACAAGCACAATTCAATTTGATTCTCTTTATCACATGGATGACTTAAAAGAAAATTATAAATTATAAATGAAAAACCACGTTTACTGGTGGTAAAAAAAAGTAGCAAGAGTTGGATGTCAATCGTTTTCTGATTTAATAACATGTTTTTTTAGGTTAAATTTGAAACTTACATAATTCTAAAGTTTCAATATTTCGATCACTTTGAAATCATAAATAGGACATTTATTTTATTTTAATTGTAGACACTAGATGGTATATGGAGTTAATTTAATTTCCTTGGTCCGCGGATAGCGTAGGAATACTACTTTGTTCGTTTCTGAAGAAGTTGTGAGGATCGACCTTGGTCTTCACTGTAGCCAATCTCCTGAAATTGTTACCAAAATACTTCACACCCCAAATACCGGCTTGGTCGTAACTGGTGTAGCCATTGTTAGTCACCCCAATGTCATGGTCTCTGTAATTCAGATATGCAGCTCTTGGAGAGTTTGAAACATAAGGTTTCATATATTTATGCACTCTTCTAATGCAATTCATGTACCTTTGTGCAGCCTCAACTCCTTCCTCCCCCCAAACGAACACATAGTGAATATGAAATATGTATCCAGATCTATGTGCGAATGAAATTTCAAAAAAAAAATATATATATATATATATATATATATATATATATTAAATTTCATGAATTTTTGTTAAATGTATTTTGCAGTCATCTTTCATCTTTAGTTGTATATTTAATTGCAGTTAATAACCACTTTTCATGTAACTTAGACCAATTTGAAATTTTGGCCAAATTTTTATGAAATTTAAGGCTTGTTGTTTAAAATTGATATCTACTAAGGAACTAAAAAAAATGAATGTTATTGAATGAGATACGGACCTTCCATTGAAAATGTGGGATAATTCATCTAGACAGTGCTGAAATTGTTTATACAATTTCATAATATACCTAGGGATTAAAATTGTACTAATAATTTGATAATTGACATTATCAAGTTTTATTTTATTTATTTTTTATATTTTATGTTTTATTTATTTTATTTTTGCATTTATTTGATATTTTAGGTTTTATTTAATAAATTTAGAAAAGATAAGTATTTGGTTTATATTTTGCAAATAAGTCGAAATCTCAAAAGTTTAAGAAGAGTCCAAATTTTAGGTCCAGTCTAACTATGAAAGTCTATAAATTGAGAGTCTGACAAAGGTCAAAACACACACTTAGAGAGAGAAGAAACCTTATCTAAATACTTTTGAGGGTAGAAGGGCATTCTGAAGGCTAAAGGCATTCAAACTTCCTCATTCACGGGGTTGAGTGTAATGTATTCTTAATTCTCTGTAATTCAAATATAATTTATTTTGATTATGAAAAAGAATTATATTTTATGAAGAATTCAGAGAGAATTAAGAATACATTACACCCAATCCCATGAACGAGGGAGTTAGCTACTTTTAGTCATATTGAATACTAGACTGATGTTGAATTTGAATGTCTCCTTCTATTAGAGTGTCTTTCTACCTTCAAGGGTAGAGATATCAAGTTTCTTTCTCTCCAAGTTTATGTCAGGTCCTCAATTTATATACTTTCATAACTGGATTGGGCCTAAGATTTGGACTTGATTTTGTAATTGAATAACTTGTAAGAGATAATCCTTTATATATATATATATATATATATATATATATATATATATATTAATATTTGGAGATTCTATATCTTTAAATTATTCTTCAATTATTCTGATTTATAATTTATGTAACCAACTTTGTGGATATCTGACTATTCAATATTCCACCCATTCTGTTGATAATCTTTCCAAATCTTTGAAATTTTTACTTATTTGTAAAATATAATCCACACATTTATACTTTCCACTTTTATTGAATAAAACTTAAATATCAAATAAAATCTAAAAATAAAATAACAATAAGATATAGAAATAGATAAAATAAAAACATGATAATGTCAATTATCAGTTGCTTATTTTTCTTTCGCAATTACTTATAATTTTGGTGGCATATTTGTAGTGTAATAATCGAACATACTCATATGATTGTGGTTATTATGTCATGTAATAGATAACAACCATCGTTTATGCTCATATTCAAATAAGTTGGACACATTTCAAAATAATAAGAAATTATGTCTTTTTATGTACAAATTAAAACTATTGTCTTTTCTTCAACATTTTAAGAATTCTCAACCATTACATCTACCATTACATCTAGATTCAATTGTGTATATAACAAACACTTATGCAAAATATATTATAACTAATAAATTAGACCAGGTAAACTATGTATCTTTCTATGTAAAATTATTGAAATACATATAATTATTCATTGCTTTGGGTTCTGGAATTATTCTGGTTGTTGTTGTTGTCTCTCTGTATATGTCTAGGATTCATAATTATGTGAAAAAAAACAACACAAAAAAATTAAAAAAAACTTATATATACTACGATTATGCCAAAAACAACCGTCTATTCCTTTGTATTTTTTTAAATTAAAAAACTACGGAAGAGTTGGCTATTATATGGTTTGTTCATTAACTCTAGCCTTCAATTTTAGACAGGACCAGTAATATTCCTGTGTATTTTTTAATTAAAAAATTACATAATAGACTACGGTTTGCTTGTCAACAATAATATATTTTGTTATGGGCTATTGTTCTGTTTGTAATCAAAACCTATTACTCTGCAGTGTTTTAAAAATATTTTTACATAATTGATTGATTTTCAAATGATAATAGGCTATAGTTACACAGGGGCCGTAGCCTATTTGGTATTACAGACTACTCAGTAATCGTATTCTAAATGTCTTTCATTTTTTACTATAGCTTAATATACTATAGTAAGATAATCGTAACATAACGTCTAAAAAAAACTGTGGCCAAAGACCTTCATTGCAATAGTGCTCAATTATCATCATCGGTTAAAACAACACTAATCTGACACTAATATAAACATTTTTATTTATTAATAGGTTAAACATAGATTTAAATAATATACATGTTTTTCATAACGTAAAATTAAATTTATAAATGATGTTACATTTATCGATTTAGAAATAATTAATCTTTTTGTGACACAGTACACTCTAATAATTTTACATTTTAGCCAACGATAATATTTAAAAGAAAACTTGATACTTTCTTATAATGATTTAATAACATGTTTTTTAGGTTAAATTTGAAACATACATAATTCTAAAATTTCAATATTTGGATCACTCTGAAATCATAAATGTAGGACATTTATTTTATTTCAATTGTAGACACTAGATGGTATAGAGTTGATTTAATTTTCTTCCTCCGCGGATAGCGTAGGAATGCTTTGTTCGTTTTTGAAAAAGTTGTGAGGATCAACCTTGGTCTTCACTGTGGCCAATCTCCTGAAATTGTTACCGAAATACTTGACACCCCAAATGCTGGCTTGGTCGTAGCTGGTGTAGCCATTGTTATTAATCCCAATGTCAAGGTCTCTGTAATTCACATATGCAGCTCTTGGAGAGTTTGAAACATAAGGTTCCATATATTTATACACTTTTCTAATCCAATTCATGTACCGTTGTGCAGCCTCATCTCCTTCCTCTTCCCAAACGACCACATAATGAATATGAAATATGTATCCAGATCTGTGCGCGAATGAAATTTCCGAGTCCGAAATCTCATCCATTCTGCCTCCATAAGGGGCGAATTGAAGCTCACCATCTGGAACCTCATAAAGCAACCGCCATAACCCTTGTAATCCTTCAACAGGAATGGGTTTCCTCACATAATCAGATTTTGCTTTGTTTATTCCTGGACGAAATCGAGTTCTGTTCAGCAAAACTTCTGGGGCTTCATTCACTGCAGATCCAACTAACACAGCATTCGCGAACACAACGGAGCCAATCCAACTCGTCTCAGTACAATCTTTTTTGTCCAAACCCAACTCCGGCAAGCTCTTTTGCATCAATGGAATAAGTTCTTCTACACCTCCTTGAAACATGGACACAAAATTCGCTTGTATTGTTTGCTTTCCATGTTCACTTGAATTTGCCTTTTTCACGTCCACCCTAATGAATATGCGCTCGTCCATTTTATTCGCCACAAGCTGCCACTTTTGAATGATCTCGGTTGCATTCTCTTCCAATGTCCTTGCAACATTGAACACTGTCACAGTTGATGGAACTGGAACTAGCTTTATCTTCCAAGCCACGATGACTCCGAAGCTTGCTCCCCCACCTCCCCTAATGGCCCAAAACAGATCTTCACCCATGGCTTTTCTGTCAAGAAGATTACCATTCACATCTATTATGTGAGCATCAATGATATTATCTGCGGCAAGACCGTACTTACGCATCAAGGATCCATAACCACCTCCACTGAAGTGGCCACCAGTGCCTACAGTGGCACACACACCCGCTGGGAACCCTAGCGTTTTGCTTTTCTGGCTAATCGTGTAGTAAAGTTCACCAAGAGTTGCCCCAGCTTGAACCCATGCAGTTCGGTTTTCTACGTCAACTGTGATCTGTTGAAGGTTAAAGAGGTCAAGGATGACAAAGGGAACCTCCGCGACGTACGATAGACCTTCGTAATCATGGCCTCCACTTCGGGTACGAATCTGCAAGCCATGGCGTTGGGAGCAGATTATGGTGGCTTGAATGTGGGAAACGTCGAGTGGCGTGACAATGACTTGGGGTTTTGAGCTTCGGTTGAAGAACCTAGAATTTCGAATGGACATGCCTAAAATAGAGGAGTAGGAAGGGTTGGTTTGTGTGTAAACAACATTGGAGATTGAGTTGGTGATATGGGGATAATTGTAAAGACATTGAACAAAGTTTTTATGAGTATCAACAGAAGGAGGTTCAAATGAAAATAAAATAGCAATGGCAGTAGCGAAGGTAAAATAGGAGCTTAAAAACTTCATTTCTGTGGGTGGTTTTGTTGTTGATATGAGAAGTGCAAAGTCTCTAATTTATACTAGTCTGAGTTTAATTTTAACATCCTTATGTTGGGGCGCCAATTATGTGTTTTGCTTTCACACCGTGAAAACGCAATAAAAGAATTAGTTCTAGTCCTTTTTCTATTTTTAGAATAATGGTATATAATAATTAAAAAAAAACAAAAACTTATAGCATAATTTATATTATTTTATCATTTCATATTTATTAGAGAAAATTCAGCAAAAAGAACTTAATTGCTGCCGTTATGTTGTCGAGCTTTTCATGCATGAAAAAATTGCTTGCAGGTGGAAGCAATTAAATAAGGGATGTTTACTCTTTATTCTTTAATTTACAATATTCAAAATTTAATAGTTTATTTTTCTGATAAGATCCTATTCTTTTATCACTTAAACAACAGATATTACATCATTCAAATATTTTCCAATAATATGAATTTTAGAAATTAACTGTTATCATTACATCACAATCACAATCATGGAAAAGTTTTTTATGATAGTTTTATCAATAATACTATTATTGAATGAGTTAAAATTAAATTAGTTCTTAACTTACCAGTTAATTTTTAATTTTTATCAAATTCGAAATAATAGACTCACTTCATAAGTATTTTTAAACTTTATAATAAAATGGTGGAAAAAAATCATGAGATATCTTTTTTTTTTCATTTAGAATTTAATAAGTACATCGAATAAAAAAAAAATACCACCATTAAATCACCTTTTCGCTTCTGGAACAACTAAAGGATAGTAACATAAACTTGTTATAAGATTTAGAATATGTCTCTGTGCGGATCAACTAAGATCAATCTAATATATTTTAATTAGTTATCTAAAAAATGATTCTATGTAAAAGATATTATTTATATGGAGAGAATGTATCAGGTTATATAATTATAACACCGAAGATGGCTTTTATAGCATACTTTTTTGTATTAATCCAACTATTTTAGCATAGTTATATATTACATTCTTGATGTCAAACTCAATAAAAAAAATATGATAGTAATTAAATGGTTATTTATATATTTTACAAGCTATATATATTATAATATATATATAGATAGATATATAGATATATAGATATGTAATAAATGAGGTATTAAATGTTTTTTTATCAATTTTTTTTAAAGAAAGATAATAGAGGAAATAAACTACCAATAGATAGATATATTTAGAATAAATTCTCACGTTAAAGTGATTGAAATATATAATAGTTTATGTTAGTGCATACTTTGTAGTAGCCACACATTCAATCTCATTCACGTGTTTAAACGAGAGCCTTGTTAGTATCTTGCGTGTCGTGTTTTGTATCCGAGATATAGATTCTGTAAACTTTGAATTCAGACGATTTGGTTGTGATTGTATCAGAAGTCAAAGTTTAATAAGGCAATAAAATTATACCACATGGTTCAGTGATAGCATGGTTGTATGGATTTCTATGTCATTATAACTGACTGCATGCATACCTACTTTTGGTATGGTTGTATGGGTCCGTACGACATTATAACTAGCGCTATGCATACCTACTTTTCTAGCTTTCAATAATACAGTTTGTTATTTACAAAAGAACTTTGATTACAAAGACTTCGTATGAACTGTGGGAAAATAAAAGATCCAAAATATCATGTTTTCACCATTTTGTTGGGATACAATGTTTTGTTCTTAACACATATGATAGTTTGGGAAAATTTGAATCCATAAAAGAATTACTTGGATATTTCTAAACCGTCAAAGGTCTATAGTCAAGAAGATATGTATGTAAAATTCAATGACTATAAGCCTTTTGAAAAAAAAAAATTAGAGTAAGAGGATTCTCTTATATTTTGAAATGCAAGTATGTTTAGCAAAAGCTAATGTTGGAGAAATTTTAGACTCTTGATCCATTAACGAACTATAAATTTTTATTAATAATAAAAACTATTTTAAATATCAATAATTTTTAATTTTAAAATATAGTATTTAAATTAGTCAATATAATGACTAATTAATTATATTTTGTCTCTAGATTAATTGTTATTTAATGACTTTTTTTTAGTGTTAGGAGAAAAGAAAACTAAAAATGAAATAAACATTTTAAAAATAGCCAAATAAACTATAGTTAAGAAAAAAATTATCACTTATTTACTCTCATAGATGTCGATTTTTCACAAAATCGCCACTTAATATAATAATCATAATAATCATACTCATTCCAATTGTGTTCTATAAATATATAGATGATGGTGTTAGTATTTGATATCATGTTAGTGTCTCATACCATGTTAGTATTTGATAAAATACAAGTGAGAGAAAGTTAGAAGAGAAATATTTTATTCAAAGTATGAAATGAGTTTGCATATCAATTTATTAGAAACTTATAGAATACAATATCCCATAAGAAGAAAAATTAAAACTTAATATGTATCATCATAAAATGGAATATCTGATAGTAATATAATAGAATAAAATATATGATATCTCTATTAATAGAATTAAAATCAAAATATATATATATATATATATAATATCTTCATCATATGGTTTAGACCTTAGTCTAAAATGCTTTCTTTAAATAACACATGATAGATGACGATTTTTAAATCATCAATGAAATCTTCATATAATAGTTTTTCTTTTGGGTTTGTTATTGATGAGTCATTATTTTCTCCTATTCCATTGTCTTATTGTGTCCTTTTTGAGGGTTTTTAGTGCTTAATTGTCTTTTGTTAGTGCATTTTTCTCAATTGGGCTTCATTTGACCATTATTCCGAATTTTGAGTAATTTGACATTAATTGGTCTAATTATTGTTTGTAATTATTTTTAGGTATTATGTGGAGCAAATTTTGGAGCTTGAACATTTATCTTAAGGTCAAGAGAGAGTTGCCACGTGATTTCCACATCATTGCCACGTCTACGCCATGTTAGTTAGCCTATCCACGTCATTGGGCCAGCAATTTCAGCCCATACTGGCATTTTTGTAATTCTGACGACCAGAATGACAATTTTGTAATTTTGCAGCCCTGAGTGGCACTTTTGTAATTAGGAGTGGCAGAATTGATGTGACCACGTTTTAGGTCTTCTCCTTCATGGGCAGCCACCACTCTCTCCCCCATTCTCCATTTTTAGGTTTTTGAGAGAACACCCATTTGGGGGTTTTCATTTTCACTCGTTTCCACACGTTCTTGAGCATTTTTAAACAATTTGCACATTATTGCAGTCTGTTTTCTTTTCATAATGGTGATGTATTTTCGTTTACCTTTGGTTTGTAATTCGAATTTCATGGCTTTCTAACTTAGTGTATTGACTACTTGAAGGAGATGCAATCACCAGTGCAGTAAGGGCTTTTGGCCCCGGTTATTTTCGTTATTCTGCCTCGGTTTTAGACCCGAGGCATATTTGGTCTCGGTTGCAAAGGACCGGAGCCAAATCTGGAACTGAAAATCCCCAAATCGGCTATCCTGATATACTGATTCTCGAGGGTTTAGAACCCTAAATCCAAAATGTTTCGAACTTGCTTTTGAACTCATCGCACTGCCTCTATCTGCATCCTCATACTCTGCTACCATGGTGGAGCACGCGTCTCGGGAGGGTTTTTTTTTTTTGCAGTGACACGCGACTCGCAGTGGTGATTCTGCAACGACAGCGGTAGCGACAGTGGCGGAGGTTTCTGATGGCGGTGTTGATGGTGCAGTCACGCGTGAGTCATAAGTGATGTTCCTTCAGCGACGCGACTCGTGGTGGTTGTCGGAGGTGCGAGACAGATCTGTCTCACAAGACAAAGTAATAGTGATGAGGTTGATGGCGTCGCAACAGAGGTTGTTTGCGTCTTCGCTCGCAGCAATGTCGATCTCTGTCATTGAAGTATGGCTCTGAACGCGTAGCAGCAACCTGGTTTCACGTCGTTGTTGCACACGATGGTGTGACATCGCGCTGGCTCCCGGTCTGGTTGCGTTTTAGGGGAGTTGCGCAGAGGAGAAAAAACTAGTTCGCGATTTGGGTTCGCGCAGAGAAGATGAACAGTGCAAGGTTCGCGAATTTGGAATCCTAAATAAGGTCTATGGCCTCGGTTCCATTAATAACCGAGACATAAAGTCGTATAGGCCTCGGTCCTATTCCACCCGAGGCCAAAGCCTCTGCTGCTAGTGGCAGTTTTGAAATTTTGGGGAACATTGATGAGTTATAGGCCTCAATTGAGTGATAACTGAAGCATATAAACCCTTATAGGCTTCGGTTGGAAAGGGACCCGAGACAAAAAAGTTCAAAAAATTTCAAAAATGCCACCGCGTCCTTATAGGCTTTGGTTCCGCAATAACCGAGGCCTATAAGGTGAGTTAAAAACGCGATTCTGCACTAGTGAATTGAACTTTGAGGTTTTGTTTTGAATTCGTGTTATGCCTCTCTTCATCTTGATTTTGTTATGAATGGTTACTTTTATTCTATTAATGCTTAATTACAGATTGAGTTGGTTGTTCTTGGTTGATTTCATTCATGCTTAATGAATTGGGTTGACTGCCAGAAATGAATGGATGTATGCATTGCTTAATTGCATATTGAAACATGTTTTTAACCCTCACTTAGTGGGTCTGAACAAGTGGATTGGGTGAGACCAAAACCCTAATAACGTGACCTGTGATAAGTGAAATTGCATTCGAATTCAAGGAAGTCAATACTGTTTTTAATCCGTTTTATTAACATTTGCAAAACTTTTTAAATATATTTTCATAATTCTAAAATCTGAATCTGCCACCCCCTCCCCCTTTGTGTTGAATTGCATCTGAAAAGCTCTTTGAATGAAATGTTTGGTCACTAAGAGACGACCTTGGTTGAACTATCGAGTATACTGCATTTTCATGTTTTATTTGGTCAGGTACGACCTCGATCAATTACTGTAGTTTATATATATATATATATATATATATATATATATATATATATATATATATATATATATATATATATATATTACTACTTTAGTGTATGTATGTGTGTATACATACTTGCATTCGTGTGTGTGTGTGTGAGAGAGAGATATATATAGATGTATAAAGGGGGTTTAATTTTTCCTATAAAAGATTTTATAAGCATAAAAAGAACTTTTAATACATTATTGACATGAGTGTCTATTTGATCGATGCTAATAAAATTTTTTTATTGACATGAGTGTCGGTCTTGTAAGTATTGAAATGGTTGAAATGCCAAGAAGGTTGAAGAGTTGAATTGGCTAATAAAGAATTAAGGTAACTTTTAAAACCTTAAAATATTTTTAAATTTAATCAAATCAGCCACGAAATGAGGATGCAAATGCTACTATAGACAATACACTTTTAACCAATAAAAAATAGAGACAATCGATTGATTTCATAATTCAAATACTGTACTGTGTAAATCAACAAATTAAATCACAAAAATAGTCGACTAAAAAACTAGAAAACTAAGCCTACCAAACATCTTCCTCCAAGGGTCAAAAACCAAACAAAAAGCTCTAAGAATGATCCAATATCAATCTTCAACAGTTGGACTTTTTTATGATCATGAAAGATAGTATACCACTGATATCAAACTATTTTCACACTGAAAATGGCAAGTGTTACCTCTCCTTCGAGAAAAACAAAACTTATATTCAAAATGTTACGAAATTAAACAGGTTGATTTTCAAATCAATCAGTTGATTTCACTTAAGTGAAATTAGTCAATTTCAAAATAAATCAACTGATTGAATATGTAACAATTAAAACTACTGCAACAAACCTTTTAATATGTTAAAAAGTCATTCAATAGATTAAAATACACCATTTAACCTATTGAAAACCAATTTAACAAATTAAAAGACACAAAAAAGACCCTATACATCTACACAATGCTAAATGGTCTACAATAAGAACTCCAATATTCAAGCTTGTTTTCTTCATGAGTAATCCAAATATAGCACACAATCACAAGACTTGATCAACACCTAAAACATCAAATCTTCACATCTTCATCAATTTAACCTTGGGTCCAACATGTTCCAATGCAATGGTTTCATATATCTTCATCAAATCTTTAAGCACAAAATCATCAAAATCATTTGTGCTAACAATTGTAACCGACACTAACTAGTATAGATAAAAAAAATACTAATAGTAGCTTCAATCCAGAAACTGATAAGTAAGATATATTTAAAAAATAAAAAACATTAATGGAAACGTTGACCTAATTGACACCAATTAATTTATCTTTTATTAATACTGGGAAAATAGCGTCAGCTTAACCAACAGTTAATAATATTATTAAAAAATTAAAATATCAATTGAAATGTTTTTGAGAAAGTTATGATCATCAAAATTTTCCATTTTTTCTTAACACACATCTATCCCAAAATTTTCAAAATGATAATATGAGAAGGTGATCGAGTAATGATAAGTGTCTGCATAACATCTATTTTGCATAACAAATTAGGCACTTATCTAAGGTACAAAAATACTTTTCTCAATGAAAATATCAACTCCTATGATTTTTGGATGATAAAATGAGAATCTTAAGATAAATGTCACTCTTTTGCAGAAAAATAAGGGAGAAAGGTGTTGAGTGGCTAAGCCATTCCAATCTAACTCAACCATAATAGTTGAAGATACAGAACACAACCATAAGTCCTGCAACTAAGCCAAAAGAAAGCTACTGAGCCATAAAATTAAAAAGGGGATCAGGAGTAAAAAGAGCTCAATGAACTCAGTAATAGAAGAATCTCAACATTGAACATGGGCTTAATTCAAAACAAAAGGGAATCCAAAACATAAAGCTCGTATGGCTAAGCTGGGAAAAGTTAGCTGAGCACCGCCCATACCAGTCTATAAAATAGTGACCCCTCCTTGATCTACAGGGGCAAGCTAGTAGAGAATAAATTTGTTGTATACCCTTTTCTCTCTAAATTCAATAGATCAATTAGGGTAGAGGGAAAGAGATGGGAAGTTGTAATGGGAGGAGATCTACAATCATCATGAGTAACTAAAAACTCAAAGAGGCAAGGTTATTGTAATTGTTTCGCCCTTCTTTTACGATACGCTTATCTGCTTTATCATTTCTTACTATTGCAATCATATAGCTGCAAATTTTTTGATTAAATTGTGATTATTTCACTGGTTTAAATTGAATTGAGAAACTAATTTGAATTGAGGTCCAACAATCTTGCCAGACCTGTACTGGTGCTAAACTAAGTATCCAGAAGGGATGTTGGGCTTGGGGCAAAGGCTCAAGCTGTAATGCAAGGATTTAGGTAGCTAAGAGTGAGAGATCACCTTGGACTTAATCTTCCTAAGTTCTAGACAACAAAGATGCTTCTAGATTTACCAAAGAGAGTGCTTCGAGAGTAAATATTCTGCACAGTTTGAGATAAAAAGAGGTAATTGTAATTTGACAAAAAGGGGAAGGCAAGAACAATTAACCTTGTCCTATGAACTAAACTTTGATTCTTGTTAAAAATGTGAAATCGCAAAAGTAAACCAATTGTGATAAAATTATTGCTAAACCTTTGCAAGTCCTTCTGGAGAGGACTTTATACAACAACGAAACAGTACACTTGATGAATATATAGGACATCTTGAGTATTTCGATTACTCCGAAAACATAAATATAGGACATCTATTTTATTTCACTTGTAGATACTAGATGGTTTCGATTTAATTTAATTTTCTTCGTCCGCCGAAAGCGTAGGAATGCTTTGTTCGTTTCTGAAAAAGTTTTCAGGATCAATCCTGGTCTTCACTATAGCCAATCTCCTGAAATTGTTACCAAAATACTTGACACCCCAAATACTGGCTTGGTCGTAGCTGGTGTAGCTCTGGGAGAGTTTGAAACATAAGGTTCCATATATTTATACAATCTTCTTATCCAATTCATGTACTTTTGTGCAGCCTCTTCCCCTTCCTCTTCCCAAACGACCACATAGTGAATATGAAATATGTATCGAAATCTGTGTGGAAATGGAAGTTCAGATTCGGAAATCTCATCCATTCTGCCTCCATAAGGCGCGAATTGAAGCTCACCATCTGGAACCTCATAAAGCAACCGCCATAACCCTTGTAATCCTTCAACAGGAATGGGTTTCCTCACATAATCAGATTTTGCTTTGTTTATTCCTGGACGAAATCGAGTTCTGTTCAGCAAAACTTCAGGGGCTTCATTCACTGAAGATCCAACTAAAACAGCATTCGCGAAGATAACTGAACCGATCCAACTAGTCTCAGTACAGTCTTTTCTATCCAAACCCAACTCCGGCAAGCTCTTTTGCATCAATGGAATAAGTTCTTCTACACCTCCTTGAAACATGGACACAAAATTCGCTTGTATTGTTTGCTTTCCATGTTCACTTGAATTTGCCTTTTTCACGTCCACCCTAATGAATATGCGCTCGTCCATTTTATTCGCCACAAGCTGCCACTTTTGAATGATCTCGGTTGCATTCTCTTCCAATGTCCTTGCAACATTGAACACTGTCACAGTTGATGGAACTGGAACTAGCTTTATCTTCCAAGCCACGATGACTCCGAAGCTTGCTCCCCCACCTCCCCTAATGGCCCAAAACAGATCTTCACCCATGGCTTTTCTGTCAAGAAGATTACCATTCACATCTATTATGTGAGCATCAATGATATTATCTGCGGCAAGACCGTACTTACGCATCAAGAATCCATAACCACCTCCACTGAAATGGCCACCAGTGCCTACAGTGGCACACACACCCTGGGAACCCTAGTGTTTTGCTTTTCTGGCTAATCGTGTAGTAAAGTTCACCAAGAGTTGCTCCAGCTTGAACCCATGCAGTTCGGTTTTCTACGTCAACTTTGATTTGTCGAAGGTTTATGAGGTCAAGGACGACAAATGGAACCTCAGCAACGTAGGAGAGACCCTCATAATCATGGCCTCCACTTCGGGTTCGAATCTGCAGGCCATGACGTTGGGAGCACATTATGGTGGCTTGAATGTGGGAAACGTCGAGTGGCGTGACAATGACTTGGGGTTTTTCACTTAAGTTGAAGAACCTAGAATTTCGAATGGACATGTCTAGTATAGAGGAGTATGAAGAGTTGGTTTGTGTGTAGACAGCATTGGAGATTGAGTCGGAGATATGGGGATAGTTGTAAAGACATTGAACAAATTTTTCACGAGTATCAAGTGAAGGAGGTTCAAATGAAAATAACAGAGTAATGGCAGTAGCGAGAGTAAAATACGAGCTTAAATGCTTCATTTTTGTGGATGGTTTGTTCTTGATATGAGAAATGCAATTTGAGAAAGAGGATTGCGGAGTCTCTAATTTATAGCAGCATGTAGTTTTCATACTTTTCTTATATTTTATTCTTTTCTTATATTTTATTAGGACTATGATATTTTAACAATTTTTAAAAAAAAAGTTTTACCTTTTTAACATATATCGATTTTTTTTTCTTCTTTCTTTAAATCGCGTCAAATTTTATGATCTTTTAACATCTTTTTTAAAAAAGTTTCACCTTTTTAACATATACCATTTTTTTTTTCTTTCTTTAAATCACATCAAATTTTTGTTTTACATTGAGGTGTATTGTCATTTGTCAACAATCGTTAAGGAATAATTTTCCATGTTTTATTATGTTAAAAGATTGCGAAATAATTATATAAAAATGGAAATGATTAAAATATCATTACTTTTCTAATACTCCATCATTGCCTTAAGAGTGTGAAAGAATTATATAAAAAATGGAAATGATTAAAATTTTATTACTTTCAAATAATCCATTATTAAATTTAGAGATCATTTGCTGGACTGGTACTGAAATTGTTGATTTTTTTTTTGTGGCCTTTTTTCTGTTTTAAGAATAATATATATAGGAATAGAAAAATAATGAAAATTTATTATATATTATTTTATTATTTCATATTACGAAGAAAAACTCGGCTAAAGAAATATTTTTTAATAGCTGTTGATATGTAGGATCGAGCTTTTTATACAAGATAAAGTTGATTGCAGGTAGAAGGAATCAAATTAAGAGGTGTTCAAAGCTTAGTTTTCTTTATTCTACAACCC
Source organism: Vigna unguiculata (assembly GCF_037176805.1). Lineage (NCBI taxonomy): Eukaryota > Viridiplantae > Streptophyta > Magnoliopsida > Fabales > Fabaceae > Vigna > Vigna unguiculata. Next base: position 13,904,929 of record NC_140794.1, on the reverse strand, counting down.
AAGTACACGACTTGGGTCGGTATGGACTCAAACTCATAATTGAACGAAAGCAAAAGTAACAACAAAACGGCCAACCTAGGACAGTGTACGGCCAAGAACGACATCCGACAAGTTGAGAAGTAAACGGATTAGATCGCTCTTAAAGACTTAGTAAAAATGGAAGCTCCCGCGTTCAATAGGTCTTAAGGGCCTGGGTTAGGACCCAGGCCCACTCACAGCCCAAGCTAGAGCCCAAGTCAAGGCCCGGCCCATGGGATAATCAAACATTATTAATGCTCTATAAATACGTGTGGACCCCAGTAATTAAAGGTACGTATTCATTAATCACAGATTTGACCTTTTTGAGAGTTTTGACTCACTTGAGCTTCGGAGTCCCTTTTGCAGGTAACCCCTTCTGGGTCCAAACCGACATATACCAACAAGGAATAGGCCAACTGAGGAGACAGCGGACTACATGGTAAGGTGACGTTTGTACCTAACTCGTCTTATTTGTTCACTGTAGGAACAGTAGTATTTTTCTGATAAGATACTAGTCTTCTATGGTCATTTGACCATTATGGTATAAATATAATTGATATTAATTTTTAGGCTTAATTACTCGAATCATACCCATTTTAATTCGAAAATTTCAAAATGGTACCTACTTTGAACTTTGTCTCAATTTAGTACCCAATTTTGATTATTGCATCAATGTAGTACCCTCCGTTAAGTCTTCACAAACGATGTTAACTACCTTGCCACGTGTCAGCTTCTGGATTTTTAAATTTTTTTAATTTTTTAAAATTTTTTTTAAAATTTTTTTAAATTTTTTTAAATTTTTTTAATTTAAAAAAAAAATAAAATTTGCCACGTGTCAAATCCTTGATGTGACATGTGGCAAGGTATCGCCACGTGTCAAGGTATCGCCACGTGTCAAGGTACCTGACAAGTGTCCTTATCTTCCTTTTAACTTAGTCCCACATGTGTCTATTTGTTTCAATTTAGTACCTATATATATTTATTGGTTTCAATTTAGTACCCAATTTATTTATTTTAATTTTGTCTGAATATGTTTTTACAAAATAGAGAAATATTATGCCTTCCTTAAGACCAAATTTATTATTTATATAAATGTTATATTTATATTTGTTATTAAAAATGACTTACAAATATGTTATTCATGACTTTTACCATTAACTTTAATATAAATTTCAATAATCCCTTAATTTTATAACTCATTTTTAGTAACAAATATCAATATAACATTTATATAAATAATAAATTTTGTTTTAAAAGAGATATAATATTTCTCCATTTAAAAAAAAATATTTGAATAAAATTCAAACAAATAAATTGGATACTAAATTGAAACAAATAAACATATATGGGTACTAAATTGTAACAAATAGACACATGTGGGGACTAAGTTGAGATGAAGACAATGACACTTGCCAAGTACCTTGACACGTGGCGATACCTTGCCACGTGTCACTAACAATGCCACGTGTCACATCAAAGATTTGACACGTGGCAACTTTTTTTTTTAAATTCGAAAAAAAAAAATTAAAAAAAATTAAAAAATCCAGAGGCTAACACGTGGCAAGGTAGTTAACTCCGTTTGTGAAAACTTAACGGAGGGTACTACATTGATGCAATAATCAAAATTGGATATTAAATTGAGACAAAGTTCAAAGTGGATACCATTTTAAAATTTTCAAACCAAAATAAGTATAATCCGAGTAATTAAACATATTTAGAAACATTATCAATATGAACCAGACGTATTAGATTTGTAGGATATCATAAGAACAAGTAGTATGTTATGACTACGACTTTAGGACTTTATTAAGTCAGTCGTACGACTTCAGCCTGATAATAAAATTAATAGAACGGAATATTTTAATTTTTATTATAAAAACGAAGTCCTACGTGAATTGGATTTGGGATAAGAGGTTGTAATTTTTATTCATCATTTATTATATAAATCGTGGTTATTGTATATGACTAATTTGAAATGAAGTTTACAAATTAAATGTTTTCTATTTTTATCTTTTTACTTTAAATGATAGATTTAGTTTTTGTTATGACTGATGCCTATTTTTTTATATTTAATAAATTGTATTAAATTATATAAAATGAACAATGGAACATATTATTAAAAAATTAAAGAAAAAAGGAAAAAATATTATTAAAGAAAAAGAAAAGAAATATTATTAGAGAAAATGATAAAATATATTATAAATTATCATATTAATTTTAAAGTTATACCTAATTGATTAGATTTAAAACTAGTACACATAAAAACTTTGAGTAATAATATATGTAAGGCCCAATTATTTTTGTCTCAATATTTAAGAGTTTGTCTTAAATCAGTAGGCTTAGGACTGACCAATAGGGAGTCAAAGACCCTAAACTGTCCTAACACCCGCATTCATTCCACTTTCAGAAAAGCAGTCTCCCTCTCTTAGAACAACAACGTTTCTCTGCTAGGATTTGAAGTTCATTCAAGTTCAAGTTAGCTTGACCTCATTTCTGCTCATGTAAGTTGTTTGTCAAACCATACTCTTCCACTTTGGTTTAGTTTTCGTGGTCACTGTTAGGGTTCACAGTAGAAACCCTATTATTCTTTCTGTGTCGTTGTTCTCAGCCCTCAAGTATGCTCCTGGAGTTGTTGGGTTTGTTCGCTTAAGTGTTGAAGTGTTCTGCTAGCTCTTTCCAGGTAAGAGAAGCTAAAGCTTACTTATTTAATTCGATTTTTTTCTTGCCTTGCTACTGTTTCACGATTCTTGGGCTGGTGTGCTACTGTGAATGTATGGAATGCCTAGTTATGTTGTTTGGGTATGTATGTATGGCTGATGCAGGGAGAATAGTGGCGAGATTTGATGTTTTCGCCCAAGCGAGTCTGTCTCGCCTAGGCGAGACTAGCAGAACAGGCCCAGGTTCATACTCGAGCTCTCGCTCAAGCGAAGAGCTCTCGTTTTGAGCAAGGTACTATCTTGCTCAAGCGAGAGGGACTCGCCTAAGCGAGAACTCGTGGGAACTTGAGGCACATCACTAAAGTTGTAGCCTAGACGAGGAACCTCACCTTTGGGCGAGGGGTGGTCTCGCTCAAGCGAGGAGGGCTCGCCTAAGCGATAATTCACGAGTTTTGCAGGGCTCTCTGTTGGTAGTCTCGCCTAAGCGAGGACCTATAGCTTGAGCGAAAGATCTCTCTCGCATGAGCGAGGGTCCTTGGCTTGAGTAAGACTGGTGCGGGAATTTGATCCATGGCTGTTCTTTTTCATGCTTTTGGTTGTTAATTGTAAGTTTGGTTTGGATTACCCTATTTAAAGTATGAAGTACATGAATATACATGTAAGATCTGATGGTATGAGCTAGAATATATGAGTTTGGCGTGATATACGTATGAAATGTGGTTGGATGGTTGATGATATATATTGGAGAACTCCTCGTGGTCAACAGGATAATGGAGATTCCGCTACATAGCTCATCTTGGGTCGGACCCAACCTTTTTCTGAATTTACTTTAGGGTTGTAGCCCATGTATTTCTTTGCCCTTTGGGCACTTTCTGTACTATTGTTAAACTCCTTACTTGCATTTTTGTTGGCATCATAGTGTGCCTTGGTTTCTTCCCTTGTTTATTCCGGACAATTGCAAGGAGTGACGTCGATACTCCGCCACTTTTCTCTTTATATTATATTGTGTGATGTTTTGTTTAATTAAGTTTGTTTATTAAATAAGACGTTACAATATACTTTTCTTTTTTCTCTAATAATATTTTGTCCTTCTTTCTTTAATTTTTTTAATAATATATCTTTCATTATTTTATTTTATATTATTTTAATACAACTTATTTAGGATAAAAAAAATTAGACATTAGTCATAAAGAAACTAAATTCATTATTTTCCCTAAAAAATATAAAATAGAAAACATTGAATTAGTAGACTTCATTCCAAAAGAATCGTATACCACAACCACGATTTATATAAGAAGTCGTCAATGTGAATTACGACTTCTTGTCCCAAGTTGTACAACTCACATATAACTTCGTTTATTTAATAAAATATAAAATACTCCGTTCTATTAATATTAATATTTCACTAAAGTCGTATTTGGTGTGAACAACTTAGTAAAGTCCTACTCATGACATATGACTTATTCTTTTGAAATCGTATAAGTCTCATTCGACTTGCCCATATTGGTAATTTTTTTTCGGGTTAAATATGTTTTTGGTCCTTTGACTTTTAGTGAATTTTGGAATTAGTTCATTTCGAAACTTTGGACCAATTTAGTCCTTCATCTTTCAAAATACGTGGATTTAGTCCTTTTAATCAAATTTTGGTAAATTTATTTGACATTTCAAGCGCATTTCATAATAGTATTTGACTTTACATTAAAGAAAAAATGTGTTAAACAGTATAAACAACTCAAATACAATCGTGAAATGCGTACGAAACATAAAATAAATCTAACAAAATTTGATTAAAAGGACTAAATCTACATATTTCGAAAGATGAAGGACTAAATTGGTCCAAAGTTTCGAAATGGACTAATTCCAAAATTTACTAAAAGTTAAGGGACTAAAAACATATTTAACCCTTTTTTTTTTCAAATTACCCATTTCAGGAATTATCAAGTTTAAATTACACCATGGTAAAAGAACCGTCTTCTATTCCTTAAACAACAAATGTTGCATCAATGCAATCTTTTCTAGTAATATAAATTTTATAAATTATGAGTTATCATCGAATCATAATCATGGGAAAAAAAATTATGATACCTTTATCAATAATATTATTATTGAATGAGGTAAAATTAAATCATTTCTTAGTCTACCAGTTAATTTTTAATTTCTATCAAATTCGAAATAATAGAATCACTTCATAAGTATTTTTGAAATTTATAAACAAAATAGAGGAAAAACAATCATGTGAGATACTTTTGTGATTTAGAATTTAACAAGTACGTCGAATAAAAAATTACCACACCATTGAACCACCTTTTCATTTCTAGAACAATAATAAAGGATAGTAGAAATGTGTTCCAAGGTTTAAAATATCTTTTTTTCCTGATGAACTAAGAAGAAACTAATCTCAATAACTTTTTATGTGGAATATATATATATATATATATATATATATATAATATATAGAGAGAGAAAATATATTAAATTATACATTTATTATACCTATGATAATTTTTATAGTTTTTTCTTATTTAATCCAACTATTTTATCTTATCGTAGTTATGGGGATTTCAACGCAATTTGGCACAAAAATTATCAAGATGGATAGATTAAAAAAGATAAAATGGACAAGTCTCATTATTAAAATTTTTTATATTATATAAGACTTTTCTTATAAATTTATTAAATATATTTGTAAGAAAATATTTTTTTAACTATTTTTTTAATAATCTTAATTGTTAGGTAATTCTTTTATGGATCATTATTTTTTACAAAATTATAAAATTCGTAAATATTTTTTAAAAATTTGTTGAAAAAATGTTTTATACAAAATATTTTATAAAGAAATTTGCAACAATTTCCTGCAATTTTCTTTTTATAACAAAATTTATAAATATTTTTTAAAAGAAAAATTAAAACAAAATTGACAAAAAAATATAAATTTTGTTAATAGTGTCTTCTTTATTTAGTATGCCTTCGTATGAAAAAATTTATATTCGTTTAACATAACTTCAATTTTAACTTCATATAACACAGAAGTCATGATAGAAAAACGACTTAAGATCGAAATTGTTAAATAAAGAAGTTTGTTTGAAAAAACGACTTTGATTTCGATAATTAGATGTAGTGGTGATTGAGAAAATGACTTGCACTCTTTTTAAAAAAATAAATGGTATCTTCTGTACACGACTTATTATTAGAATGTTTTATATTTTATGATATTTTTCTTGTTATTAAATTTTGTAATAATTTTTTTATTATTTTTTAAGAGTTTTAACTGATAGATAATACTTTTTTTTAATAATTATTTTTTTACAAAATTACAGATATTTTTTACAAAATTTTCAACGTAAAATAATTTTGTACAACATAATTTACAAAAAAAAATTAATAACAAATTTTTACAATTTTTATTCATAACAAAATTTACAATATTTTCAAAAAAAATTGTCAGAAAATGTTTATTTTTTAGTAATAACTTCTTATTTTTTTATTTAAAAAGTATGCGATTTTCTTTTATATTCATTAAAGTGTTGTGCTATTATTATTACCTCAAAATCAATTCTTATCCAATTGATTTATGATTAACCTGCATTGGTTTGTATCGTATGTTTGTTAAATTTCGTGAAAATCAGAAAAGGTAGTATCACATCACATGCAATCAGGTTTTGATTAAACTTATAAGGTTACATGTGCAACTTTTGTTTTTGCGTACGTGTAAGGATTAACATCAAGTGAAAATCAGAAATGTAAAGGGCTATAATTTGAACTTTTATAGGAAATGAAAAACTCTTTTCGAAAGTCTGTTAGAGGAGATTTCTTTTAAAATAAAGAGAGTGATAGTCGTTTTTTTCTCCTTTTTCGTTTGATTAACCGTGATTAATGACTTCTATATTGATAACATTTATTAAATATGTCCATTCTGAAACTTTTATACAAAATTACACTAGAATGGTAAAAAAAACACGAAAAGTTGGTATGCATGCTGTTAGTTATAATGTGATACGAACTCATCAACCATACGAAAAGTAGGTATGCACAGTGGCGGATCTTGACCAATATTATTGGGGGTGCTCAAATAATACATCCAAAATTTATACATTTCATTATTGTCACTAACATAATAAAAAATGAAGTATACGAAGAAAATTGAGAGACATAAATACCAAAAATATTTATCAATATACCTATTTAAATAATCTATTCTTTTATTCTTCATCAATATACCTATTTAAAAAAAAATAATACTAAAAAATGATTTATCATAATCTAATAAAAAATTGAGAGACATAAATACCAAAAGAAAATTCGATGATAATCAAACCACAGTTAAAACTCAATTATAAAAAACACACAGTACAATCATTTTTTCTTCTATGTTGATAAAATAAAAAATTAATATAAAAGAAACTCATTAAATAAATTATTAAACTAATATTTCACTATCAAGTGAGACAAATGAGAATTACCTTCTTTTTTATTTCTTCGAATGGAAGAGAACAATTAGGAGATGAAAGCAAAAATAATTGATCTTTTTCTCTTCCGAAAGAAAAGAAAATAGGTAAGAATGGAAGATGAGAACAATCTGTAAGAAATTCAAGACATAGACATATAAAAGAGGCTCATTAAATAAATTATTGAATTAATATTTTACTATCAAGTGAGACCTTCTTCTTTTCTTCTTGGAGGATGGAAGAGAATAAAGGAGAAGTAAGAGAAAAAATAATAGATCTTTTTTTGTTCAGAAACAAAAGAAAACAAATAAGAATGAAATATGAGAACAATTTATGAAAAACACAATTTATAATGAAAACAAATAATAAAAAGTATCTTGATAAATCTTTTTAATCATTATTCTTTATTATATTTGATTTTATATTTTATTATTTATTAGTATTAATTATTATATTTATAAAAAAAATAAAATATTTAATTTAATATTTATAACAAAATAAAATCAAAATACTTAATATCTATAATAAAAAAAATAAAAATATCTACTGTATAAAAAATTTCAAAAAATTTTTGGGGGGAGCCAAGGCCCCTCCCTGCACCCATGATAATCCGCCGCTGGGTATGCAGCTGACCCATCATACGAAAAAGTAATTATAATTTAACATTTGTTTTTATTATATATATATATATTCTTTTTTTTTTGAAGTACAAAGTTTTATGTTATAGGCTCTTCATATAATTTATTGATTGTACCTTTACATAAAAGATTCAAATATCCTTATCTAAAATCATCAAATCTAGGTTTTATACATTCAAATACTCATTCAACAGAGGATAGTAAACATTATCTTTCAGATATTATCTTTAGTTTATTTTTTTAACTTATATGACTACTTTTGCCTTTTGTATTTACATCAGTCTGTACATGGTGTCTCCATGGTTTTATTGTAATAGTGAACAACCTTTTTTCCTCTATCTTCCAATTCATCCTTCATATGTAACCACACTTGCAAACAGTACAGAAACCTGGACTATAGATATTAAAATCAGTCTCTCCTGCACACATTCCTTACATGCTTCAAGGTAGACAAGTACTTTCTAGTCTATGTAATCATGTATAGTTGTGCATGACTATGATATAAATTTGATACAATGTAAAGGGCGCACTACAAAAAAATTTTGAAATTATGCGGAAATATATTTTCGTCAGTAAATACAAATTATCGATGAATTTTAATATTTTAATTACCAACGAAAAATTCGCTGGTAATCCATATTTTAGTTATCGATAGAAAATTCGTCAAGTAAATCTTTCAATAATGCAAATTTCAATTCCTGGCGAAAATATCCATCGATAAAATTCGTTGATAATTATAAAACTTAAAATTCGCTGGTAATTTAATTTTTTTTACCAACACATTTACCAACGAATTGATCTGCCGATAAAAAAAGGGCGAGAAATTTCCCGCCTAATACTTACCTTAAGAGGGTGCATGTCAGAATATTGGTAGAGAATAGTAAAATAAGAAGAGAAGAAGAAGAAGAAAAAGAAGACAAAGAGAGGAGATGAAAAGGAAAATAAGGAGGACGTGCGATGGTGGCACGACGACAACGGTGACCAAACGATGGCACGGCGGTAGCATAATGGTTGTGCGGTAGTGGAGCAATGGAGACACAGTAGTGGCACGACGAGATCGATTAAGGAGAAAAAGAAAAGGTGGGAGAAAGAAGAAAGAGTGAGAGAAAAAAGTGGGGAAGGAGAAGAAAGAGGAGGAACTGACAACGACGGTGGTGACAATGACAAATTTAACGAGATGGAGTGGAGGAGGTTTTGGAAGCAAAAAAAAAATGGAAACATAAACCCTAAAGAGAAGAAGGAAGAGGAAGGAGAAGGAAGAAGATGAACATGTTCACACTATTTACTAATGGATTTTATACCAACGGATTTTTTCGTCGATATTATAAATAGATTTTTCTGTTGTTTTATCATAGCCTTTTCCGTCGATAATTATCGACGAAATAGGATTTCTATCGGTAAAAATTTACCGACAAGAGTTTTATCGATAAATGTTTTACCATTGGTAATCCATTGATAATTTTGATTTCCCAACAGGTTTTAAACATTACCGATGAATTTTGACCGTCTTTAATATCAGTTTTTTTTTTGTAGTGGCATAAACACCAATCCGAAAAGGAAAAGCTTACTTTTGTACTTTTATGCTTCAACAATGCCCACGCTCTTAATTGAACTATGCTAAATATTTCTTCTTCATCGGGTTTGGCATTCCTAAACACTAAATTGTTCATGTGTTTCCATATACTTGACATGATAGCCATTTACACCCCTTTTTCCATATTATATTCCCTTTGCAGTTAAGCTCAATAAGTGAAATTGTTGAAAGTTTTCTTGAGCCTGGTTGTGTTGTACACTCAAAACCCCTACCCATCTATTGCACAAGTTCCACACTTTGTTGGCAACTTTACAACTAAAGAACAAATGACTTATGCTTTCTTCTTGATCCCCACACAGGGCACAATCATAATTGTTCAGTAAAACTCCTCTAAGCCTGAGATTGACCTTTGTATGTACACCATTTGACATGACATGCCATGCTAAATGAAGTGCAAATGGAATACCTTTAACCCGTCATAGACTATTAAAGACTACTGATTGTTCTCCAATATTGGACTACTTGCATCTTTGCATATGCCAATGTGATTGTGTATACCTTATCACCCTCTGAGTCACACTCTCCTCAAACCAAGTTTTCTCTTCACTGGATCCATATACCTTTCCAATGGAGCTTCTTTTTAACTCATCTTTTGCTATCTCTACTTCACCTACCATACTCTTATAGAAATTTACCTTTAGACCTTATCCAAGTCCAAAGCACCTTAAAATACTCTTAATGGCCACAATGTTCTTGACACCTATTTTACAAAGGAATAATGTGTCATCTACGAATTGCAGCATATTCACTTTTACCTCTTTTGTCCTTATCGATATTCCTTCCAGCACTTGCTTCTTATTAGCCTGTCTAACAATACATGTCAGTCCTTTTGTCACTATTAAAACAGTAAAGGTGTTAAAGGGTCACCTTGTCTAAGTCCTCTTGATGGTGTAAATTCTTGAGTTAGGCAACCATTAACAAGGATTGAAATTGTAGATGATTCAAGATAGACCTTAATCCAATTTATCCACTTAGAACAAAAGCCCAATTTACCCATTATATAAAATGGGAATTCCCACTTGATAGATTCATAAGCCTTTTCAAAATCCAATTTTACTATTACACATTGCTTTCTTTCTCGTCTTACCTCCTCAATCACTTCATTATCCACTAAGACACCATCAAGTAGACCTTTATCATTGAAAGCTAATTGAGTACAATCTATTATTTTTGGCAACACAAGCTTAAGTCTATTAGCCAATATTTGAGCCAGTATCTTATACATGCAGCCTACCAAGGATATAGGTATGTATTAATTCAAGCCAATGCGATTATCCTTCTTTGGTATGAGAGATATGAAGGAAGAATTACATCCCTTTGGGATTGAGCTATTTGATTGAAAATCATTTACTACTTGTAGCACATCTTGTTTTAAAACCATCCCAATGTTTCTTGATGAACCCAAAATTAAAACCATCTGGTTCATGGCTCTTAGTGTCCTCACACATCCATACCGCATCTCTAACTTTTGCCTTTGTAATGGTTTGGGTTAACATCTCATTATCTATTCATGATATGGTTTGGAATTCTACTTTCCCTAGTCTAATTTCAGTAGTAGTTGAGTCCGTTAATCTCTCTTTGAAATAATCCTTCAGAACCTCTTTTACAATGTCTAGTTTCTCACACCATTTCCCTAAGGTTTGAACTCCTTTGATCCTATTTTTGTTCCTTCTGCAATTAACCACTGAGTGGAAATATTTATAGTTAGAATACCCTTTGTCCATTCCCTAAGCTCTTGACTTTTGTCTCCAGAGTGCTTCTTGTCTATGGCTCACTACTTGTAACTCACTGAACAAGTTCTTTCTCTCCTTTTTCTTCTCATCATTCAGATTACTTTCATCACCCATCCTATCCAAATCACTTATATTCTTTATTATTTTCTACCTCTTTAAATTTAGATGTCCAAATACTTTTTTATCTCATACTTTTAGATGCCATTTAAGCCTTTTCAATTTTTCTTTTAAGGCATAGATTCCATACTAATATCAATAATTATTTATAAAAAAATTAGTTCTTTTAATAAATAATTAAATATTACATTATTATAAATTAAATTAAGTTAAATATTCATTTTATAAATAACATAATACATATAATTTATTTTTATTTAAAATGTATCATTGATAATTTATTTAATATTTAAAAAATTTAAAATAAATAAACATATAAAATAAATTGTACCATAAATATAATAAATATATAAGAATATAAATTAATTAATAATCTTTTTAATTCAAATAAATTAACATATGAAATATGAAATAAAAACATCGTAAAAGATAATAAATAGTCAAAATATAATTAATAAGAATTGTTTTAATACTTTTTTAATAACACTTAAATGGAAAATAAAAAAAATATTGTAATAGTTAAATGGTTGTTATCATTTAAAAAAGCATATATAATAAATATAATTTATAAATAAAATATTAATTTATATAATAATAATAATAATAAAGCATAAATTTGTTAATATGTTGATAGTTTTTTATTTTTTTTAAATAGTTAGGATATTGTTTATTTTTAATTAGTATTTTCTTTGTTAGTTACGGATTAGCGACAAAATTATTTCGTAACTAAATGTTTAATTTTGAGAGGGAATAACAACCTAATAGTATATTTTTTTCTTAAATCATAGCTAATTAGCTACAACTTATTTACGATATTATTTTTCACTAATCCCTCATTAATTGGTTACAATTTAATTATATCTGACAATTTAGCAACAAATTTATGAAAAATATTTTTCCTCAATTTTTCTCACAAATTAGCAAATTTGTTGTTGGAGCACTTTTGACACTACTAAAAAAACTCATATTTTTTTTGTCAATTTTGTTTTGAAATTTGTTTCGTAGGAAAAACTTGTGAAAAAAAATTGCAAGAAATTGCTACCAATTTTCTTGCAAAATATTTTGTATAAAACACTTTTCGCAACAAATTTTGTAGGAAATACTTTCAAATTTAATAATTTTGTAAGAAATGATTACCCACGAAGGAATTACCTGCCAATTAAAATTCTCAGAAAAAATGACAGAAAAAAGTCTTTTCTTGCAAACTTTTTTAATAATTTTGCAAGAAAAATCTCATGTAATATGAGAATTTTTAGTAGTGTGGTAAGGAATCAATGATTTTAACAAATAGCAAGGCTAGGATAAAATCAATGTGGTGTGATAAAAATTTGTTATAGTTTCAATTTGCTTTTAGTTGATTTTGCTTTGCGTCATTGATCTTGATAGTGGGGTATATAAGTATTGGTAGCGAACTTATCTGCCAATCTTTTAGTTTGCCTATGTAGTAGCTGCACTAAAAAGAGGTTCCATGACTTTTGAATTTTCTTATATCAATGACTTTATTAATGTGTTGTATAGGCAGTGTGACAATTTTGTTAACCTTTATATTTAGTAAATTATTAAGTATACTTTTATGTACTAGTTTTTCAATTATACCACTTGACAAATTTAGGTTCTACACCACGGGCTATCCATAGGTTCCATTACATATCCCTGTTAAGTGGTCAAGTTCATATCTGCATACTAATCTTTTCTTTGAGAGCACTACTCCTTTTGTAAATCATAGATGGTAAATCTCTTGTTCAAAATTTCATTTGCCTTTATGTACTTTTTATCAACATTACTTATAAGATTAGTTTTATATCTAGGTACTTGGATATTGTTGGCCTTTAGAGTTCCAAAATTTACATTTGGAATGACATTGCATTGTTCTTAGGGTGCTTGGTACTACTACCGTCTAATATACTCACTATATCTCGATCTATCTCCAATTCCTATGCTAAAGTAGGTTAATTATACTATCTAGTGTGAGAAAAGAAGTTCCACATCGATGGGAACTTACTTTGGAGCTTACTTTTAATGTTATAAAAGGAGCCCAGTGTTTCCTTAGGAAATCATCCCAAAGTCTCTCCCTTTCTATTTCTTTTTACTTTTGCTTGAGAGAAGAATTAAGAGAGAATATTAGTTTCTCCTTTAAGAGAGAAAGTTAGTTTCTCCTTTAAGGTTCTCCTTTTATTAGTTTTTCCTATTTCCAAGAGAGGGGTTGTCATTGTTTTCTCCTTGGGATTAGAGAGAATGATATGTAATTTTTCCTTTCCTTGAATAAATTATATTCATTGCCTATTATCTATTTTTGTTCCTTTATTTTCATCATTTATTTTAGTTGTGAGTACTTGTGCTAGTACTCTGATACCTAACAGTGGTATCAGAGCTTATGATTATATTTCGCTGCTATTATCAGAGCTATTGGTTCTATGTGCTAGTACTTTTATTTTCATCTTTTATTTTAGTTGTGATAGTGGATAAAGCGTGGTAGTGTGAAAGTGCTTGTCTAGGAAAATTCTGGCTAGGAAAGACTTGGTACTTAAGTGTGTCCATTAGTGACCCACCTCTCTTTCCTGAGAATTACCTGGTGCACTGGTTCACGGTCTGCCTCAATTGTTCCAGTAGACAGTACTATTCATAGTGAGAAGTGCATAAGTCGGTTTTAAAGCCATGGCAACAAGATACGAGATAGAGAGGTTCAATGGGAAAAATTTCTCATTGTGGAAACTGAAGATGAAGGCAATTTTGAGAAACGACAATTGTCTAGAAGCAATTAAAGAAAAACCTGAGGGCATTACAGATAAAAAGTGGAAGGAAATAGATAACAATGCTATATCAAATTTGCACTTAGCATTGGCAGATGTGGTCTTATCCAACATTGCAGAGAAGACTACAACGAAGGAGATTTGGGATACTCTCACAAGCTTGTACGAGGTTAAGTCACTTCACACAAGAATATTCTTGAAGAGAAAACTCTATACTCTTCGAATGAGTGAGTCCACATCGGTGACAGACCACATCAACAATCTAAATACATTGTTTGCCCAACTTTCAGTGGCAGATTTCAACATAATTGAAAATGAACGTGCGGAGCTTCTACTACAGAGTTTACCTGATTCGTATGATCAACTTGTTATCAACATTACAAATTACAACGTTGTTGACCTCCTACACTTTGAGGATGTTGTCGAAGCTGTTCTTGAAGAAGAATCCAGGCAAAAGAACAAAGAGGATATGGTGGAAAGTGCAAGGCAAATAGAAGCTTTGGTGATGACAAGAGGTAGATCAACAGAACATGGATCTAGTGGGAGTCAGTCTCATGATAGATGTCAAAGTAAGAAGCATCTCAAATGCTACCATTGTGGCAAAAGAGGGCATGTGAAGAAAGATTGTTAGCATTTGAATAGTGGAGGAAAGAACTCTGAGGCATCAACCTCACAAGGTTGTATGGCAAATACCTCGGAGGACGAAGATATTCTATGAAGAAGAGGAGAGAAATTGTAAGTCATGAAAACGCAAAAGATCATGGCAAATGTGTATGTGCTTTTGGGAGATATGTTGCAGGAAGCTAATGCAATGGTTGCATCGACAAGTCAAGAAGAAGCGATGTTGACGTAACATCGTAAACTTGGGTATAAGTCAGAGCGAAGTTTGCAAATCCATGCAGAACGTAATCTCTTACTCGGGCTCAAGAAGGTTGTTTTATCTCTACACGAGCACTGTGTGGTAAGCCAACAAACATAGTCATAGATCGCAGATTGCTAGTTTGACTACCAGGAAAAAAGAAAACATAAGAAGACTTGATTTATTCTGATGTAAGGGAATCACCAGGGTTATCACTAGGAGAATCAAAGTTTATTCCAGGAGATTGTGGGTGTACTACATCAAGAGAAAGTCATATGTGTTGTTACCAGTTCAAGGAATCCAAAGCACGAGTAGAGCTTGAAACTGGGGAAAATTAAGTGCTTAGGCTATGCTAACAATGTGAAGAGGTACCACTTGTGGGTCCCACTACCCACAAGGTTATTGTTAAGCAGAAATGAAATGATGCTCCAACCAGAAGGCGTTAAAAGAACAAGAAAACTTGGTTTGCATGGTTGAACAAATCTCAGTACGGTTTAAAGAGAGCGCTCAGGTGTTCGTACTAGAGATTTGATTCCTTCATAAGCCTCGGTTACAACAGAATGAGTGTTTAGACCATTGATGTTGTATGTGGATGACATGTTGGAGGTAGACCCCAAGAAAGTTCAAATCCAGGAATTGAAGGCAAAATTGGCTAAGGAGTATGAGAAGAAGGACTTAGAACCAGCAAACAACGATTTCAGGGATGCAAATTCACCGAGACAAAAAAGATAGGAAGGTTTGGCTTTCTCAGAAGAAATACTTACTGATAATCTTGCGGCGCTTCAACATGCAAGATTGCAAGCCAATTTCTACCCCATTTTCTATCAATTGTTCCTCACTATGAATCCTAGCAATGAAGCGAAGAGGATGGAGAAGTCTCGAGTACCGAGTGCATCGATGGTGGACAAACTTATGAATGCTATGATGTGTATAAGACCAGACATTGCACAAGTAGTGGGATGGTTAATAGGTTCATGGCGGGTTTGGTGGAGAGCAGTGAAATATTAACAAGAGGTCCTTAAGAGGAACCTCAGGTGTTGCATTGTGTTTCGGAGGATCAGAATTATGTGTCAATGAAGTCTACGTGGATTCGATCCTACTGAAGTTTATCAGAAGAACAAGTAGCATGAAGGCAGAGAATAAAGCATGGTGTGAAGATTTGATTAATTTCATCAAAATCTTCAAGTGGGAGATTGTGAGAAAAGAAGTCCCACATCGATGGGAACTTACTTTGGAGCTTACTTTTAATGTTATAAAAGGAGCCCAGTGTTTCCTTAGGAAATCATCCCAAAGTCTCTCCCTTTCTATTCCTTTTTGCTTTATTTGCTTGAGAGAAGAATTAAGAGAGAATATTAATTTCTCCTCTAAGAGAGAAGGTTAGTTTCTCCTTTAAGGTTCTCCTTGTCTTAGTTTTTCCTATTTCCAAGAGAGGGGTTGTCATTGTTTTCTCCTTGGGATTAGAGAGAATGATATGTAATTTTTCCTTTCCTATTATCTATTTTTGTTCCTTTATTTTCATATTTTATTTTAGTTGTGAGTACTTGTGCTAGTACTCTGATACCCAACATCTAGGACATGAATGATAAAAACTAGTTAGACCTTAATGAGTTTTTTTTCAAAGTAATTTCCAACGCTTGAAATTTCTATCCTTAATTTTTATCTATGTGGCCGGATATTAGAAACTCGAATTTTTCTCAATGTAGTTGTGCAAAGTGGAATTTTTCTTTCAATGTAGTTGTGCAATGTAGCGAGAAACTGGAATTTTTCTCAATGTAGATACACGTGCAGAACTATTATGTTACGAACCACCATCCGTAACACTAGGTGGAGTTCTCCAATACGAATCACAATTTGTATTATCAACACAAGATTCATACATCACTGGCCATTTCCCATGATTTCCTATCAAGTAGAGCCAACCCATACGAGCCACAACTCGCATACTCTCACCGATTTTCCAGTATCACCAAGCCAATACCCAAGATCGCCACGTGTTTACCCTACATTTCGAGCCACAACTCAAGGAATGCCTCAGCAAGTTCCCTACTCAAGGTATCATCCCAAGCAATGTAGACCACGCTCAATTCAAATGGAACAACCCATGTCCCTTGCACTATTGTCTGGCATTGCCTAAGCACTGCTAGGCGAAATTACGTTGCAGATCGCTTAGCAGAAACCACATGTTACCAAGTGCCATGCGCCCTAGAGGTTTCTGGTTTTGCAGGTATCGCCTGGCGAGACCACCCTCATCGCCAAGTGTCACGCGTTCCAGTGGCCATTACCCATACAGCTGTCGCCTGACGGGATCATCCTCACTACCATGCGCTACGCGCTCTAGAACCTCTATGTTTTTGTAGCTATCACCTGGCGGTTCAAACCTCACCGCTAGGCACTCTACCAGTAACCTGACTTTGTGGTTTTTATGCATCCAAGGACAATTCTAACACCCTTCCTATCATCAAGGAACCCATCAACACCAATTTGTCCATCAATATCCTTTAACATGTCACAACTTACACAATCACCCATCCATTCCTCTATATATTCAACTATAATTCCCAACTTAAAGTCATACTCTCATTCAACTTCCACTATGTGACCCGCTTATAATGAACACAAAGCATTAAAACTCACCCAGTTTAATTACCATTTTCTATACCCATTTTCTAGCACCTCACCTCTAACATAATTATCAACAGAGTAATCACCATTCATACCATGCTAGAAGTAACCTTTGACAACATTTATCCTTAAGTTCATAATAGGCTTCCTATACTTGATATGGACACTGCCTACAAATCAAATAAAACCACAACTGACGCCTATTAAGCACTACCTCGTTTTCCATTTATATCAATAGTTTGCCCTCTCCAAAGATTACTCAGTCTCACCTCTATAAGCCATATAATACTCTCACAATACCACAATTGACCATTTTTCCCATTATTACCAAGTTCATGCTAAAGTACAACTTTCTAACAAAACCCCTAAACTGCCCCTACCAAGTCAACCCCAAATCTGCTGGTCAACACTTGTCACCTGGCGACAACTTCCATGTGTAACGTCCTAGTAGGATATTACTTAATTAAATAAAACAAATAATTTATCAACAAATAAATTACTCATTTATTATCAAATCATTTCCCAAAACATGGGAAATGTAAAACTTTAAAGCAAAAAAAACGCGATATAAAGTCAACCATTCATAATCAGTCTTTACAATTCAAAAGTCAAAAGCAGTAAAAACTAATACATAAATTACATGAAAATTTTATAAAATAAATCTTTATAAATCCCCATGTAATCTGCTCCCGCTCTTCGCCACTAAGCATCTTCTTGCTCACCTGTAATATCATTTACTCCAGGATAACAAGTTACCCGATCATCGCCACACACAAAAAAATAGGGTGAGCTATGCACATAAATAAAATAAATATGAAATAAACCCACCCAAAAATCTCATAAATATTTATCTTTTAAAATAAAAACTCACTTTCCCACACTCATAACTATTATGAGTTTATGCATGTATTCTTGATCGTGGGACTTTCCCGTGCTTCCACGAACCTCCTCGCTCGTGGTCAAACCTAGAAGTCTATCTCGCTCGTAGTCCTACTTCACGGACTCCCTCGCTTGTCATCCAAACTCCTCGCTCGGACCTGGACACGCATACCCGCCTTTCCTACTATGAACTCCCTCGCTAATTGCATTCTCAAGTTTGAGCATGAACTGAACTCCCTCGCTCATTCATCCCAAACAAGAGTACCTCCAGTGAACTAAACCATTCACGTTCCGCATGCGGTCCACCCATCACGAATTCCTCGCTCACGACTCAAACCCAGCACATCCCATATCCTATGGACTTAGTCTTTCATGTTCAACATCACAAACACATTCCCATAATTCCCGTAATTTCGGAAATAAAATAGCAAGCCAGCTTAATCGGGAATCGAAAGCACAAATCTTCACTGTTCTCGCTTAGGCTAGGAGCTTTCGCTCAAGCGAGTATATCTGTCTCGCTCAAGCTAGACTCCCTCGCCTGAGCGAGTGAGTTACAGTGGCTCTCCACGAGCTCTTGCTTAGGCGAGACCTTCTCGCTTGAGCGAGATAATCTTTCGCCCAAAACAACGGTCTCTTGCCAGGGCTACGATTCAAGCAGAAACACATCTATTTTCCACAATTTCTCGCTTAGGCAAAACACGCTCGCCTGAGCAAGATAATCAGTCGCCCAAAATGTGGGCTCTTCGTTTGAGCGAGATGCTCGAGCAGAATCAGGGCCAAGTCTTTGCTACTTTCGTCTAGGCGAGGCTTGCTCGCTTGAGCTAAATTAGCATATGCCTTCCCTGTTCATGCACGCGAAAACTAGAAAACCATGCCAAACTACGATTTACTCGGTACCAAGCAATCTATATCAACAAGCAAATCACATGAACATGTTTTAAATCCATTTGAACCATCAAAACTTGAGATTTAACCATAAACAACCATACAGTACCAAAAACCCTCATCTTATTCATACAAATGCATAAAAGACTTTGCAACAACATCAAATAAACCAACTTCTCAATCACATCACATATAGCACGAAAATTCATAGCACACAGGAATCAAATGATAAGAGCAAGACTCAGAATCATAACACATCTCATTTAATTTAAACACATAAGGACAGCCCCCCTAACATGGATTTCTTGCAAAAGTAGGCAATGCTAGAATTCACTTATGATGGTGGCACTTGACTCCACTTTTTTTGGTCAGCTTTAATCCACTTCAATAAGCCTTCAATCTCCTTCTCACACACCAATTTCAGCCCACTTTGTTGTTCTACCTCAGAGACTCTCTCCCTTGTTTTTGCATTTAATCCTTAATTTTAATTCCACTTTTAATAGGTTTAAGGGCTAAAACGAAAATTACTTTTATACCTACTTAATGGTCATTGAATTTGTGGTTTATAATAGTTTTCCAGCCCCCTTGACTGCTCCTTACGCTAGGTTTTCCTTTGCCCTTTCACATTCATGCCAAAGCTAAATTTAGCAAAAATAAAGTTTAATTCATGTCTATCAAGGTTTGAACGCATAGTCATCCATTCATCAAGCCAATGCACAACCATTATGCCAATTCGTATTTCTTACTAATTCATATAATCCTAAGATTATGTGATCACTCATCATGATCCATCACATTATTAAAGTAATATAAATAAAAAACACAACCACTTGAACCCAAGTCCTCTCAACACAACCAAGTACTTTCAACCACTTGAACTAGTACTTTTTCACATCATACATGTTAGAATTGAATGCCATAAGGCTCCTACTACCCGCATTTATTAATTAATTAATTAAATTTCACAGGTCTTACACCATGTGGTCGGGTGGTGCTTCAATTTCT
Source organism: Vigna unguiculata (assembly GCF_037176805.1). Lineage (NCBI taxonomy): Eukaryota > Viridiplantae > Streptophyta > Magnoliopsida > Fabales > Fabaceae > Vigna > Vigna unguiculata. The sequence goes on along the minus strand of NC_140794.1, from coordinate 13,884,727 downwards.
GGGCAGTTCCCAAAACTTTTCGCACACATATAAACCCTAATTTCCCTAATCTTAATCCATTTCCTACAATCTCATGTAATTCGCGTTTGAATCATGCTTCCACCATCTTTATATACTCAAATTAGTTTCAATTTCATAGCATATCACACCAACCCATAATCTGAAATCATCATTCACTTATTCCCAATCCCCACATGAACCCTCCTTTGAACTCATACATTGTTTCCATCAATTTGAAATCTCTAGAGAGACAATCCATATCAGAAACAATCCCAATAACATCCATTAAGATCACAAGAACCCCACATATGCACTTTCCCAGAACCCAACCAATTCCAGAAAACACACCAAACTCGCACATGTCACCTGGCGGCAATTCATCACCGCTAGGCGGTTTTTGGAAAATTTTCAAAAACACAATACAATCCAGAAAAAAAATGCATAAACAAACATCCATGCTTCTCATACAATCCACATTTATGTAATTAAAATTTAAGTACATGGTACAACTTGTAACATCCCGTCCGGATATTACGAATATACTTAATAAAATAAGATATTAATATCAAATACTCATTTATTAAGCTCCATTTAAAAAAACATGGGGAATATAAAACTTTTATTACATCAAAAGTTAACTCAAGTCCATAAAATTTAAAGCTCAACTATAATGTCAACGGGTAGTAATATGAAATGTTACAAATTCTTTAAAAACTCATAAAATATAAAGCTCTGAGAAAGTCCTCTCCCAACTAGCCCCGCTCCAGCTCTATGTCTCACCAGATCCACCTACAACATCGACTGCTCCCGCGTACCACATACACGATCATCGCCAAACACAAGCAGATAGGGTGAGCTAACAGAATAAAACCTATGCATCAATTTATATAACAAAACACACACATCAAAGGATCCTCATCCTTTGATCTCATATCACATGGCCACCACCATGTAATCCATGTTCTATGCCTTTGGTTGATAATCTCAAGCTATCGTTGGTGTCCAACCTACAAGCCACCACTTATAGAACACAAGCGGAAACACTCGCTATTCCGAGCTACAACTCAAAGAATGCTTATATAACCTCCATCTTGAGCCACAACTCCAGGAATACTCCAACATCTGACCCTTGAGATATCGTCCAAAGCCTCGTAGACCACGCACATCCAAAGCAAGAAAAACCCAATGTTTGCTTCATCAAAAATCACCTAGCGCTCCACACGAGTTGCCAAGCGAAAAAGTCTACCAGATCGCCTGGCGGGGAACACGTGCCGCCAGGCGCCAAACACCTCCAATGCTACTATTTCTACGAGTATCTCCTAGCGGGACAACCCTTATCACCAAGCGCTACACGCTTCAATTCTCTACTGGTTTTGTAGCTATCACCTAGCGGGCAAACACCACCGCTAGGCGCTACACCAGTACTTTCACAATACTGGTTTTAAGCACCCAGAACAAAGTAAAATCAATCCATTCACATTTCATATATATATATATATATATATATATATATATATATATATATTCCCCCTTTAAATCCATGCTAGCATTCCATTCTAACTTATGAATAACGCATGCTTAAACAAATATAAGCAGCAACACTCTAACAATTTCAGCACATGATCCTATGCACCAATGTAAATTAATATTAACACACATGCATTCACCAATAACCAATTCTCCACATGTGACTAACCCAAAGGAACATTCAAATTGTTAGAGACTTACCACATAATCCAATCATGCTTCATTAGAAGTTACTTGAAATTATCAAGAGTTTAATCATGTATTTCAAAGACTCCAAAATCAGCAATATTGAGTAACGTATATCTCTAGCTACTATTCTCTAAATCAAATCTCCACCGTTCAAAGTGAAGAACTACATGTTATAGACCACCTGTCCAAATTTCACCTAAATCGGACGGTTAACAAACCCGAAAATGTAATTTTACAAAAACTATGCAAACTAGAAAAAATGGTGGCGCCTAGCGCCCAGAAATGAAGAAGGTGGCGCTTGACAGGACTGAACTACCGCCCGACGATTCCTGTTGCGCGAAAAGTACGAAAAACAACGTGTTTCGTGAACAGAACACCATGCACCTTTGATGTGGCGCCTGGCGGCCAATTGGGTGCTGCCAAGCGGTTCCTATTGTCCAGGAACCCAGAAATCCTTCCTTTGCACCTGCGAAGCCCTAACACTCCTTGGTCTTCCTCCATTGAAAATTTCACCAAATCTTCACTCGAATTCACATAGGGATTCCCATCCCAAACCCATTCATTCACTCTTTCCAATACACTTGAACCACCAATTTCCTTAGGACATCAAGAACCCAATTTCCAACCCTAACATCATCTTCCCACTATTCCATTCATTTACACCTCCAATTACATGAATTTAAATGTGGTTTGACATCAAATCATCCTTTAACAATTAAAAATTGGCTTTCCCTCCGATTAGAGTCATCCCAAAACATCAAGAACATCAAAATCGAACCAAACTTGGTTCGTGTCGCTTGGCGGGTGTTCATCACCGCCAGGCAGTTCATCCAAATACAATGCAAATGAGTCGCCTGGCGGTATTTCTTCACTTGTCAGGCGGTTTCTGGAAAAATCCCAGAAACGTGAATTTTTATACAATTTGGACGAATTACTAACACCCAATAATCATATATTTCATGCTTAAAACTTGAGTTTTAGAGTTCTTCCTCTTTGATCACTAGGTCGCCTAGCTTCCCTTCAATTTAGCTCCCAAATGCACTCAATTCTCACCACACATTCTCTGAATTCGTACCTTTCCCAATGCCCAGTAATGGCAGCACAAAAAAACCCTCATCCACACTCAAAATTTGCCTTTTATTGGTGCCTTAATGGTAGTTTAATGTGCTAAAACGAAAATGACATTAAAGTATGTAATTGCCATTCAAGGTCCATCTTTAGTTATTTTCCAGCCCCTTGGATTGCCTTCACATGGCTGCTAGGGTTCCCAGCCCCTCTCATCCTTGCCAAAATAAATTTAGCAAAACGAAGCTTAATTGGTGTCTACCAAGTGTCAAACCCATAACCATGCCAATGCCCAATGCACAACCATTCAACCAAAGCATGTTTCGTGATAATTCCTAAAATTCAAAGATTATATTACCACTCACATAATCATACATTTATTAAAATTAATAATAACTTAAATAACACATAAATGTCTTAACTAGGACTCGAACCCAAGACCTCTCACACAATTAAGTACTCTCAACCATTTGAGTTAGTACTTTTCCACGTCATAACAAAATCAGAGTTAAATGCCATAAGGCTCCACTACCCGTATTTATTAAATAATTAATTATTTACTTATTTAAATTTCATGGGTCTTACACAACTCCCCTAACTTGGTATTCCTTGCTCCAGTTATAAATCCTAGAGTCCTTTTTGCACCACAATCGATCAAATTCCAAGTGTAACACCCTGGCATCCCACCGAGCATGTTAGGTCAGCAGCCCAATACACCCCAACCCATCACCCTTCTCCGTCCATTCATACTAGGTAGGTTGTTGCCAGCGGGTATCGAACCCTTGACCTTTAACACCTTGGCATCACACCAAGATGCTACCAGTTGTGCTGTAGTTGTGCACACGCTGTGCACTTGAGGGTGGTGTTGGAAATACTCAGGGAACATCAGTTGTATGGAAAATTATCCAAATGTGAGTTCTGGCTGAGTGAAGTCCAATTTCTTGGGCATGTAATCTCGGCTCATGGTATCGTAGTCGACCCTACAAAGATAGAAGTTGTGTTGAAATGGGAACGACCGCAAACAGTGACGGAAGTGAGAAGTTTTCTGGGGTTGGCTGGGTACTACCGGCGATTTATAGAAGGGTTCTCCAAAATGGTAAGTCCTTTAACGCAACTCACGCAAAAGGACAAATCCTTCTCATGGACAGAACTGTGTGAGGCATGCTTTGAAGAGATGAAGAAGAGACTGACCACAGCTCCGGTATTGGCTATTCCCGATACAACTCAAGCATTTGAAGTGTACTGTGATGCGTCATACCAGGGGTTGAGATGTGTATTAATGCAAGGAGAAAGGGCAGTAGTGTATGCTTCTCGGCAGTTGAAGATCCACGAGAAGAATTATCCCAACCATGATCTGGAACTGGCTGCGGTAGTTTTTGCTCTTAAGACTTGGAGACATTACTTATATGGCTCCCAATTCCGAGTCTTTAGTGATCATAAGAGCTTAAGGTATTTATTTGATCAGAAAGAACTTAACATGAGACAAAGGAGATGGATGGAGTACCTTAAAGATTACGATTTCGAGCTCCTCTATCATCCAGGCAAGGCTAATGTGGAAGCCGATGCCTTGAGCAGGAAGCGGGTACATATGTCTTCGTTGATGGTGAAAGAATTGGAACTGATAGAGAAATTACGCGATATGAATTTTGGATTACAACTGGATTCTGATCATATCCGGTGCAGTATGTTAACGATTACAAACACCTTTCTAGAGGAGATTCGAGAAGGGCAGGTGCATGATGCTGAGTTACAACAGATTGTTGGATGGTTGGGTACAAAGAAGGGGAAGGAATTCAAGATGGGGGCTGATGGTATCTTACGATTCCGTGATCGGGTTTGCGTGCTTGGAAATTGGAGAATGAGAAGGAAGGTTCTGGATGAGGGACATAAGAGCCGCCTCAGTATCCATTCGGGTATGACAAAAATGTACAAGGATCTTAAGGAGTCATTCTGGTGGCCTGGGATGAAAACAGATGTGGCAGACTTTGTGGCAGCCTGTCTAGTGTGTCAGAAGGCTAAAATTGAACACCAAAGGCCAGGAGGTACCCTAGAACCGTTGGAGATACCCCAGTGGAAGTGGGATGGTATCTCTATGGATTTTATGACTCACCTACCTCAATCTGTAAAAGGACATGATGCCATTTGGGTAATAGTTGACAAACTCACCAAGTGTGCGCACTTCTTACCAATCAATCTGAGGATGTCGATGGATAAACTCGCAGATTTATACATTCGGGAGATCGTAAGATTACATGGGGTTCTAGCAAGTATAGTGTCAGATCGTGACCCGAGATTTACCTCACGGTTCTGGCAATGTTTACAAGCAGCGCTAGGAACTCAACTGAGAATGAGTTCTGCATATCATCCTCAAACGGATGGTCAATCAGAAAGAACAATTCAGTCACTAGAAGATTTGCTTTGGGCGTGTGTATTGGACCATTTGGGTGGTTGGAGTGAAGTACTTCCCTTAGTGGAATTCACTTACAATAACAGTTACCACTCAAGCATTGGAATGGCGCCTTACGAGGCATTATATGGAAGAAGATGCAGAACCCCACTATGTTGGTATAAGGATGGAGAGTCAATGACTATTGGGCCGGAGTTGTTGCAACAGACGATGGAAAAAGTCAAACTGATTCAGGACAGGATGCGTGCGACTCAGAGTAGACAAAAGTCGTATGCAAATAAAAGGAGGGGGCCGCTAGAATTTCAAGCGGGGGATCATGTGTTCCTACGGGTCACCCCGACTACAAGCATTGGGAGAGCAATCAAATCCAGGAAATTAAAGCCGAAGTTCATAGGGCCATATCAGATCAATAGGAGAATCGGGCCGGTAGCATATGAAATTGCGTTGCCACCACATCTAGCCAACTTGCACAATGTGTTTCACGTGTCCCAGTTACGTAAATACATTACAGATCCCACCCATGTGCTAGAGACAGATGATGTCCAGTTCAGGGATGATCTAACATTGGACGTGAGACCGGTAAGGATAGTGGATTCTCAAGTCAAGAAGCTGAGAGGGAAGGAGATCCGGACAGTAAAGGTCCTTTGGGATGAGGCAACACAAGAAGCAACGTGCGAAATGGAGGACCTCATGAAGGAATCATATCCATATTTATTTCCTGGTAAGTGAAATTTTCGAGGACGAAAATTCTTTTGAGTTGGGAGTAATGTGAGATCCAGGAAATTTATGAAAATTAATAATTAATAGAATATAAGAAATGAGGAGTTGAGACTACCTTAGGAGAATTCCTTGATAAATCTTAAACAAGAAACAATGTGAACCTAAGCGGTTTAGAGCACTTAATTAGGTTGAAGGGACTTGGGTTCAAGTCTAAAGCATGTCATTAGTAGATTTATTTAATTCTGTTTTATTTTGCAATTATATTGTGAATGTGACAGCATGATTTAGGTTCTGGGTAAATTGACATGAATAATGTGATGGTTTGTTGGTGTGCATATGTTTAATGGGTTAAAAGGTTGTGGGTTTGAGTCTTGGTTAAAGTACCTTTTATTTTTTATATATTTTTTCTAAGTGATGGAAAAATCTAGAAATTGTAGAAATCCTTCATCTCTGTTGAATAGAAATCGCATGCCATGATGTGTTGGACTCATCTTCTGTCTCTATCTGTCAAACATGAACCAATTTACCAGAAATATATGTTTTCTTTAATTTTGGGTATTTGATTGCACATACTATTTTATTCGGCAACAATTGATATGCTTTTGAATCTATACGATTCCATAAATTCAAATGCTGACTTATTTTTCCTCTCCTCGCAAAAGTAATGTTCATTCCTTTTTTTTTCTTTCTTGTTACGTTCCCTCAATCTGGACAAGGATTTTGTTAAAAATAAAAAATCAATCATGAATTTCATGTGAAGGACGGGAAAAATACTTTTCTATGCTATAAGAATTTGGAGTTTTGGGGGATTGTTCATTTGATCAAAGTTTGCAGTATTATTATATATATTAAGTATATCAAAGTTAAAACTTCATGAATTCGTATAGGGTTTTGATTGTAATGATTTCTCATGGATTTTAAATTGTATAATCTATTAGTTTATGGTAATGGTGAAAAGTTGGGGTTGTCGGGTTTGGGAGTGAAAAGAAAATTTAGTTATATTTTTTTTAGTGTCAGGTGTGGATAATGAAAATTATATATATATATATATATATATATATATATATATATTAATTAATTATTGGATGTAAATCTTAGGTGAGATAACAGGTAGTGAATATGTTATCATGTGACAGGTAAATTTTCTTTGTATGTGAAAGTGCAAGGCAATGGGTACAATTATATAAATATTATTTTAGTATATTAGTAGTCAGGGTTGCCTAGTTATCAATAATTAATAGGATGTATATAATTCATAGGCTTTTAGTATATTGAGTGTTGTTAATTCGCGTCAATTAAGTTGACTTAATTTTGGAACAATGTATAAAGTATATAAAAGTTAAAGTTTATCTTTAATTTATAAGTATGGCTTGTTTTGGATTTGTAATAAAAGTGCAGATTTTTATTTTGTGATGTTTGATAGTTTAATTACGTGTAGAGGGCAAAGAAAAATTCGGGTTCAGTAGTTCTATAGATCAGGACAGTGCATAAGGAATATATCATTATAGTTTTTATTTATTTATTATTTAATTGGAAGGAGGTATAAGATTTTAATAATTATAAAAGTAACCAAGGTATATAATGTATATGTAGTGGTGGAAACTTAAAGTATTTAAATATTACTAGGTGGATTACATTGGGTTAGATGTAGTGAGTATTAAAATGTGTAATTCCTAAAAGTTAAAGATTATGCCTTATTGGGTGAGGATTGCGACTTTATTTAACCTATCGAGTATGATTAACTCTTGAATAAACTCAAGTGTTAGCATAGTCTCAATTGTGAATGTATACCTCTATGTATGAATAATTGATTTATGAGATATGTGCTATGATTTTTGGAAATCCTGGGCGCCTGACGGCGAGAGGTTTTTGCCAAGCGGTCTGCAACGCAGCTTCGTATGGCGGTGCCTAGGCAACGCCAGGCAATAGCGTGCGGACAATATATTATTTTTGTAGCGTTTTACATCGATGGTCTTGAGGGTTTGGTCAGTGACATGCTGGATTAGTTACGAGCGGGGAGGTTCGTAACGGAGATTGAGATGCGTGATTGATGCGAGCGGGGAGGTTCATATCTTTTGTACTCTTGTGTGGGGATACGAGCGGGGAGGTTCATATGTTCCGTGCTCACACTTGAGGCTACTATGAGCGGGGAGGTTCATAGTAGGTGTTCACGCATGTTGGACTACGAGCGGGCAGGTTCGTAGAGTTGGACTACGGGCGGGGAGGTCCGTAGAGTTGGACCACGAGCGGGTAGGTTCGTAGGAGCATGATAATCCCTAAGGACCAAGGTTGTGGATGGATCTTTCTCATATAGGTTATGAGATTGGAAGTATATTATGATAACAAGACTACCAAACTAAAATTAACTAAGTTATATTGGGTAAGGGACAGTTTTTATTATCTTGTGATTATATTATTTTCTGCTCAGCTCACCCTTTCTTGTTTGTGTGTTTGTGTTTGGCGATGATAACATGACTTGTCACGTGGGAGCAGATGTGAACTCAGGTGATCATGCTGATGCTTAGCGACAGAGCGAGACTACCTACGGGGGGGGATTTTCATTATACTATGCTTTCCTACATTTTGTAATAGACTTTATGATGTTTTATCCATTATGAATATGTAATAAAGACGAGACAGTATGAATGGATTATGGCGAGATAAGTTTTAAATTTTTCGCGCTTGGGAACTTATTATAATGTCTGGATTTTTTGAAAGTATATTTTGTGAAAAATGAGTTTTATCTAGTAATATCCACCTAGGGTGTTACACCAAGCCCTTCACTAACCTTTGCAAAACTTCCCTCAATGTCCCCTTGGCGCATGTTTTTGTGCTCTGAATACTCCCCTAGCAGTCCTCACAAAATGATATGCTCAAAATCCCATTCTCCTTTCTCAAATTGCTTCTTAAACTATGACTTAACTAGGATTAATGGCAAGAAAACGAAAATTAATAAAAATGGGTTAATGGCCATTCAAGTGCCATTACAAGGTGGTTTTTTAGCCCTTCCAACTGCTCCTTATGACGGCTAGGGTTTTTGATCCCTCTCATTCATGTCAAAAAGCATTTGAGCAAAAAGGAACCTATTTAGCGTCAATCAATGATGTGGGATGTGCTTGAAGTCACACATGAAGGAACCAATGATCACTACAACAAAAATCACTTTAGACAACGACATAAAATTATGATATAAATTATAAAAACCGTGGTCTAAAGATTAGACCACAATTTTTTAGGCGTGGTATAGGTGAGTGTAGCTATAGATAATAAACAAAGGTTTTTAGTATGACAATATTTTTAAAACCGTTGCTTAAAATTCTCACAATAGACAACAGTTTTACATGTTGATTTTATACTTTACCTATGTTTTTAGACCATATTTTTACTAGTTTTACCCACATAGTTTAAAGTAACAATTATATAATCATGGACTTTCATGATATTTATACATCATTTATAAAAATGTTGTTTATTATATGTTTAGGCTACATTTATTTAGCCGTTATCTATTTTAGTGTGGTCTAAACTATAAATTATTGTAGTGAATGTGAGGATGGCTAGGAAGCATGCATTGATACAAGAGTATGAGTTGTTCAAGATGCAGCAAGATGAATCCATAGCGGAATTCTAGAAAAGTTTCACACACATTGTTAACAATCTTGTAGGCTTGGGAAAGAAATTTGAAAAAGAGGAGCTAAACATCAAAGTTTGAAGCTTTTGTGTTTTCTACACACTCTGAAGCTTTTACATTTTCGTATTCACATTGGAACAACACCCCCAACTTAGGGTTTTCATATTCTTTGCTCAATTCAAGTTTTCATCTTCTATTCATGGTTTCATCTTTTATTTCATTGGTTTATGTTTAAATGATTCTATTTCATTGGTTTGAGATCAAATTAGAATTCCATGGAGAACTAATTGTATGGGATGATTCCTCAAAGAGAATGAATTGAAACTTTGAGGTTAATGTTTTTGTTTGGTTGGGTTTTATCTTACTATTCATTTTGATTTTGCTTTTGTGCTTAATGGATGAACCATTCTATTTATGCTTAATTTTTAGAGTGGGTAGTTGTGTTTTAGGGTTTTGTTCATGCTTAATCACATTGTTACAGATTGAATGAATGTGTGAATTGCTTAATTGCATATTGAACTCGATTTTAATCTTCACTTAGTTCTTTAATTACAAATTTCATGAGAGTTAACTAAACTAATTAGTTTTGTGACCTGTGATTGGTGGATGTTCATTCGAATCAAGGAGTCAATGATGTTTTTACCACTATTTTATAAAAATTGAAATAAGGTTTTTAATTATGTGTTGCATATATGAATCTGCCAACCCCGTACCCCCTTTTATGTTGCATCTAGAACCTTTGATTGAAAACATTGGTCATAGGGAGACGACTTTAGGAACATTTCATGAGTACTATATTTAAAACTATTTTATTTGGTTGGGTACAACCTCAATCGCTTTCAAAAGACTTGCCAAGGTCTTAGAAAATGACAAGAATTCTAAAATTATGCCTATTCGAAGTGATTCTGGATGAGAGTTTCAAAATGAAAAGTTTGAAATCTTTTGTATAAAACATGAGATGAAACATAACTTTTTTACTCCTAAAACTTCACAACAAAATGGAATGGTTGAAAGAAAGAATAGATCACTTGAAGAACTTGCTAGGACCATGTTAAATGAAAACTCTATTGCCAAAATCTTTAATCTCCTACGATTAGTCAATTTCAGAAAAAGATATTAGTAGCAAACACTACCCAATCGACCTGATCAGAACAATATACCTTTGGAAACAAAAGACTAGGTCCATTTGGTGAATTAATCATAAGCACTTGAACAATCTTCTCGAAATTGAAGTCACCATTAGAACTTTTATATCTAAATGGAACACACCTGCAACCCAATTAACATATACATAACATAGCAATTCCTAGCCCAAAATCATTTGTTGTTGTAATCAAAGCTACTAAATTAAAAGGCTAATTATTAGTCAGCAGTAAAATAGTGTAATCAAGAAAATGTAAAACATATTTATACAATTGTTCTATCCCATTTCATCGTTGATATATCCCTTAAACTAACATTTTCTATAAAGATCAACTCATGTCTAATCAATTAAAAAATATGCTTATCAGAAAAATGGTAAATTATTTCAAAAAATGCACTGATAATTAAAAAAGATTTACGTGTCTTTGGGAGAGAAGTAGATGGCGAATGTGATTCCAACGAGTGCCACTACAACTGCTCCAACAACAAGGTAAGTGGTACTATTAGTTTTATAAATTTGATGATTTTTGTTTTTGTGCAATTACTTGTTGACGTTTGAAAAATTATATTCTTTGGAAAATATTTGTTCATATTGATGCAGATAAAACAAGAATGTGGCTTATATCTGACTTATTTATTTTATAAATTTGAGTATTTGTTTATATATTTTGGTATGATGCATGTTGTCAAACGAGTTGGGATTGAATCCGGGGGTGTCCGACCCTCGGCAATGTGTTGGATCGAATCTAGAGGTGTTTGACATCAAACACTTATTATTCGTATGAACTATACAATTCTTTTACGTTACAAAATAATGATGGATCGAAGTTGGATTAATTTACCACGAATAAGTTTTGATTATGAGATAGGGGTCGAGGAGTTTATACATTTCGCTCAACGTCATGCTGGTAGTGCATAAAACATATGAAAGATGAGGTGTCCCTATGTCAATTATTTGAATAGGAGAATGTTAGATGTGATAGAGATTAGAGAACATCTTTTATCTTATGGATTTTTGAAGAATTATACAACATGAATATGGCATGGTGAATTGGTAGAAACTCCAACTATGGTTGAAGCACATGAATTTGTTGACAAGACAATGGAAGATAGATTAGAGCACATGATTCGTGATGTTGGATTACAAACATTTACTAAATATGTTTACAAAAATATGACTACAGATGCAGAGACCCCGTTATATCCTAGTTCAACTAACTTCACACGATTATCAGTAGTGTTAACGTTGATAAATTTGAATGCATTAAATGGGTGGACTGATAAAAGCTTCACATAATTGTTTCAATTGTTGAAGAAAATGCTTCCTGAAAGTTATACACTACCTGATAGAATGTTTGAGGCAAAAAAGATACTTTGTCCGATAGGTATGGAATATGAAAAGATTCATGCATGTTCTAATGATTGTATTTTATATAGAAAAGAGTTTGCGGAGTTAAGAAGTTGTCCCAAGTGTGAATTAACACATAATAAGGTCAAAGATGGTGATAAAGAGAATACTAATGAGGTTACAAAGCATGACCTTCCTTGTTGTTTGGTATCTACCAATCATTCCAAAGTTTAAACGTATGTTTGCAAATCCAACTTATGCCAAAAACCTTAGATGGCATGTTGATGAGCCAAAATGTGATGGACTACTTCGTCATCTTGTAGATTCTGTGCAATGGAAGAACATTGATAAAAAATTTCCTACATTAAGAAATGAATAAAGAAATTTGAGACTTGGACTAGCTTTAGATGGAATGAATCATTATGGGAATTTAAGTACCAATCATAGTTCATGGCCCATTTTGTTATTGATTTAAAACTTGCCTCCTAGTTTGTGTACGAAGAGAAAGTCTATGTGTATAGTGTAATGAAAGGAGAAAGTCCTTGCCCCAAGTATACTTGTATTACTAAAGAAACTTGGCAACAATTCTTACAAATTCGAGAAAGTGAAAAATGGAAGGTTAGTATTATCACTTATATATATTTTATTCCATATACTGCTAAATACTAAGTAAATTTCATTAAAATGTTTATACGGTGTTTGGAAAAAAGCATAAGACATACAAGCATATAATGAGACTCTGCACTTGCTTTCTCGTGGTCGCTATCAAAAGCTAGAACAAAAGATTATTAGCGAAAAGATTAAGGCACATTGTGCTTTTGGTGATGATGATGGTAGTGCAGATTCAATTGAACCTCCATCCCCACCATCCAAGAATGAGAAATGGAAGCAGGTATGTCTAAAAAAATCGGGAACATGGACTTATGATGAATCACAACAGGTTGCTGAGTAGATTGTAAGTAAATTTATTTCTATGTTTTAATTTTAAACTTATTATTGCAAGGAAAATGTTTTAATTATATATGTTTCCTTGTTGTAGGATTCTCTAGTTGAGCAGCAGATGCAGGGTGCCTTCAATCCTCACGGTCTTCTCTAGTTGAAGAATACTGCTTTTGGATGACTTGAACACCCTGGACGTGTTCGTACCGCTAGATACGGTGTGAGGATTTGAAGTTAATTTGGAGGGTCATCACATCACCAATCTCATTCATCATTTAATGTGAATACGGAGGAAGCTTTGTAGAAAATGAAAGCTGACTTGGCAAAGCAACTATGAGAAGAGATGAGACAAGAACAGGAGCCAATCAGGAAAGAGCATCAGGAGATGAGATTAGAGTGACAGGCAATGATGAAAGCATTTGACAAGCGGCTTGAAACCCTACTACTCTCGCAAAAGTTCCCCACCATAATAGAACTTGACCTTTCCCCTAGTGTCGTCAAAGTCAACACAAAAGGGAGTTGTTCAGCTACAGCTGAAACAAGGGGTAACATTGGCTTTGGTTCCTAATGTGAGTTGTACACATTGGTTGATTATGTATCTCCACCTCAGTTGGTGACCCATGGGAAGTTCTTTGAAGGTTCAACCATGTTACATGGTGAATGTCTCCCCTATCACTTAGTAAAGGTTATGGTGGAGACGGTATGTTATGGTGATGTTGTAGTTCCTATGCCAACATTAGAGGTTGGTATTATATCACATGCAGTGGGAACTTTCATCGCCTGGCCGAAACATCTCGTGAGGATGCACCACACATTGAATTGGTTTGTATATGCAGTAATATTTTTACATATGTACTATATATATTATCCTAACTAATATTATGCTTGTTTTTTAGTGTAGCAAGATGAACCAAAGTTGCATGTATCAAAAAATTGTGAGGATCCAATATCGACATTAGTATAATATACTTCAAGCATGAGTATAAATGCAACTTCGATTCCTTGGGATGCCTTTGTTTTTTGCAGACAAAGCAAGTTGTCATTGTACATATATAAAAGTGATTTGATGGAGATCATATCAAGCATAAAGGACTTAAATGTGTTTATTATGCAATTGTGGATGATATAAGTGAATCATTTTTAAATCATTTTTTAATAGTTTCCTTCTTAGGTATTAAATATGTGTTTTCATTGTCAAATTAGGAACTTGCATGGTTTGAGTGTGGAAGTGGGAAAAGATGACAAATATGGGTTTATAGACCCTCATTTCATGCCTTCAATGGGTAGCAAGAACCCTGGAACAAAAACGTACATCCAGACTTCCATAATGCAGTGAAATAAAAAAATTTCATTGCTCCATATATGTAGATAGGTAACTATATCCTTATTTTTCATTTCATAAGGTATAAATTTTGTAATATTATATTTTGAGGTATTTAAACTAATTTTCATTGTAGTTGTCATTGGCAACTGCTTGTTGTGTCAGTATCAGAGCAAATCGCTTTATGGTTTTTTTCTTGTCATAGACCTCTTCCTTCTATTTGAAGAGCATAATTGATACATAAGTCTTTTTCAATAAATTCCTTAATTTATACTTTAATCTTGAATATATAATGTCATGTTTTCTAACATTGATTATTTTAACTTTAGTGCTTTTAATGGACAAAGTATATTGAGTGGTAGATCGATTACTAATACTAAAAGGGTTACTTTGATTTCCCTCTGGGTACTTATACGTTACATGTCATTCATTTACTTTAGTATTGTCATGTATATTTATAACTAAATACAATTACTACAAGTGTACTGTAATAAACAAATTGGAAGCATTAAGTGTAGCTATTATGTGATGCAATAGATAGTAGCAATTGTTCAAGGCAGTTATGAAAGTGGCCGGGATGCGGTAATATACTAACTTATTTCATGTACTAATTTTAACTTAAACTAATTTAGATATGTATTGTTATTAAGTTTTCGTACAGTTTTGCAAAAATTCAATGACCCAAGTCCAATGGATTCAGAAGCAATAGCTTATGTTCAAAAATTGTGGGCGAAGTACTTTCTATCTAGAGTTAGTAAGAGTTAGGTTTAGTGAGACTTGGAGCTAGTTTAGACTTATTTTGTCATATAAGTTATTCGTGATTTTGTTGGAACTGTTTGGATTGGAACTCTATTGGCACAATTTGGATTCGAATTCTATTGGATGTTTTTTGAATTACAAGTTCAAATTAAGACAAAAAACCAAGCTGCCATTTAAAAAAATAGCCAAAATAAATGAAGGTTATGTCTCAAACTGTTGTTAAATTCACGAAATCCACGACGATCATGGTAATACCGTCATCGTTTGTGGATAATGAGTTCAGCTTCAGGTTCAAGCACATAAGGACGATTTTGACTAAGATCGTCATTGATGTTATGACAATATTATTTTCTTGTTCATAGTTCAACGACGACTTCCAAACCGTCATGGGATTATGTAATATTGACGACGAATTTGGTAATCGTCATCATTGTGGGTTACTTTTAACAACGGCTTGATCAACGACGGTGTGGGAATCGTCTTCATATGCTTTCATTAGTCGTCGTTAAAACCCTTAGTTACAATAGTCATTATTTCTCTTACACTTTAGGTCAACGTTTCCACACCTTGCCCAAGTTGTTACCCCTTTCATTTTCTTTTTCCTTTTCTAAAACCCGAACAAAATTTGAGTTTCTATCTTTACTTAACTTTTACTATGACACTATGAAAATGCATATTTTAATATTATCTAGTAAAAGTTAAGTAAAAAGGAGCAATTGTCAACACAAAATTTCATTCGGGTGACTAAATATTAAATAAAATAAAGCAACATGAAGTTTTAATAATAAAAAAATTATTTATTTTATTTCCTAGACAAATATATTAAATATATAATATAAAATAACTAAAATATTTTTAAAATAGATAAATAAACTAAATAGAAAAAATAAGAAAAATATTTTTTATAATGAAAATAAAATTTTAAAGATAAATACAAAAAACATAAAATTAATTTTATAATAAAAGAAATTAATAAACTAAAAATAGAAGAACAATTTTATATAATAAATTTGAATTTATAAAAAATACATAAAATAATCAAATTTAACAATACCAAAAATATAAAAATATATTTTTAATATATTAGGATAATAAGTACATAAAACAAACTGATAAAAAATAAAATAAAAATAGTTTTTACTGGAAAAAGAAATAAATTAAAAATTTGAAAAAATTAAAAAAATATTTTTGAAAATAATTTATTAATGTTACCGTTGACCAATAACCACTACAAGAATGTTGGGAATAGTCCAAGTGTGAGTCAAAATCCCACATTGGATAGAAAAGACAAAGTTGAACACTATATAAGAATAAAGACCCATAACAACATTGCCTTAAGGTTTTGGTGTAAAAGTGGTGTCTAAGGTCTTATATGTGTAAGACTAATGTCATATAACCATATAAGAAAAACATTAAGTAATGACCAAATTTAGTGACTAAAAATAATTAGTTAGTATACTGACCAATTTTGATGTGAATTTATAAACTAAAACTTACTGCTAACTAAACTAGTTTCTAAAAGTTATTATTGGTTTATAAATTGGTAATTGAAATAGTTTATATTATGAATTGGTCTTTAAATTGGTCACTAACATTAGTTACCTAGGTTTTAGTTACCAAAGGAATTGGTTTCTAGATTGGTCTCTAAATAATTAATTAGAGACTAATTTAGTGACCAATTCATTTGGTAGCCAAAACCTAGGTAACTAATGTTAGTGGCTAATTTAGAGACCAATTTGTAACAGAAACTAATTTAGTTACCAATTTAAAGACGAATTATAATTTTTTGAAATTAGTTTAGTTACCAGTAATTTTTCATTTATAAATTAGTATCTAAATTAATTGGGGTTTTCTTTTGCCTCGTATTTACTTTCTCTACAAATGTGTGATGCACTTTTGTGCCTTAGACTTTGCTTATCATGGAAGTTAATGCATTGGTTTCAAGATAGAAATTGGATAATAAAGCAAAAATTTTATATTATAAAATATTGATTCATACCTTGTTCTTTTAAGTCAAAGCAACAGGGCTTATATGAGTTGATTTTCTAAACATGTGGAGTTGTTGTAAGTATGGATTACCAGGAAACACGAATTGGCTTAATAGTTGTGCATGTACCTGGTAATTGGGAAGGGGTGGGTTCGAACCTTGGCTAGAGTAAAATCATAACATCTTTTTTTTATGCCTTGAGGATGAATTGGAGTAGATGAAGAGTTGAAGATAGGTTCTACAAATCTAGACATGGACAAAGAGATTAATTTGAATTGATTAGCTATTAAGGACCAATTAAAGAGTTGATTTGAGTTTAATTTCGTTTTAATTCAATTCAATTAGTTTTAGGGTTGGAAAAGAGAGGGAGAACAACAAAAATTCGTGTGGCTACCAACCAAGGAAGTTTAGGACCCTAAAGAGATCAAAGTTGTAGCAGGATTTTCCAAGTTAGGGGAGCTGCCTTCCGTGTTTAAATTCAAATGTATATGATTTGATGTTGTATGATCACTATGTGGACCTCTCTTTCTGCAAATTTCTTAACTGTGCGTGTTTCTAGAAATTTTCTAGAAACCGCCTAGCGATCTTGAAGACCCGACAAGCGACACATGTGCCTAAACCTAATTTTCTGGGTTTTATGATGAACCGTCTAGCGGTTGTGTTGTAACCGTCAGGCGACGCGAACTGGAATGTCTAGTTCTTGGTTTATGATGGTTCTAATAACATCTACGAAGCCTAAATTCACTGTATGAATATAATTGAATGAAATATTGATGTGATTTAAAAGCATGGAAGTGTTTTGTCTGAAATTTTGGTGGAATCTTTTGCATGGTTGGGCTTAGGGTTCGCGAAGGGATTAGGTATGAAGTGATATGATTTTGGCCTGAGATTTGGTGTTCGTTTTCGTGAAATTGGCCTTAATTGAAATAAGCATGAAGTATATATGTTTGATTGAATACAAAAGGAGTGTTAAAATGCATAACTGAACCGATACTTTGGTGTTTTGGAATGCTTACGAGAGAATGGGTTCTTTGGAACTTGTCTCAAAAGCCCAAAACCCAGTAGTAGTGACGCTACTGGTGTGGTGCTTGGCGGCACAAGGTGAATCGCTAGGCCATAAAGGGTAAAACAGTGAAGTCTGGAACAAACAACGCCTGACAACGCAGAGGTTCTGTTAAGACTTTGGCAAGTGTACCAAGTCGTGCAAGTAGTAACCGGTAAGACCGGAATATCGTTTCCCAAGAGACTCGTGTATACTAATTAATTGCGTAATTAGTGACTAATTTAAACTAATGAATAAATCCATATTTTGAGTTTCAACGTATGAAGTTAAACTTTGCATAAATAATTAAAATTGAACTTTGGAAGTTAAAGGCACTTAGTGAATGGAAAAGATTAGAAATGATATGACTTGATATTGCCGGGGTTAGAATTCACCAACTATGCTCTCATGCAACTACAATTTAACATCCTCTTCATTAATATGCTAATGCCAACCCACAATATTACTCAAACCCTAATTCCTTAATGAATTGAGCCTAAATTTCCTTATTAAAGGTCAATTCCTTGAACTCTTAATAAGCAAATTTGTTTTATGCACAAAGGTTTTAATGCAACCAATGGGTCAAGCCCCATTCCTAGGTACAAGCTCCATTGAGTTTTCTTATTTCAAATCTAGGTTTCAAAAGATATTTCCACACCCAATGAACCAAAAATCATGCAAGAGATGGCTAAATCAATGCAAGCTTTAAGTGAAGAAATAAGAAGACTAGCAATTAATGAAAGAGTCATATATAAAATCAAAACATTTGCATTTACACAAGAGTTTCGTGGCTACATCTAACCCCAACAAAAAATGGGTTTAGCTCTCCATTGCCATGGAGAGCTCAAGCTTAAAAATGGAAGAGATGGAAGAGAAAAAGATACAAAGAGGAAGATGGAGCTGTTCCCACAAGCCCTAGCACTCCTCCAAGCTCTCCAAATGTGTTCTTCGTGCCTCCAAAATGCCAAAGATGAGTTTCCCTCGCGAAAACAGAAGAAAAAGGGCAAACTTGACACATCAGCGAAAACCGCCGCCTGGCGGAAGCCTCTCACCGCCAGGCGCAAGCCACCAAACAGTGCTGAAATTTTGCGTGTACCGCCCGGCGGTCTCCAAATGCCGCCCGGCGGTGAGATGCTGAAAAGGCCATTTTCGCCTGGCTGGCGCCTGGCGCCTGGCACTAGAAGAAAGTGTCGCCTGGCAGTGTCTTTGTGGCGTCAGGCGATTATTGTTTCTTCCACATTTAGTGTCTTTTTGCCTTCTTCTTGCTACTCATGATCACTCACTTGTTTGGATTTTTGGAACAAAGCTTCCCTACTACAAAAAGGTCACAAAAATGGGGATTAGTGGTATATTTAGATCAATGTAACCAAAATGTATTTATTTACAAAAAGTAAGATAAATTTGAGGATTAAGTAGGCTAAAAGCTTTGGAAGAGATGATTTTGCTAATGAAATATAGCTTGGATAATGGTAAAAATTAACATTATCAGGTTCCCGCCAGGCGACATGGATCAAGTAGAGACCACTCATTTTCACGCAACGCCTGGTGGTAGTGATGGTTCCATCAAGCGACTTCGATTAGACAAGAGGTTTTGAAGGTGCTTGGCGCATGGCGGCGTGTGGGTTCTACCAGGCAGTCTAGAACCAGTTTTCGCTAAGCGATGCGAGTGAGGCGCCAAGCGGTTCCAAGTGCAAAATTGGACTGCGAGGAGGATTCTACACGGCTTTGGATGGAGGTCTTGATGCGATGCTTTATTAGGGACCCAATTATGAGTGTAACTTATATTGGGGTAACACGTAGCCACTCAAGATTGTAGCCTGGTGGTTTTTGAAGTCCAGTGGAGTGTCCGAGATCGTGGCTCATACGGATGAGTTTTGGAAGATTGCCCTCCTCGATGTTACCCGACGAGTTTGGTAGTCTTGGGACAAATACGGATTGTAGTTCATATCGAGGAACTCCACTTTGTGTTGCAGATTGTGGCCGTGATAAGTTTATTCCCGCGTGTAGACTATAGGTGCTGGCCTATAGTCGGAGGGGCAAGTAGACACTCGTGGGAACAAGGATCGATCAATGTAATCATCAAAGGGTGAAGAATCAAGAGGCGTCCAGAGGAAGTGATGAAGATTAGGGTGTGACACTTGAGGTTGTTATAAGTATTAGGGATATTAAATGATTATTTATTATTTTGTGTATTGCCCTTTTATTCTGTTAAGCTCACCCTATCTGTGTGTGTTTGACAATGAAAATGTAACTCGTTACATGAGAACAGATGATTTTGGAGCGAGGCAGCTTGGAGATAATTTTTATTTCTATAGTTTTATATTATTTTTCTGTAATCTGGATTTTTAATTTAGATTTGGAGATGTAAGGATTTGAATTAAATTTTATACTTTCAACATTTTGGCGATTATAATAAAGTTTTTTTTATTTTTTTTTGCGTTTTGAGAAATGTGTAGAATAAATTTTATCTTTTTATTTATTATTAATTTTATTTAAATAAGTAATATCCAGCTAGGATATTACGTTTCTAATCTTTTATAATGTTATAATGTATAATTGATGCATTTAGAATATGACATGCAATTTTCGTATAGGTCCAACTTTAAGATGTAATTGCATGATTTCGTTTAGATTTGATTGCAGAGGTACAGTTGGAGGAAATTGGTTGTATTTTAACTTTATGTTTCAATTACTTGGCATTAATTTCATTTTAACTTGGATCAAAGATAGCTGTTATCGGCGTGTTAATGCTAATCCAAATTGAAATGTGTACAATGCGATGGGGTATGATATTTAATATAGTTATTTTGCATTTGGTTACAAGTATATCATTGTTAGCGTGGGTCATTAATGGTATTTTCATAGGTCATTAATTACTCTAGGGTTTATTGTAATATTATAGGTTTAAATACATTTTTCGTCCTCATTTTCGTAGTGTTTGTTGCGAATGGTCATCATTTTGACAGAATGTTTAAACTGGACCTCATTTTCGCAATTCGTGTTTTATTTGGTCCTTTTCTGTGACACCGTTTAAATCAGTAACGGGGCACTGTACAGGTGGCACTATTTGTATTACGTTGCATTGGGGTATGTTACGTGTACTGTACAGATGGCTAATTAACATTAACTTTCAATTTGGGGGAAATTTTGCAATTAGGGCTTGAGTGGGATTGCAGTCGCGCTCTTCATCATTGGAGGCGATTTCTTCATCTTTGTCTTTCTTGAACTCGGATTTGTAGAGAAAGCATCTAATACTTGTCATTTCATCGTTGGATTGCAGTCGCGCTCTTCATTTCAATTTTCCAGTTAATCATCATCAACAAGGTAAGTGGGTTTAGGGTTTTCTAGGTTGTGTTTGCTCGTGGGCTAGGGTTTTCGTAATTATATTTTAGGGTTTGTTTGTGCTTGGATTGTTGTGATGTTCTGCATGATTTCTAAATTACCACACTTGTACAGTACACGTAACACACCCAATGCAACATAATACAAACAAGGCCACATGTATAGTGCTTTGTTACTAATTTAAACGGCGTCACAAAAAATGACCAAATAAAATACGAATTGTGAAAATGAGGACCATTTTAAACATTCGATAAAAATGAGGATCATTTTAAACATTCTGTCAAAATGAAGATCATCTGCAACAAACACTACGAAAATGAGGACGAAAAAGGTATTTAAGCCTAATATTATATTATTGTAATGTAATCCTATACGCCATAGTGTTCTAAAAGTTATTCTTATGGGGCATTAGTTAGTAAAGGTTTTATCATAATATTATATTATTATTCTTTGCCTACTACACTTTTTATAAAGAACCTAAAATTAGTATGTTGAATGTTAACAATGGAACATATTTTTAAATGCCTACCTTAAATTCTAAATATGTTTTCCTTTTTCACCTATTGATAATTAATGATTTTCATCGATTATCATGTTGAGTCTTCGACTAGTTTAATAATCATAATTGTCACAACATCGATTATCATGTTAGGTATCAGACTTGCTTGATAATTAATAATTTTTGTAACATCGATTATAATGTTGAGTCTCGAACTTGTTTGATAATCATAATTTTCATAACATCAATTATCATGTTAAGTCTCAAACTTGCTTGATAATCATATATTTTATAACATTGATTATCATGTTAAGTCTCACACTTGCTTGATAATCATAATTTTCATAACATTGATTATCATGTTAAGTTTCAGACTTTCTTGATAATCATAATTTTCATAACATTGATTATCATGTTGAGTATCGGACTTGCTTGATAATCATAATTTTCATAGTATTAATTATGATGTTGTGTCTAGATCAAAATTTTCATAACATTAATTATCATGTTAAGTCTTAGACTTACTTGATAGTCAAAATTTTCATAACATTAATCATCATGTTGAGTCTCAGACTTGTTTGATAACCAAAATTTTTATAACATTAATTATCATGTTGAGTCTCACACTTGCTTGATAATAAAAAATTTTCATAACATTAGTTATCATGTTCAGTTTCGAACATGCTTGATAATTCTTTTTTTAAACATACAAATATTCTCTAAAACAATTCAAGTTTACAAACACCTCCAAAAATACTCGAACTTGTCGGATTTCTAATTAGTGCATATTTATGTCCTCATTTAGCCTTCAACATTGGATTCTTAATTGGTTTTTGTGCTTTAAAAGATTTATTTATTTAAGATTTGTGATAATTGGGTTTATTGAGCATGAAATACAAAAACATGTTAAAGTAGCTTTTTAGTTGCATAAATGTTCTTTGCATATTTTGAGTAAATCCAAGAATAGAAAATTGTCAAAATCACAAAAATCCAAGTCAAGCATTGCATGAAAAAGGCAAGAAAAGATCGAAAAAGTGAGGAATTTTGGCTAAGAAAAAGAGGGAACGAGCAATGGACCTCGCGGTTTTCTCTATCTTTTTCCAGAAAAAAAAACTTTAATAATTCATAAATATTTATGATAAAAGATAATTTAGGAAAAATATATCTTTAGATATTTTATTTGATATTTTTTTAAATAATTATCTTATTTAATTATATCATAAAATATCAAAAGATAATAACTATCAAACCTTTTTAAATATAGCAAGATCTTCTTAAATCTTTTTCGATTGCCATAACAAATAAATATATCTTGAAGATATTTGATTATTTAAAAGATAATTGAAGGAGGGAAGTAGTAGGCACATCCCATAAGAAAATCTTATGGTCATGCGAACCACTCAAAAGATACTCACTCTTGAAAGGGCTCCAAGACAAACCATAACCCTCTTTATAATGTCCCCTTAAGCTCCAATCAAGGGTAAACTCGCTCCCACACTACTTGTTGAAATCAAACACATAGACATGAGAATTACAGGTCTTCACAGCAACAATAGTTGGGTTTTGCGTCTTTATCATGACCCTTTAACCTTATAGGGTAAACTCGCTCCCACGCTGCTTGTTGAAATCAAACACATAGACCTCGGAATTACAGGTCTTCATGGCAACAACAGTAGGGTTTTGTGACATACAACCCACTCGATTACCCCCTTCCCGTCAATAGCAACCTTTTGAGAAATTTCTACCTACGAAAATAACAAGCAATAATATTATGGAATTTCATCGAACAATTGGTGCACACAATGCAGATGAAAAATAACGGGCAAGAATGAAAACAAACCTTGGGGAGAATCGGGTCATCAAGATCGGTGGCAACGATGGGTTGTGAGGTGTCAGCCGGGAGGGATGCATTGGTGAGCATGAGGAAATTGGGTTCGTCCTGGGTGGTGTGAGTTACAAGGAGTAGTTTATGGATACTGAAGGAAGGATGGGAGTGG
The DNA here is from genome assembly GCF_037176805.1 of Vigna unguiculata. NCBI lineage: Eukaryota > Viridiplantae > Streptophyta > Magnoliopsida > Fabales > Fabaceae > Vigna > Vigna unguiculata. The sequence goes on along the minus strand of NC_140794.1, from coordinate 13,860,811 downwards.
TTTGGGTGAGGAAGGAAGCCAGTGAATGGTGAGAGAGGGCCATTGAAGAGGTTGGGAAATGAAATAATCGTACAATAGAGGAGTGTTCTTCTTCCAAACGGAGAACTCTTCTTCCAAGGTGCTCGACACGAATACTATGGAGGATGCCTGTTGACTCTCATCGTTAAAGGTTCATGAGGGTTTGGTAGTGCAGGAGCACACAACGGTGGCTCGTCAATGCTAGCAAAGATGAGATCGTTAAAAATGGCAACTTAGTGTTTAGGTGTTGCGTTGAGCGCGAGAGAGAAAAATACTGACGGTACCATTGGACGAACCTCGTTGGAATCTTCGCCAACGTTTGAGCGCAATAAAGGGTAAAAGAGGAAGACTGACGTTGTGCGAAGTATAAGAAGCAACGAGTGTTATGTAGTGATTGTGGAGAAGAAGAATGTGAAATTGGGAGAGAATAAACAATAAAATTTTGGGAGGGAAGGCTAAAAAAATTAGGGAAAGACCATATAATGTAATATAATTTAGGTAGGTCATAAACTTCTTTAGAAAAAATAAAAAATCCCACTATTATTAGATCTCAGAGAATCCATCTAAAATCATCATTTTATGTTTATTTATGGAGGGTTTTTATAACCTTCGCAAAATAACTACACAAAATATCATTTTTTTATTAGTGTTTCTTTCACTACATTATGAAATGAGGGTCTATAAATTCATATGTACTTGGATGTCTTGTGCTTTTTTTTTGAACACCTTATAAACATTTGAATGAAATTTGCTTAGTATTTAACATTATATGTAATAAAATAAATACAAGTGATGATACTAACCTCCCATTTCTCACTTATCAGAGTTTGAACCTGTGACCTTCCAATCATAAGGTCAAAAACACAACCACTATGCCAAGTCATATTTAGTGATAACTATTATAATTTTATGACTATAATATCACTCACTAGTCACAATTATATTACCCAAAACAAAACAAGAATAATTCAAGCAACAAGCATTCATAGGACTTGAATCCAGGTCCTCTCACAAATATAAAATACTCTCAACCATTTAAGCTAGCACTTTTCCACATCACAAAATTAACATTTAATGCATAAAGGTTATTTCTACCCACATTTATTAATTAATTAACTATTTAATTAATTAATTTTCACGGGTCTTACACTTTGTGCAAAGACTATCATCTTTTCTAGCACCATATACATAAATTCTGATCAATTTTGATTTAAATTGACACCATTTGATTGCAACCGAAGACAACCCTTTTGACTTCAACGTTCCTACCTTAGGGATATAAAAAAAACATCTACATATATAAGGACAAAAATGTATATTAGTATATGTCCTTATATTTCAAAGTAAGTTTGAAAATTGATATCCTCCCAAATGATGTTTCTCTCCTACTCCATAATGTGATACCACGATGGAGTTAAGATAGATATCTCCTCACGATCCACTACATCGAGATATGTGCTAAGAGTTTCTACATTAGGCCCAACGGCGCACCACTGTGCACATCAATATTCACCGGTGTCTTGTCACGACTAGCTAATCTCTTAGTAAGAGCCTTTAATTCAGTGGCTCCTCTGCCAGATCTCTTGGGAGGACTTTCATCATGACCCATCTTCCTGTTTTAAAATCAAAATGACAAACATTAATAACATTAATTATAACAAATGGCGATATAATAAATAATTAATAACAATAAAAATTCACAATAAATTATACATATGTATATATATTCATTTGTCATGATCTTTTCGAGTTGCAAGTACATCATCCACAATATCATCACAGTCTTTGTTAATCATTGTTTGTGTAAATGATTAACCATCTACATATATAAGGATAAAAATAAATATTAGTACATATCCTTATATTACAAAGTTTGATCAATTTACACAATTTCTTACAAAGATATCTTCCTAAATGATGTTTACTCATGCTCGGTAACATGATACGAAGATGGAGTCAAGATAGATATCTCCTTATGATCTACTACACCGAGATATGTGCTAAAAGTTTCTGCATTAGGCCCAATGGCCCACCACTATCCACATCAATGTTCATTAGTGTCCTCTTACAACTAATTAACCTTTTGGTAAGAGTCTTTAATTTAGTTTCTCCTTTGCCAGATCTCTTGGGAGGATTTTCATCATCAGCCATCTTATTTTAAAATGAAAATGAAAATCATTAATAACATTAACTATAACAAAAGGCGATATATATATATATATATATATATATATACAAAATTTGTTACTAATTTTTATTGTTATTAATTATATATATATATATATATATATATATATATATATATATTCCTTCATCATGATCTTTTTGAGTTGCAAGTGCATCATCCATGATATCATTACAATATTTGTTAATCATTATTTGTGTAAATGATTCAATCTCGCAAATTTCATTATTTGCTTGGTCATTTTCATTGTTGACCTCCTTTCTACCGTGAAACACAACATGCCAATTTTTAGACGCAATATCAACTACATAGAAGACTTGTGAAGCTTCATATGCCATAATAAATGGTTCATCTTGATATTCTACCCTTCAAAATTCAATTAATGTCATCTGCAATTCATCAACTTTCAAACTAGTTTTCTTGTCAACTCATTTGCATTTGAAAACAGGTACAAAAAACTTGGTATAACTAAATTTCCAAATCTCTTCTATGATACTATAATATGACATGGATCCCACAATAGGATTTTGATATTTTGAAGTTGAGGATTGCAATTACTTTCCCTCTAGAGTGACTTCGCCATTCTACATGGTGCTTTTATCATCTTGAGACTTTCTATAAAACAAAGTTTCATTGATTTCATAGTTAGAAAAACATAAAACATAAAACTTTAATCCATTTGTAAGCCATGTTAATGTTTCATATATGTAAACGAATCCTTAATAATTTTTTATTCAAACCAAGTCATGAAAGTTTTGTTATGCTCCATCAACACCCATCTATTTGATTGTCTTAGGTCTTTATCTTTGACAAAGTCCTTGTGTCTAGTTAAATATGGAATGACTTCCTTTGTGTTATTTAATATATACAAATATGCTTATTGAACCTCTTTTCTAGATTTACTTTCCACATGTACACCTCTTGAGAACTTTTGCATTGTTCTATGAAAGTGCCAATAATTCCTAGGCAATTCTATAGAATTTTCTTTTCATATATACTCCCAACAAAACTCAATAGCTTCTTTTGTACAGTATCTAATCATATACATTCAATCATTAACGCCATCCTTTGTCTTCCCTTTTATATTTAGAAGTGTTCCAATTAAACTAAAAAAACAGCATGTACTTTTCTTTATACACAAACTTGGAGGCAAGTTTTAAATCATTAACAAAACTTACCATAATTATGATTGGTACAATTTCCAAAAGGATTCATTCCACCTGTAGCTAGTCCAACCCTCAAATTCCTTGATTCATTTTTGAATGTAGGAATTTCTTTATCAATGTTATTCCATTGCACAAAATTTGTAGGGTGACGAAGTAGTCCATCACATTTCCGTTTATTACCATGTCATCTAAGGTTTTCAGCATTAGTTGGATTCACAAACATGCATTTAAAGCTTGGAAGGAGGATCATGTTTTGCTCTCTCATTAGTGTTCTTCATATTACCTTCTTTTACCTTATAACATGACAAATATATGTATACACACGCACACAATATATATATATATATATATATATATATATATATATATATATATATATATATATATATATATATACACTAAAATGTCCTTGGTTTTAAACATTAATGAGTTTATATCCAAAACTGATGTTTTTGTGGTTTCCACCCGCGATGATCGTATTTTATATGTGAGCATATTATAGTACATGTGATGAAGCACGACACCTGGCAGAGTGGTTAATATCCGACATGTAATCTTTTTGTCTTATATTTTTATTTTTCAATATCGCAAGATATTATAGTAATACATTTTCTGCATTTTGTGACCATTAGAGCACAACCTAGCTTAGGGTTTTCGTTTTCCCTGCATTGAATCACATTTTTGGAGTTGCATTCTCCCCTTATTTTGGTTTGTTCCTTTTTCCCTTTCACTTTTATGTTGCATTTTCGTTTTTGTGTCTGCTGTAAGCCCATTCCCATGGCTAGCTAAACTTTGTAATTGATTTTCAAAGGAGAATGCAATCAAACATTGATCTCATGTTCATGTTGTACATTGTTTTGTTTGCTCATCATCATTTAATTGATGCTTAATGACTAAAAATGAAGTTTGGGTATGCTTAATAACTATAGGGTGTTACTACATTTAATACCGTTTCTGGTTCATGCTTAATGTTTATGGGTTGTTGTGTTTAAAGGTATCACATGATGCTTAATCGGTGAGGTTGATTAATTGGTATATGCTTGCTTAATTGCATATGAAAACTCAATTTAATCTCTGGTTAGTTGGTTAATTTGGAGTGGAATAAAAGTGAAACAAAGAATGAAATTTGTTATCGATGATAGATGGAGATGCATTCAATCCAGGAAGTCAATTCGTTTTCACCATTATTTTATAAAATCTAGAGTTGCATTTTTTGTGAATCTGCCATCCCCCATCTCTCCTCCCCCTGTTGTTCTAATTGGAACCTTTAAATGATAACATTAGTCATTGGGAGACGACATTGAGATAACTTCTTGAGTATATTTTAAATTATTTATTTGTTTGGAAAAAACCTCTATCACATACTTAATAATTTAATTTTAACTAAACATTCATAATACATATTTAAACTATCACACGTATTCTTACTTATTTATTAAAGTAAGTTAAAAATAATTAGTGTCAACTCCAAATTGATTAAACCTATTTTATTTGACAATAATTTTACACTAACACAAATATTTTAATTTACTAAAAAAATTAATGTCAAAGATAAAATTAGCAAAAACCGACGTTAATCTTGTAGTGAGCATTTACTTAACCAACATACATATTTTACATAATATAAATTGAAAAATAATTTGACCTTTAATAATTTAGAATCAAATAACCTCGTGTATCTCCGCACACTTTAATAATATCACATTTTGGCCCACGAAATTATTACTTAGGATTTAATTTGATATTCTTTTATAATAACATGTTTTTTTTATCATCAATAATAAATATATTAATAGGGGTAATAGGGCTGCCCAACCTAAATACAAAAAAAAAAAACAAAATAGGAAGAAAAAAAGAAAGAAAAAAATAACAAGTACAAATTTAAACCATACATCTTTCTCTCTCATAATTGTTGCTCACCAAATTATAAGAAAACAATATAATAAAAAAAGAGACTAAAATATGAACTTGATCTACCACTTTTAATGTCATGAACTTGATAACCACTTTTAATGTCATTAAATAGGAAGAAAAAAAAGAAAAGAAAAAAACAACAAGTACAAATTTAAACCATACATCTTTCTCTCTCATAATTGTTGCTCACCAAATTACAAGAAAACAGTATAATAAAAAAGGAGTTTAAAACATAAACTTGATCTACCACTCTTAATGCCATGAACTTGATCAACCACTTTTAATGCCATTATGAATCCTGCCAATTATAAGCACAACACCTCACACTAGTATATATTCCAATACCAGAAAAAAAAAAAACAACTCATGTCAATATAACTATTCTTCCTATCCTAGTAGGTTCTCACCATGTAAAAACCAAACAAGATTTAAGCAACACAACACCATATACAGATAGAATTTCATTCTGAACCTATTGTAATCAGAGAACATTACCTTATCTAAGTTTAAGTTTTGAATATTTCGATTACTCCGAAAACATAAATATAGGACATTTATTTTATTTCAATTATATACAAGATAGTTTCGAGTTAATTTAATTTCCTTCGTCCGCCGAAAGCGTAGGAATGCTTTGTTCGTTTCTGAAAAAGTTGTCAGGATCAACCCTGGTCTTCACTATAGCCAATCTCCTGAAATTGTTACCAAAATACTTCACACCCCAAATGCTGGCTTGGTCGTAGCTTGTGTAGCCATTGTTATTCACCCCAATGTCAAGGTCTCTGTAATTCACATATGCAGCTCTGGGAGAGTTTGAAACATAAGGTTCCATATATTTATACAATCTTCTTATCCAATTCATGTGCCTTTCTGCAGCTTCGTCCCCTTCCTCTTGCCAAACGACCACATAGTGAATATGAAATATGTATCCAGATCTGTGTGCGAATGGAATTTCAGATTCGGAAATATTGTCCATTTTGGCCCCATAAGGAGCGAATTGAAGCTGAGAATATTGAACCTTATCGTCGTTAAGCCAGCACCATAACCCTCGTAATCCATCAACAGGAATGGGTTTCCTCACATAATCAGATTTTGCTTTGTAATTCCCTGAAAGATGTCGAGTTCTGTTCAGCAAAACTTCAGGGGCTTCATGGCCTGTAGATCCAATCAACACTCCATTCATGAAGACAGCTGAGCCAATCCAATTCGTCTCAGTACAGTCTTTTCTTTCCAAACCTAAGTCTGGGAAGTTCGTTTGCATCAATGGAATAAGTTCTTCTACACCTCCTTGAAACATGGCCACAAAATTCGCTTGCAGTGCTAGCTTTCCATGTTGACTTGAATTTGCCCTTGCCAAGTCCATCCTAAGAAATATGCGCTCGTCCAATTTATTAGCTACAAGTTGCCACTTTTCAATGATCTCGGTTGCATTTTCTTCCAATATCCTTTCAACATTGAACACTGTCACGGTTGATGGAATTGGAACTAGTTTTATCTTCCAAGCCACGATGACTCCAAAGCTTGCTCCACCACCTCCTCTAATGGCCCAAAACAGATCCTCACCCATGGCTTTTCTGTCAAGAAGATTACCATTCACGTCAATGATGTGAGCATCTATGATATTATCTGCGGCAAGACCGTACTTACGCATCAAGAATCCATAACCACCTCCACTGAAGTGGCCACCAGTGCCTACAGTGGCACACACACCCGCTGGGAACCCTAGTGTTTTGGTTTTCTGGCTAATCGTGTAGTAAAGTTCACCAAGATTTTCTCCAGCTTGAACCCATGTAGTTCGGTTTTCTACGTCAACTTTGATTTGTCGAAGGTTTATGAGGTCAAGGACGACAAATGGAACCTCAGCAATGTAGGAGAGACCCTCGTAATCATGGCCTCCACTTCGGGTTCGAATCTGCAGGCCATGACGTTGGGAGCACATTATGGTTGCTTGAATGTGAGAAACGTCGAGTGGTGTGACAATGACTTGGGGTTTTGAGCTTATGTTTAAGAGCCTGAGATTGTGAATGGGAGCATCTAGGACAGAGGAGTATGAAGAGTTGGTCTGTGTGTAGACAGCATTGGAGATTGAGTTGGAGATATGGTGATTGTTGTAAAGACATTGAACAAACTTTTCAGGAGTATCAAGTGAAGGAGGTTCAAATGAAAATAAAAGAGTAATGGCAGTAGCGAAAGTAAAATACGAGCTTAAATGCTTCATTTTTGTGGATGGTTTGTTCTTGATATATGAGAAGTGCAATTTGAGAAAGAGGAATGCGGAGTCCCTAATTTATAGCAGCACGGAGTTTTCAACTTTTCTTATATTTTATTATTTATGACTCTGCCAACCTTTCCTTTGATACCAATTATTAGATAGCAATTATGAGGATCAATTATTAGGATAAATATTATCATTAGATTAAAAATTATAATTATTAATTGTGATGTTTAGACTGTTATATTTTTAAATAAAAAAAAATTATATTCTAATTAATAGTTATAAATTTTAGTCTAGAGATAAGCACTCCATCTCGACGTATAAAAATGGAAATGATTAAAATATCTTTATTTTTCTAATGATACATCATTTGCTGGAGAGGTACTGAAATGGTTGCTTTTTTTTTGTCGGCCTTTTTCAGTTTTAGGAATAATGGATATATAAGAATGTTAAAATATATTATATATTATTTTATTATTTCATATTTATTAAGAAAAACTCAGCTAAAGAAATATTTTTGAATAGCTGTCAGTATGTAGGGATCGAGCTTTTTATACAAAAAAAGAAGTTGATTGCAGGTAGAAGGAATTAAATAAGAGGTGTTCAAAGCTTTGTTTTTCTATTATATTCAGAAATTAATCGTAATATATTTTTTTTTATAAGATCCTAGTCTTTTATCACTTAAACAATAGATGTTACATCAATGAAATCTTTTCTAATAATATGAATTTTATAAATTAAAAGTTATCATCAAATCATAATCATGCGAAAACAATTTAAGATAATTTCATCAATAATATTATTATTGAATTAGTTAAAATTAAATCATTTCTTAGTGCACCAGTTAATTTTATATTTCTATCAAATTCGAAATACTAGAATCACTTCATAAGAATTTTTTAAATTTATGAACGAAATATAGCAAAAACAATCATATGAGATACTTTTGCGATTTAGAATAAGTACGTCGAATAAAAATTACCACCATTGGATCACCTTTTCGTTTCTAGAACAATAATAAACGATAGTAACATAAATGTGTTGCAAGCTTTAAAATATCTTTTTTGTGCGGATGAAGTAAGATAAAGCTAATATATTTTAATTACTAATCTCAAAAACTATTTTATGTGCAAGATATATATTATTTATATGGAGAGAATAAATCAAATTATATAATTATCAACGATGATAGTTTTTATAGAATTTTTTTTAATCCAACTATTTTATTATAATTTCACCGCAATTTGGCAGAAAAATTATTAAAATGGATAGACTAAAAGTTTTTTGAAAATGGATAAGTCTTCTTTGTTTAGCATGACTTCATATGACAAAAGTTATATTCGATATAAGAAAATCTTTAATTAGAAATCAATCTTAAACACAAAAAATAGTTAATTACTATAATGAACAATTTAAATATCAAGTTATAAAATTAAAAGTTATTGGTTATCAAAATAATTACTATTATAAATAAAAAATTATAACTGGTCATTAAATTGGTTATTAATTAATTAGAGATGAATTTAGAAGTCATTTTGATAATTAGGTAGCTAACTTTTCAGTGATAAATTTCTTTTGATAATCAAAACTATTATAATTAATTTTAAAGACCAATTTAGTAATTAATTATAATTTTTTATTCATAACAACGATTATTTTATTAATTAATAATTTATAGTTTTATAAATTAATATCTAAATTAGTTTTTATAGTTACCGAGTATTATTAGTCACTTGTTATTGTTTAGAAATTTTTTTATAATAATAACTTTGAATTTTAACTTTATACAACACAGAAGTCATGATGAAAAAACGACATTAAGATCGAAATTGTGAAGTAAAGAAGTTGGTTTACTGAAAAACGACTTTGATTTCATTAATTAGATAAAGTAGTGACGGAGAAAATAACATGCACTCGTTTTTAGAAAATAAGAGGTATTTTCTCTACTCGATTTCTTAGTTTTTTATTTATTTATTTAAAAGTATGTGATTTTCTTCTATATTCATTAAAATGTTGTCCTATTATTACCGAAAAACAATTCTTATCCAATTGATTTATGATTAATCGAAATGCCTTGGTTCTTATCATATGTTTGTTAAATTTGGTGAAAATCAGAAAAGGTAGTATCACATGCAGACATCAGGTTTTGATTGATATTAGTTACATGTGTAACTTTTGTTTGCGTACGTGTTAACATCAAGTGAAAATTCAGAAATGTAAATGACTAAAATTTGGACTTTTCGGGAATGAAAAAACTCTTCTCCAAAGCCTGGTAGAGGAGACGCTGAGTTCTCTTCCTTTTCTTTTTATAATAAAGAAAGTAATAGTAATTTCCTTATCTTACAATTTCATTTGATTAACCGTAATTAATGACTTCTATATTATATATAAGTTGAAACTAAAGTCACGACGGACACACCTTTTTTTCATATAAAGTCATAATAAAATACGATTTATCTAGTCTTGCAAATTTTAGTAAATATGTCCATTATGAAAATTTTATACAAAATTACTCTCTAACAAAAAATGAATAATGACAAGTTGGTAAGATTTCATAAATAACAAATAAACAAACGGAACAAAAATTGAGATTAAATTTTTTTCTTTATAAATAATATGTAAAATAATAAAATATATAAAATAAAAAAAAAATCAACAAACATCAAAACTTTTGACATGAGAAAACCTTAATATAGAGGAAAAACATACAGGATAAGAGGTTCTCTTGGAGATTCCAAGGATGAACAAAGTAACAAGATGGATAATAAACTTCAATAGATACTTTAAATAAATAGAAGGAACTCCAAAATATGAGATGAGAAATAAAATATTTTTTCCAAGGTAGTTCTTCTGCACATATTTGCACAAGATAAACTTATTGTTCTTTTCTTCTTCTTCACTCTCTCTAATGGATTCTTTCTTTTTTCACCAGAAGCACTCACAACTTTTGTCTCTGTGTCTCTCACTCTATCATCTCTCTTAACAAAATTTATGACGGTTGCATATATAAAATTTCATAATGGACTGAAAGCTCATAAAAAATATTTCCTTTTTATTTTTCTTAATTAAATTAGTGTGGACTCAATAAATTGGTGACCTACCTTACATGACATTGTTCCGATACACTAATAATCTTACATGGTTTACATGGTTAAGAAGTTGAGGATAAAAATAATTTAAATATATTTTCTTCTTTCAACATTCCGATGCATTTTTTAAAATTAAACTATGACAAAATTTCAAATTCCAAATTGAAAAGTGCCTTACATTCGTAATTAATTTTAACCATGTCACTTCATGGACTTGAAATTAGAACAAATATTTTAACATACAAAAGTATTTTACACTTAGTTAATGCCATCTTTTATTATTAATTATTTACTTTTTATATACAAAAGTTTATTTTATAATTATTTTATTTCTAAAATATATAATCAAATAAATGTAACGTGTATCAAAATATTATTTCTATCGTAAAAGAATCACGAAAAGTAGGTATGCATGCTCTGAGTTATAATGTCTTAGAACTCATCGACCATAAGAAAAGTAGGTATGCGCATGCTGTTGGTTATGTGTACGCGCTGTCAAAATTATAAATAGGAAACCCTACTGTCATTCAAACCAAGAAGCAATCAAAGGGTACTATTACTCAATAAACTTTTACACAGATTTAATATTTGTTATTTTATTTTTTAATTTCTTTCTAGGTTTAATAATACAAAAATTAACCTTTATTTAATGCCCAAAATATTCTTAAGAAAATAAATTATTAAAAAATACATTTTGTATAAAAAAGACATTTTCCATCATTTAATCACATTACGACTTCTCACTTTTCGGACATCATAAAGACAATGTAAATGATCACGAAGTTTACAAAATCTTTATGTCGGGCATTACTGTAAGTTCACACTACAATTTTTCTCTTACACATAACTTATACCTTCAGAAATTATAATTTTACTATTGTATTTATATTTATTTTTATTATGTTAATTAAATATTTTACTATAAAAATTTAAGGATGTCAAAAAGGGTTGGGTTTGATGGGTCGGCCAGCCAGTCCGACCTTAAAAACATGGGTCGGGACAAGAAAATCAACTCATGAACTCGAACCAACCTAGTCTGCCCAACCCGCTAACCTAGCGAGCCAACCCGTGAGCCAAGACGAGCTAACCCACAACTCACCTTATTTAGTTAAAAATCACGTGCAACACAGATGCAATGGTTGCTTTGTGTTGTTCAGTGCATTGTCATTCTTCACAAAAAGAAACAAAATGTCTTAGACTTAGTAGACACATTCTTTCTCTCTCCTGAAAATAGAAAGAAGAACCATGTGGTCCCTCACTGCCTTACCAACCACGGTCTGTGAATCACAAAACATAACTTAGCCACTTGTTTTCAATCCTCCATATGTGTGTTGCGTTAGCCGTCATGGGTGGTGTTCTTCCTCCTCTGTCATATACGATACATCGCTGGCCATAATGCAGCGTGAGAACGTAGCGAACATAGTTATGCAGAGCCACCACCACCACACTACTACGTGAGGGACGATTTCGACCACCGGACCAATGCAGGAAGGTTCGTTAGTGAATTTTCATTTTGGTTACCTATTTTTCGATTTGTAAGGCTAATGGATGAAATTCCCTAACCCTAAATTTCATTTCCCTTAATTAGAGGTAAGGTCTATCTCTAATCAATTTTGCTGCTATTTCCCATTCTTCTTTGGAGTCGTTTTGTGATTGCTGGTGTTGCTTCAATTTTCCTTCAAATTGAATTTCGTAGTTGCTGACCGTTTTTGGATTGGAGGTAAGGTAACCATATGAAGTCATTCCTTTTAATTGAGAGATGAACAATTGTTGGATTGCTTGTTGTGATTAACTAGTATATTGCTGTAATATATTGAGATGTATGTTGTTTGAGATGTTTCTTGCTGTCATTTAATGCGTATGTTTCTAGCCTGCCGTATATTTATGTTGTGTTGCTTTTCTAGAGCTCACACTATTGATGTTTTATGTTGAAAATGTTGATATTTTTGCACACAATTTTATGCTGAAAGTGTTGTTATTTTACTACACATTAGTGTTGGTGTTTCAGTTGTTTTGGTGTTTGGATGAGCTAACAATGGATGTTGATATTATTGAACATATGGATGCTCTTTAATGGTGGAAGAGTAATAGTCAATGTTTCTCAGATTTGTCAATCATGGCTAGGGACTTGCCGAACATCCCAATCACTACAGTTGCATCAAAATATGCTTTTAATATTGATTCAAGGATATTGAATAAGTACATAAGTCGTTTATTGTCAAAACATGTTGAAGCTGTAATTTATACTTGTAGCTGGAAGAATGGGTTTCGTGACACTAGTGCAGACAGGGGATTTCATCGCAGTTACTTTTGTCATTGTACCCCGGTTTCATAACCGAGGCATATAAGGCTGAGGCCAAAAAGGATCAGCTTTTGGCCTCGATTATAAACCGAAGCAAAAACACACTTTTCTGCTTCGGTTCTCTGGTGAACCAAAGCCATAAAGCTTCTTTTCTGCCTGGGTTCTCTAGTGAACAGAAGCCATATAATCACCAATTTTAAAATTACTTTTAAAATTTGAAGACCTTTTGGCATCAATTGTGGTCTAAATCGAGGCCTTGTGTCCTTGTTTATGCCTTAATTGTGGTATGAATCGAAGTCGTATATCTTGTTATTTTTTTAAATAAATTTTATATTTTATGGTTATTCTCACATTTTTTAACCTGCATATTTTTTCAGCAAACCAACACAGACCATAACAGAACATTTTATAAAACATAACATCCATAATCCAAATACATTTAAAAGTGTTTTGTAACATCTTCCATAATTCAAATACATATCCTAATAAATATTATTGTACATTTGAATTATAAATTTGGCACATGTTATCCTACCAAACTTTATGGACTTCACGGGAATTGGTGCAATACTCTTGAATGTCTGCAAAATAAGACATTAATTTAAGTTAGTATATAGAAAGGCAATAATGCAAAGTATTTATTTTAATTCAAATATATATTATTGTTTCCCAATTAGTTGTAATACGAGCACGCATAATGGTTGTCATCCATTGCATTATATAATAATCACATTCATAAGAGTCAGTTTGTTTAGTTCACTACATTATATCAACAACATTACAATTAATTAAGGAAGAAAATCAAATCAAACAACAATAAATATATGGATAAAAATACCAAATCTAGAGGGACCACCATGCAGGACATTTTGCCTTAGTTATTGATCTCCCTAAGAATATGTTATGTCCAACAATTGAACTATGATAAAGGAAATATGTTAGGATACTTTTACATAACAAATAATACTCATAAGATTGACATTGAGGTTCTTACCAATCTATCACTTGTCTAAAATGGTTGAGGGGAGGGCAGTGCAAAGAGAAAAACCACATAGAAAAGTTCTCCCTTAGGAAAACCATATGTAACTGTCAATGATGCCTGAGAAGAAAATAAATTCATTGTTATGCGTTAAAATGACAAATTATGTTCACAAGTAAACAAAAATGACTTACCAGCAACATAAAGGACAAAATAAATTTATTTTCCGCGTTGAAAGCATTTGGTCACATTTGCTTGGGTGTCATCAAACTTGTTGCCTTCATGAGTGAGTTGGGGGTCCACAAACCCATATAGATCATCCAGCCCCATAGTTTTAGTGACAACAAATAGATACCTAAACATAAAAATGACTTAAAGGCTTACATCATCCATAACTGAATAATGGTAATATTCAATTACTCTTATCTTTGTGCAAGCTGCTCCAAAACATCTTGAGAATGCAAGTAAAGTGGTATCTCTAGGTCTCTTCCAAAAATCTTAGAATCCCAAGGAACTTTCATCAGTTTATCATTTATTATTTCAGCAAGTTGGAGTAATGCAACAAGAGGATCATCCAAAAAGAGAGGAATCTTCTTTGGTAGAGGATTTTCTTATCGATGCAATTTGAGTTAAAATGGAATATAATTTAAAGTTGAATATAATATACATGTAAACTTAAAAATTTATTATATGGTGGGTTTAAGAGTATGTATCAGGGGGTCAAAATGAACCAAATCTCTAGGCCAGGCGAGGAAACATTGGAATGCTTATGCCATAGTATATACCTCATTTGTTGGCATAGGAACTAAAGCAAACGACACGAGAACCTCATCTACTATGACCTTAACCTCATCCTCTGATATCCAGGCCATGAAAAATTATGGCTGCCTCAAATACTTTTCCACGAGCCACATGTGTCTTCCATGTACCATCCCAAATATATAGCTGACATGGATGAGTGTCGTCCATGTCATCCCTTGGTATGGGTGGAGTTGAACAACTTTCATTTCCGTTTCTACCTGTTAGAGTCAATGATTTATTAATGTTATTCAATTATTTGATTAAATACCATTTATTCAATTCATAGCTTATAGAAAAAAGATTAATTTTACCCGTGGGAGGCAAAAATGGTTCCAGTTCTGGTGGAGGATCCAATGGCAGACAGATGCCATAATTCTCAAATTGGCGCATAAATTCTTCTTTCCCCTTCTTAGTGATTTTTTCTGTCATTCTTTCTTTATAATCAACAATATTTCTACATGAAGATTGAAGAGAGGAGGAACCAAAAAATTGGCGTATGTTGACTCCTAATCCAACACCACCCACACGTCCAGGGTCTCGTCCAATTGTAGCAGCAAAGTATGTCATGACGACCTTCTAGAGTGAATTCTCCTTGTAAGCTCTGGTCAACCAACGAATCCTGCAATGTAATAAAAAAAGTTATAAAAAATCATACAATATAAAAGACAAAGGAGCTATTTAAAGAAAAGTTGTATCTTACAATTTTCTCGGAAATTTCTCGTGTATAGATTCAGAAGTGTAGTTACCTGATGTGTGTAGATGGACTAACTTCCACTTTTCATGACAAGATAGTGGTCAAGGAGGCTCAATATCTTCACCCTCAGAAGGTGGGGACCTAGATTTTTTCTTTTCTGACATTATCTTCTCTTCAAGTTTTCTATACCCACCACGAGACACTATGTGCGGGTTTTTATTTTGAGCACTTATAATTTGAGCCTTTTTTTTTCTCTTTTCGTGTAACATATAAAACCTACTTAATGAATTAGTTCAAATTGTACACAATTATCAATTAAGCAATTGATGATTTGAAATAAACATACATGTCATCCCTCAAATGTCTGAAGCTCAAGAAAATGATGCAATGTGTCTTCATCAATCCATGTGTATTTCAGTAATGAATTTTCATTCTTTTTAGATCCAAATACATACCTAGATGTCAACTTGGTCTTAAAACCACAAAATTTCTCAGTCACCGATGACAAAAAATTGTGTTTAAGCGTCGCCACATTTGGAATATCAAACGTTAGCTGCAATATAGAAAATGCCATCAATAATGTTTAACATATTATCAATAAAATCAAACTATAAGGTTAATAACATTAATATTAGTTTCCAATAAATCCTGCCATATCATGTTCCGATCAACTTCAGTGACATGATCAAAAGATGGAGTAAGGATTGATATTCTCTCTCGTGTCAACATCCTTAAATAGCTTTTGAAGACGTCCGCATAATGACCTGTAGGGACTCTAGTGTCGACGTCAATATTGACAGGTGTTTTCTGACTTTTAGCTCTTCTAATTAAGAGTTGTCTCAACCTAGTGGCTCCCCACTTTTACCATCACAACTCCCCACATGTGTCATAAGTAACTTAGGGGACTTTTTTTCATGGCCACCATCCAAAGAAGGTGTTATTACTGCAATCGAAAATGATATTTAAGACTACTAACACGAAACCTTCTCTTAGTCACAAATTTCCGCTTTTCGTACCTTCTTGTTCTGCTCCATGGCAAAGGCAACCCACTCGATGAACATTGCTTTGGTGGTGATGGTGGTCGTTCTCTCTCCGGAACCGTGAAGTTATTTTGTCAAGCTTGCGTTCTTCTCAATGGAAGAAACCCATGGGCAGAAAACGAAAAAGGAGCGTGTTGTGATGATGGAAGATTCGAGTGCACGTTTGGATTTGGAAAAACAATTTTCCCTCTTTAAATTTTGACCCACACGTGCGTAGGTTCTGTTTTCCATTTTTATTAAATTTTGAATTAAAAATTACATACCACGTGGGTCCTGTGTTTAAAATGAGTCTACTTTTGGTGTCTAAATATCATTTTCGATAAGTTAATTAGATGCTTTTTTCGGTGATTCAAGAGAAAGAATTTTAACTTTTTTATTAAGTTATATAATTTTAAACATATTTGAAAACATAAATTTAAAAATCCAAAATTTATTTTAAGGTTAAATATGATTTTGGTCCCTCTTCAAAATTTTATCCAAATTTAGTCCTCAACTTTAGAAATACGTGGATATAGTCCTTTCAACAAAATTTTGTTAAGTTTATTTAACATTTTAAATGCATTTCACAATAACATTTGAGTTGTTTACACCTCTTGACATATTTTTGCTTCAATATTAGCTAAGAAACTATCATGAAACGCATTTGAAACATTAAATAAACTTAACAAGATTTCATTAAAAGTATTAAATCCACAATGTTTTAAAAATTGGAAATTAAATTGGGTAAAATTTTTAAAAATAAACTAATTCCAGGCTAAAAATTGAATGAAAAAAAACATATTTAACCTTATTTGAACCGTAAATATTACTATTCAAATCATACAATGAAAATACACATTATTTTATTACTTTATTTGAATTTAAGATACTATGATGGTTTGTAGGTAATTTAAATTTCTTCCTCGGACAGCGTAGGAATACTTTGTTTATTTCTGAAGAAGTTGTAAGGATCAACCTTGGTCTTCACTGTAGCCAATCTCTTGAAATTGTTACCGAAATACTTGATACCCCAAATGCTGGCTTGGTCGTAGCTCGTGTAGCCATTGTTATTTACCCCAATGTCAAGGTCTCTGTAGTTCACATATGCAGCTCTGGGAGAGTTTGAAACATAAGGTTCCATATATTTATACAATCTTCTTATCCAATTCATGTGCCTTTGTGCAGCCTCGTCCCCTGCCGTTTGCCAAATGGTGACGTAGTGAATATGAAATATGTATCCAGATCTGTATGGGAATGGAAGTTCAGATTCAGAAATCTCATCCATTCTGCCTCCATAAGGGGCTAATTCAATCTGAGTAAATTCTATCTCATCGTTAGAAAGAAAGCGCCACAACCCTCGTAATCCATCCACAGGAATGGGTTGCCTCACATAATCAGATTTTGCTTTGAAAAAACCTGAATAAATTTGAGTTCTGTTCAGCAAAAATTCGGGGGCTTCATGGCCTGAAGTTCCAATCAACACAGCATTCAAGAAGACAGCTGAGCCAATCCAACTAGTCTCAGTACAGTCTTTTCTTTCCAAACCCAACTCTGGTAAGCTCTTTTGCATCAATGGAAGAAGTTCTTCTACACCTCCTAGAAATAAGGACACAAAATTAAGTTGTACTGTTTTCTTTCCATCTTCACGTGAATTTACCCTATTTATGTCCACCCTAATGTATATACGCTCGTCCAATTTACTCGCCACAAGCTGCCACTTTTGAAAGATCTCGGTTGCATTCTCTTCCAAAGTTCTTCCAACATTGAACACTGTCACAGTTGGTGGAACCGGAACTAGTTTTATCTTCCAAGCCACGACGACTCCAAAGCTTGCTCCTCCACCTCCTCTGATGGCCCAAAATAGATCCTCACCCATGGCTTGTCTATCAAGCAAATTACCATTCACATCTACTAACTGAGCATCTACGATATTATCTGCGGCAAGACCGTACTTACGCATCAAGACTCCATAGCCACCTCCACTGAAGTGGCCACCAGTGCCCACACTGTAGCACACACCAGCTGGGAACGCAAGTGTGTTGCTTTTCTCGTAAATCCTGTAGTAGAGTTCACCAAGGAGTGCCCCAGATTGAACCCATGCAGTTTTGTTTTCTGCGTCAACAGTGACTTCTCTAAGGTTTAAGAGGTCAACGATGACAAAGGGACTCTCGGCAACGTAGGAGAGACCCTCGTAGTCATGGCCTCCGCTTCGGGTTCGAATCTGCAGGCCATGGCGTTGGGCACAGATTATGGTGGCTTGAATGTGGGAAACGTCAAGTGGTGTGACAATGACTTGGGGTTTTGGGATTGTGTTTAAGTACCTAAGATTTTGAATGGTAACATTTAGGACAGAGGAGTATGCAGAATTGCTTTGGGTGTAAAGAACATCGGAGATTGAGTTGGAGATATTGGGATAATTGTTGAGACATTGAACAAACTTTTCAGGAGTATCTTGTGAAGGAGGTTCATATGAAAAGAAAAGAGCAATGGCAGTGGCAAAGGTAAAATAGGAGCTCAGATGCTTCATTTCTGTGGATGGTTTGTTCTTGATATGAGAACTACAAAGTCTCTAATTATAGTAGTTTGGAGTTTGAGGTTAACATATCCTACTGTTTCTCTGAGCATGAAAACGCAATAAAAGTAAAAGAGCAATAGCAGTGAAGAATGTGAAAGTAAAATAGGTTTGTTGTTGATATGAGAAGTGCAATTTAATGCTGAGAGAGTAAGTTGTAGTAATCTGGAGTTTAACGTTAAAATATGGTATGACACTCTTCTTAAAAATACATTTACTTAAAATTTCTTTTTAATCATATAATAATATATATTATACTTTTACATTAAAAAGTAATTAAAATATAATTATTTGTTTATGTCAAATGAATATAGTACGACCCTTAACGTCATGAGTGCGGATACTAGATTTATCGATGCATGCGCCAAACTTGTTTTTTTTTTATTATTTTAACCAATGTTGACGAAGCAAACCAAAGTGAGAAAGATTATTTTGTCGGCCTTTTCATGGTATATAAAGAATAAAAAACTGACCTAATTCATAAACCTAAGTCAAAACTCAGATAAAGAAATTTTTTTAGAGGGTGATACATCCCGTACAGATTAGGTTAAAGACAAATTCACACCTTGAAGTATTAAATTTTAATTATTTTTACTTTTTAACTTAAAATATTATTATATTATTAAATTATTAAGACAATTGACAATTCGGTATGACTGTATTGGATGATTATACTGCTACACTTTTTAGTAGCTGTCGGCATGTAGGACCTAGCCTTATATCGAAAAAAAGTTGCTTGCCCAGTACAAGGAATTAAACAAGCGATATTCCTTATTTTTGTTATTTACAGTGTTCAAATTTTAAGAGTATATTATTCCGATAACCTCTTTTTCCATTTAAACAACAGATGTTACATTAATGAAATCATTCTTAATAATATGAATTTTTTAATCTAACGCAGTCATCATCAAATCATAATCATCAAAGATATTTTTAAGGTAATTTTATCAATAATGTTAAATGAGTTAAAGTTTCACATTTGAAATCCTAGAATCACTTCATAAGTATTTTTAAAATTATAAATAAATTGTTGGAAAGAAGATCATATGACATATTTTTATGATTTAGAATTTAATAGATATGTTCAATAAAAAATTACCACCATTTAATCACTTTAGAAAAATAAACGGTTTTTGATACTAACTTTTAAGTAATTAAGTCTATTAAGATAATATTGTGAGATCAATCATCACTCCTGAAATACCGTTCATTTTTAAGTACGGAGTTCTATTACAATTTTATTCTTAAAAAGACATATGGAAACATGAGTATTGGTGTACCATAAGAGTAACAAAATTTGTTGCGAGATTTAAAATATGTCCTTGTAAAAATAGGGTGTGTGGATCAACTAAAATGAAGTTAATATAATTTAATTCATAATCTCAAAAATTGTTTTTCATCATTAAAATTTTTATAAACATAATAGAAGAAAAGAACTTTCAATAGATAGTTTAGAATAAATTATCACGTTAAAAAAGTGCTGAATTATATAGTTGTTTATGTACGTTGCATGCTGTGTAGCAACCATATATTCACTCTGAATTACGTGTTTAAACTAGAGCCAAGGAAAATGTAGCTGAATAAATTTACCTCAAGGTCAAAATTAATGTGTCTGAATTGTAGGATGTTTAATGTACGTTGCATACTTTGTAGCAACCCCACTTTCAGTCACAGTTACGTGCATATGATTCTACGCTGGTTTTGTTCATCATAGGAAACACTTGATGTATACAGATGTATTGTTTTCATGATAAACATTCACATTAAAAGGTATTATTTTTTTTTATGAGTGGGAGTTCGTCAATTGTAGTTACTTAGACCTAAATAAGTTTATTATTAATATTTTTGAAAATTCTTTTTAAACTGAACAAGAACATACTTATTAATGATGTTAAAATGTAATTCATTATATTGAAATGTTTAATTTTTGTGAAATATATATAATTTATTAGAATAATCAATTATCTTAAAATGTAATTGATTATTTATGATTGTTAAAAATATCGATCGTAGATAATAGATGAAATCAATTATTGCCTTGGGAAACTAAATTATCTTTAACCCGTGTGTAACATGATTCCTCAATTTTTAGTTCTATAATTTGCTCTCAATATATCTTAAATATTTATATATAATTTAAGAATTTATTCCTAAAAACTAAAATAATTTAGTCACTATAAATTTTAATACTTTTAAAATTTAAAACAAATGGATGTAGCTACAGCTTAAAATAAAATTTAAAAAAAAAACAAAACAAAACACCTGTATAAAATCATACTTGGAAACATTACGTACTCTGTGGTTGATATCCATCCCAAAATCAACTACAGGTTTACTTTCCAAAATAAACTGTGACAATTTTTTTTAAACTATATATGTGTTTATATGCTTTTTTCTTAAATTTAAAATAAAATGATTTTTTTTTATCAAGTATACCTCATTTACACCTTATATTTTAATTACTTATCTTTTAATTAATTAATATATATACATTTATTGTGACATAAAAATAAAAATAAAAGATAAAACAACAATCTTATATCTATATCACCCTAAAATAAGAATAATTAGTTAACATTTTATAAACTAAAAATTATTAATATCTAAAATAATGATTATAATAAAAATTTAATTTTTAACTTGTTTTCTAACATTAGTTACAAAGATTTTACCTATTTGCTATGGTTGATTTTAATTAGTTTTTAATTTTAAATTAAAGATGAATTTAGACATTAATTTTTTGGTAGCTAAATTTTTAGTTTATAATTTTCGACACCATTATGTATTTAAATTAAAATTAGTCAATACCATGATTAAATATTTTTGTCGTTAAAATTAATTATTATTTCATAATTTTCTTAAAGGAATTCTTCTCAATACCCTATGCTTTCTTTTGAGTTCATATAATTGGATTTTGGAATCAAGCCAATACTTAATTACAATACTAGTAATATAAAGGTGAAGATTTTAGGATCTTTTAAAACTCTTACAACCTAATCCAATACACTGAGAAAAAATGACACCTTTTAATACAAAACTGTTATGAAATAAAAAACACAAGATAAGGAGAGGGGAGGTGATACATCACAATTTTAGAGTAGTATAAGGAAGAACACAGGTAAAGGTTGTGGCAGAAGAGTAATGCAGGAATGAATGATAACCAAATATTCAATATCTATCAGTATCAGTAGTTATGCATGGACCCACTTTCACTATTCAATCCACCAAACAAAAATCATCTCCTCACACTAACACTACATATCATCATCATCCTCTCACTCTGCGTGAGTCTCTTTGCACTGCAAGCCAATAATAATAATTTTTCTGTTGTTTTTCTCAGGCCAATAACCATGATCAAGACCTTAAATCCTTAAATCAATCCAGAAAAATATGTTGAGATCATGTGAAGGTAGAGGTCTATGGCTATAAAGCCCAAAATATCTCCAAACTCCATGACTGAGGGTTTTCCCTCTCTCTCCCATAATATCCTACGAATTTATCATCACAGATGCAAGCTAGGCCCGCTTCATCCTTTACAGTAAATCAACGTACAAAAATTCATTTTCAAACAGCGTCATGTAAAAATTCAACTAATGAAATTACTTCACAAACTACCATTTACTAAATTCTAAAGTAGCCATAAGATAATTGTGTCACTGTTATGCTTTAAATTGATTTTGTTTTCGTTAACTTTTGATTCCTTATCAAGTACCGGTTGATAGTAGTTTTTTTGTCTGGTATAAAGAATAAAGCTGCAAGCAAAGCCATACAAAATAAATGCATTTATAGTATCTTCAAGGTAATAACCCCACACTTAATTTTAACAAATTCTCACAATAATTCCAAAGGTTGGATGTATCATGATTTTTTAGTTTTAAGATTTATAATGAGCTATAAAATCATCAAGGTCAACAAAAGGATAAAAAGGGTGTACAAATGGAAATAATTCAAAGTAGTTCAATTTGGCTAAGTAGCTAAAAAACAAAACAAAAAAAAGCATAAATCGTATCAATAGTATACTGGAACAAGTAGTATTGGAAAGAAAAGTCAAGTTTTACAACACCTACGAACATGAACATGAGTGAATCACACAAGAAAGAAAAAAAAAAGTATTCTCAAATCTCACCAAGGTGTATATTGCACCAAAAAGATCCACAACCTAATTATCACGTAAAATGTAAAAAATAAATCTATGACCAAAACTTCTAACTAAGAATGATGAAACTAAAGGTTACTTACAAATTTTAAAAACAAAGGAATCCATTGACTTGTATGATAAACAAAACAAAATCTATGCTAACAATATACTCACCCACACCTCATATTTAAACATTGTCCTCAACGTGATAATGTCATACAGATGGAAAATCAAAACCAACAAACTATGAAATGAGTTAAAGTTAGATAAGTATCACATTTTAAGTTCTGTCACATTTGAAATACTAGAATCACAAGTATTTTTAAAAGTATAAATAAATTATTGTAAAGAAAATCATATAAGATATTTTTTAATATAGAATTTAATAGATAGATCCAATAAAAAAAAAATACCACCATTTAATCACTTTAGAACAACAAACTGTCTTTGGTATTGATTAAGTATTTAAATATATTAAGATAATGTTGTGATCACTGAAATACTGTCTATTTTGGAGAACGGTGTTCTATTATAATTTTGTTCGTAAAATATATATCGAAAATTAAAAGAGAAAATATATTTAAATTCGTCATGACTTTTAGTTCTACATATGAGTATTGGTTTATACCGGAAGAGTAACATAAATTTGTTGTTAGATTTAAAATATGTCCTTGTAAAAGTAGGGTGTGTGGATTAACTAAAATGAAGTTAATATAATTTAATTCGTGATATCAAAAAGTTCTTTTATGTGGATGATATATATTATTTATATGGAGAAAATATATCAAATTATACAATAAAACTTTTATAGCATTAGTTTTATTAATCCAACTATTTTATCATAGTTATATATTACCTTGTTGATGTTATAAATTCCATAATTAAATTGGTTAAATATGTTTTACTCTTTAAATTTTGATTTGGGTGCAAAATTAAAATTTGTCTTATTTCTAAAATTTGACATGTATTGATCTTCAAACATTAAAAATAATAAATATAGTTATTTTAACCAAACTGTGTTAAATATTGTTTCATGTTTCTTAAACAACGTTCCATACCAACATTTGAGCTTAAATGTGTTAAAAGGTGTAAACAACTCAAACACTAACTTGAAATCATTCGATATATCAAAATGTTTTAACTCAATTGGGTTTGAAAGACTATATATATTCATTTTTTAAATTTGGAAATCAAAGCGTATCAACATTTGAAACAAAGATAGATTTTAATTCTGTGTCAAAGTTTGGAGACTACAAAAATATTTAATCCAAAAAATAAGTATAATAGTTCTGAAATGGTTATTTATATTTTTAAAAGTTATATACTATAATATTTTAATATATATAAATACATAAATAAGGTTTTAAATATTTTTTATCATTAAAATTTTTATAAACATAATAGAAGAAAATACATTTCTATAGGTAGTTTAGAATAAATTATCACGTTAAAAATGTGCATGGTTTGTAGCAATCACGTATTGACTCTGAATTACGTGTTTAAACGAGAGCCAAGGAAAATGTAGCTGGCATAGTAAGGCGTTACCTCATTGTCAAAATTAATGTGTCTGAATTGTATGATGTTTAATGTACGTTGCATGCTTTGTAGCAACCACTACTTTCATTCAGTCACAATCACGTGCTTAAAGGAGAGCCAAAGAAAGATATCTTGTAATAGCTGTCATATATCTTGCATGTTGCGTTTCATTCAATGGATATGTTTAGAATAAATCATCACGTTAAAAATAAATGCTATTGAATTGTATAACGTGCATACGATTCTACGCTGGTTTTGTTCATCATAGTAAACACTTAGTGTATACAGATATATTGTTTTTTATGATAAACATTCACACTAATAGGTATTATTTTTTTATTTTCTTATGAGTGAGTGCTCGTCAATCATGGAGTTACTTAGACATAAATAAGTTTATTATTAATATTTTTCTTAAAACTCATAAATATTTTTCAAAATTATTTTTAAACTAAATAATAGACATGTCAAAGTGAGCCAACCCGGCTCACACGGGTTGGCTCACCACGAGCCGGGTTCAAAATGAGTGAACCCAACCCGGCTCACTTTCTGGTGAGCCAGAAATTTTGTAACCCGGCTCAACCCACCACGGGTTGGTGGGTTAAGTGGGTTGGCTCACCAACCCACCTAAAAAAATTATTTATTTATTTTTTTTATTATTCAAATATTTAAATAAATTTTTAAGTAACCCATGAGATGACAATCATAGTAAAATTAAGAACCAATATTTTGATCACGCTCACCACCAATATATGAAGAATTATTTCCAAGAAAGTATCCATTAGTCTAAGAAAGCATGACTAATATTACAAATTTTCTGTCATGCTATTCAACAAAATATAAATAAAAAAAACTATACATTTTTTTCATGCTAATTTAGAAAAAATTGTTTATAAGACGGTTACTTGAGTAATTTACTATAAAGATTATAGTTAAAGATTAAAGTATCAACATATATATAACTTGACAATCAAATTAATTAAACATTCAAATAATTCAAATATAATTAAGCAACATTCTATCATTTAAAAATATGAAATTGTGAAAAAATATAATTGGAGTAGTAAATAATTAAAAAAAAATTAAAAGAAAATTTAAAAAAAATAAAAAAAAATTGTAAAAAAATGTTGGTGGGTTAAGTGGGCCAACCCACCTTCAACCCGGCTCGAACCCGTTTAACCCGTGGGTTAAGTGAGCCGGGTTGAGTTCAACACACTTTTGAAAAAGTTGAATTTTTCTCAACCCAACCCGGCTCGAACCCGTGGTGAGCCGGGTTGGCTCACGGGTTGAAACCCATTTTGACATCTCTACTAAACAAGAACATACTTCATAAATGATGTGAAGATATAATTAATTATATTAAAATGTTCAATTTTGTCAGTAATATGGTTTGCATATATAATTTAATAGAATAATCTAATACCTTGCAATGTAATTGATTATTTTTTATTATTCAAAATATCGATTGTAGATAATACACGAAATCAATTATTGCTTTAGCAAACAAAAGTATTTTTAAAATTTAACCCTTGTGTAACATAATTCCTCAATTTTAGTCTTATTATAATTTGATGTCAATTAGAGATGACAAATAAATTTGTTTTCATGAGTATTGTTTAAATCCGCCTTGGTTTCGACGAGGAATCCCCACATTGGTTGTGTCTGGATATTGGTATAGAAAATCTCGTACTTTTTCAATTGAAAATGAGTATATATATATATATATATATATATATATATATATATATATATATATATATATATATATATATATATATATATATATATATATATATATATATACTTTCTATTTTTTATTTCTTTTAATTGTTTGGTTTCTCGTGAAATTCATTTGTATCTTTAATATATTTTTCATCTTATTATAACATTTATGCAATTATGTTAAAATGATATATGTTAATTAAATTTTATGTCTTACATTTGAAGATTTCAATTATTTTTTAATATTTTTATTTATTATATATTTTTCTTTTGCATGAGAATGTTTAATACTCTCAATTTAAATGTTTAATTAACATAAACTTTCATTTAATAGATAATATAAAAAATTTATCTTCTTTACTCTATTATTTTTTTTTTCATTTGAAGAACTTTTTATTATTTCGCTAAAATAATTTTCGTTATTTCTCAACTATTGACTATATTGATATTTGAAAAGTTTTCTTAGATCTCTAAGGTTTTTTCATCTTATCATACTTTTAATTATATATTTGTTTTTTTTTGTGTGATTTTCTTCAATATGTTCTCAAATTGTTTCTAAGACACATATTTGATAATTTTTTTATATTTTTTATTTGTTGCTTATTTTTGTCATGTAAAATGTTATTTTGATATATTTTATATAATTATTTTTTATTTTATAATTTACTATCTATCGTATTGTAATTTTGTCACTATAATTGTATATATAAATTTTATTTACTATAATATAAAAATTTAATGTAATTTCCATGACTTCTTTTAATCACTATCCACCATATATTGAAGTTTAAAAGATACAAGATCTATGTTAAAATTTTATTATTATTAGTTTAATATTTTTTATTTGTATAATTTTGATCAAGTGATGTATTATAACTTTTATTAGTGTATGAAAAAGAGATTAATTAGAATTTAAAAAATTGAAGTAAACAAACATTTAAAATCTATTTTAATTTGAATATTTGTTTACCTTTTATATTTTGTGTAAAAATATTTTTAAATTTTATCAACTAGGTTCCATTCACTTTTGCAAATTTAATAAATGTTTTGGTTCTCATGAGATTTTATTTTGTATTCTAATTTGAAATGTATACAATTATAATTTATTTCTAGATATTTGTATTGAAGAAACAACCCTCCTTTTAATATTGAATATTTGATAGTATTATGTTTCTTTACCGTAATTTTTTAGTTTTTTAATATTTTATAAATTATAATTAATTAAAATTGAAATAGTAAGAAAACGGCTATGTGTATGAGTACGAGAATATATCTGTTACTCATGGGAATGAGAATGAAACACAAATTTAATACCCGTTAAATTTGGATATGGAGATGTGGATAAATTTTTTCTATAAAAATGAATGTGGGATAATGAAGTCGTCTCTGTCCCATTATCATCCCTACTTTTAACGTATCTTAATAGTTTTTAAATAATTTAAGAATTTATTCCTAAATAATTTGGTCACTATAATTTTTAATACTTTTTGAAATTTAAAACAAATGGATATTAGCTACAGCATAAAATAACATTTTTCACAAAAAGACATCACTAATACAAAAAGGGCTTTTAACGTCTGATATTTTCGGTCTTTGACGTCTGCCCAAACACCGACGTCGTATTGGGTGACGTCAAAATTGATGTCGGAAAGCAGAGCAAGTTAATTAACGTCGGGACCAGGAGAGTCAGACGTTAATTAAAGTCGGGGCCAAGAGAGTCAGACGTTAATTAACGTCAGGTCCAGGAGAGTCAGACGTTAAATAACGTCGGTCAAGGTTCTACCAGACGTCAAACAATGTTGTTTTTTTTTAAGTTTTGTTTTTTTTACAACATTCTCACACCTAAAAATCAGAAAAAATCCATAATAGTTTCTAAACGCTCTTCTTAAGAGTATTAACTTCTATATTCCAGAACTACTAGTTAATCAATAACTAGAAAAAGCCATTGAATTAAATGCCTTGTAGTTTAAAAAAAAATGAGTACAACAATATTGCATACCTATGATAGTTTACACTACATAAATCTGTTAGGTATTTGTTATCCTCATGCCATCACCTTAATCTTATGTCGAGAGAAGAAAATAACTCTAGCAGATTACAACAGATGTCTCATAACAAAATCAGACCAAAGAGAAACAAAAGACATGAAAAAGAACATTACCTCAGTTACATGCTGGTTTTGAGGTCCTTGATTTAACCTTACCTCACTCACCCCTCTTAATGGAGAATTAAAGATCAAGTAGTGACCACCTAAATATTACTCTAAGGCAACTTAGAGGTCAGTTTAAAGAAATGTAAACACTTCAACATCATTCATAAAAAAGAAAAATACTAAGAACTCTCATGTAATGAAAACATAAACTTTATAGTTCCTGGAATGAGTCATCCTTCATTATTCACTCCACCCTAAATTCATTATGACTCATTTTCGTATGGAGTTCACAACATTGATCACCACATCACGCTCATTTACCCTCCAAATTAGATACACATGTTATTAATTCAATTTCAATTTCAATTTCAAACGGCATGCATAATTAAAAGTCTAAAAGGAGGCAATCCACATGAGAGTGTTTGGTACACTTCTTATAATCATACACATATGAAAATAATTACCTACAGTATGCATCATGCCATTGTAATCACAATTAACGCTCAATTTAGTTATAACCCTAAATTTAGAAATGGAAAACTAACCCCTTCTAGCAAATGAAAGACGAACTTGGAGAAGGTGGCTTTAAGGTCTCTGCATGCTGTTAGCCAAATGGGGATGAAGAGCAAGTGGGACGAATCTCAAAACGCTGCAAATAGGGATGAAAACGCAAAATATTCGGTTCAAAATGCCTAAAATCAATTCATAATCAAATCCTAACAAGTTTGGTGGTGAAAAAAGTTCGAAACTCACCTAGATAAAGTCAAAATGGGGGTCGCCGGTGGAAAATGCTCGCGGAAATAGTAAAACAGCATAGGGTTTCTGCGTTTCGCATAGAGATAAGTAAAACTTAATGTCAGTGGTGAAGGAGTCCGACGTTAAGTGACGTCGGGGGAACAACAGTCTGACGTCCTTTTTTAAATGACGTCGGGGTTTTTTAGGCAGACGTTAAATTACGTCTGATCTAGAACGGACAGACGTTAAATTACGTCTGACCTGGAATAGACAGACGTTAAAAAAGTCCGATAATTTACAAAAATACCACCGATCATTTTTAACGTTGGACTTTTTTTGGGCGGACGTTATAGGAGTGACGTTATAACGCTTTTTTGTGTTAGTGCATGCATAATATCATACTTGAAACATTACATAGTCCGGTTGATATCCATCCCAAAATCAACTAAAGGTTTACTTTTAGAAATAACCTGTGACAATTTTTTTAAAATTTAAAATAAAATATATTTTTTTTATCAATTGTATCTCATTTACACCTTATATTTTAATTAATTAATATCCATACATTTGTTGTGACATAAAAATGAAAATAAAAGATAAAACATATATCTGTATCACCCCAAATCAAACATATAGGCCCATTGCATTAGCTAACTTCACATTCAAAATTATAACAAAAATCCTTGCCGCTAAGCTAGCCCCATTGCTTCCAGGATTATTACTAAAAACCAGAACAGTTTTGTGCAAGTTAGGGAGATAAAGGACTGCATTATTACTACCTCATAAGCCATCAACCTGCTGAATAAAAAAACTTGCGGAGGAAATGTAGCTCTCAAAGTTGACATCAAAAAAGCTTTTGATAGATTGGATTGGAACTACTTAATGACAGTCTTACAAAATTTTGGCTTCAATGCTCGATTTTGCAGTTGGATTAACACCATCCTACATTCGGCTAAAATTTCT
Organism: Vigna unguiculata; assembly: GCF_037176805.1. Taxonomy (NCBI): domain Eukaryota; kingdom Viridiplantae; phylum Streptophyta; class Magnoliopsida; order Fabales; family Fabaceae; genus Vigna; species Vigna unguiculata. The sequence continues at coordinate 13,830,617 of NC_140794.1, read as the reverse complement.
GTCAAAGTCAATCGAAACACAACAGGATTTTTCAGCTGCTCAAAAGGGGTTAGGCAAGGTGACCCATTGTCTCTCCTCCCTGGGCTAACATGATTTGGGCTAAATTCATACCTCCTACTAGAAGTTTAGTGGTTTGGAAGTACCTGCAAAATAGGTTGCCAGTCGAGTCAAGATTACAACAATATGGAATTAATCTTTGCTTTAGATGTAGTCTTTGCAAAAGTAAATAGGAAACCATTGAACATCTCTTCTTTTCATGTCCAGTGGCAATGAAATTTTGGACTTGGTTGGCTACCACCTTCCAATCCAACACTCTCTGCTCCACAATGGATAATGTGATTACTTTCATGAAAGTACAGACCAGCCCTCAGTTGAAAGATCTAAGGAGAGCAGCATGTATCAACATTTTATGGTAGCTAAATTTTTAGTTTATAATTTTCGACACCATTATGTATTTAAATTAAAATTAGTCAATACCATGATTAAGTATTTTTGTCGTTAAAATTAATTATTATTTAATAATTTTCTTAAAGCAATTCTTCTCAATACCCTATGCTTTCTTTTGAATTCATATAATTGGATTTTGGAATCAAGCCAATACTTAATTACAATACTAGTAATATAAACGTGAAGATTTTAGGGTCTGTTAAAATCACACCTTTTAATACAAAACTGTTATGAAATCAAAACACAAGATAAGGAGAGGGGAGGTGATGCACCATAATATAAAAGAAGTAGTATGAGCAAGAACACAGGTAAAAGATGTGGCAGAAGAATAATGCAGGAATGAATTATAACCAAATATTCAATACTATCACTATCAGTAGTAATGCATGGACCCATTTTCACTATTCAATCCACCAAAAAAAATCATCTCCTCACACTAATACTAATATGATCATCCTCTCACTCTGCGTGAGTCTCTTTGCACTGCAAGCCAATAATAATAATTTTTCTGTTGTTTTTCTCAGGCCAATAACCATGATCAAGACCTTAAATCCTTAAATCAATCCAGAAAAATATGTTGAGATCATGTGAAGGTAGAGGTCTATGGCTATAAAGCCCAAAATATCTCCAAACTCCATGACTGAGGGTTTTCCCTCTCTCTCCCATAATATCCTACGAATTTATCATCACAGATGCAAGCTAGGCCCGCTTCATCCTTTACAGTAAATCAACGTACAAAAATTCATTTTCAAACAGCGTCATGTAAAAATTCAACTAATGAAATTACTTCACAAACTACCATTTACTAAATTCTAAAGTAGCCATAAGATAATTGTGTCACTGTTATGCTTTAAATTGATTTTGTTTTCGTTAACTTTTGATTCCTTATCAAGTAGTTTTTTGTCTGGTATAAAGAATAAAGTTGCAAGCAAAGCCATACAAAACAAATGTATGTATATTATCTTCAAGGTAACAACTTTTAACTAATTTCCAGCATAATTCCAAAGCCCCTCAAATTTTAACTTTTAACTTATTATCTTTTTCCATAATAAGGGTTTTGATAATTCATGATAAAAGATAATTTAGGGAAAATATATCTTTAAATATTTTACTTGATTTTTTTAAACAATTATCTTATTTAATTATATCATAAAGTATTAAAAGATAATAACTATCAAATCTTTTTAAATATGACAAGATTTTCTTAAATTTTTTTGATCTCTACAACAAATAAATATATCTTGAAGATATTGAATTATTTAGAAGATAATTGGAGGATATTACAAAGGGTCGATTTGAAAAATTAATACAAATATTAGTTAGTGATAATTTATCAGATATATTTAAGTAACTAATTTATTTAATTATATCATAAATTATTAACCAACTATATTTGTCAAATATTTTTAAAATTAGCTATATCTCTTCAAATATTTTTAGATATTTATACCACTATAAAGATAAATGATATTTATCTTTATCTTTATTTTAAAAGATATTTGAGAGATTTCAGTAATAGAAAAACCCAACCCAAGTCCTACATAAAGATACCAAGGGGAAGTAGGAAAAACAAGCTCGAACTTCAGAGTTTAGGAACCTTTATTAAGGGGTCTAATTTCGTTCTCTCTCTCCATTCTTCTCTTATTTTTATTTTTATTTTTATTTTTATTTCATGGAGTGCTAAACTTCTTGGATTGGTTCCACTGTAATTTTATTATAGATTTTGAGGTTAGAATGAAATAATTTCTTTGTTCTTTTTATTATTGTTGTGGTTTTCATTCATCTATGTCTTTTGTCTTTGAATCATATAAAAAGTAATAATTTTTACATACTAGCTAATCAGCGAAGTGTTTAAATCTACATGCATGTTATGTTAATCACATGAGTTGAAGGATTTTTAAATTTAATTGAGACTTTACTTTGATTTAATTTAGAAACTTTCATGTGATTAAAAGAGTCTTTACCAATAATTGAGACTTTACTTTGGTTAAAAGTATTTACTCTAACAAAAATTAGTCGAGACTTTACTTTGATTAATTGAGTTTTTTATTTGGTGAGGAGATAAAAGAATAGAAATGATTAAGCATAATAAGATTTGATTGAGACCGTACTTTGGTTGAATTTAATGTGGATAATCTAAAAGTTCTTGTTAGTGTATGGCCGGGTACTTCCCGGCCCAATAAGGGGAAACTGGACGGGATCATCCCGGCCCAGGTAGGAGCGTCCCCACACGATGGCCCAACCGCGGGGGCTTGGATCCAGCGCAACGCTGGCAGCCCAATAAGCGCAGTGGTCATGTACTTCCCGGCCCTCTTGGCCGAGTACACCCCGGCCCAAGGCGGAACATGTGGTACAGAAGGGCAACATGCAATCAAACCCCAAAAAAGAAGGAGGTGATATGTGAGAAGTACAAAAGGAAGGACTTGATATGTGAGAAGTACAGAAGGAAGGAGTTGATATGTGAGAAGTATAGATGGCCAAACCGCAAAAAGGAAGGAGTGGATCTTTGACAAAAGTACAGACGGACAAACCTTAGAATTGAAAGAACTGATCTTTATTAAAGGAACATAAGAACAATTCCAGCCAATAAGGAAAGAACCGATGTGTGCAACCTTAGTCGGAAAGGGAAGGAATCGATCCTCAAATACAAACGGCCCGCAAATATTAATAACAGGTCCATTAAGAAATTAGTATAAATTAAGGCCTAGTGAATAGGTAAAGGTACGCTTTTCTCACTAACCTACTACACCCCATATCAATCACTCTCTAACTTGAGCGTCGGAATGCCTCACCAGTGCAGAATGGGCTTTTGGCCCCGGTTGTTTTTGTTATTCTGCCTCGGTTTTAGAACCGAGGCATATTGGGGTGAGGCCAAAAGGTATGACTTTTGGCCTCGGGTGTTAACCGGAGCCATAAAGCGCTTTTTCTGCCTCGGGTAACGTAAGAACCGAGGCCATAGGGGACATTTTTTTGGACCACCACTGCAGTTGTGGTAAGTCGTTCGAGCACCACTGCAGTTGAAAGAACCCCTCTGTGGTATCATCCTCATTACCATCCACATCTGAAAGTTCATCTGGGTCATCTGAAAGTTCATCCGTGAGTTTCTGCAGCCAATCCTTCACGGCATGACTTGTTATTTGCTTTCTCTCAGCATCTCTGAGGACATCCTTCCAGATCTGGTTTCAGCCCCTCTTCCACTTTGCATTTCAGCCACCCTTTTCAACAAACCCTAAAAACTACATATAAAATTTAATCAAGGAATCAGGAAATGGAGGTGGAGGAAATGAAGGTGCAGTGAACCAGCGGCTGCAGCGAACCAGCGGCGGCAGCGAACCAGCGGCGGCAGTGACCCAGCGGCGGCAGCGACCCAGCGACGGCAACGACCCAGCGGCGACAACGACCCAGCAGCGGCAACGACCTAGCGGCGAGGAAATGGAGGTGCAGCGAACCAGCGGCGGCAGCGAACCAGCGGCGGCAGCGAACCAGCGGCGGCAGCGACCTAGCGGCGGCAACGACCCAGCGGCGGCAACGAACCAGCGACGGTGGAGGGGTAGGTTGCAGGGAGAGAGAAGAGAGAAATGGAGACTGCGGCGGGGAAGGAGAAAAAGAAAAAAGGGCTGGCTAGGTTGCAGGGAGAGAGAAGAGAGAAATGGAGTTGTTTAGAGAAATGGAGACTACGGCGGGGAAGAAGAAAAAGACATTTTGGCACCGGTTGTCAATCACCCAAGCCAAATGGAAGTGTATAGGCCCCGGTTCTTCGCCACCCGAGGCCAAATTTCTGTTATAGGCCTCGTTTTTTTGTCACCCGAGGCCAAAGCGTGCGCTGTCAGTGGCAGTTTTGTAAATCTGGGTGACACAGATGGGTTATATGCTTCAGTTAGTTTGGGACCCGAGGCAGAATGCTGAGAAAAATTTCAAAAATGCTACCGCCTCCTTATAGGCTTCGGTCCCGCAGTAACCGAAGCCTATAAGGCGAGTTAAAAACCCCATTCTGCACTAGTGCCTGCAGGTACCCCCACCCCCGGAGTGCAGACGGTAGGGAGATCCAAGAGGAGTCCAGGGAGGAGTAGGAGGAGGTTCGACACAGAGGGTTCTTGAGATCGTCTGGTTCCGCACCGAAATAGTACCGATCAGGTACAATTGGCGCCCACCGTGGGGCCAGACAATTCTCAAGCAGGATGGTGTCAACAAGAGCAGCAGTCGATCATAATTCAGTAGCAGTAGAGATGCAACGAGAGATGAACCGTTAGTTGGAAGAATTAAGGCGCAAGAACAAGGAAGAATTGAACGCCCTAAGAGAGGAGAACCAGCGGATGCGAGCGCAAATTGAGCAGAATCCCCCCCACAGGGAGGAATCCTGTAGCAATGAAGAGGGAGGGGATGGTACCGGACGAGACGAGTCCCGAGCGCAAACCACCACCAACCAAACAGAAGCAAGGCCTAGAGCAGCCAGACGCCACCCCTTCGTGGGCAGGATCATGGAAGCGGAACTTCCCACGCGCTGGAAGGGGTTGACTATGAGCCAGTACGATGGCACTACAGATCCGGAGGAGCACGTGGACGTCTTCACCACCCAGGCAGGGTTGTATACTTCGGACGACGCAATCCTCTGTCGTGTTTTCCCAACATCCCTAAAAGGGCCTGCACTCAATTGGTTCACACGATTACCACCCAACTCTATCGACTGTTTCGATACGTTGGCCACCCGTTTCGACATACAGTTTGCCACTAGTAAGCCACACCACCTTACTTCTCTGGCATTGGTAAATATACGACAGGTAAAAGGAGAGTCTCTGCGGGAGTTTATGGAACGATTTGGGAAGATATCCTTGAATATCTCTAATTTAAATCCTGAGGTCGCCATGCACCACCTCATCACAGCACTAAAGCCTGGCCCTTTCGTTGATAGTCTATGCAAGAAGCCCGTGAACAATCTAGATGAGCTTCGGACCAGGGCCACCAAATTCATGCAGATGGAGGAATTGAAAGAATTCCGCAATACAACTCGACCAGACGCACAGGAGAAAAGGCACCATGATAGAGAGCGAACGTTAGCACCCCGATCCGACCACAGGTTCAAAGACTCTAGGCAGCCGAAATACAGCAGGTACATGCCACTTGTGTCCAACAGAGCCAGAATTCTGGAGGAAGCACTGAACACCGATCTAATAACAGTCCCTCGAAGGGCCCCGACTCCCCCGAACACCGATACCACCAAACATTGTCGGTATCACCGAAATTATGGGCATACAACAAAGGAATGCTTTACCTTGAAAGACAAAATCGAGGAACTGATACAGGCAGGACATTTGAGAAGATTCGTGAAACGGGAAGGCGGGGGATTCTCTTCAAGGGAAGAACGAGAAAAATGCTACGAGGAGCAACCACGAAGGACGTCAGGGTACCGAGAGAGGGAAAGAGAGGGCACCTGCAGAAGGGCCGAACCCAAAAAAGATGATGAGCGGGATACGAGAGAAAGGCCACTGAGAGGAGTAATTTATTACATTTCAAGAGGCTTCGCAGGAGGTGGGGCCATTACGTATGCAAGGAAGAAATATGTGCGAGCGATTCAGAGTGTCAATGTCGTGACAGTATGTCCCAGACGACACATGCCACCCATCACGTTCCGAGACGACGATTTCCAAGCGATCGACCCCCAGCATGACGACCCAATGGTGATATCAGTAGAGATCGAGGACTTCGCGGTCAGGAAAACCCTGGTGGACCTGGGTAGTTTGGTGGACATCCTATATTGGGGCACTCAGAGAAAGCTGAAAATTCCAGAAGGGGAGATCCAGCAATACTCAGAGCCGATCGTGGGCTTCGCAGGGGAGCAAGTGAATACGAAAGGCTACGTTGACTTGTTCACTAAGTTCAGGACAGGAATGATAACACAAACGGTAAAAATTCGATACCTTATTGTTGATGCTCACACCTCTTATAATATTTTGCTAGGGAGACCCTCGCTGAATACGCTTGGTGCAGTAGTCTCCACATATCACTTGGCCATGAAGTTTCCATCCGCCTCAGGAGACATAATCACGATGCATGTAGACCAACCGACTGCTCGCAGATGCTATGCGGACAGTTTGAGAGAAAGACCCGAGTCTCCTCCCAGACGAGCAGTGAATAATGTTAAGAGGGTCCAAGGGGAAGCAAAGTAGACCTGGATCCTCGGGTCAGCAGCGAGGAGAGGGTGGAACCAATCAAAAGCACAGAAGAATTCCATTTCGATGAGCATCGATACACCCATGTCAACAGGACAGTTGTAAAGACCCCCGAGATGCGAGAAGTGTTAAGAGGAACGTTGATTTGTTTGCCTGGAGTGCGACCAACATGTCAGGCATTGACCCAAGAGTAGCCAGTCACAAACTGTCTATTTTTCGCGAAGCTCGGCTCGTTGCACAGAAGAGAAGGAATATGGGAGGAGAAAAAAGGGAGGTAGCCAAAGCAGAGGTACAAAAGTTAATTTCGGCAGGCTTGGCGTGTCCTAAAGACACGTACCCTTTCCCAAGCATCGATAGATTGGTAGACGGTGCAGCTGGACACAGGGTGTTTAGTTTTTTGGACGCGTACTCTGGGTACAATCAGATACCAATGTATCCTACTGACAAAGAAAAAACGGCGTTCATCACGAAAGAAGCTAACTTTTACTATGAAGTCATGCCTTTTGGACTAAAAAATGTTGGAGCCACATACTAGCAGCTGATGGACAAGGTGTTTCGTCATCTCATCGAAAAGTGTATGGAGGTCTACGTCGACAACATGGTGGTCATGTCAGATTCACTCGAGCAACATATCGAAGATTTGGACGAGGTCTTGGCAACCGTACGGAAGTATGACATGAGACTGAATCCAGAAAAATGTGTTTTTGGGGTTGCAGGTGGAAAGTTCCTAGGTTTCACATTAACCCACAGGGGAATAGAGGCCAACCCCGACAAGTGCCAAGCAGTTGTTAACATGAGGAGTCCAGCCAACATCAAGAAGATACAGAGATTGGTAGGGAGGCTAACTGCGTTGTCACGTTTTATGCCTAAGTTAGTAGAAAGAATCCAGCCGATGCTGAGGCTCATGAAAAAAGCCAAAAATTCGTATGGGATGAGACTTGCGAGCAATCTTTCCAAGCATTGAAGGAATATTTGTCTTCTCCCCCAGTACTACAGAAGCCTAGCAAGGGGAAACCCCTGTTAGTATATCTACCCATCTTTACCAATGTTGTTAGCGCGGCCATTATACAAGATCAGGCGGGGGACCAGCGATCCGTATACTTTATCAGCAAAGCCCTACACGATGCAGAATTACTGTACCAAACAGTGGAAAAGGTAATCCAAGCACTTGTGATAACAACCAAACGACTACGACTGTACTTTCAAGGGAACGAGGTAATAGTCAAGTCTGACTACCCAATACTCAAAGTCTTGAGGCGACCCGACCTCGCCGGCCGAATGGTTGGGTGGTCCGTATAACTATCCGAGTATCATCTTCGATGTGAAGCTCGAGGGCCGATCAAGGGACAATGCCTGGCAGACTTTGTCAATAAATTAACAGGAGATCCTGACGTACGCGAGGAAGGTTGGATCCTATCGGTGGATGGCTCCTCAAACGCGAAAGGCGGGGGCGCTGGGATTGTTTTGCAAGGACCAAATGATTTACTACTCGAGCAAGCTTTGCGCTTTGGCTTTAAACCCTCTAACAATCAGGCAGAATATGAGGCATTAATAGCAGGGTTGACCCTTGCAGCAGACATGGGAGCAGATACGGTGACATGTCGAACTGATTCTCAATTGATCGTAGGACACTTGGACGACACTTTCCAGGTAAAAGACCCCCTCCTATTATGATATTATCACGTTGTGCAGGGCGTGTTGAACAGATTCAGAACAGCAAGCGTAAAGCATGTTGATAGAGCCAAAAATTCCAGAGCCGACTTGCTCTCGAAGTTGGCAACTACCAAAGTAAAGGGACAACATCATACAGTGATCCATGCCACACTCGACCGTCCTACTATAACTTTGGTAGAATGCAATACTACTGAGACAGTCGCACCAGAAGAGGAAGAGTGGATGGCTCCTATTATACAGTTCATTCAACACGGTGACACGGACAGAATTGATGACCCTATCATGCGTAGGAAAGCTTCTCGATTCACTTTGGTTGGTGAAGAATTGTACAAATGAGGCTTCTCCAACCCTCTGTTAAAATGCGTCACAAACCGCCAAGCCCAGTATATTATGGAAGAGTTACACACGAGGATTTGTGGCTTACATTCAGGATCCCGAACCATGGCAGCTCGGGTATTACGAGCATGATACTATTGGCCGACTATCAAAGAAGACTACGAGAAGTACGTAAGGAAGTGCACCTAGTGCCAACAACACGGTAACATGATACATCTCAAGTCATAGGAGTTGCACGATATTACCTCCCCTTGGCCTTTCGCCAAGTGGGGCATGGATATTCTAGGGCCCTTCAGCCCAGGGAAAGGTCAGGTAAAGTTCTTGTTGGTAGCTATAGACTACTTCACTAAGTGGATTGAGGCGGAGCCACTGGCCCTGATCACGGCCCAGCAGGTACAGAAATTTGTCTGGAAGAATATAGTGTGCAGGTTTGGCATACCAAGCATCATCATAACAGACAATGGTAGACAGTTCATCGACAAGGGGCTAGCTGAGTTCTATAGGGGACTCCATATACAACTTATAACCAGCTCAGTCGAGCACCCACAAACAAATGGGCAAGCCGAAGCAGCAAACAAGGTCATACTACGAGAACTTAAGAAGAGGTTGGGAGATGCCAAAGGAAGGTGGGCTGACGAGTTATTAGAAGTCTTATGGGCATATCGCTACACCTCGCAGTCAACAATACAATAGACACCCTACTGCTTAGCATATGGAGTAGACGCAATGATCTCGGTCGAGATTGGAGAGCCCTTTTTACGGTGCCGCCTGTTCGACAGGCATCTTAATGAAGAAAGTATGCTCACAAGCCTGGACCTGGTTCAGGAGCTCCGAGATCAAGTGCGCATTCGGGAGGAGGCATCCAAACTAAGGGCCCAGCACCGCTATAATACTAAATTCAAACCCCGATCTTTTCACCAGGGAGATCTAGTATGGCGTATGGCAAGTGCCGCTCGGAAGCATGAAAGAAAGTTCTCGCCCAATTGGGAAGGGCCATTCCGAATCAACGAAGCTGTGGGAAACGACGCATACAGGTTGGAGCACCTATCTGGTGCCCCTGTCCCGGCCACCTGGAACGCCTCACATCTCAAGTTTTATTACAGTTAGTTTGTCAAACATTTATTTTTCAGACTCTTTTGTGATTTCGATTGCGCAATAAATGATGTACTCTTTCCTACCTTGATCTTTTTTCCCTAAGGAGGGTTTTTGGTCAAGAAGGTTTTAACGAGACATCATAGTCCTAAATAAAGCATGATTATTTCATTATTATCCTATAATTATCTTATCTATTGTCAACAAATGCATATATCCCGATCAAGCACAATAAACGGTAAAATTTCGCACTCTGTCATGAGAAAGGAAGCTTCATCGAACTAGATGATCCCCCCATACCTATACCAATGGGAAAGGAAGCTTCATCGTCCTAGATAATCCCCCATACAAGCAAAAACCTAAGGTAATACACAACCATACAAAAGCTTAAGGAGCAGACGACCTAAAAGAAAACGCAATCCTGGCCAGAAGTGGCCGAGTACATCCCGGCCAGGAGCGGCCGAGTACATCCCGGCCAAAGGTGGCCTACCACATCACGACCAAAAGTGGCCGAGCACATCTCACCTTCACCTACAAATACAAATGGCTAGCGACATACAAAGAGGCACAAGCAGCAGATGCAAACACAAAAATCTAAAAGAAAGTTCGAAGCATAACATCCAAACATACAATGTGTGTTAATACATGTCCAACAAGTAGAAAATCAAAGCTCGACAAATAGTTTCTAAAAACTAGAAAATACAAAATAACATATCAATCCTCGGGGGAAGCAGTAGGTTTTTGTTGCCCAGCAATAGGGATGTCCTCCACAGCCATGACGGAACCTTGGTACACATCCTCATCAATATTAAAACGCCCATCTCCCGCGTCAAAGTTAAAATAGTGAGCGGCCTGGCGCAGGGCCTTGTGGAAACCTTCCTCATGCTGGGACATCACGTACCCCTCCAACTGGTAAATCCGACCAACTTTAATCGCTCCAAGGCCGCCTGGAAATCCTCATCTTTCTTCTCAAAATCCCTACAGCGCGTCTTCAAGACATTACGCTCTACTAACAGCTGAGATCGCTCATTTTTCACAGTTCCCAATTGAAGCGAAACCTCTTGCCTCCTGTTATTGGCCTCGGCCAATTCCCTCTGTAAACTCTATCTCAGTAGCCAGTTTGCTTGTCTCTGGCAGTTGGCTTAGCACTATGTTTAGATGGCGACCCATCACCATCGCCCTTGCATGAAATTCATTCAGCGCATACAGCACAGTCTTAGGACGCATGGCTGAAATAATCTCAGCCTCCTCCGACGATAAGGAAACCTCTGTGCCTTTGTTGATTTTGAGTTGCGCATCAAACATCGCAGACAAAGCGTCAGTCACGCCATCAACAGAGGAAGTGCCTCGAGACTTCTTGGGAGAGGATGACCGGGGAGTACTCGGCCTTGCGGTACAATCCCTACGCTTACTTTTCTTCTTCGTCGCCCTTCTAGGAAGTCATCTCCGCGGGAACACGACTAGCACTCTCACCTCCTTTGCTCTTCTCCTCCTCAGCTCCAGAAACACTTCTTTGCCAGAAGGACCAACAACAACCATGATATCTGCAAAAAAGAAATAAGCATTAGTCCAAACATACAAGACGCATCTTTATAGGGAATCAGACGAACATACATACCGAAAAGGTCATCGTGCGGACGATAGGAACTAAACACACCAATAATTTTCTTGGAGGAGAGTTTCTTGGGCAATTGGTCCAAATAAGACAGCACATACAGATCCTCCTGGGTAAGGGATGCTCTCGGCCAAACTCGATAGGGGGTGGGATGTTTGGTCCAGTAGAACGGGAATTTGGACTCGCCATTTTCAAAGTAAAAATATCCAGCCCCAGCGGACTGGATGACTACCTTAAAGAAACCAATCTTAAACCTTTTAAAAGATTGCGTATAAGACGCGAGTAGACACTGGTGGCTTTGACCCACTAGAGACAACCAACTAACCAGATCCCCCAGACGCGTATAGTAGTACTGCAAGAAAACCTACGGGGAGGGTCTCAAATGGAACACTCGACAGACCAGTCGGAACGCCTGAAGGGACGCCCAACTATTAGGATGCAGTTGGGTGGGTGCTACATTCAGCACCTGTAGCACTCCCATTGTAAAATCATCGAAGGGAAGACGCACATGCAAATCAGAAACTAAGGTAGAGTACATGTAGAAAAAGTCATGCGAATGACCTTCTCGACCGTGACACACACTATCCCCACTCCTGGCTCGCTCTACACTAATAATACGATCGTCTACTGTATCAGCTAGAATATCATACTTCTTACGAAAATCAACTATGGTGGCAGATTTACTAAACCTAGACAGAGGGAGTTTCACCCGGGGATCTACCCACTCGTACCCCGGGTGACGCAGGGCCGAGAACTCCTCGGCACCCACAGAGTCCTCATCGTCCCTCTGCACACTATCACTACACGGGGAGTCAGACATGGTCCCCTCCTCCTCAGAGTCGCTATGCCTACTGGAAAGATAATAAGCAGAGGAGGATGACATACCTGGGATGGCGCAGACAGGAAAGGCTCGGCTGGTGGTGGCACACATTCTAAATGAATCCTTTGCCTCACAACATCAAGACCCCACCTCTATTTATAGTGGACCACTCTCACAAAAGTAACCCCATCATCACCATGAGATCTCGCTCCATCCAACGGTTGTCGGCACATCTCCTTTAAAACTCCCCACCTAAACCATATCATTATTATGACAAGATAGCCTCGAACGGCGAGCCAAGTTAATACTTTCTCTTTCCCCATAATTAAAGCAAGTCTCATAAACGCAAGTGGTTGGGGACGCCTCGGCACCATTTCCAAAGGCAACACATCATAGCCTCTTGTGAACTTTGTTCACTACGAGCCTAGGGGGCTGGTGTTAGTGTATGGCCGGGTACTTCCCGGCCCAACAAGGGGAAACTGGTCGGGATCATCCCGGCCCAGGTAGGAGCGTCCCCACACGATGGCCCAACTGCGGGGGCTTGGATCCAGCGCAACGCTGGCAACCCAATAAGCGCAGTGGCCGTGTACTTCCCGGCCCTCTTGGCCGAGTACACCCCGACCCAAGGGGTAGCAGGTGGAACATGTGGTACAGAAGGGCATCATGCAATCAAACCCCAAAAAAGAAGGAGGTGATATGTGAAAAGTACAGAAGGAAGGAGTTGATATGTGAGAAGTATAGAAGGAAGGAGTTGATATGTGAGAAGGTAGGGAGATCCAGGGAGGAGCAGGAGGAGGTTCGACACAGAGGGTTCTTGAGATTGTCTGGTTCCGCACCGAAATAGTATCGATCAGGTACAGTTCTCATTTTAATTGAGATTGTACTTTGGTTAAAAGTGAGAATGCCAACAAATTAATTGAGACTTTACATTGGTTAATTTGCAAATCTACAATAATAATGAATTGAGCAATAATCTTTAGATAACTGATGATAGGTCTATTTTGAGAAAGTAGTGGAATGAATATATTTTTTCTTTATTGTTTTAGTCTTATTTGATCTTTTTCCCAATTTTATTTGATTAACCATTTTGTATAATTTTTATAAGTACTAATTTATTATAAATCAATTTTGCGTTAGTTAGGAAACGACTTTGAGTTATTTTACCCTTTCTATTTTGTTGACTACTTTCTAAACAATACTGAGACCATATTATTATTGAGACCAAACATATACTTGGATGAAAACATTTTTTTAATATAAATAACTAGATAAATCAATTAAACATAAAGAATGATTTAGATGATTATATCATCCATAATTGTATAAGGGTAATATTTAAGACATCTGGTGTACAATGAGGCTATAATGCCAACCTTTTGCATGTACTATACAAGTTATGCATCTTTTGTATAACAGTTAGAATATACCCTTTAAGTGTTTTCCTTAATTATGTTTATTCTTTGTTGATAAAAAAAATATCAAGGTAAAAATAAATATCCTATAAAATCAATTTAGATAGCCTTTTCAGATATCATGGTAGAAGGATGAGGCACTAAAACACAATTGCAGAATGTACGCAAGTCAAAAAAAAGAATAGCAAAATTCCAATGGAACTCATGTAGGATGCATGGCACTTGCAAGTCATGCAAAGAAGCTAAAGTAGGACTTGCTTACTTCGGGAAAATTTTTTTGTTTTCATCTCTTACATTCACTTAAATTCAAATATGTCCCATAGCTTTTATTTTGCTTTCTGTAAGTTTTATTATTTTCTCCAATATATATATATATATATATATATATTATTTTACGTTGTACATATAATATGCAATAATATACAATGTCATTCAAAATATAAAATATAAGATCAACTATAACATCCAAAACAAAGTGAAACGTTTCGGAAAATGATAGAGAGGAGAAGTACAACATAATAAAGATGATTGAAATTACCACATGAATAGGAAGGTCTACAACAGTACACATGACAGAATGATATTAATCAATTACTTCTCCTTAGAGCAATTATTAGGCCCGATTGGTTCTCTTATGTAATTAGAAATTGTTATTATTGCTACTTCAATCTATGTATATTCCCCGTGTCAAGTGTTATGTTAAACTAATAATTAAGCTAATGAAGAATAGTTAGATTAAAAAAGGAAAAATTAAAATGTTTCCATTAGCCGTTCAAATCTACCTTGAACTATTCATAATTTAAAAATTAAAATTATTAAAAATTTATTAGAAATGTCATATCATGTTACTTGTACTCTATAAAAATAATTCAAAAGCACTGTTTCTTCTTCAATATTTACCCCAAATGTAATATATATATATATATATATATATATATATATATATATATATGCCCTAAAACAAAACGGATTATTACCGGAGTTAGACGGTGAATTTGAAACTCTTGTCAATGAGAATACTCTTAGGTCCGATATCTTCAAGACAGGGAAAGGCACAAGTCATGTTCCGATCCAGCGACAGTCGAGAAATCGCCAATCCTCGGATACCAAAGTGAAGTATTTAGGGTTTATAATCGAAATAAATCAATACAACATAGAGTATATAGTATTTACAAACGAAAGATCTTACCTTCTGAAAGGCTTTTCAGAAGTGGATAACATAGAAAAATCATACGGTTGAACATAGAATTTCAGAAAAGCTTCAAAATCTTTCAAAAACTTAAAAAACACATCTTCTTACTAAACATGTCTGCATATAAACATATCAAAAAAATCATTCATCACTTCAATTAGCTACGGATATCGTGCAATGGCAGAAGCGAAAAATGTAAAAAGACATCAAACCCAACCACCATGTCTACATTCAAATCCATGGAAGGGTAGAGTAGTAAACTCCATCGCATACAGTAAACGGGAAGTAGAAGGAAGGACATAATACTTTACATATAAACTCGATAATTGGACAAATGTCGACATAATATAAGTGAGGGTAGGGACAAATGGACGATAAGAAAAGTAGAACAACAGTAAAGAAAGACTGTTTATGTATTAATGCAATGCATATTGCATATGACATTTATTTTATTTCAATTGTAGATACTTTAATTTTCTTCATCGGATAAGATAGGAATGCTTTGTTCGTTTCTGAAGAAGTTGTGAGGATCAACCTTGGTCTTCACTATAGCCAATCTCCTGAAATTGTTACCGAAATACTTCACACCCCAAATGCTGGCTTGTTCGTAGCTGGTGTAACCATTGTTATTAACCCCAATGTCAAGGTCTCGGTAATTCAGATATGCAGCTCTTGGAGAGTTTGAAACATAAGGTTCCATATATTTATACACTCTTCTAATCCAATTCATGTACCTTTGTGCAGCCTCTTCCCCATCCTCTTCCCAAACGACCACATAGTGAATATGAAATATGTATCCAGATCTGTGTGCGAATGCAGTTTCAGATTCCGAAATCTCATCCATTCTGCCTCCATAAGGGGC